>NC_136071.1:515794157-516394157 GCF_964261635.1 Lissotriton helveticus
TCTATGTCTAGAAAATGAATGTTGGTATGACTCATGGTACAGGTGAAATTCAAATTGATATTGTTGGTATTCAAGAGGTTAACCCACTCCTGGGCCTCTTCCCTAGTACCATTCCAGACAAAAATAAGGTCATCAATATACCTGTAATACATTTTGACATGGTTGTAGTAAAATTCACCTAGAGTACCCTTTAGGACCAGCTCCTCCCACCAGCCCATAAAAATGCAGGCATAGCTGGGGGAGAAGCTGGCCCCCATTGCCACCCCCTCATTTGTTGGTAGAAAGTTTGATTGAAGGTGAACATATTATGATGTAAACAAAAGGTCACCATATCTAACAGCATCTTGCTATGTTCGGGGGAGGTGGGTCTATTTTTGGTGAGAAAGTAACTCAAGGCTCTTATACCATCCTTGTGATCTATACAAGTATAAAGGGATGATACATCCAAAGTAAGTAATATATGTGTATATATATGTGTATATATATGTGTATATATATGTGTATATATATGTGTGTATATATATGTGTATATATATGTGTGTATATATATGTGTATATATATGTATATATATATTCACTGAAAAAACCATAGGTTATAGACCATATATAGTTAGGAATTAGCATTTAAAAAACCTTATTTTACTCACACAAAACCATTGAAATTCCATATATAGTTAGTTGCACTAACTATATATTGCGCACCCGCAATCCACTGCTGATGATGTCACATATTACATCATTCATGACATGGTCAGTGACATCACTGATGACAACATCCAGTGACTATGTTTCTGTAAAGTTAAAATATGTCTTACATATTGAAGAATGAGTGGATGTATAAGTGTCTGGACGAAGGATTTAGTAGGTGCATGACTGAATGTATGAGTGAGTGATTAAATGTGTCTCACTGAGTGCATGGGTTAGTGACTAAACTGTCTTAATTTGTGCATCATTATGTCTGTTGTTCTGTAAACTGCTGCATGTGTTGATCAGTAGCTATATGAGTAACTATATGGGTTATTGATTGATTGCCCAAGTATTTGCATGGGAGACTGAGTGTGTGTGTGGCTGGATGGGAGGTGTGTGACTCTGTACAGATCAATGTGTACTTGTATCAATGATTGTATAAGAGAGTAAGTATGTGTTAGTATATGGTTGAAAACGTAAGGTGCTCTATGTTTAACTGTATAGAGTAGAAAATGGAAGTGTGATTGATTCTTTACAGGACTGACTAGGTGTGTGAGTAACTCCATGGATGAGTGGCAGAGTGTGAGTGTCTGTATAGGTGTATGAGTGCATATGATTGTGTTGTAAACATGAGTGATTGTATGTATGAATGATTGTATGGGTGAATGAGTGAATGTGTGTGTAGACGTAGGAATCAGTGAGTACGTATGTAGTAACTAGTATTGGTGTGTCAATGGTTTCAAAAATTATACTCTGTTTTTAACACTGGGTGAAACAGAGGTTATATTAAAATGTGAGGAGATGCATTGTATTGTCACATGAATGATATCATCAGTGATGTGGTCATTGATGTCAAATGAGATGTCATCAGTGATGTCATTTGAGATGTCATCAGTGATGTCATCAGTGATGTCACTGACCATGTCATGAATGATGTAATATGTGACATCATCAGCAGTGGATTGCGGGTGCGCAATATATAGTTAGTGCAACTAACTATATATGGAATTTCAATGGTTTTGTGTGAGTAAAATAAGGTTTTTTAAATGCTAATTCCTAACTATATATGGTCTATAACCTATGGTTTTTTCAGTGAATTTTCAAGGTTTTGTAAATGCTAATTCCTAACTATATATGGTCTATAACCTATGGTTTTTTCAGTGAATTTCAATGGTTTTTTAATAGCAAATATCATAAGCTGTCGAATGTCAAGTACGTGGTAAGAATTTTTTTTTTCGTGTTTATGCACACTGATCTGCTTTGATTGCTGCCCCCCACCCCTCATTTCTATTAGGAGTACTCTCTCTTTGCAGATAGTGAAGGGTAGTTAACGCAGCCCTTTCCCCCTTTGTAATCCGTCGTGCCTGCTTCTCTCTCCATTTGATTGATTGTTCTCTTTGGTTCATTCTCTATTTACAAACAAGCACAGAGTCGCAATACTCTGTTTAGTCTTTGCAGATAGCGAAAAATCGTGTAAAAAAACAAAAGGAATCGAGCAAAATCAGTAGGCCACTAATGGGATCTCTTTTTGACCTCGCTAAAATAGAAACATTAGGAACAACCTGTTGAAAATAGCAATGCGTATGTACATAAGCGGCGTTCATTTGTGTTCACAGTACCCCTTGTTGATTGTTTCAATCGAGCATTGAATTGTTCGATGTTAATTCTCTTAAGGATCTTCTCTACCTGCAAACGAGGAAGAATAGGAATATTCTCTCTCCCTTTGCAGATAGTGAAGGGTAGGTAACGCAAGCCTTTAACACGTCGTACCTATTTCATTCCTCATTGATTGATTGATTGTCCGAACATTGACTGTTTGGGAATTAGTTCTTTTTGGAGGTATTCCCTGTTTGCAAATAAACGTAGGAAAATCTTTGCAAGTAGTGAAAGGGTACGTAATGCGGACCTTTCTCCCCCGTTGTAATCTATCATGCCTATCCCCACTGATTGATGCACCTGTTTCACCCGGACCATTTACTAGACATACGTCATCTGGCCCGACCAGAGAGCACCCCTAGTGAAAAGGACATATGCAATAATAACGAAGTGATCACTGTATCCTGTTAACAGAAACTTTAGCATGAAACAACCTGGAAAGAAAAGAATAGGAAAACGAAAATCAGTAGGCCACTGATGAACATGAACTTTTATTAAACAACGAACAAAGAAACGATAACATAACGTAATGATAAAACCTATTAATGTCCTAGAAACAAGAAAACGTTAAAATATGCCAGTGGTGAGAGACCAGAAAAACAGTAAGAGAAACCAAATCACCCCTCGCTGTCCCACCGCCTGCCACGCCAAAAAAATCGATAGACTAGGGAAAATGCAAGTCAGTAGAACATCCGCCCCCACTCTGGAAACTTCCAAGGTGGGGCAGGGTTCCGGCTACGCCCAGCCGGGAGCAGCCCATATAAGGCAGGTCCTGCTGCCACGCCTCGGCCAGGAGATCCTAACGTAGGGTGTAGCCGGAGGAGAGGCCGAGACCAACGGGACCCGGCCAGGGGATTGCCTTTACAACGCTGAACAGTTGCAGGGGGGGGGGAATGTCTCCTCGACCCTCCCCTCTCTCTCCCAGTCCGGCCGCGGTGGCCCTTGAGAGTTGCAGGTAGTCCCGCCACATGCTCTTCCGGTCCGGCCACCAACGGTCGGGGGGCCGAGGCCGACGGAATCCGGCTGCAGCCGATAAACCAAGAAACCCGTTCATGGGGCCAGAGCCAGGGGCGTCCGGCCGACATCCACCGGAAGCCCGGCCCGAAGACGGACGGGACACTTCTTTCTTTTATAATGGCTGCGACAACACTGGGGGGGGATGTCTTGCACATGCCTCCGACCCCCCCCTCGTCCTCATCGCCTGGTCCGGCCATAACAAATCTCAAGCGAGACGCCGTGGGGTGCACTGGGAGGGAGAGACGGTGCGAACAGGCCTCTCCCGCCTCCCCAGTGTAGGCTTCCCAGCTGCACCCTCAGCGGTCCAGGCGCCCGGAAAAGAGTTCTTCCACTGTGGCCATGCTGCAACGTCTCGCCCGGCAGGGTGGAGCCCGTCCGTTCATTTGACCCCGCGATCGCCAGTAGCTACCGAACTCTCAAAATGGCGGTCGACCTGGCAAGAGCGGGCCCAGCATAAAGAAATGGCCCGGTCACTGGTTGACTCCACCACCGTAGTCCTCCACGACCTTGAAGATTCTAGAGGAGCCGCGGGAGTCTCCCACCCCCGATGGGGAATGACTGCCATGATCACCCGTGGAGTGACGAAACTGTATCCGCGGGACGTCGGCGCCAGCCTCACTTTGAATTACTAGAATCCTGCAGACCTCACTTCCGGTGAAAGCACAGTGTGACCCGGTAGGAAAAATTGTTGCACCCCCTCCCCTTTTTGACTGATAGTTCAAACCACCGATCCTTTCCTTTGCCCTTTTAACGGAACTTTGGACTGCCTCCCCCTCTTTTACATTTTCTAGAGAAAACAAAACATTAACCACTACATTAGCATAGCAGTTGACACCAGAACTGTTTTCAAATTGAAAACCAACAACATCTTCAACAGAATCCTTTTTGTTTCTGCTGTGACCCTGCTCCAGCACAGGCATTGTCCCCAGCAGTAATTCTGCAATGCCGGTAAGAATAGCTGTGGTGCCTACTGGACTCACTCACCCCCGCGGCGCCCCACGCCGTTATTTGCTGGGCGGCAACTTGCTAGACATCACCTTCGTGACATCCAGATTTCAGCGCGTTCTCCTGCCTTGGAACTATTCGCACAACAGACCGCTACTGACAAGAATATTTCATTATTGGTGCTGTCAATTTCAATAAATCTATTGGATAATTCAAAATAAATTGCCACGGTCTCTTCGTTGTTTAAATGTTTTTACTGTTTTTGTTTTGTTGTATATATTTATATGTTATTAAAGTTTTATATTCCTACTACTTTGTTGGAGTGCTATATATTTTTTATGTGACACATAATTGTAAAAACTTTGATGTACAAAGAGTCATTCCTGGAATCTTCCGCTTCAGGCTCGGTCCCCTCCCCAATCACAATACAGGATAGTTTTCAGATAGTAGGAACACGTGTGGTGTGACGGATCTCATCGGGTGTGGGCCTTGATCTACTATAACTCCTTTGAAGAGGGGTGATTCTTTACAGCTGGGGCCATAAACTACATCTGCAGGGCTAGCTGATAGCCTGGACAATCGGACACAGAGGAAGAGGAGTGTCACAGGGTGCGGTAGTGAATAGGGCGAAAGGGAGGTGTCGGGCGGGCACAGTGTGATTCTCAGGGAAGAGCAGCGCAGATGGGGGGAGGTTTATTGCCCATGCATAAGACAGAGAGCGGGGGTGACCAGTGCCTGGGGAAGATGCTTGCGAGGGTGAGGAGCCATGCTACGAATCGACAGCGTGCAGAGAGTGGGTCTGGTCAAGACATCTAAAATGGCTGCCGTGCACGACAAAAGTGTGGCATTTCAAAAAAGGCAAGATGGCGCAGACAATGTTTTTCAACACTTCCTCATTTCCTTCGAATCGAACGTTAACAGACGTTGGGGCATATTACCAAAGTTAAGCGATATTTATCGCTAACGATGCTTACCAACCAATTTTTTACCACTAAGCATCGTCAGAAATTATCGAAGATAAACCTTACTATTATCAAGGTTTATCGCAAATGCGATAATAAACGGCCGCAATGCATGAATATCGCTAAAAACTCAGCGATATTCATGCATTACCGAGCTAATACTCTTAGCCATGTTATCCACCTCCCATTGGATAACATGGCTAAGAACTGCTCAGGGCAGGTGTTACTTTTTGGAGATATTCGCGCTTAGCGCGAATATCTCCAAAAGTTGGTAATAGGAGATAGATATCTTGCATGTTGTAATGCAAGTTATTGTGGTATATGGAACTCATACCATAATCTCTCAGGAAAGCAGAAACTGATCCTTTTGGGACCGCCTAAAAAGGCCTAGGGGGTGAGGAGTACTCTACTTTGCCCCCTTTTCACGTTCCGAACTATTTTATTTTACTCTCTTCTGTAATTACACAAAATACCAGCGATAAGATGCATCGGAGACACACAGTGAGAGAAAGGAGGCCGGAGATGAAGAAGACATGTCAAATACACATTGGAGATAATATAGTGGCAGAAGGGAAGTAAATATGAGTAAACTTACCATGTAACATAAAAATGTTGCACTCTATACTATAAGTCTCATTTTATACTACAATCACTTCGCTACAACCTCATAAATTAAAAATAAAAATAAATAATGTCTCAAACAATTTTTGATTTCTAAATATAAATTTATTCTTCAAAATTTTCTAAATTTGAAACAACTAGTAACATGTCCTCATCAGTAATTTCCTCTTCAATCATCTCATCTGGAATCTCCTCATTAAAAGTCTGCAATGATGATTCTTGTAACTCTATGGTCTCCAAACACTCGATAAATTCGCCATCAAGAGATTGATCAAAAAAATCATTCAAGTCATCTCCTCCTTCTGACAATATTTCATTATTGGTGCTGTCCATTTCAATCAATGTAGTGGAATCATTCAAGTCATCTCCTCGTGACAATATTTCATTATTGGTGCTCTCAATTTCAATCAATGTAGTGGAATCATTCAAGTCATCTCCTCCTTGTGACAATATTTCATTATTGGTCCTGTCCATTTCAATCAATCTAATGGAATCATACAAGCCATCTCCTCCTTGTGACAATATTTCATTATTGGTGCTCTCAATTTCAATCAATGTAGTGGAATCATTCAAGTCATCTCCTTGTGACAATATTTCATTCTTGGTGCTGTCCATTTCAATCAATCTAATGGAATCATACAAGTCATGTCCTCCTTGTGACAATATTTCATTATTGGTGCTCTCAATTTCAATCAATGTAGTGGACAATTCAAAAGAAATTGCCACGGTCTCTTCATTGTGAGCCATTTTATTTTGAAATTGCTTGCTGTAAATTGCAGAAAAAAATAATCACTTTCATTTATCGTTTTTAGTAATACATAATATAAAACTAACTTCATCAAGTATTTAGTATAACAGAAGGACTGCAAATAAATAACAGAAAACATTTTTCAAATTATCTTCAAGTGTACAACATAGTTCCCCTTACAAATTAACAACTCACCTTTTTAAAAGTAGCAGAAGTGTTAGTACTGTGTAAATCAAACACCAGAAATTCACCACCAAAAATTCCTCACAAATGTACCTCAGACAGTAGTATCACAAAATGGCTGTGGTTTCCTCTCATTTGACATATATACATAACCAATTAACTTTCATCACACACAAATACAAAACCAAAGTAACATTTTAATTGGTTCTAAATTTCAACACTTTCAAATGTGTTTTCCCCATGCAATTTTCCATAGGACATTTACATACGTCTACAGCCTGAATGGCTGAACGGAATTACACCAAACTTGGCAAAATGGTACATCAAACCTAAGAGGTCAGGAAGGATCTACTATGCCCCCTTATGGTCATTTCCCCCTTCGCTTTGGCCTCCTCTTGTCTCTCAATCCTACCGAGAGACAAGATGGCGGCCGCTACGGACTGTTTGGAATGTTGACAGACGCCGGAGAACCAATCAGCTTCGCAAAGCTCCGTAACGCGAAAAGTACGCGAAGCGGAGCGCTGTTACAGATATATATCTTTTTTTGAACGTTAATTTCTCAAAATCCACTGGAGCACATATATTGAGACCTAGCAAAGGCACATCGGGCTACCAGTCCCTAATATTTTGCCAAGTTTCGTGCAAATCCATTCAGGTGTTCGATTATTATTATTATTATTTTTTTTTGCCCCGCGGGGCCCTTTTAAAACCTCCACATCAAACCTAGGGGGTCAGCGAGGATCTACTATTCCCCCTTATGGTCATTTGCCCCTTCGCTTTGGCCTCCTCTTGTCTCTCGATCCTACCGAGAGACAAGATGGCGGCCGCTACGGACTGTTTGGAATGTTGACAGACGCCGGAGAACCAATCAGCTTCGCTTCACAAAGCTCCGTTGCGCGAAAAGTACGCGTCCTAGGACGCTGCCCGGTCCGCTGTTACAGATATATATCTTTTTTTAAACGTTAATTTCTCAAAATCCACTGGAGCACATATATTGAGACCTACAAAAGGCACATCGGGCTACCAGTCCCTACAATTTTGCCAAGTTTCGTGCAAATCCATTCAGCCGTTCGGGCTAAAAGTGAGGCCAACCGCCCTATGGAAAACTCAATGTTAAAAACACGTTTTGGGACCCCCCTTTTTTCTCGGCCCCCCCTTGACGAACCCCCCCCAAATTTTCAAGGGCTGCTCAGAAACAAAATGTGCCATTTTCCTGAAAATTTCAGCCAATTCCGTCCACAAACGCCAAAGTTATTAGACATAGAATTTTCAAAAAACCCATAGAGAAAAAATCCTAACTATATATACCTACTGGCGACCGCCAGTAGGTAATGTGTATATGTATATATATATGTGTATATGTGTATATGTATATTCACTGAAAAAACCATAGGTTATAGACCATATATAGTTAGGAATTAGCATTTACAAAACCTTGAAAATTCACTGAAAAAACCATAGGTTATAGACCATATATAGTTAGGAATTAGCATTTACAAAACCTTGAAAATTCACTGAAAAAACCATAGGTTATAGACCATATATAGTTAGGAATTAGCATTTAAAAAACCTTATTTTACTCACACAAAACCATTGAAATTCCATATATAGTTAGTTGCACTAACTATATATCGCGCACCCGCAATCCACTGCTGATGATGTCACATATTACATCATTCATGACATGGTCAGTGACATCACTGATGACATCACTGATGACATCTCAAATGACATCACTGATGACATCACTGATGACATCATCCAGTGACTGTGTGTTTCTGTAAAGTTTAAATATGTTTTACATATTGAAGAATGAGTAGATGTAGAAGTGTCTGGATGAAGGATTTAGTAGGTGCGTGACTGACTGTATGAGTGAGTGATTAAATGTGTCTCACTGAGTGCATGGGTTAGTGACTAAACTGTCTTAATTTGTGCATCATTATGTCTGTTGTTCTGTAAACTGCTGCATGTGTTGATCAGTAGCTATATGAGTAACTATATGGGTTATTGATTGATTGCCCAAGTATTTGTATGGGAGACTGAGTGTGTGTGTGGCTGGCTGGGAGGTGTGTGACTCTGTGCAGATCAATGTGTACTTGTATCAATGATTGTATAAGAGAGTAATTATGTGTTAGTATATGTTTCAAAATGTAAGGTGCTCTATGTTTAACTGTATAGATTAGAAAATGGAAGTGTGATTGATTCTTTACAGGACTGACTAGGTGTGTGAGTAACTCCATGGATGAGTGACAGAGTGTGAGAGTCTGTATAGGTGTATGAGTGCATATGATAGTGTTGTAAAGATGAGTGATTGTATGTATGAATGATTGTATGGGTAAATGAGTGAATGTGTGTGTAAACATAGGAATCACTGAGTGCGTATGTAGTAACTAGTATTGGTGTGTCAATGGTTTCAAAAATTATACTCTGTATTTAACACTGGGTGTAACAGAGGTTATATTAAAGTGTGAGGAGATGCATTGTATTGTCACATGAATGATATCATCAGTGATGTGGTCATTGATGTCAAATGAGATGTCATCAGTGATGTCATCAGTGATGTCATTTGAGATGTCATCAGTGATGTCATCAGTGATGTCACTGACCATGTCATGAATGATGTAATATGTGACATCATCAGCAGTGGATTGCGGGTGCGCGATATATAGTTAGTGCAACTAACTATATATGGAATTTCAATGGTTTTGTGTGAGTAAAATAAGGTTTTTTAAATGCTAATTCCTAACTATATATGGTCTATAACCTATGGTTTTTTCAGTGAATTTTCAAGGTTTTGTAAATGCTAATTCCTAACTATATATGGTCTATAACCTATGGTTTTTTCAGTGAATATATATATATATAAGATAAGTAAATGGATCAGTTGTCTGAGGTCTAATGGAAGCAATGAATTGGGAACAAAGTTTGTACAGCGTGTGATATGAAATTTTAAATAATTCTATTAATACTTTATAAGGCTCCAGTGGTTTAGGGGCACTTGCCCAGATAATTGTGGAATCCTCATTTTTTGAACGATTGAAAATGATGTTTTTCATGCACTTGCATGTCACATAAACAAAGTATTTATATACCTGTTTCGAAACGATACTAAACATGATAATAGAATGTTTATATTTGATACTCTGTCATTGGCGTTTGCCCTAAACAGGTAGCATTTTTGCATTGTTTGCTGTACAAAGGTTTCCTTAAATTGCAAGTGCTAAAATGGCCGCCAGATTAGAAGACAACTTGATCAGGTTTTAATTGTCCTTTTGCACTGTTTACTACCTTGCTTGTGTATTTGTAGAAGTGTTGAATGGCAGGACAAACATCGTGATCAAGAGAGCTTGACTCCCGAAACGCGTTGATAGATGTAATCTAAATAATAAAAGCCTGAACTAACGATACCCACGTACGAGTGCCGGATGATTTCCTGAAAAATGCAAAGGGATTTCCTATCTTGAATATATATATATATATATATATATACATATATATATATATTCACTGAAAAAACCATAGGTTATACACCATATATAGTTAGGAATTAGCATTTAAAAAACCTTATTTTACTCACACAAAACCAATGAAATTCCATATATAGTTAGTTGTACTAACTATATATCACGCACCCGCAATCCACTGCTGATGATGTCACATATTACATCATTCATGACATGGTCAGTGACATCACTGATGACATCACTGATGACATCTCAAATGACATCACTGATGACATCACTGATGACATCTCAAATGACATCACTGATGACATCACTGATGACAACATCCAGTGACTGTATTTTTCTGTAAAGTTAAAATATGTCTTACATATTTATGAATGAGTCGATGTATAAGTGTCTGGACGAAGGATTTAGTAGGTGCATGACTGAATGTATGAGTGAGTGATTAAATGTGTCTCACTGAGTGCATGGGTTAGTGACTAAACTGTCTTAATTTGTGCATCATTATGTCTGTTGTTCTGTAAACTGCTGCATGTGTTGATCAGTAGCTATATGAGTAACTATATAGGTTATTGATTGGTTGCACAAGCATTTGTATGGGCGACTGAGTGTGTGTGTGGGTGGCTGGGAAGTGTATGACTCTGTGCATAGATGTATGGATTCAAAAGTGCATGTTGGAAACAGCTGCATGGGCGGTTGACTGTGTGCATGACTGTATTGGTGAGTGAATAGATATCTCAGTGCTACATGTCAAATTAAGTACATATGTAAAATACAGTACATGTGAGAGTTGACATATATAAATAACTGTGCATAAGAGCCAGTGAATGTGTGAGTGGCTGTATGGATCATTGTGAACTTGTATCCAGGATTGTATAAGTGAGTAAATATGTTTTAGTATATGTTTGAATAAGTAAGGTGTGTTTAACTGTATAGTTAAGGAAACGGAGGTGTGATTGATTGTTTGCATGACTGTCTAGGTGTGTGTGTAACTTCATGGATGAGTGACAATCTGTGAGTCTGTGTTTACACTGAGTGTATCTAAGGTTATATTACAGTCTGAAGAGGTTCATCGTATTATCACATGAATGATTTCATCAGTGATGTCATCAGTGATGTCATTTGAGATGTCATCAGTGATGTCATCAGTGATGTCATTTGAGATGTCATCAGTGATGTCATCAGTGATGTCACTGACCATGTCATGAATGATGTAATATGTGACATCATCAGCAGTGGATTGCGGGTGCGTGATATATAGTTAGTACAACTAACTATATATGGAATTTCATTGGTTTTGTGTGAGTAAAATAAGGTTTTTTAAATGCTAATTCCTAACTATATATGGTGTATAACCTATGGTTTTTTCAGTGAATTTCATTGGTTTTTTAATAGCTAATATCAAAACCTTTACAATGTATTATTCTTTAAAAAGAAAAATATTTTTTACATGTTTTTTATACAATTTATTTTTTATTTTTTTTTGTTTCGCTCCCAGTACGCGTACCAGTTAGCTTCCCGTTAGCTCAATCCGGAGGCGCGACCCGGTACGCGAACTGGTAAACGTTCCTTTTGCGCACCTCTCGCGTTACAAAACAACATCGCGACGCTTCGCGTCAGCATGACGTTTCGCGTTCTCGCGTAATACGTCATATTACGTGCTACGTTCGCGTACCCGGAAGCGCAGCGGTACGCGAACCGGAAGCGATCCGCGGCGCGGCGCCGACCGCATAACGTAAACATAGCAGGTCATGTGACTCGGTAATAACACTTTTCATTGGTTCATTTCACTTTTGGTTTCCTAATGATGTAATACAAGGTCATGTGATCTAAAATGGACACTTTTCATTGGTTTAGAACTTTTGTTTTTCCCAAATGATGAAAACCCCTCCTTCTTTCATCACTCTGACTTTCATCTTGGTGAGAGAAAGACCCTTTATTGATACTTTGTGATGGCTTCATTAGTAGCTTCAGCTGGTGCTAGCCCACCACCTCCACCAAATCCAAGAAAGAGAGGACCACCTGCAGAAGTAATTTTGCAAGAAGAGGAAGAACAGGAAGAGGAGGAAGAGGAGGAAGAGCATGAGTTTTTGCCAGAGGAGCCCAGGAGGTACAATCGAAAGGAGAATTATATCTGGCAATTCTACAGAATTCCTGAGGGGCAAAAGAAAGTCAATGCACGTTACGTGTTTTGCCGCATATGCGGCGATAGATTGTCAAGGGGCACTGATAAAAAATACAGTTATGGCAATCATACTATGCATCGGCATATGAGTAGGTGGCACCCAAATAATTATAGTGCTGCCCAGCTACGTGACGAACAACAAAATCCCCTCCCAATGGCAAGAAGATCGGTGGTTCCAGAGGTGTCGGGACCAGAGGCGAGGGAGATGATCGCAAACATCCAAATGTTGTTTGGGCACGTAAAGCAAGTGTGCGTGGAATGTGGCACTTTCATCTGCTACAGAGAAAGTAGCATCACTTTGATTTTGCGAGCAATTCAAAATCATATTAATGTTTGTACGAGACGCACCAAAAAATAAATTCTTTTTTTTTTTTTTTGCTCCTGTTGAGCCCTTTATAATGGATCGTTTTTGTTTCCCCCCCCCCCAAAAAACCCCCAAAAAATTTAAAAACGTTCAGAAAATACAAAAAAAGTAAAAAAATGTTCAAAAAATACTAAAAAAAATATAAAACAACAAAAACATAAAAAAAAAGTTCTTTTCAGAACTAACTACCCATTATAAAAAAATTGGTAGAATATTTGGAACTCTGCCAACCTCTATTTCTCTTAGTTCGCTCCCGGAGCGCTACCCGGTACGCGTACCGGAAGCTAACCAAAAAAAATATTTTTTAAAAAAAAGAACAGTAAGTATAAGGTAAGCAAACAGACAGTTATGTTAAAAGAAAGACAGCTCTAGGGAGTAAACTAAGGATACTGTTACCTACAATCCACTGCTGATGATGTCACATATTACATCATTCATGACATGGTCAGTAACATCAACAGCAGTGGATTGTGGGTAACAGTATCCTTAGTTTACTCCCTATAGCTGTCTTTCTTTTAACATAACTGTCTATTTCCTTCCCTTATAGTTACTGTTCTTTTTTAAAAAACATTTTTTTGATCAGTCATAAACAGTGACATTAATAGAAACAGAGAGAGTGAACAAGAGTGAAGAACTATGGTCCTCCTCAGCCACCCTCAGAAAACCAAGGGGGTCAAGATACATCTACCGTGCCCCCTTCTACCCATTCTGAACATTATTTGCCCTCCATCTTGTATCTTAATTCGACCGAAACACAAAATGGTGGACTGCCATAACGCTGCTGGTTTGCGAACCGGGCAACTTCCCGGGAAGCGGTCCAAAAAAAAAAAAAGTTGGGAAAGTAATTCACAGACACTAAGAGTAATAGAGATGGAGTGAGTGAACAAGACTGAGGAACTATGAGAACAGAGGGACTGAGAAAAAGAGTGGAAGGAGTTGAGTAAATAGGTAATAGAGAAAGGAATGAGGAAAGTAGCAAAGGCAGGAAACTGAGGATTAAAGAAGTGAAGCAGTGGATCTAATAGTAGGTGAATGTGATAGAAATGTAACGAAAAGAGTACAACTATTTACCTTGTAATTGCCGTTAAATTAATCACATTTTATTTCTATACTTTCAATCTGTGAAAGAGAGAACCAACATTTGAAAAAAATTAAAATATGTATTTAAAAATTACAAAAGACAAGGGAAAATATTGAAGGACAAATAGTTTTTCAACAACTTTGACACTGACAGAAGCTTCTGCTTCTCCAGGTCCTCTACACAATCCTAAAGATATACATTTTAAACTAACAGTATCTTGATGCAGATGAAGTGAGGCCTATCTTAAAACATGGTGCATCTTTTGCATTGCTCTTGTTTCAGAAAAGTGTCGCTTCAGTATGCCAATAACATGTCTCCTATCCAGAGATTTGTTTGAGGTGAGGCCTACTCAGAGTTCAAGATGAGATTTACACTTGTTGAAGTGTACAGAGGAGATAATATCTGTGAAAGTCTACTAATGAAGTGAGTCATGTCCACTGCACTCTTCAACAAAGTAGAAACCTCCTATGTTTCCCTGGACAGACCTAAACTTGATCTGCACAATGTGATTCGTAATGATAGGAAACACAGGTGATGTAATTGAAATATGTGCAATTTATTTTGCTCATTTCACAATCACATCACTTGTGTTTCCTTTGCTTAGGTATCTCATTGTGCAGATGTAGTCCAGCATATGAAAGAATACGTAGAAGTGCAGCACTGCATACAATAAATTTAACACTTACAGAAAACTCACCTTCTCCATGCCTCCTACACAGTTCTACATATACATCATAAATGCAAACAGTACAGAATTAATTATACATGTTAAATGGTTTATTTTTGCTGTTCTCAGAATGTATCAAAATTCACTAAAAACAGTGACTTGAAGGTATTCATCATGTAACAGCGGGGAAAAAAAAACACAATCAAAATGATTGTGTTTAAAAAACCCATACAACATCAGAAATTAAAATTCAGAACTCCTTAAAGTTAACTTACTTTCCATGACGTCCAAGGATGTCCTATGAACAGCTTACACTCTTTTGTGCTGTTATTACTTTCAGCCCGCCACTTTCTGAAAGAAAACCTCCATCGTTTTTAAAAACACGTTACATGCAATAAATGACTTCTTGCTCTCTACCACTATTTTCCACAAGGCCAAATCTGGTCAGAGATATTTATAACTCTTGGATTTCTTGTAAGCCAATCCCATCATTTGGCATTTCCGCAACTTTCAGAATTAAAATGTTGAAGATCATTTTCACAATCCTGGAATAGTAATATCTTCCCCTTCTTGCTCAGTCATGTTCTACATTTCCTATGACACTGATACTGCTTAATATGAAGCAGACTTACACTACCTCTATGAGTACTACAATTATTTAATTCTCTACATCACTTTTAATCACAAAGCAATGTAAAACAGTAGACAGCATTGCAGACTTACATTCCCTCTACTCCATGTTTTGATTGGCTGCTTCAATTAGCTTATGAAAAGAAACAGTTTTTCTGAACTCATTTAAAGTGCACATACATCTCCATGATGTCCAATCCTATGATTAGAAGTTATGTCTCTGAACTACACTTATCCTCAAGGCCAAATTGTGTAGGAGCCATTAGAACTTCTTGAAATTCCACAGATCATATCCCGAGATTATTTTCCTAAAATATTGGTTTTAAAAACACCAGGTAAGAGTTTTTAAGGTCATACGGCAATTTTTTTTTGAAAATTAAAACAGAATCATTGCAGAATGACCAGCCATTTCTAGACTTTAAATAAGCTGTGTAATGTCCTGATGATATTGAAGGGCCGTCATGATATATAATTGCTGTAGTTACAAAAGTCCTTCCTGATATTGACAACTGCGAAGCTACAAAATTTTTTATTAAAGTTGTCAATTTTGTTCCATCAGGCCTACATCGTTGGAACATTAAAATGACGTACTGGCCATATGTTCGTATAAATAATGTGGACATCATTTCAGATTTACATTGGCTACACTCCATGTTGTGATTAGCAGCTTTTACTAGCTTATTAAAGGAGACTGATTTACTGTCTGGCAAAGTTAAATATATAAATCTTTCTGAGTCTACACTAGTAGTACTTGATACCATACAGTTCTCGCAGTCATGCTGCCATTGATAAGAAAGCCCAAACAGCTGATCTACATCTACACCTTCAGCATGTAATACATCAAGCATATACATTAAAAACTCCTGACAATCTTGCTGAATATTTTGAGAGAATTGTGTTTGGCCTGAACATCTATCTAACAGATTTCTAATTTCAGACACACTTTCTATGTTTCTTCTATCAGTGGTACATTTCTCTAACACAGAATTTAACAAACTGCAAAATCTTTGATCAGAATTGACCACAATCTCTTCTTTTACATTTTTTAGAGAAAACAAAACATTAATTACTACATTAGCATAGCAGTTGACACCAGAACTGTTTTCAAACTGAAAACCAACAACATCTTCAACAGAATCCTCTTTGTTTCTGCTTGTAATTTTAGGTTCATTCACTTTTTGTCTTTTTGCTACAACCTCCCCAGTATTGTTCTCATTTCTTCGTTTCCGGCCTACCAGACGTTTCTCAAACAAAGGAAACTGAGGCAAATGTGGCGCATACTCTCTTCTTAACCTATTGTATTCCTTAACACAATCTAGATCTGCACAAATGTTTCTGACATCACACTCAATCAAGTACAATCCCGATAAAGTTCTAACTCGTGACAATGCCACATATGCCATACCCTCCTTGAACACAGAACTGCCAATATTCACCAATGCAGTGTCTACACTTAAACCTTGCGATTTATGAATTGTCACCGCATATGCCAAGCAAACAGGGAACTGCTTACGGCGAACATATAAGTCTTTTACAAGCAAAAATCTAGCAGAACAACGAGCAATTAGCTGTACTTCCTCAATGCCATCAAATTTAATTTTTAAAAATTCAATTCCATCTCTATTTCTGTATTTCACAAAATCAACAACATTACCCATTGATCCATTTACCAGACCTCTTTCAACATGTAAATTCCTTCTTAAAATTATACGGCAGTTCAAGCACACATTCAGAGTCTTTTCAAAACCTGCAGTTTTAGATATACTCTTCTCTAATGAATCCAATTTTGTTTTCAGATTCTCAGACAAAATAATTGTTGATCCCATATGCTCTACTCTATCAATAGCTTCCACTTTCACAATCTCTTGCTTTTCTAAATGCAACATTTTGTTGTTAAATTTGGCACATTCTGCAAGAGTTGGCATCAAACATATTCCAGATTTCTTATCAGTAATTTTCTGAAAAATATTCTCAGGCACAACATCTTGTTCTGGATATAAATTTGACAGTAATCGTGCATGTAAAGCTTCTTTCCCATGCTCGGTCACTTTTCCAATTCTAACATCTTGTAGAATAGTCTTGTAAACTTCATCCTTTGCCTGACGCATATTTTCATGCAGTTCAGCATAATTGAAGTTTAACCATATATTGACATTGCCAAT
Source organism: Lissotriton helveticus (assembly GCF_964261635.1). Lineage (NCBI taxonomy): Eukaryota > Metazoa > Chordata > Amphibia > Caudata > Salamandridae > Lissotriton > Lissotriton helveticus. Next base: position 515,811,530 of record NC_136071.1, read on the forward strand.
GCTGCCTAGGCACTTCCTGGTATCTTCATGCGTGAGCATTTTGAACACAGGTTGCCCTTTCACTGGTGTCAGCTGCAGAAGATCTCCGAAAACAATGATGTGTTTGCCACCAAATAACACATCATACTCTGTTTTGAGAACTTCTTGCATCCTCAAATGCACAAAGGCAAGCATGACATTGGAAACCATGCTTACTTCGTCAATGATAAGAAGTTTCATTTTCCTCAAGATTCTTGAAACTTCAAAACAAGCATCTCCAGATAGCTTGTGATATTCTAATTTGTTGTCATGCTCCACTGGCAGCATCAGTAAACGATGTAAAGTAATCCCTTTAATATTATGTGCTGCCAGTCCAGTTGGAGCAGTGACAACACAAGACAGCGATGACTCTGTCCTTTCCTGCAAATAGCATGAAATTGCTTTAATGAGGAAACTTTTTCCAGTTCCCGCTTCTCCACTCACGTACAGTCGGACAGGCTTCAACGACGTACATGAGCACTCTTTCTTATCATGACTTAATCCATGATCAATTTGCATGGTAACTTCGTCATATATTTTCCTCTGCTCAACGTTGAGTTGCCTTTCCAACTCTTCTAAGTTAACCGCATCCTCTTGAGCATGTGCCATGGCTCTTTCCACCTCATTCATAGCAGTGGCAGCTTCATTTTCAATAAGAGGTCCTCCTAGTGGATCCTGACTCAATGAAGCAGAACTCTGACTGTCCTGAGAACTGTCTCTGGCAATCTCGGCTGCAATCGTTGCTTCCTGCTCAATTTCCGCATTCAACATTTCTACATATTTGGGAAAAGCAGGACATTCTATGGTCTCCTTGGCGGCATTGAAAGAGTCTTCGTAACAGAGGAAATCTCCAAGCAGTTCCTCTTCTGCACGCCAAGGCTTGAAAAGTTGCAAAAGTGCTAAATAGAAAAACTCCTTTTTTTCAGGAGATTCGCCACTCAATTTTCGATGGTTTATCAAGTGGCATTTTCTTTGCTTGACCAGACATCCCTCACTTCCTATTACAGCATACACTCCTTTCTCAGTATCTTCTTTGATGTTCCTCTTGAACATGTAATTTTGCAGAACCTCATACAGACAAACATTCTCTAGGTGACTGCTTCGATTTGGATAATATGTATCCAACATGTTTGTCTTCAAAATGTCGGTACTGTTTGGCTCCTTTTCCGCCAAATACTCAATTTCCCGCACAGGTTTGAGAACTCGATTACGCGTTGCAGCAAGACCAAGACTCGCCCAAACGATACTCCTGGACTTGGCATAGAGACTTGCTGAAGACAACCGGTCAGAACATTCGTACGCTCCGATTTCTCGATGCGACAACATCTTCAGACTGAAACTGTACAACTTCTTGCTGAGGCTCTTTTCATGGGAAATGTCCTCCCACATATCCTTCAATTCTGTCTTCTCTTTTTTGGTGATGTAAGACGTCACATACCGAGCCACAGCCATACAGTTATCAGCCACAAACTGTATATCCATGTTAGCATTCCACATGGACAAAATCACCGGGTTGTAGTCGTTGATGTACTTGGACTCTTCGTTCCTCTTCAAATTGTAAGTGTTTTTAGGTGATTTCTTCATCACATTATGTCGCAGCGAAGACATCAAACTGTTTACTCTTCCTTTAGAAATCACCGGTCGTGGAAAGCCGAAACGACATTTGGTGTAGAACTTGTCTTTGTTTCGGAATTTACGACGGCAGTACTTTCCACATCGATGGCTTTGGAAACGCAGAACTTTTTCTCTTAGGCTTTTCTTCTCCTTTGCGTTTGGAACAGCACACGTAGAATACTGTTGGATGAAACTCATCACTGAGTCTTCTGGATCCGTTCCAAATTTAGGTGCATCCTTGATCCACAGCAACATATGTATATGAGGAGCACCTCTTGCTTGGTACTCCTTTCTCCAGAAGAAATCCAACACCTCTCCAAGAGGTGGATTCTTCTTATTCATGATGAAAGACATCATAGCTTCAAATCTATGATTGAAGTACCTACATACATTGACTGGATCCAAAGAGCACAGTTCTCCGGGTGTCTTGAATTCGATGTTTTCTACGTTAGCATTTGCCTCTCGTAGAAATTGAAGTAAGTCTTCCCAGCCATACTCGGCACAACTCAGAGTGAGGAACCATGTGGGAGTACCTAAGTTCCTCAGCATACATTTTAAATCACCATGACGACGGTACCAGTACTCATTAGTACCACGCTGACACGCCATGAGATTAATCAGGTGAGAATCCAAAATACTATCTTGGACATTCACTTTATCCATAAAATCACTTGCCGAGATGTTTTGCATGTGTATACCACTTTTCAAGATGTGGTTCACTGCATATGACAGTCCAGACAGATCGCTTTCAAACAGGAGATGAAACAAATAAGGAATGCATTGTCGAAACCTAGCATCTCCTGCATACAATCGCAAAGTCCGGTATTCAGAAGCAGGAATTTGATGAGGTCGCTCATCATATCTTCCTCCCTGACCTGTTGGAAAAAGCTGTGGGAAACACCGAGCTTCCAAACTTTCCTCCCAAACACTAATGGGACTCCCTTTGGCTTGTTTCATTTGAAACAACTCAATAGCATTCCCCATGACTTCCTTTGAATGCAAAGGATGAACACTATAATGTTCATATATTTCCTCACTAGTAGAGGGTTCTACTTTCTCAATTTGACCAGCACACAAATCGCTATCCTCTTCCTCACTTACTTCCTCTTCTGCAACATATACATTCTTATAGTATTTATTATTTTTTTTCAAATACAATGTTGCCTTTTTAACTTTCCTAACATCTACTAAATCTTGCCATATTTTCTTATTCTTTGTCGGAACCCCATTAACTAAGATAACCAGAGGTTCCTCTTCCACTTTTTCTACTCCAATTGTGTTAATGTTTTTCTTGAAATCTAGAGGCAAATAAACAACTCTTCCCTTTAATCCTCTCTGTAAATCTGATGGAGGCAATTTCCCTGTCTTTGGCTCCATTCTTACAATAGCCTGAAAGGGATGGATACTTTGAATCAAAATAGATTCATAAGTATTTAAGTCCTTCAATTCAGAAGGAATCTCAACCAATTCCAGATTATTATGAACTGCTCTAGCAGGCATCTGGTTTTGTTTTAATTTGTTACAACAATAAGTACACACACGTTGATCCAATCCCAAATCAAAACAATTTTCTACCATCAAGTATGTTGCAAAATCCTTCCATTCACTATTATTTTCCCTTTCACTTTTTGCATATAAATCCACTAACTTAGTCTGATTCTTATAATAAGTGCGTCTACAACACACACAAGTGAAATTAGGCCTCTCACTTGATTTCATGTCAAACGTCGCAATTTCCCTCTGGAAATTATCTGTACTGGAAACCTGTACACTATCTTCCAAATGACCCTCTACTTCTTGCTCAATTTCAACATTCTCCTCTTTACTTCCAAAGTAACAAAACTCAATTTCTTCACATATATTCTTCACATCTATTTCAGAACCATGCAAAAGAGCAGCGCATAATTGTTTCAGCATAATTGCTGGACTCTTAGCATAATACAACAGTCTAACTAACTTCCTCACTTTGTTATGATGCACTGCTAGCATCCTGAAATGATGAAAAACACTCTGGCATACTCTCCTGGAAAGACAAGCCAGTGAATGACCATGCAAACCTGTCACTTCTCTCACTCTGCAAGGATCTAATTCTTGCAACAACCTTATTTTCTGCTTCAAACTTTTCTTGTTAAATGTCCGTACAAAATCACAAAGCAAATTGATGGAATCCTGTCGCACACTGCAAATACTACTACACTTCCAGGTGTACACAGGACCCTTAGCACGTCTTCCTAAAACCTCATTACCTAACAACTCTTCTGCCTCTGTTGTCACAAGTTTTTCTTTTTCAACTGGACAACCATCTTTCACTTCATAAGCACGACCACTGATGTCAACTGCATGCACCAAATCATTATCCTGGAAATAACTCTCTTCATTAAAAAATGCCTCACAGCTTGAACTATGTATCCATTCTCCAGAAAAAACTTCACAAAAATTACTACGATTAACTATTCTCTTCCATCTACTATTTCTTTTGAAATCAAAAATTGCCTTGTTTAGCTTCCTAATTCTATTGATTATCAAAATAAATAACTTACGTTTAATTTCAAAAGCCTGATCAATAACTTTCTCAACTTTTTTTTTTCTCCTATAAAAAACTAATTTCTGTTGACCTTTCTTAATATTTTTTAACAAATTGCCAATTATCCTGTTACGGAACATTCGTTTACGAATCTCCCTAAACTGTTGTTTCCTTCTACTATCATGCACAGATTTATCTCTTGCTCTAGCAGTAACATTTTCATTTGTCCTTTTCTTTCCATTTGATTTACTTGTCATGTTATGGATTGAAACATTTTCTGTACTAATATTTTTTTTATTAGAAATATTTCTTATGAAATATTTAGAGCTCTTACCCGGTGCTTTCTTCATGGCTTGAGAAATCTTTTTGTTAGAGGACTGCTGCGTTTTTTTTTTCTCCTGCTGTCTTTGACGTTTTGCAGCCTTTATCTCTCTTATTTTTGTAGGCATATTTAAATCTTGAAATGATCTGCAGTTGAATCTGAGGAAAAATATAATAAAAAATGTTATTAAACATTATTATCAAACAGTAAATCAGTAATAGTGATCAAAAACATAACACACTACTTGACAATTTAATTTGAAGATTTTTTAGTCATTGCCATTTTTTGGGAAAAGTAATGGTTTGCAAATTTATGACAAGGACATAATGGTGTATGCTTCTCTATAAGGCATTTCAGTATCTCTAATGTCATTTTTCCCATATTACATTATAAGACCTTTCCCCATGAAGCACATTCCTTGTAAATATGCTCCCACCTGTGCATTGCAAATTTAGATTTTGACTGTTTCAGACACATAGCCATGTTGAAAGTGACCCAAAAAAATTGCAAACGTTTTAAAAAAAAACATTCATGTGTCTTAATGACATTTTAAGTCATTTCCCCATGGACAATGTTTTCTAAGTGGCACAAAAGAGGTATACACCTATCATAAAACAATAACAGTGATCAAAAACTTAACACACTACTTGACATTTTAAATAGAAGATTTTTTTAGTCAAATTTACAATACAGAAATACCAGAAAAGAAATGACATTTATATTTATGTTACCTATGCTATTTTATATGTGAATCTGATCTAATTTTATGAGCATATTTTAATATTTTATTGAAGACACTACACATAACCTGTTTTTGAAGGTGTCTTTATTTTTAAATTAAACGGTTTACCTTTTTACTTTTTATTGATTATAAATTTTAAAAATAAATGTTTATAATTCCAAAGGCTCAAGCAGGTCAGCTTCCCATCCTATATCATATAATTCGGACAAATCTGCATCCTCATCACGCTCTTCTTCATCCTCAGGATTTAAATCATCCAATGGATCAACATCCACTGATGTTTCAATTACAAGTTCAATGATGAGGTCAAAATCAACTGATTGCAGATTGTCGCTCATGTTGAGGTTGTCTTTATCTTTAAATAAAGATAACAACAATGAGATGTTGCAGAGTAAGAGACAAATCTCACAGATTATAATAGTAAAATTATTTAACAAGAGTAACATTTTGCAGCTATTATTTAGCCATGTCCAGCGATGCTGAGCAGGTGAAGCCTATGTCTAATTTTTCACTGAACAGGACTCATCTGTTCTTAACCTTGGATAAGCCTCAACGACTCTGTGTCCCCTGCACATACTCAAATGTTAAAGTGCAGATTTATATTAAATGGCACATCCCCAGGCATGCACCAGTTAATGTGCACCACTGCTTTACCACCCATGGTGTGCCGCATTTACAATCAGATAGGAGAAAGCTGCTTCAAAACCCTGCGCCTGCTTGAAGCTGGCATAGGTCTTGACGCAGCATTGTATAGATGGGGCACCCCTGAGCCTTGCTGGAGCTGCATCGCACTTACGATACAACTCCAGCAATGCGCCACCTTTACGGCACAGATGCGTCACGCATCTGTGCCATTTTTGCCCCATGCTGCGCCGCATTGTAAATGCAGCACAACATGGGTGGCGGAACAGTGGCGCAGGATGACTGTCACATCCCTGGTGATGCGCCACTCATCATAAATCTATCCCTAAGCTTCTTATCTTGTTACAGATGAACTGCCATATGTATCATCAAAATATTTTACATATTATAAATAGCAAATTTTAAGGAATAAATAGCGATTCTTTACTATTCCTAATTTGCAATGAGCAAATTGCTAATTGCAAATTACCCATTCATTTCCATAGGCTAGGAGGCTCATAGGAATTAATGTTGCAAGTTGTGATTAGCAATTAGCTCATCACAAAATAGGATTTTTTTCAAGCGTGCAGGGGTATCTCAAGAACACCCTGCTGCACCCCTGAAAAAGAAATTTGGGAGCACATGGCACACCTACATGCCCTAATGGCATGTATGGGCGTCATATGGGACCTTTTTTTTTTTTTTTTTAAAAATGCTTTTTGAAAAGAATTCGCAAATTACCACAAACTAGAAGTTGGTGGTAGTTTCCAAATCCTTAATATCATTTTTTACATATTTTTTTTTGATACATTGCATTTAAGGAATCACAAATTTTGAATTATTGACATTTTAAGTAATTTCCACATGTGCAGTGTTTTCAAAATATAATTTGAAAATCGTTTTTGGGGAAAAGTAATGGTTTGCAAATTTATGACAAGGACATAATGGTGTATGCTTCTCTATAAGGCATTTCAGTATCTCTAATGTCATTTTTCCCATATTACATTATAAGACCTTTCCCCATGAAGCACATTCCTTGTAAATATGCTCCCACCTGTGCATTGCAAATTTAGATTTTGACTGTTTCAGACACATAGCCATGTTGAAAGTGACCCAAAAAAATTGCAAACGTTTTAAAAAAAAACATTCATGTGTCTTAATGACATTTTAAGTCATTTCCCCATGGACAATGTTTTCTAAGTGGCACAAAAGGGGTATACACCTATCATAAATCTGTCCCTAGCATTATAAATGATTAAATCAGGATGACAAAGATGTGGCCTATCCAGAGGTTTGTTTAAGGTGAGGCCTACTCAGGATTGCAGATTAAAGTTACGCTTGATGAAGAATACAGAGGAGATAATTTATTGTAAAGGCCTACCAATGAAGTAAGTGATTTCTACTTCATTGCACCAGTCATCATAAATGTATCCATAAGCTTCTTATCTTGTTAGACATCAACCGCCATATGTATCATATAACTATTTTGCATTACCAAAAAAGCGAATTTTAAGGAATAAATAGCGATTCTTTACCATTCCAAATTTGTTTGAGAAAATTGCTAATTGCAAATTACCCATTCATTTCCATGGGCTAGGAGGCTCATATAAATGAAGGTGCAATTTGCGATTAACAATTTGCTCATCACAAATTAGGAATTTATTCCAAAGGTGCAGGGGTGTCTCAAGAACACCCTGCTGCAACCCTGAAAAAGAAATTTGGGGGCATATGGCGAACATAAATTTTAACAACATTCCTTTACCTCAAAAACGATTTTCAAATCATAACTTCAAAACACTACACATGGGAAAATTACTTAAATTGTCCTTAAGACACATAAAAGCGTTTTTTGATTGGCTTTCCTGCATGGTAGGGTCACTTTTAACATGGCTATGTAACATAAACATTCAAAATCAAAATTTTCCATGTACAGGTGGGAGCATATTTACAAGCAATTTGCGCCACAAAGAAAGGTCTGACATTAAAATGGGAAAAATAACATCAGGGACAGTCAATTGCCTTATAAAGAACCATACACCATTATGTCCTTCTCATGAATTTAAAAACAATTCCTTTTTCCCAAAAACGATTTTCAAATCATAATTTCAAAAAACTGCACATGAGAAAATGACTTAAAATGTCATTGAAACACATGAAAGCGTTTTTTGATTGGCTTTCCTGCATGGTTGGTTCACTTTTATCATGGCTATGTAACACAAACATTTATAATTAAAATTTTCATGCACATGTAAGAGCATATTTACAAGCAATTTGCGCCACAGAGAAAGGTCTTACACTAAAATGAGAAAAATAACATCAGGAACAGTCAATTGCCTTATAAAGAACCATACACCATTATGTCCTTGTCATGATTTTATAAACAATTCCTTTTCCCCAAAAACGATTTTAAAACCATAATTTCTAAACACTGCACATGGGAAAATGACTTAAAATGTCATTAAAACACATGAAAGCCTTTTTTGATTGCCTTCCCAGCATGGTTTGGTCACTTTTAACATGGCTATTTAACACAAACATTCAAAATCTAAATTTTCCATGCACATGTGAGAGCATATTTACAAGCAATTTGCGCCACAGAGAAAGGTCTTACACTAAAATGAGAAAAATAACATCAAGGACAGTCAATTTATTATAAAGAACCATACACCATTATATCCTTGTCATGAATTTAAAAACAATTCCTTTTCCACAAAAACGATTTTCAAATCATAATTTCTAAACACTGCACATCAGAAAATGACTTAAAATGTCATTAAAACACATGAAATCATTTTTTGATTGGCTTTCCAGCATGGTTGCGTCACTTTTAACATGGCTATATAACACTAACATTCAAAATCAAAATTTTCCATGCACATGTGAGAGCATATTTACAAGCAATTTGCGCCACATAAATCATAATTTTCTCCTTAAAGCACACTATTCTCTATCTAAAGTAAAGAAATATTTTCTCACCTTAGCAAATACTTTGAGTTTGAAAACAGTCTAAGAAACACACCAATTTGTCTTCAGCAGAGCAAAAGGTATGCACTCCAGAGTCTGCAGCTATCAAAAGCACAGAAATGGTGTAATTCTTCACACATATTTCTCATGTCACCCAATCAAAACTCTTCCCTCACTTTTTTTCAAATGAAAACCCTTCCCCCTCTGCCCTTTCTGCCTATTTTCCATAGCAACCAGCTCTTGGAGAAACTCTGGTGTTTGCAAATTCACACAACAATGTTGCAATTGAACTCTGAACTCTCAGTGCACCTGCATATCCAGTGCTTTCTTTCATTTAATGATTTTTTATTGACCACTCAAAATACATCTTTCAAACAACACATCTGTGCACCCTAACTTTCTGTTTTCATCAATCAAAATCCACCAATCACTGTTACTACTTCATGAACACAGAAACTCCACAGTTTTTTTCATTTCAAACTCACATTTTTTCAACTGCCATTTCATTGCCACACTTCATCTGACTGCAGGAGAACCTTCTCTCACCATGTTTTCTGTCTGGATTGTTGGTCATAGTTATATTCACTGGGCTCAAAGGTACGTTGAAAGCAGGAATTTACCTAACCTCAATTTACAAGATGTGGAAATTAAGTGGTTTGGCCACAGAGGATTAAAATGTCACCAATTGATACCATTGGTGAAAACCTTTATGCATTTGCCAAAACCTGACCTGTTAATTGTGCACTGTGGAGGTAATGACTTGGGCACTTTGACTGGTGTAGGTCTGGAAATGCTTTTAAAGGACACCTTTGAGCAATTAATGGCACTTTTTCCTCAGACTGCCTTGGTATATTCAAATATATGCCAAAGACAGAAATGGAGGTGGTCAAACCAATTTTGTCCACAAATTGAGAAGTCGAGGAAGCATGTAAACAAATCTGTTTCAGCTTACATGAGAGACCATGGAATGGGCTCCCTGTACAACAATAACTTGCGTTACTACATGCAAGATATCTACAGAGGAGATGGAGTTCACTTCTCAGATGAGGGCAACAGAGTTTTCACTCTGAATTTAAAAATGTGCATTGGTACCTACTTATAAGTACCAAAATGTACCATAAACCCAAAAGCTCTTCTCAGAGCTACCCTACATCTAATCACTCACAATTATTATTTTACTCTAACTTTTTTCACTAATTTTCAACAAAGTACACTCCCTGGGGCGCTACCCGGTACGCGTACCGGGAGCTAACCTCGCGAAATTTTTTAAAAAAATGTTTTTTTTTCGCACATATAAACCTCCTCAGCCACCCTCAGAAAACCTAGGGGGTCAAGATAAGTCTACCGTGCCCCCTTCTACCCATTCTGAACATTATTTGCCCTCCATCTTGTATCTTAATTCGACCGAAACACAAAATGGTGGACTCCCGGAACGCTTAAGGTACGCGAACCGGGGCGCTCAACGGTTTGCGTACCGGGTCGCTCCCTGGGAAGCGCACCATCAAAAAAGGTGGGAAAGTAGTTTACAGAAAAGCCACTGGAGACAATTTCACCAAATATAGATTAGCTCATACTACATACCAATCCCTACCATTTTCACAAATTTGATTGGAATTCCATTTAGCCATTTAGCCTGTAGACCTCTCTAAATACCGTGAGGTAAATTACTTCACAAAACACATCTGAAATGTTGGAATTGACAACCAATTAAAATGTTACTTTCATTTTCTACTTTTTTTACCTCACATTTGATTGGTTATGTACCCGAATATATATAAAGGAAGAGAAGGAAACACAGCCATTTTGACTACTACTTCCTGGTGTACATTTCAATAGGATTTTCATTAATAACTTCAACTTCTTTTTAAAGGTAAGTTGTTATTTTTAAAACTGAAGTATATTGTGCACTTTAAGTTAATATGGCAAACTTTTTCTGTTAGTTATATACTATCCCTCTGTAGTACTTATAAATTTAGATACACTTTTTTATATTCCTACTTCCACTCTGATACTATACACTGCCCAAAGATAAATTCTCTGTTAAAAACTGCCTATCTAAAATTAATCCCAACAGTGCCCTACCTCTACTAATATATATTTTTTTTATGCAAATTTCAGGAAAAATGGAAAGTGAACAAAACATTTCATTTGAAATTGTCCTTCCAGAGTCCAACACAGAAATCATTGATCCAAATGAGATTGAATTTATGGATGAAACTTGGGACCAAGAACTACTGCAATGTGTGCAAGCAGTAGATAACCTCCTTGCAAATGAGGACATTTTACAACCTCAGAGACTACAATCTATATTCCATGATTATGAAATTTCTGACAATGAAATGTTAGAAAGTTTAATAAATTATGAAACACAATAAAAAAAGCTTAAAAAAAAAAAAAAATAATCAACAAAACCAACAATCAATTAACATACAGCATTTGAAAAGTCTATCATTCATTTTTCATTGTGATACGCTCCCCAGAACGCTTCCCGGTTCGCGTACCGGGCGCTAACCACGAAAAAAAACAAAAAAATTTTTTTTTTTTTTTGCTTAGCGGGGCCCCTTTAAAGCCTCCACATCAAACCTAGGGGGTCAGGGAGGATCTACTATGCCCCCTTATGGTCATTTGCCCCTTCGCTTTTGCCTCCTCTTGTCTCTCGATCCTACCGAGAGACAAGATGGCGGCCGCTCCGGACTGTTTAGAATGTTGACAGACACCGGAGAGCCAATCAACTTCGCTACGCGAAGTTCCGTTACGCGTCAAGTACGCGTACCGGGGCGCTGCCTGGTCCGCGCTTACAGATATATATCTTTTTTTGAACGTTATTTTCTCAAAATCCACTGCAGCACATATATTGAGACCTACAAAAGGCACATCGGGCTACCAGTCCCTACAATTTTGCCAAGTTTCGTGCAAATCCATTCAGCCGTTCGGGCTAAAAGTGAGGCTAACCGCCCTATGGAAAACTCAATGTTAAAAACACGTTTTGGGACCCCCCTTTTTTCTCGGCCCCCCCTGGACCAACTCCCCCCAAATTTCCAGGGGCTGCTCAGAAACAAAATGTGCCATTTTCCTGAAAATTTCAGCCAATTCCGTCCACAAACGCCAAAGTTATTAGACATAGAATTTTCAAAAAACCCATAGGGAAAAAATCCTAACTATATATACCTACTGGCGACCGCCAGTAGGTAATATATATATATATATATATATATATATATATATATATATTTTACCTACTGGCGGTCGCCAGTAGGTATATATAGTTAGGATTTTTTCCCTATGGGATTTTTGAAAATTCTATGTCTAATAACTTTGGCGTTTGTGGACGGAATTGGCTGAAATTTTCTGGAAAATTGAACATTTTGTTTCTGAGCAGCCCCTGGAAATTTGGGGGGGGTTCGTCAAGGGGGGCCCGAGAAAAAAGGGGGGTCCCAAAACGTGTTTTTAACATTGAGTTTTCCATAGGGCGGTTGGCCTCACTTTTAGCCCGAACGGCTGAATGGATTTCCACGAAACTTGGCAAAATTGTAGGGACTGGTAGCCCGATGTGCCTTTGCTAGGTATCAATATATGTGCTTCAGTGGATTTTGAGAAATTAACGTTCAAAAAAAGATATATATCTGTAACAGCGGACCGGGCAGCGCTCCGGTTCGCGGACCTTACGCGTAACGGAACTTCGCGTAGCGAAGCTGATTGGCTCTCCGGTGTCTGTCAACATTCTAAACAGTCCGGAGCGGCCGCCATCTTGTCTCTCGGTAGGATTGAGAGACAAGAGGAGGCCAAAACAAAGGGGGAAATGACCATAAGGGGGCATAGTAGATCCTCCCTGACCCCCTAGGTTTAATGTGGAGGCTTTAAAAGGGCCCGCAGGGCAAAAAAGAAAAAAACAATTTTTTGTTTTTTTGCGTGGGTAGCGCCCGGTTCGCGAACCGGGAAGCGTTCTGGGCAGCGTACTATAAGGAAAAAAGAATGATAGACTTTTCAAATACTGTATGTTAATTGATTGTTGGTTTTGTTGATTATTTTTTAATTTTTTTTATTTTTTAAGCAATTATTTATTATTGTGATTGTGTTTGAAAATTTAATAACATTTCTAACATTTAACTAGTTTATGAATTACATATAAAAATGATTAAAGACTCAAACAATTTTTTAATATTACATACAATTTTATTTTTCGGATTGTTTTTCAAAATTTAATAGAACGTCTAGCATTTGACTGTCCGATATGTCCTCTTGTTGAGTGAACATAAGTTCCCACATTTGACCGTCATCATAATGAAGTAAATGATCCACAGATTCTACACATTGAACTAATTCATGGTCCCGTGATTCATCCATGAAATCTGAGTCATCATTGTCCTCAATATCTTTTTCTGTGTTGTTCTCCAGAACAATTTCGAAGGAAACATTCTGCTCACCTTCCATTTTATTGCTGTAATTTGCATAAAAAATAAATATATCAGTAGAGATAGGGCACTGTTGGGTTTAAGTTCAGACAGGTACTTGTGAGTTTATAACAGAGAAGTAATCTATGGGCACTGTATGGTTTCAGGCGTGAAGTAGTACTATTAAAAAGTGCCTGTGAAGAAGCCTAAGTAAATTCATAATTATACCACAGAAACCTAAATCAATCCATAATTATAATAAAGAAGCCTTTCTCAATGTCTAACTCTTACAGAGGGATAGTATATAACTATCTGAAAATGTTTTCAAATTTATAAAATAATATCTCACCTTCTAAAAACAAGTTTAAGTTGTGAGTGAAAATGATCTTGCAATGTAGTTCAGGAAGTAGTAGTCAAAATGGCTGTGTTTCTCTCTCTTCCTTTATATATATTCAGGTACATAACCAATCAAATGTCAGGTAAAAAAAGTAGAAAATGAAAGTAACATTTTAATTGGTTGTCAATTCCAACACTGATGTGTTTTGTGAAGTAATTTACCTCAGGGTATTTAGAGAGGTCTACAGGCTAAATGGTTAAATGGAATTTCAATCAAATTTGTGAAAATGGTAGGCATTGGTATGTAGTATGAGCTAATCTATATTTGGTGAAATTGTCTCCAGTCGCTTTTCTGTAAACTACTTTCCCACCTTTTTTGATGGTGCGCTTCCCAGGGAGCGACCCGGTACGCGAACTGGTGAGCGCCCCGGTTCGCGAACCTTAAGCGTTACGGGAGTCCACCATTTTGTGTTTCGATCGAATTAAGATACAAGATGGAGGGCAAATAATGTTCAGAATGGGTAGAAGGGGGCACGGTAGACTTATCTTGACCCCCTAGGTTTTCTGAGGGTGGCTGAGGAGGCCCATATGTGCGAAAAAAAAACCATTTTTTAAAAAATTTAGCGAGGTTAGCTCCCGGTTCGCGTACCGGGTAGCGCCCCAGGGAGCGTACTTTGTTGAAAATTAGTGAAAAATGTTAGAGTAAAATAATAATTGTGAGTGATCAGATGTAGGGTAGCTCTGAGAAGAGCTTTTGGGTTTATGGTACATTTAGGTACTTATAAGTAGGTACCAATGCACAGTCTTAAATTCAGAATGAAAATTCTGTTGCCCTCATCTGAGAAGTGAACTCCATCTCCTCTGTAGATATCTTGCATGTAGTAACGCAAGTTATTGTTGTACAGGGAGCCCATTCCATGGTCTCTCATGTAAGCTGAAACAGATTTGTTTACATGCTTCCTCGACTTCTCAATTTGTGGACAAAATTGGTTTGACCACCTCCATTTCTGTCTTTGGCATATATTTGAATATACCAAGGCAGTCTGAGGAAAAAGTGCCATCAATTGCTCAAAGGTGTCCTTTAAAAGCATTTCCAGACCTACCCCAGTCAAAGTGCCCAAATCATTACCTCCACAGTGCACAATTAACAGGTCAGGTTTTGGCAAATGCATAAAGGTTTTCACCAATGGTATCAATTGGTGACATTTTAATCCTCTGTGGCCAAACCACTTAATTTCCACATCTTGTAGTTTGAGGTTAGGTAAATTCCTGTTCTCAGCATACCTCTGAGCCCAATAGATGTAACTATGTCCAACAATCCAGACAGAAAACATGGTGAGAGAAGCTTCTCCTGCAGTCAGATGAAGTGTGGCAATGAAATGGCAGTTGAAAAAATAAGAGTTTAAAATGAAATAAAACTGTGGAGTTTCTGTGTTAATGAAGCAGTAACAGTGATTGGTGGATTTTGATTGCTGAAAACAGAAAGTTAGGGTGCATGGATGAGTTGTTTGAAAGATGTATTTTGAGTGGTCAAGAAAAAATCATTAAATGAAAGAATGCACTGGATATGCAGGTGCACTGAGAGTTCAGAGTTCAATTGCAACATTGTTGTGTGAACTTGCAAACACCAGAGGTCTTCCAAGAGGTGGTTGCCATGCAGAAAAGGCATGAAATGGCAGAGGGGGGAAGGGTTTTCATTTGAAAAAAGTGAGGGAAGAGTTTTGATTGGGTGACATGAGAGATATGTGTGAAGAATTACAGCATTTCTGTGCTTTTGATAGCTGCAGACTCTGGAGTGCATACCTTTTGCTCTGCTGAAGACAAATTGGTGTGTTTCTGAGACTGTTTTGAAACTCAAAGTATTTGCTAAGGTGAGAAAAGATTTCTTTAATTTAGATAGAGAATAGTGTGCTTTAAGGAGAAAATTATGAAGAAAGTTGTGTTCTCAAATGTTGCTTTGTCTCAAGTGTTTTACAAATAGATTTTGTTTCTTTGAGAAAATGTAATTGGAGAAAATGTGAAGTATTAGTACTGACAGGGTGTTATTGTGCATAGGAGCTGTGGAGTCTTTTCAAATTATGATTTGAAAATCGTTTTTGAGGAAAATGAATGGTTATAATATTTATGACAAGGACATAATGGTGTATGCTTCATTATAAGGCAATTGAGTGTCTCTGATGTTATTTTTCCCATTTTAATGTAAGACCTTTCTCTGTGGAGCATATTGCTTGTAAATATGCTCCCACCTGTGCATGGCAAATTTAGATTTTGAATGATTGTGTTACATAGCTATGTTAAAAGTGACCCAACCATGCTGCAAAGGCAATCAAAAAACGCTTTTATGTGTCTTAAGGACATTTTAAGTCATTTCCCTATGTGCAGTGTTTTCAAATTATGATTTGAAAATCGTTTTGGGGAAAAGGAATGGTTTGTAAATTTATGACAAGGATATAATGGTGTATGCTTCTTTATAAGGCATTTCAGTGTCTCTGATGTCATTTTTCCCATATTACATTAAAAGACCTTTCCCCGTGGGGCACATTCCTTGTAAATATGCTCCCACCTGTGCATGGCAAATTTAGATTTTGAATGTTTGTGTTACATAGCTATGTTAAAAGTGACCCAACCATGCTGGAAAGGCAATCAAAAAACGCTTTCATGTGTCTTAAGGACATTTTAAGTCATTTCCCTATGTGCAGTGTTTTCAAATTATGATTTGAAAATCGTTTTTGGGGAAAAGGAATGGTTTGTAAATTTATGACAAGGATATAATGGTGTATGCTTCTTTATAAGGCATTTCAGTGTCTCTGATGTCATTTTTCCCATATTACATTAAAAGACCTTTCCCCGTGGGGCACATTCCTTGTAAATATGGTCCCACCTGTGCATGGTAAATTTAGATTTTGACTGTTTGAGTTACATAGCCATGTTAAAAGTGACCCAAAAACTTGCAAAGGCTTTAAAAAAACACTTTCATGTGTCTTAAGGACATTTTAAGTCATTTCCCCCCGGGTGCAGTGTTTTCAAATTATGACTTGAAAATCGTTTTTGACGTAAAGGAATGTTGTTAAAATTTATGTGCGCCATATGCCCCCAAATTTCTTTTTCAGGGGTGCAGCAGGGTGTTCTTGAGACACCCCTGCACCTTTGGAAAAATTCCTAATTTGCGATGAGCTAATTGCTAATTGCAAATTGCACCTTCATTCCTATGGGCCTCCTGGCCCATGGAAATGAATGGGTAATTTGCAATTAGCAATTTGCTCATTGCAAATTAGGAATGGTAAAGAATCGCTATTTATTCCTTAAAATTCGCTATTTTGGAAATGCAAAATAGTTTGATGATACATATGGCGGTTCATCTCTAACAAGATAAGAAGCTTAGGGATACATTTATGATGACTGGCGCAATGAAGTGGACATCACTTACTTCATTGGTAGAGCTTTACATGTATTATCTCCTCTGTATTCTTCGTCAAGCGTAACTTTCATCTGCAATCCTGAGTAGGCCTCACCTTAAACAAACCTCTGGATAGGGCACACCTTATCGTCATCCTGAATTAATCATTTAAAATGCTAGAGACAGATTTATGATAGGTGTATGCCTCTTTTGCGCCACTGTGCGTCACTTTTGTGATGCAGCGGCGGTGCAAAAGATTTGCTATGAGGCGACAAAATTACAAATTGATGCATTTAGGCAGATGTGTCATGGTGTAAAAAACACCGTGCCACATGAAACTGATGCAGCAGTGATGCAAAAGATGCACCATGTTGCAAGACAGGCCTCACTTGGGGCCATATGTATGAAGCTAATTAGCATTTGCAAAGGTCAAAGTTCTGTGAATTTTGGCCTTTGCGAATGCTAATAAGACAAATGGTATGTATCAAACAAGTTTGATGCAAAATAAGAAATAGCAAAATTTGCTATTCTTTATTTTGCGATTGCACTGAAGGATTTGCAAATTTTGTGATTTCTTAAATGCAATGTATCAAACAAAAAATATGCAAAAAATGCCATTAAGGATTTGCAAATTACCACCAACTTCTAGTTGGTGGTAATTTGCGAATTCTTTTCAAAAAGCTTTTTTTCCAAAAAACAAAAGGTGCCATATGACGCCCATACATGCCCTTAGGGCATGTATGTGCGCCATATGCCCCCAAATTTCTTTTTCAGGGGGTGCAGCAGGGTGTTCTTGAGACACCCATGCACCCTTGGAAAAATTCCTAATTTGCGATGAGCTAATTGCTAATCGCAAATTGCACCTTCATTCCTATGGGCCTCCTGGCCCATGGAAATGAATGGGTAATTTGCAATTAGCAATTTGCTCATTGCAAATTAGGAATGGTAAAGAATCGCTATTTATTCCTTAAAATTCGCTATTTAGGAA
Organism: Lissotriton helveticus; assembly: GCF_964261635.1. Classification (NCBI taxonomy): domain Eukaryota; kingdom Metazoa; phylum Chordata; class Amphibia; order Caudata; family Salamandridae; genus Lissotriton; species Lissotriton helveticus. The sequence goes on from NC_136071.1 coordinate 515,829,447, forward strand.
ATGCAAAATATTTTGATGATACATATGGCGGTTCATCTGTAACAAGATAAGAAGCTTAGGGATACATTTATGATGACTATCGCAATGAAGTGGACATTACTTACTTCATTGGTAGGCCTTTACATGTATTATCTCCTCTGTATTCTTCATCAAGCGTAACTTTAATCTGCAATCCTGAGTAGGCCTCACCTTAAACAAACCTCTGGATAGGCCACACCTTATCGTCATCCTGAATTAATCATTTAAAATGCTAGGGACAGATTTATGATAGGTGTATGCCTCTTTTGCGCCACTTACAAAACACTGCCCACGGGGAAATGACTTAAAATGTCCTTAAGACACATGAAAGTGTTTTTTTAAAGCCTTTGCAACTTTTTTGGGTCACTTTTAACATGGCTATGTAACTCAAACAGTCAAAATCTAAATTTACCATGCACAGGTGGGAGCATATTTACAAGGAATGTGCTCCACGGGGAAAGGTCTTTTAATGTAATATGGGAAAAATGACATCAGAGACACTGAAATGCCTTATAAAGAAGCATACACCATTATGTCCTTGTCATAAATTTACAAACCATTCCTTTTCCCTAAAAACGATTTTCAAATCATAATTTGAAAACACTGTACATGGGGAAATGACTTAAAATGTCCTTAATTCAAAATTTGCTATTCCTTATTTTGCGATTGCATTGAAGGATTTGCAAATTTTGCGATTCCTTAAATGCAATGTATCAAACAAAAAATATGCAAAAAATGCCATTAAGGATTTGCAAACTACCACCAACTTCTAGTTGGTGGTAATTTGCGAATTCTTTTCAAAAAGCTTTTTTTCCAAAAAACAAAAGGTGCCATATGACGCCCATACATGCCCTTAGGGCATGTATGTGCGCCATATGCCCCCAAATTTCTTTTTCTGGGGTGCAGCAGGGTGTTCTTGAGACACCCCTGCACCTTTGGAAAAATTCCTAATTTGTAATGAGCTAATTGCTAATCGCAAATTGCACCTTCATTCCTATGGGCCTCCTGGCCCATGGAAATGAATGGGTAATTTGCAATTAGCAATTTGCTCATCGCAAATTAGGAATGGTAAAGAATCGCTATTTATCCCTTAAAATTCGCTATTTAGGAAATGCAAAATAGTTTGATGATACATATGGCGGTTCATCTGTAACAAGATAAGAAGCTTAGGGATAGATTTATGATGACTGGCGCATCACCAGGGATGTGCCAGTCATCCTGCGCCGCTGTTCCGCCACCCATGGTGTGCTGCATTTACAATGCGGCGCAGCATGGGGCAAAAACGGCACAGATGCGTGACGCATCTGTGCCGTAAAGGTGGCGCATTGCTGGAGTTGTATCGCAAGTGCGATGCAGCTCCAGCAAGGCTCAGAGGTGCCCCATCTCCACAATGTTGCGTCAAGACCTATGCCTGCTTAAAGCAGGCGCAGGGTTTGACGCAGCTTTTTCCTATCTGATTGTAAATGCGGCACACCATGGGTGGCAGAGCAGTGGTGCACGTTAACTGGTGCATGCCTGGGGATGTGCCATTTAACATAAATCTGCCCCTTTACATTTAAGTATGTGCAGGGGACACAGAGTCAGTGAGGCTTATCCAAGGTTAAGAAGAGATGAGTCCTGTTCACTGAAAAATTAGACATAGGCTTCACCTGCTCAGCATCGCTGGACATGCCTAAATAATAGCTGCAAAATGTTACTCTTGTTAAACAATTTTACTATTATAATCTCTGAGATTTGTCTCTTACTCTGCAACATCTCATTGTTGTTGTCTTTCTTTAAAGATAAAGACAACATCAACATGAGCGACAATCAGCAATCAGTTGATTTCGACCTCATCATTGAACTCGTAATTGAAACATCAGTGGATGTTGATCCCTTGGATGATTTAAATCCTGAGGATGAAGAAGAACGTGATGAGGATGCAGATTTGTCCGAATTATATGACATAGGGTGGGAAGCTGACCTGCTTGAGCCTATGGAACTATAAACATTTATTTTTAAAATTTACAATAAATGAAAAGTAAAAATGTAAACTGTTTAATTTTAAATTAAACACACCTTCAAAAACAGGTTATGTGTAGTGTCTTCAATAAAATATTAAAATATGCTCATAAAATTAGATCAGATTCACATATAAAACAGGACAGGTAAATGAAGAAGAATTCCATTTCTTTTCTGCTACTTCTGTATTCTAAATTTGCCAAAGCACTAAAAAATATTATATGTAAAAATGTTAAGTAGTGTGTTAAGTTTTTGATGACTGTTATTGATTTACTGTTTGGTAATAGTGGTTAATAAAAAATTTTATTATATTTTACCACAGATTCAACTGCAGATAATTTCAAATTTTGAGAATGCCAACTAAGGAGAGAATGAGAAAGGCTACAAAACGTCAAAGACAGCAGGTCCATCATTTACAGCAGCAGTCCTCTACAAAAAAAAATCGTCAAGTCACCAAGAAAGCACCGGGTAAGAGTACAAAAACATTCATAGGAAATATTTGTAGTAAAAAAAATATTACTACAGAAAATGTTTCAGTCCAGAAAAAGAGAAGCAATTCAAACGGAAAGGAAAGGCCAATCAAAAATGTTACTGCTAGAGCAAGAGATAACTCTGTGCATGATAGTAGAAGGAAACAACAGTTTAGGGACATTCGTAAACGAATGTTCCGCAACAGGATAATTGGCAATTTGTTAAAAAATATTAAGAAAGGTCAACAGAAAGTGCTTTTTTATAAGAGAAAAAAAAAAGTTGAGAAAGTTATTGATCAGGCATTTGAAATTAAACGTAAGTTATTTATTTTGATAATCAATAGAATTAGGAAGCTAAACAAGGCAATTTATGATTTCAAAAGAAATAGTAGATGGAAGAGAATAGTTAATCGTAGTAATTTTTGTGAAGTTTTTTCTGGAGAATGGATGCATAGTTCAAGTTGTGAGGCATTTTTTAATGAGGAGAGTTATTTCCAGGATAATGATTTGGTGCATGCAGTTGACACCAGTGGTCGTGCTTATGAAGTGAAAGATGGTTGTCCAGTTGAAAAAGAAAAACTTGTGACAACAGAGGCAGAAGAGGTGTTAGGTAATGAGGTTTTAGGAAGACGTGCTAAGGGTCCTGTGTACACCTGGAAGTGTAGTAGTATTTGCAGTGTGCGACAGGATTCCATCAATTTGCTTTGTGATTTTGTACGGTCATTTAATAAGAAAAGTTTGAAGCAGAAAATGAGGTTGTTGCAAGAATTAGATCCTTGCAGAGTGAGAGAAGTGACAGGTTTGCATGGTCATTCACTGGCTTGTCTTTCCAGGAGAGTATGCCAGAGTGTTTTTAATCATTTCAGGATGCTAGCAGTGCATCATAATAAAGTGAGGAAATTAGTTAGAATGTTGTATTATGCTAAGAGTCCAGCAATTATGCTTAAACAATTATGTGCTGCTCTTTTGCATGGTTCTGAAATAGATGTGAAGAATATATGTGAAGAAATTGAGTTTTGTTACTTTGGAAGTAAAGAGGAGAATGTTGAAATTGACCAAGAAGAAGCGGGTAATGTGGAAGATAGTGTACAGGTTTCCAGTACAGATAATTTCCAGAGGGAAATTGCGACGTTTCAGGTCAAATCAAGTGAGAGGCCAAATTTCACTTGTGTGTGTTGTCGACGCACTTATTATAAGAATCAGACTAAGTTAGTGGATTTATATGCAAAAAGTGAAAGGGAAAATAATAGTGAATGGAAGGATTTCACAACATACTTGATGGTAGAAAATTGTTTTGATTTGGGATTGGATCAACGTGTGTGTACTTATTGTTGTTGCAAATTAAATCAAAACCAGATGCCTGCTAGAGCAGTTCATAATAATCTGGAATTGGTTGAGATTCCTTCTGAATTGAAGGATTTAAATACTTATGAATCTATTTTGATTCAAAGTATCCATCCCTTTCAGGCTATTGTAAGAATGGAGCCAAAGACAGGGAAATTGCCTCCATCAGATTTACAGAGAGGATTAAAGGGAAGAGTTGTTTATTTGCCTCTAGATTTGAAGAAAAACATTAACACAATTGGAGTAGAAAAAGTGGAAGAGGAACCTCTGGTTATCTTAGTTAATGGGGTTCCGACAAAGAATAAGAAAATATGGCAAGATTTAGTGGATGTTAGGAAAGTTAAAAAGGCAACATTGTATTTGAAAAAAAATAATAAATACTATAAGAATGTATATGTTGCAGAAGAGGAAGTAAGTGAGGAAGAGGATAGCGATTTGTGTGCTGGTCAAATTGAGAAAGTAGAACCCTCTACTAGTGAAGAAATATATGAACATTATAGTGTTCATCCTTTGCATTCCAAGGAAGTCATGGGGAATGCTATTGAGTTGTTTCAAATGAAACAAGCCAAAGGGAGTCCCATTAGTGTTTGGGAGGAAAGTTTGGAAGCTCGGTGTTTCCCACAGCTTTTTCCAACAGGTCAGGGAGGAAGATATGATGAGCGACCTCATCAAATTCCTGCTTCTGAATACCGGACTTTGCGATTGTATGCAGGAGATGCTAGGTTTCGACAATGCATTCCCTATTTGTTTCATCTCCTGTTTGAAAGCGATCTGTCTGGACTGTCATATGCAGTGAACCACATCTTGAAAAGTGGTATACACATGCAAAACATCTCGGCAAGTGACTTTATGGATAAAGTCAATGTCCAAGACAGTATTTTGGATTCTCACCTGATTAATCTCATGGCGTGTCAGCGTGGTACTAATGAGTACTGGTACCATCGTCATGGTGATTTAAAATGTATGCTGAGGAACTTAGGAACTCCCACATGGTTCCTCACTCTGAGCTGTGCCGAGTATGGCTGGGAAGACTTACTTGAATTTCTACGAGAGGCAAATGCTAACGTAGAAAACATCGAATTCAAGACACCCGGAGAACTGTGCTCTTTGGATCCAGTCAATGTATGTAGGTACTTCAATCATAGATTTGAAGCTATGATGTCTTTCATCATGAATAAGAAGAATCCACCTCTTGGAGAGGTGTTGGATTTCTTCTGGAGAAAGGAGTGCCAAGCAAGAGGTGCTCCTCATATACATATGTTGCTGTGGATCAAGGATGCACCTAAATTTGGAACGGATCCAGAAGACTCAGTGATGAGTTTTATACAACAGTATTCTACGTGTGCTGTTCCAAACGCAAAGGAGAAGAAAAGCCTAAGAGAAAAAGTTCTGCGTTTCCAAAGCCATCGATGTGGAAAGTACTGTCGTCGTAAATTCCGAAACAAGGACAAGTTCTACACCAAATGTCGTTTCGGCTTTCCACGACCGGTGATTTCTAAAGGAAGAGTAAACAGTTTGATGTCTTCGCTGCGACATAATGTGATGAAGAAATCACCTAAAAACACATACAATTTGAAGAGGAACGAAGAGTCCAAGTACATCAACGACTACAACCCGGTGATTTTGTCCATGTGGAATGCTAACATGGATATACAGTTTGTGGCTGATAACTGTATGGCTGTGGCTCGGTATGTGACGTCTTACATCACCAAAAAAGAGAAGACAGAATTGAAGGATATGTGGGAGGACATTTCCCATGAAAAGAGCCTCAGCAAGAAGTTGTACAGTTTCAGTCTGAAGATGTTGTCGCATCGAGAAATTGGAGCGTACGAATGTTCTGACCGGTTGTCTTCAGCAAGTCTCTATGCCAAGTCCAGGAGTATCATTTGGGCGAGTCTTGGTCTTGCTGCAACGCGTAATCGAGTTCTCAAACCTGTGCGGGAAATTGAGTATTTGGCGGAAAAGGAGCCAAACAGTACCGACATTTTGAAGACCAACATGTTGGATACATATTATCCAAATCGAAGCATTCACCTCGAGAATGTTTGTTTATATGAGGTTCTTCAAAATTACATATTCAAGAGGAACATCAAAGAAGATACTGAGAAAGGAGTGTATGCTGTAATAGGAAGTGAGGGATGTCTGGTCAAGCAAAGAAAATGCCACTTGGTAAACCATCGAAAATTGAGTGGCGAATCTCCTGAAAAAAAGGAGTTTTTCTATTTAGCACTTTTGCAACTTTTCAAGCCTTGGCGTGCAGAAGAGGAACTGCTTGGAGATTTTCTCTGTTACGAAGACTCTTTCAATGCCGCCAAGGAGACCATAGAATGTCCTGCTTTTCCCAAATATGTAGAAATGTTGAATGCGGAAATTGAGCAGGAAGCAATGATTGCAGCCGAGATTGCCAGAGACAGTTCTCAGGACAGTCAGAGTTCTGCTTCATTGAGTCAGGATCCACTAGGAGGACCTGTTATCGAAAATGAAGCTGCCACTGCTATGAATGAAATGGAAAGAGCCATGGCACATGCTCAGGAGGATGCGGTTAACTTAGAAGAGTTGGAAAGACAACTCAACGTTGAGCAGAGGAAAATATATGACGAAGTTACCATGCAAATTGATCATGGATTAAGTCATGACAAGAAAGAGTGCTCATGTACGTCGTTGAAGCCTGTCCGACTGTACGTGAGTGGAGAAGCGGGAACTGGAAAAAGTTTCCTTATTAAAGCAATTTCATGTTATTTGCAGGAAAGGACAGAGTCATCGCTGTCTTGTGTTGTCACCGCTCCAACTGGACGGGCAGCACATAACATTAAAGGGATTACTTTACATTGTTTACTGATGCTGCCAGTGGAGCATGACAACAAATTACAATATCACAAGCTATCTGGAGATGCTTGTTTTGAAGTTTCAAGAATCTTGAGGAAAATGAAACTTCTTATCATTGACGAAGTAAGCATGGTTTCCAATGTCATGCTTGCCTTTGTGCATTTGAGAATGCAAGAAGTTCTCAAAACAGAGTATGATGTGTTATTTGGTGGCAAACACATCATTGTTTTTCGGAGATCTTCTGCAGCTGACACCAGTGAAAGGGCAACCTGTGTTCAAAATGCTCACGCATGAAGATACCAGGAAGTGCCTAGGCAGCATTGGCAACGTCAATATATGGTTAAACTTCAATTATGCTGAACTGCATGAAAATATGCGTCAGGCGAAGGATGAAGTTTACAAGACTATTCTACAAGATGTTAGAATTGGAAAAGTGACCGAGCATGGGAAAGAAGCTTTACATGCACGATTACTGTCAAATTTATATCCAGAACAAGATGTTGTGCCTGAGAATATTTTTCAGAAAATTACTGAGAAGAAATCTGGAATATGTTTGATGCCAACTCTTGCAGAATGTGCCAAATTCAACAACAAAATGTTGCATTTGGAAAAGCAGGAGATTGTGAAACTGGAAGCTATTGACAGAGTAGAGCATATGGGATCAACAATTATTTTGTCTGAGAATCTGAAAACAAAATTGGATTCATTAGAGAAGAGTATATCTAAAACTGCAGGTTTTGAAAAGACTCTGAATGTGTGCTTGAACTGCCGTATAATTTTAAGAAGGAATTTACATGTTGAAAGAGGTCTGGTAAATGGATCAATGGGTAATGTTGTTGATTTTGTGAAATACAGAAATAGAGATGGAATTGAATTTTTAAAAATTAAATTTGATGGCATTGAGGAAGTACAGCTAATTGGTTGTTGTTCTGCTATTTTTTTGCTTGTAAAAGACTTATATATTCGCCGTAAGCAGTTTCCTGTTTGCTTGGCATATGCGGTGACAATCCATAAATCGCAAGGTTTAAGTGTAGACAGTGCATTGGTGAATATTGGCAGTTCTGTGTTCAAGGAGGGTATGGCATATGTGGCATTGTCACGAGTTAGAACTTTATCGGGATTGTACTTGATTGAGTGTGATGTCACAAACATTTGTGCGGATCTAGATTGTGTTAAGGAATACAATAGGTTAAGAAGAGAGTATGCGCCACATTTGCCTCAATATCCTTTGTATGAGAAACGTGTGGTAGGCCGGAAACGAAGAAATGTGACCAATACTAGGGAGGTTGTAGCAAAAAGACGAAAAGTCAATGAACCTGAAATTATAAACAGAAACAAAAAGGATTCTGTTGAAGATGTTGTTGGTTTTCAATTTGAAAACAGTTCTGGTGTCAACTGCTATGCTAATGTAGTGGTTAATGTTTTGTTTTCTCTAGAAAATGTAAAAGAAGAGATTGTGGTCAATTCTGATCAAAGATTTTGCAGTTTGTTAAATTCTGTCTTAGAAAAATGTAGCACTGATAGAACAAACATAGAAAGTGTGTCTGAAATTCGAAATCTGTTAGACAGATGTTCAGGCCAAACACAATTCTCTCAAAATATTCAGCAAGATTGTCAGGAGTTTTTAATGTATATGCTTGATGTATTGCATGCTGAAGGTGTAGATGTAGATCAGCTGTTTGGGCTTTCTTATCAATGGCAGCATGACTGTGAGAACTGTATGGTATCAACTACTACTAGTGTAGACTCAGAAAGATTTATATATTTAACTTTGCCAGACAGTAAATCAGTCTCCTTTAATAAGCTAGTAAAAGCAGCTGATCACAACATGGAGTGTAGCCAATGTAAATCTGAAATGATGTCCACATTATTTATACAAACATATGGCCAGTATGTCATTTTAATGTTCCAACGATGTAGGCCTGATGGAACAAAATTGACAACTTTAATTAAAAATTTTGTGGCTTCGCAGTTGTCAATATCAGGAAGGACTTTTGTAACTGCAGCAATTATATATCATGACGGTCCTTCAATAACATCAGGACATTACACAGCTTATTTAAAGTCTAGAAATGGCTGGTCATTCTGCAATGATTCTGTTTTAATTTAAAAAAAAAAATTGCCGTATGACCTTAAAAACTCTTACCTGGTGTTTTTAAAACCAAAATTTTAGGGAAAGAATCTCGGGATGTGCTCTGAGTAATTTCAAGAAGTTCGAATGGCTCCTACACGATTTGGCCTTGAGGATAAGTGTAGTTCAGAGACATAACTTCTAACCATAAGACTGGACGTCATGGAGAAATAAGTGCACTTTGAATGAGTTCAGAAAAACTATTTATTTTTATAAGCTAATTGAAGCAGCCAATCAAAACATAGAGTAGAGGGAATGTAAGTCTGCAATGCTGTCTACTGTTTTACATTGCTTTGTGATTAAAAGTGATGTAGAGAATTAAATAATTGTAGTAGTCATAGAGGTAGTGTAAGTCTGCTTCATAGTAAGCAGTATCAGTGTCATAGGAAATGTAGAACATGACTGAGCAAGAAGGGGAAGATATTACTAGTCCAGGATTGTGAAAATGATCTTCAACATTTTAATTCTGAAAGTTGCGGAAATGCCAAATGTCGGGATTGGCTTACAAGAAATCCAAGAGTTATAAATGGCTCTGACAAGATTTGGCCTTGTGGAAACTTGTGGTAGAGAGCAAGAAGTCATTTATTGTATGTAACATGTTTTTCAAAACGATGGAGGTTTTCTTTCAGAAAGTGGCGGGCTGAAAGTAATAACAGCACAACAGAGTGTAAGCTGTTCATAGGACAGCCTTTGACGTCATGGAAAGTAAGTTAACTTTAAGGAGTTCTGAATTCTGATTTGTTATGTTGTATGGGTTTTTTAAACACAATCATTTTGATTGTGTTTTTTTCCCCGCTGTTATATGATGAATACCTTCAAGTCACTGTTTTTAGTGAAATTTGATACATTCTGAGAACAGCAAAAATAAACCATTTAACATGTATAATTAATTCTGTACTGTTTGCATTTATGATGTATATGTAGAACTGTGTAGGAGGCATGGAGAAGGTGAGGCTTCTGTAAGTGTCAAAGTTGTTGCATACAGTGCTCATATTCTACGTAGTCTTTCATATGATAGACTACATTTCCACAATGAGATACCTAAGCAAAGGAAACACAGGTGATATGATTGTGGAATGAGCAAAAGAAAATGCACGTTTTTCAATTACATCACCTGTGTTTCCTAAGTTTATGAATGACATTGTGCAGATGAAGTTTAGGTCTGTCCACGGACACATAAGAGGTTTGGCCTTTGTTCAAGAGTGAAGTGGACATGACTTACTTCATTGGTAGGCCTTCACATGTATTATGTCCTCTGTTCTCTTCAAACAACTCGAAATTTAATTTGGAACCCTGAGTAGGTATCACCTCAAACAAACCTCTGGATAGGACACATCTTATTGGCATCCTGAAGCAATCATTTAAAATGTTAGTGTCTTGCGACACTTTTCTGAGACAACAGCAGTGCAAAAGATGCACCATGTTTTAAGATAGGCCTCACTTCATCTGCATCAAGATACTGTTAGTTTAAAATGTATATCTTTAGGACTGTGTAGGGGGCCTGGAGAAGCAGAAGCTTCTGTAAGTGTCAAAGTTGTTGAAAAAATGTTTGTCCTTCAATCTTTTCCCTTGTCTTTTGTAATTTTTAAATACATGTTTTAATATTTTTCAAATGTTTGTTCTCTCTTTCACAGATTGAAAGTATAAAAACAAAAAGTGAGTAATTTAACGACAATTATAAGGTAAATGTTTTGTATTCTTTTCGTTACATTTCTATCACATTCACCTACTATTAGTTCCACAGCTTCATTTCTTTAACCCTCAGTTTCCTGCCTTTGCTACTTTCCTCATTCCTTTCTCTATTACCTACTTACTCAACTCCTTCCACTCTTTTTCTCAGTCCCTCTCTTCTCATAGTTCCTCACTCTTGTTCACTCACTCCGTCTCTATTACTCTTAGTGTCTTTGACTGATCACTCTATCACTACTTGTTCATAATGCTTTCTCTGTGTAGTTGAAGCACACTAAGGGGCATATTATGAACACAGCCAATAAAATTATTGCTGTTTTTATTGGCAGAAAACTGGTGCAAAAGTGGTTTTAGCTGCAGTTTTCTGCTGCAAAAGCGGCTTTGGCGACACATTTCTGCTGATAAAAGCTGCAAAACTTTTATTGCCTATGTTGATGATATGGCTTTATGTTATTTACATTTCTTTGCTGTTTCAATTAATCTTTTTCTGTAATTTTTTGTTTTCTGTTTTCTATTTTTTCTCTCTGTTATTCCCCATGTTTTAATCTTATTTTGAACATTCACTCACATTCTCCAAGAAACTCTTCTTTGTTATTGTTCTACTCTCTTTTTTTTCTTTCACTTCCTTATCTATTTTGTTTTTCACAATTATACCCTCTTCCGTCTTTTCTTTGGTAAATAGATCTATTAAACAGTATCTCTGGTTTACTCCCTATAGCTGTCTTTCTTTTAACATCACTCCCTGTTTACTTTCCTTATACTTACTCTTCTTTTTTTTTTTTTTTTTTTTTTTGGTTAGCTCCCGGTTCGCGTACCGGGAAGCGACCCGGGAAGCGAACCAAAGGAAATAGAGCTTGCCAGAGTGCTAAACATTCTAGCAATTTTTTTTGAAAGGGGAGGTAGTTCTGAAAATAACTTTTTTTTAATGTTTTTGTTGTTTTATATTTTTTTTTTATTTTTTGAACATTTTTTGTTTTTTTTGTATTTTTTGAACAATTTTATATTTTTTGGGGGTTTTTTGGGGGGGGGAAACAACAAAAAACAGGCATTGAAAAGGGCTCAACAGGAGCAAAAAAAAAATTACTGTCTGGGGCGGTTAGGGCAATTATGATTGTCATAAGCTAGGTTGATGGCATTAATACTCATGTTACCACATGATATTAACGCACCGCAGTGCATACAAGTATGTTTCATATGCCCAAAATTCTCCTGTATGTTTGGCACGGTTTCCCGTGCCTCTGCTGCTGTCAATGATATTGACGATGATGACCTGGCCACAGGAGTTGCTGTTGGGTTTTGTTCCATATCACGTATTTCCGCCCGGCTGTAATTAAGTGGATGCTTCCTGGTCATGTGCCTATGCATGGTATAGTTCCCATAACTATACTTTTTATCAGTCCCTCTTGATAATTTGTCTTTGCAAATGAGGCAGGTGACATACCTCGCATTCACTTTCTTCTGCCCTGGAGGGATTGAATAAAACTGCCAAATGAAACTGGCTTTCCTATGGGAAACCCGGGGCACCTCTTCCAAGAACTGTGGTCCTTCTCTCTCCTCTTCCTCTAGTTCTTCCTCTTCCTCCTCTGTGTTGGTGATGACCTGGGGAGGTGGTCCTCTCTTCCCATGAGGAGGTGGAGGTGGTGGTGGGGGTGCACCAGCTGAAGCAAGTACTGAAGTCATTTCTGTAGTATCAATAAAGGTCTTCCTCTCACAATGATGAAAGTCAGAGTGAGGAAAGAAGGAGGGGTTTTCATCATTTGTGAAAAACAATAGTTCTCAACCAATGAAAAGTGTTATTTTTAGGTCACCTGACCTAGCCTTACATGATTATGAAACCAAAAGTGAAATGAACCAATGAAAGTTTTATTAACAAGTCACATGACCTCTCACGCTTAGGTTACGCGCTGCGGAACGCGCCCCGGATAGCTTCCGGGTCGCTGCGCTTCGCGCCTCGGTCCGCGCCCCGGAGCACTTCCGGGTGCGCTAACGCAGTACGTCATAAGATGCATTACGCGGCAACGCGATACGTCGCGCTTTCGCGACGCGCCGCGGATCGCTTCCGGGGAGCTGCGTTTCGCGCCTCGGTTCGCGCCCCGGAGCACTTCCGGGTGCGCTAACGCGGCGCGTCATAAGACGCATTACGCGGCAACGCGATACGTCACGCTTCCGCGACGCGTCACGATGTTGATTTCTAACGCGGCAGTTGCGCAAACGGAACGTTTACCGGTTCGCGGACCGGGTCGCGGCATCAAATTGAGCTAATGGAAAGCTTTCCGGTTCGCGGACCGGGAGCGAAACAAAAAAAAATATTTAAAAAAAAATTATTAATAAACATATAACATATATTTTTGGATTTAAAGAAGAATACATTTTACTGCTATAGATATTAGCTTTTAAAAAACCAATGAAATTCACTGAAAAAACCATAGGTTATAGACCATATATAGTTAGGAATTAGCATTTACAAAACCTTGAAAATTCACTGAAAAAACCATAGGTTATAGACCATATATAGTTAGGAATTAGCATTTAAAAAACCTTATTTTACTCACACAAAACCATTGAAATTCCATATATAGTTAGTTGTACTAACTATATATCGCGCACCCGCAATCCACTGCTGATCATGTCACATATTACATCATTCATGACATGGTCAGTGACATCACTGATGACATCACTGATGACATCTCAAATGACATCACTGATGACATCACTGATGACATCTCAAATGACATCACTGATGACATCACTGATGACATCTCAAATGACATCACTGATGACATCACTGATGACATCTCATTTGACATTGCTGATCACATCACTGATGACATCATTCATGTGATAATACGATGAACCTCTTCAGACTCTAATATAACCTTAGATACACTCAGTGTAAACACAGACTCACAGATTGTCATTCATCCATGAAGTTACACACACATACCTAGTCAGTCATGCAAACAATCAATCACACCTCCATTTTCCCAACTATACAGTTATACACACCTTACTTATTCAAACATATACTAAAACATATTTACTCTCTTATACAATCCTGGATACAAGTTCACAATGATGCATACAGCCACTCACACATTCACTGGCTCTTATGCACAGTTATTTATATATGTCAAGTCTCACATGTACTGTGTTTTACATATGTACTTACTTTGACATGTAGCACTGAGATATCCATTCACTCACCAATACACTGATGCACACAGTCAACCGCCCATACAGCTGTTTCCACATGCACTTTTGAACCCATACATCTAGTGAATCAACTGCTCACACATCTATGCACAGAGTCATACACCCCCCAGCCACCCACACATACACTCAGTCTCCCATACAAATACTTGGGCAACCAATCAATAACCCATATAGTTACTCATATAGCTACTGAACAACACATGCAGCAGTTTTCAGAACAACAGACATAATGATGCACAAATTAAGACAGTTTAGTCACTAACCCATGCACTCAGTGAGACACATTTAATCACTCACTCATACAGTCAGTCATGCACCTACTAAATCCTTCATCCAGACACTTATACATCCACTCAAGACATATTTTAACTTTACAGAAAAATACAGTCACTGGATGTTGTCATCAGTGATGTCATCAGTGATGTCATTTGAGATGTCATCAGTGATGTCATCAGTGATGTCATTTGAGATGTCATCAGTGATGTCATCAGTGATGTCACTGACCATGTCATGAATGATGTAATATGTGACATGATCAGCAGTGGATTGCGGGTGCGCGATATATAGTTAGTACAACTAACTATATATGGAATTTCAATGGTTTTGTGTGAGTAAAATAAGGTTTTTTAAATGCTAATTCCTAACTATATATGGTCTATAACCTATGGTTTTTTCAGTGAATTTTCAAGGTTTTGTAAATGCTAATTCCTAACGATATATGGTCTATAACCTATGGTTTTTTCAGTGAATATATATATATATATATATATATATATATATATATATATATATTCACTGAAAAAACCATAGGTTATAGACCATATATCGTTAGGAATTAGCATTTACAAAACCTTATTTTACTCACACAAAACCATTGAAATTCCATATATAGTTAGTTGCACTAACTATATATCGCGCACCCGCAATCCACTGCTGATGATGTCACATATTACATCATTCATGACATGGTCAGTGACATCACTGATGACATCACTGATGACATCTCAAATGACATCACTGATGACATGACTGATAACAACATCCAGTGATTTTTTGTTTCTGTAAAGTTTAAATATGTCTTACATATTGAAGATTGAGTGGATGTGTAAGTGTCTGGACGAAGGATTTAGTAGGTGCATGACTAACTGTATGAGTGAGTGATTAAATGTGTCTCACTGAGTGCATGGGTTAGTGACTAAACTGTCTTAATTTGTGAATCATTATGTCTGTTGTTCTGTAAACTGCTGCATGTGTTGATCAGTAGCTGTATGAGTAACTATATGGGTTATTGATTGATTGCCCAAGTATTTGTATGGGAGACTGAGTGTGTGTGTGGCTGGCTGGGAGGTGTGTGACTCTGTGCAGATCAATGTGTACTTGTATCAATGATTGTATAAGAAGGTAAGTATGTGTTAGTATATGTTTGAAAATGTAAGGTGCTCTATGTTTAACTGTATAGACAAGAAAATGGAAGTGTCATTGATTCTTTACATGACTGACTAGGTGAGTGAGTAACTCCATGGATGAGTGGCAGACTGTGAGTGTCTGTATAGGTGTATGAGTGCATATGATAGTGTTGTAAAGATGAGTGATTGTATGTATGAATGATTGTATGGGTGAATGAGTGAAGGTGTGTGTAGACGTAGGAATCAGTGAGTGCGTATGTAGTAACTAGTATTGGTGTGTCAATGGTTTCAAAAATTATACTCTGTATTTAACACTGGGTGAAACAGAGGTTATATTAAAATGTGAGGAGATGCATTATATTGTCACATGAATGATATCATCAGTGATGTGGTCATTGATGTCAAATGAGATGTCATCAGTGATGTCATTTGAGATGTCATCAGTGATGTCATCAGTGATGTCACTGACCATGTCATGAATGATGTAATATGTGACATCATCAGCAGTGGATTGCGGGTGCGCGATATATAGTTAGTGCAACTAACTATATATGGAATTTCAATGGTTTTGTGTGAGTAAAATAAGGTTTTGTAAATGCTAATTCCTAACGATATATGGTCTATAACCTATGGTTTTTTCAGTGAATTTTCAAGGTTTTGTAAATGCTAATTCCTAACTATATATGGTCTATAACCTATGGTTTTTTCAGTGAATTTCAATGGTTTTTTAATAGCAAATATCATAAGCTGTCGAATGTCAAGTACGTGGTAAGTAAAAACATTTTCGTGTTTATGCACACTGATCTGCTTTGAATGCTGCCCCCCCCCTCATTTCTATTAGGAGTACTCTCTCTTTGCAGATAGTGAGAGGTAGTTAACGCAGGCCTTTGCCCCCGTTGTAATACGTCGTGCCTGCTTCTCTCTCCATTTGATTGATTGTTATCCAAGCATTTACTGTTTTAGAATTGGTTCTCTTTGGTTCATTCTCTATTTACAAACAAACACAGAGTCGCAATACTCTGTTTAGTCTTTGCAGATAACGAAAAATCATGTAAAAAAACAAAAGGAATCGAGCAAAATCAGTAGGCCACTAATGGGATCTCTTTTTGACCTCGCTAAAATAGAAACATTAGGAACAACCCCTCATGACAAATACGAAACTAGTGAGATGAACTGAACTCCACACAATGATGGCTGCAAAACAGCTCGGCTCCGCCACCCACCCCGCCCAAAATAACGATAAAGAGCGGCTGCCATGATTGGTTGCGGAATGGCCACGACGGAGCTACGAAATGGTGGTGCTCTCATGCTAACCCCAGCTTCAGTCTGAAACATCCAGAAACACTGTAGACTACCAATTCGATCAGTTCCGGTAGCGCCCCAATGTAACCCGGTAGAGAAGAACTAGCCCTCCCCTCTTTGACTGATGGTTCTTGTTGCCTGTCCCTTCTGTTGTCATTTAACAGAACTATTTAGCCTGCTGAAAGGGGTTGTGTTCCGACCGCTGGTTGGTGGAGACATTTTGACTATATTCTGGACCTGCGTTGTCGCGTAATGTGTCATATGACGCGCCGCGTTAGCGCATCCGGAAGTCCTCCGGGGCGCGACGCGCAGCGCGTAACGTAAGCATACCAAGTCATGTGACTTGTTAATAAAACTTTTCATTGGTTCATTTTACTTTTCTTATTCTAATGATGAAAGGCTTGGTCATATGACCTGAAAATTACGCTTTTTATTACTTCCGAACATTATTTTTTCTTAAATATATGTTATAATGTTCCAGGCTAATGTACTTTCCCGGAAAATTTACAACTGTCCTGCAAGTAAAATATATTCTTTTTTCGAGAAAAAGAGCGTTTCTTCGTCCCATGACGGAGCCGTTGAGCAAAAGAGGGTCGACCTGCTGTCTTAGTCGCCGATACGCCTGAATATGAGATTCTTATCGATCACTTTATGTTGCAGGAGTAGAAAACACAACAGCCCTTGACCATTTATCTTTACTGCGTTCCTGCGTATTATACCTTTTACCCTTCATGTAATTGGTCTGCTTTATTTCACTTGCCTTTTAATGATTCTAAAACAGTGACTATTATTAAAAACTTTACCAATGTATATACTACTACCATGTTTTCTTTTAAAAACCTTTATTGTGAAAATTTCATTATACAAATACGAGCCTATAACCACGTGGGCCGGCCACGGAGCAAACTGTAATCGTATATGATGAGTAGACATTTACACTGTAGAGGAACGTAACGGGCGGGCCATTAGGTTGCAAGAACTAAGGTGTCTAACAGTTGCGGAATTGGTGGACGTACATTTTATAATTAAAATACGACAGGGCCAGTTACAATAAAATTATCTAGATATACATTTGCGGGCAAGTACCATGGGTGACGTTAATTCGAACTTTCAATAGTAAAGTAATCAATAACACATCAGAACTTAATATCAATAGGGATGTCGAAATATTCAATCAATTCTCGTCCCCGCCCGCCATGTGCTTCAAAACTGCATACGTATCTCGTGATTTCAAGGTTCTGCAACCAGTACACAACAAGGAGTTACGAGTCCCATTTATTCCGGCGCCATTTTGGGCGAGGACGGGCAGGTCCAGGATATAGTCAAAATGTCTCTAGCAACCATCGACTATGATGATGTTCATATGCTGTATTTATTAGAGTAACACTCATCTGTCCACATGAAATTAATTTGCCACAATCTAAACATGTCATTTTAATCTTTCCAAAGTTCTTCTAAATATTTGGGACCGTTTCCCTTGCCTCTGATGCTGTCAGTGCCACTTCTTTGATGAATGTACTGGCAGGTCGGGGGTTCTCCTCCAAATCTCTCTTTTATGCAGCACTATAATTAATTGGTGCCACCTCTCCATATGACGATGCATGGTATAGTTACCATAACTATATTTTTTTTCGGTTCCTCTGGAGAGTACATCGTGGCAGATGAAGCGTGTAACGTACCGGGCATTTACCTTTTTTTGCATGTACAGGAAAGGAAAAAAAAATCGAGCGTCCGAGTTCTAAGGTGTCCCAGGGCCATTTTAGTGGACCAGGCCCAAATCCAAAGAACAGGCCGCCATTTTGAGAGTCCTGTTGCAGCCGCCGGTCGCTGTAGCATCAAGAGCAGCCGAAACTCAGCTGAATGGCAACTGAAACGGTAAAGGGGCGCCCCACTACAGCAGACGAGCCTCCACCTAGGAAGGCCCGTTCACGCCGCCTCCCCCCCCCCCCCTTCTGGCACCCCACGCCGTTATTCGGAGCAGTATTGTAGGATGGCCACACCAGTGCGGCAACTTGCTAGACATCACCTCGGTGGTAACCGAATCTCAGCGCCTTGTGGTGTCTTCTCTTCAGAAAATATTGTTGCGCTGCCTTTGGCCCCATTCGCACATCGGTCCGCTACTGACGCCATCTCACAGGCTAATGGGGCGCCCCACGCCGAGTTTCAGCATTGTAGGATGGCCACACCAGTACAGCAACTTGCTAGACATCACCTCGGTGCCATCCGGATCTTGGCATCTCAGCGCCTTGTGGTGTCTTCTAGTCAGAAAATATTGTTGCGCTGCCTTTGGCCCCATTCGCACATCGGTCCGCTACTGACACCATCTCACAGGCCAACAGGGCGCCCCACGCCGACTTTTACCATTGTAGGATGGCCACACCAGTGCCACAACTTGCTAGACACCACCTCGGTGCCATCCGGATCTTGGCATCTCAGCGCCTTGTGGTGTCTTCTATTCAGAAAATATTGTTGCGCTGCCTTTGGCCCCATTCGCACATCGGTCCGCTACTGACGCCATCTCACAGGCCAACGGGGCGCCCCACGCCGACTTTCAACATTGTAGGATGGCCACACCAGTGCGGCAACTTACTAGACACCACCTCGGTGCCATCCGGATCTTGGCGCGTTGTGCTGCCTTCGGCCTATTCGCACATCGGTCCGCTACTGACGCGAACTCACAGGCCAACGGGGCGCCCCACGCTGACTTTCAGCATTGTAGGATGGCCACACCAGTGCTGCAACTTGCTGGACACCACCTCGGTGCCATCCGGATCTTGGCGCGTTGTGTTGCCTTCGGCCTATTCGCACATCGGTCCGCTACTGACGCCGCCTCACGTGCCAACGTATTTTCTCCGCATTTTATACCCTATGCCGCATAACAGGTCATGTGACTTGTTTATAAAACTTTTCATTGGTTCATTTTACTTTTGGTTTCCTAATGATGGAAGGCTTGATCATATGACCTAAAAATAACACTTTTCATTGGATGACAACTTTTTTTTTTTCCCAAACGATGAAAGCCCCACCTTGTTTCTGGATGTTTCAGACTGAAGCTGGAGTCACCATGAAAGCACCACCATCTCGTGGCTCCGTCGTGGTCATTCCGCGAGCAATCATGGCAGCCGCTCCCCACCAGAAGCCTGCAGGAGTCGGGGGCCCCCAAAACTTTTGATGAATCCTCAAGGCGGAGGGGACGCTTTCGAGAATGGGGTCCAAGACCTAGCAGACAAGCGTCCGATTTCCAAGGTGTCCCAGGGCCATTTCAGTGGACCAGGCCCAAAAAGGAAACAGCCTGCCGCCATTTTGAGAGTCCTGTGACAGCCGCCTATCGCTGCACCGCAAGAGTGGGCGCAACTCAGCTGAATTGCGGCTTTTGACACAGTGGACCAAAAGCGGACGGAATGGCAACTGAAACGGTAAAGGGGCGCCCCACTACAACAGACGAGACTCCACCTGGAGAGGCCCGTTCACGTCGCCTCCCCCCCCCCCCGGGGCGCCCCACGCCGTTATTCGGAGCAGCATTGTAGGATACCAAAACCAGTGCGGCAACTTACTGGACATCACCTTGGTGCCATCGTTCTGCTGCCTTGGAACTATTCGCACAACAGTTTGCTACTGATGACCCACCCCCCGCGACGCCCCACGCCGGATGCCGAAATCAGTGCGGCACCCAGGCAACATCACCTGGGTGCCGTCCAGAAATCTGGACGTTGTGCTGCGTTGGGACTATTCGCACAGCCGACCGCTACTTCGTTGTTTTTCCCTAAAAATGTTTATATGTTATTACTGTTTTTGTTTTGTTGTATATATTTATAAGTTATTAAAGTTTTATAATCTTACTACTTTGTTGGAGTGCTATATATTTTTAATGTGACACATAATTGTAAAAACTTTGATGTACAAAGAGTCATCCCTGGAATCTTCCGCTTCAGGCTCGGTCCCCTCCCCAATCACAATACAGGATGGTTTTCAGATAATAGGAACGCGTCTGCTGTGATGGATCTCATCGAGTGTGGGCCTTGATCTACTATAACTCCTTTGAAGAGGGGTGATTCTTTACAGCTGGGGCCATAAACTACATCTGCAGGGCTAGCTGATAGCCTAGGACCGGCCTGGACAATCGGACACAGAGGAAAAGAAGTGTCAGAGGGTGCGGTAGTGAATAGGGCGAAAGGGAGGTGTCGGGCGGGCACAGGGTGTGATTCTCAGGGAAGAGCAGCGCAGATGGGGGGAGGTTTATTACCCATGCATAAGACAGAGAGCGGGGGTGACCACTGCCTGGGGGAGATGCTTGCGAGGGTGGGGAGCCATGCTAAGGATCGACAGCGTGCAGAGAGTGGGTCTGGTCAAGGCATCTAAAATGACTGCCGTGCACGACAAAAGTGTGGCATTTGAAAAAAGGCAAGATGGCGCAGACAATGTTTTTCAACACTTCCTGATTTCCTTCGAATCGAACGTTAACAGACGTTGGGGCATATTACCAAAGTTAAGCGATATTTATCCCTAACGATGCTTAGCAACGAATTTTTTACCGCTAAGCATCGTCAGAAATTATCGCAGATAAACCTTGCTATTATCAAGGTTTATCGCAAATACGATAAAAAACGACCGCAATGCATTAATATCGCTGAAAACTCAGCGATATTCATGCATTACCGAGCTAATGCTCTTAGCCATGTTATCCACCTCCCATTGGATAACATGGCTAAGAACTGCTCAGGGCAGGTGGTAGCTTTTGGAGATATTCGCGCTTATCGTGAATATTTCCAAAAGTTGGTAATAGGAGATAGCGATGTTAGCGACTGTTTCCAGTCGCTAACATCTTGGCATGCCCACTTTGCTTGTCATTAGCAAAGCTCCGTAACGCGAAAAGTACGCGAAGCGGAGCGCTGTTACAGATATATATCTTTTTTTGAACGTTAATTTCTCGAAATCCACTGAAGCACATATATTGAGAGATAGCAAAGGCACATCGGGCTACCAGTCCCTACAATTTTGCCAAGTTTCGTGCAAATCCATTCAGCCGTTCGATTATTATTATTTATTTTTTTTTTGCCCCGCGGGGCCCTTTTAAAACCTCCACATCAAAACTAGAGGGTCAGGGAGGATCTACTATGCCCCCTTATGGTCATTTGCCCCTTCGCTTTGGCCTCCTCTTGTCTCTCGATCCTACCGAGAGACAAGATGGCGGCCGCTACGGACTGTTTGGAATGTTTACAGACGCCGGAGAACCAATCAGCTTCGCTTCACAAAGCTCCGTAACGCGTAAAGTTCGCGAACCGGAGTGCTGCCTGGTCCGCTGTTACAGATATATATCTTTTTTTGAACGTTAATTTCTCAAAATCCACTGAAGCACATATATTGAGACCTAGCAAAGGCACATCGGGCTACCAGTCCCTACAATTTTGCCAAGTTTCGTGGAAATCCATTCAGCCGTTCGGCCTAAAAGTGAGGCCAACCGCCCTATGGAAAACTCAATGTTAAAAACACGTTTTGGGACCCCCCTTTTTTCTCGGCCCCCCCTTGATGAACCCCCCCCCCAAATTTCCAGGGGCTGCTCAGAAACAAAATGTGCCATTTCCCTGAAAATTTCAGCCGATTCCGTCCACAAACGCCAAAGTTATTAGACATAGAATTTTCAAAAAACCCATAGAGAAAAAATCCTAACTATATATACCTACTGGCGACCGCCAGTAGGTAATATATATGTAATGTGTGAAACACACACAGACATCTACTTACCTGTGTATGTTAAATTATAATTAAAACGAATATTTTTAATTTATATTATAAATATCAGTTTTTCAATGTACTAATACAACATATATATACACACACACACACACATCCACATAAATAAAAATAAAAACCATAACAATTAACCTGGAACAAATTTAAAAACATTGCCAATTTAATTATATATAAAAAGTAAATACTCAAAAAAAAAAGTTTTACTAAAAATATCTTACAGATAGCACATTTTCTAAAGTGTTGGACTCAAGAGTGGTAAAAATGGCCATTCCCATGCCAGTCTGTGTAATATTAAGGAAAACATTGAGCACAGGAGAGGTAACATTTCTTATCCCCACTCCAGTCTATACAACAGTAGAGAAAACGTTGGACTCAGGAGGGTCAAATGTACTATTCCCACGCTAATCACTGCAACAGTAGGGAAAGTATGGGACTCAGGAGGAGAAACATTTACTATTTCCACTCCAGTCTTTGCAACAGTAGGGAAAGCATTGCACTCAGGAGGGGTAAAATGTACTATTCCCACTCCAGTCGGTGCAACAGTCAGGAAAGTCTTGGACTGTGGAAGGGTAAAATTTGCTATTCCCACTCCAGTACTTGCAAGAGTAGAGAAAACGTTAGACAAAGCCACGCTACCGTGCCAGACGATCAATCATCTAAAATCAGGAAATAAAACAGAGGACGGGTGATACTGACTGACGCCCTGCCATGAGAATTCAGCAATCAAATTTAAAATAAACGTCATAGACTGCATTTGAAATCCCAGATACAATCAGATTATAATAGATTTTAAAAGGAGAAACCACACCAATGAATGAATTCAGCACAGACAGCAAGTAAATTTGTTTTTTGCCGCCTTAAGAAGTACGAGAGGATGAAATGCGTTGGCTATGGTCTTTTTATCTTGCTGAAAAAAAGCAATGAATAAAGAATTTGATGAAAACAACTCCACTGAACTGCCATTCCATTGATCAAATGTGATTTACACATTTGAATATCAAACTAAATACTTGTTAGCCTCTACTGAAATTAGAGTGCTGGACCATTGTGTGTTGTTTATGGTAAATTGAGACAGTCCGTGTCTTAGGAGATATAGGGGTTTTGGATCTCCGGTCCGTAGCACCTTGCCTGTTTAGATAAAAAAAATCACTAAGGATAAGTGCAATTTTGTCTTTCCCCAAACCCTCTTCTATCTGCATCACAGAGGGCAACTCTTGCACTGAAAAGTAAATATAAAGAAAAAAAGAACAATAACGCTACCACCCTTACGGCTATTTTGATGAATTGAACACCCACATTAACACTTACTTAGTCATAGCTGCCGGCATCTTCATTTTCTGCACTTTGTAGGATCAAATTAAAAGGAAAGATCACCTGGTGGAAAAGTATAAATACTTCTGGGCCATTCTAAATTGGAAGTGTAGGATCCCGATATCTTTGTTGAACACTATCTGCCATATTGGTCTGGTCAAAATCAAATAAACGGAAAGAATCGTGAGAAAGTTAACAATGAATCTGGAAGTCACGCATGCATATTTTTAATGTCAATACGAATTCAAGTTAAAAACAGACTGCAGATTGTCAGTAAATAAAAGGTACGCCATTATGTTGGAAAATGGAGATGATGGCGGCAATCTTAACTGAGTCAAAAAAACAAAAAAGGACTCACCGAAAAATGTAGGGTTAAGAATTCATGGGTTAACACATAAGGACAATGGTGGCCATTTCAACATAGTCGAAAAGGAGGAAGTGAAATGGCTTCAGATTGTGGATCAAAATAGATAAATCGAGCAAAAAGTGATGGAAAGTCAAGTTAAGGCTGCCACAAAGATCCATGACACAACCTTGTCAGTTACGCAGGAACTGTACCAAAAAGGAGGACTATTTTCTAGAAGCAAAAAAACTTAAAGATAAACTCAAAGTCCATGGCTATCCAGCAAGATTATTAAAATGATCCCTTAAAAGAGCATGGTATAACAATCAAAATGGCCTCCTTGAGGTCAGGAAATAAACTAAAGTAACACGTATGTGTTTCCACTTTTGGATTTCATTCCAACAAATACTCAAAAAACATTGGACATTGCTCAACAGATTACCTAAATTTAAACAACAACCATTATTTGCATTCCAATGAGTCTCAAACCTTTGAGATCTTTTAGTGCATGCCTTTGGTGCGCTGTAACCAGCCATTGTGAACAACTTCTTTTCAGGAACACCCATAGTGGGGCATTATAAATGCAACACATGTGCAACATGCAACACTGCGAAAACTGTTAAGACATCTCAGATTAATGGCCAGCAGGTTATACTGAAACAATTTTCCAACTGCAATGCAAACAATGTCATTTATTATATTACGTGTCCTTGTGGGCTACACTCCATAGGAAAGACTACCCAACAAGTAAAAAAACGTATTCTGCAACATCAATTCAGAATACGTTGCAAAGTCGAGAATGCACTCCTAGTTGAACATTACATTAAGTACAAACAGGGTGAAAAAGATATGCTATGGTGAGTTATCGAAGTAGTGAAACCCTGTATTAGAAAACCTAATGTTGAACAATCAAGGAAAATCATTGGATCTGCATTACAGACAATGTAAACAAAGGTCTCAATACAGCTGAAGAGTGGCACACATTGACATCTATAATGTAATTTCTCAGGTTTGGATGTATCTCACTCTAATCTATATATTGTCCATGGGAGCCATCTCTTGCAAAGATCTTAAGGAGGAACTTAATTTGGACAAATATATTTCCTCGATATTATGTACAGTTATTTTTATACACTTCTCTAGCGTTCTTTTTTTTTTTTTCACAACAAATTTTATTTGTATGATCAGGCAAGGAATACGAGTGGTACCCCACATTCAGGAGAACACCACCAAGCATTATGGTACAATTACAGCATAGGACCAAGTGTCCAACTAAGTAGCCAAGGGAAAGCAATTATAAAGGAATACACCTATACCCTCCCCTACCCCTATTAACCCCAACTACCCAACCCTCCCACCTCCACCCCTGTGTCCTGCCCTACCCCCGTGCACGTGTGTACAGATAGCCTCGGTGTGTAATCATGATATGATACTCGTAGCGTAATTCAAGGACTCGCAAATAACTTGAGACTAAAGATCTTCCTCCAGTTCCGCCGGAGGGTCTAGTGTCAACCCCCTATACTCAGCCCACCTCTTCCATATCTTGAAATGTTTGCGGGGGCAGCCCTGTGCTTCAAAAATCGGTCGTTCTAGGCCCATGCAAAAGTCCATTCCGGCTCTCCAAGCACACAGGGGGGGGGCCCTCACATCCTTCCAAGCCCGGGCTAGGTCTCTCTTGGCCACTACCAGTCCCAGGAGCAGCAGGTGACGTTTATATATGTTTCCACCAACCCCCTCCAAGATGTGGAGTAGGCCCAGATGATGAGTGCGAGGAAGAGTCCAATGCAGTACTTCAGACAGGCATCCCCACACACCCCTCCAGAAGCCCACCAGCCTAGGGCACGACCATATCGTGTGGAACAAAGTGCCCACCACATTTCCGCAGCGCAAACATTCCGGGGATCCAATCAAACCTGCCTTCCACAGTCGCTCACGGGTGAAGTAGGCCCTATGGAGAATTTTGAATTGGATCAGTCTAAATCGTATAGCAATGGCTGCCCCCCTAGGGGACTCCAGAGCTTCCCTCCAGTCATCCTCATCGAGGGGGCCAACATCAGCTTCCCAAGTCGTCTTTAACGGAAGAAGGGTAGAGGAGCAATGAGTGACCAATGTCTGATAGATGCGAGAGACCTTCTTATCCCCCAGATCACCCATAAAGACCTTTGCCTCAATGGGACTAAAATCGGGAAGCGAATCTATGTTGGCAATACTGGGCAGCAATGCGTGTCGGAGTTGTAAGAACCGAAAAAATTGGGACTGGGGCATAGTAAATTCGACGCTGAGTGCCTGAAAGGACTTGAGCGTCGTCCCGGACATCACATGTCCTAGCTGCGAAATCCCGATCGCATCCCAGCCGTCAAATCCTGATAAGGTCGACAACTCGGGTAACAGGCCATTATGCCATAACGGCGTCTCAGCGGTCAGCCGACCCCACCAGCCCATGCGGCGCAAGGCCTGTCGCCAGACGGCAAAGACGAGGCTCGTGACCCTCGGCAGCCTCCGGCGCAAGCGGGCCGAGTAGAGGACCGTGTGGAGCGTATTGTCGCCCATCAATGAGCGTTCCAGGGCATAGGCTGGATCCCCACTGTCGCCATACCACCATTCGTTCAGGATAAGCAGATGAGCGGCCTGGTAATAGGACAGCAGATCCGAGGTGGCCAGGCCTCCGCCGTAAGTGGACAAGAAGCACGTACGTAGTGCTACTCTGGCCGTCCCCCCAGCCCATAGAAAGCGGCCCAAGATCGAATTGACCTGTCGGAACCACTGGGGCGCAATTGGATAGGGATGATTCTGCAATTGGTAGAGGAGACGCGGGAGTGCAACCATTTTAAAAATTGCGGATCTGCCAAATATAGATAGGGGCATTCGAGACCAAGCCTTGACATCCGTCTGAACTCGGTCCCAAACAGGCACTATGTTGGATTTCCGGGTCAATGTTTGCTGACTTCGACAGAAACACCCCGAGATATTTCAGGCCATGCGTAGCCACCTGTAGCCCCAACGTCCTGGGATCCGTTACGGTGTCCCCATTCAGCACCCAGAGGGTAGATTTACGCAGGTTCAAATATAGGCCCGAGACTTCCCCAAAGATTTGCATAATTTCCAGTACGTGCGGTCCCGAGCGCTGTAGGTCGGTAAGAAAGAAAAGGACATCGTCCGCGTAAAGTGCGATCCTATCCGATAAGCTGTCATTCCATACAAAGCCCCGCATTTGCGCATCTATACGCACCCAGGCAGCCAACGGTTCCATAAGTAGAGCGAATAGATAGGGGGAGAGCGGGCATCCCTGTCGGGTCCCACGTCCAATTTGGAACGTCTCCGACACCGCCCCTGCAATCCGCACCGAGGCCGTATTATCTGTGTACAGTAGTCTGATATAGGACAGGAAGACCGGGCCCAGATTTAGACGGGGCAAAAGTGCAAAAAGGTAAGTCCAGCTGACGGAGTCAAAGGCTTTGTTAATGTCAGCTAGCAACAGAGCCGCCCGCTCTCCTGTGGCTCCCATGGCGTCAATCGCCGCCTGTGCGCGTCGGATGTTATGCCGCGTCGCTCTATGAGGCATGAACCCTGCCTGGTCCGGATGCACCAGGTCTGTTATATGCGGGGACAGACGATTCGCTAGAGCCCTAGCCAGAACTTTAGCCTCAATATTGAGTAATAAAATGGGGCGATATGAGTCGTGCCTCTCTGGGGGTCTACCTGGTTTCTGAAAGACCACGATTTCGGCATGTCGCCAGTCTCGGGGCAGTGTGCCCTGTTCACGCGCTGACTCAAGCGCCCGATGATAATGGGACCCCAGCTGTACATGAAACTTCTTATAAAACTCACTCGGGTAGCCACTTGGGCCAGGGACCTTCCCGGTATTAAGCTGTCCCAGGGCATCGCCCAGCTCCTCAGCTGTAAGGGGCGCATCGAGGGCCTTCCTAGTCTCATCCGATACCGTCTTGGGGGGCATGTCTTCAATAAATTTAGTCACATCGTCAGCTGATAGGCGATCGCATGGGGCGTACTGAGTAGCGAAGTATGCGGCAAAACTCGCTGCTAGCTCGACTGGGTCAGTAAGGACCTCTCCGTCGTCGGAAGTGAGTCCTGGCAGCGTAAGCGGCTGGAGTTGGCGCTGGCAGAGTCTATGAAGCATCGCACATGACTTGTCCCCCCATTGGTATATTCTACTACGTGTGGCTAGCCATGCCTGTTTTGCTTCATCAAGTAGGACAGATGCATAGGTTTGCTGAGCCTGGAGAAGGAGTCGCAACCCGGCTTCATCACCCCCCACGCGGTTCTGCTCTTCCAAAGTTTCCACCTGCGCGGCCGCTTCCGCGACCATTCCTCGCCGCCGCCGACGGGCCGCGGCACACCACGCTATGTCTACTCCTCGGATAGTGGGCTTCATGGCTTCCCACACCACCCCGGCGTCAATGTCTCCTACTAGATTTTCCCGCCAATACAGGTCTAACGCTTCACGTAAGTGCGTCACATAGGCAGGCTGCTGGAGATGCCACGAGGACATCCTCCATCTGAACGGCTGGCGTTGTCGACGGAGTTCCACTCTAATCGATACCGGGGAGTGATCGGACAGGCCTCTAGGCAAGATGTCAGCACTCTTCACTCTACACAAGCAGTCACCAGGCACAAACACGTAGTCCAATCTTGAATAGGAGCCATGCACAGCAGAGACATACGTATACTCGTGTGTTGTGGGGTGCATATGTCTCCAGGCATCCGACCAGCCCAGTCCCTCAGTCATAGCATGCAGTCGGGTGTGTGAGGGGGGAGGGGAAGTCTTCACCATTGCTCGGCGCCGCCGGCGATCCACACTCACGTCCATCACGTCATTCCAATCACCGCCAACCACCGCTAGGGATTCGGGGATGTCCTCCCACACTGCGAACAGCTTCTCAGCCAGGGCCCATTGCAGGGGGGGGGCATAGACACTACCAAAAACCACAGATTCAGTGCCCACCATGCCCTTGACAAAGATATATCGACCCTGTGGGTCAACCCACTGCTTCTCGTGGACATAGGCCACCCTGCGATGTATCAAAATGGCCACCCCCCTGGATCCCCGGGAAAATCCGGCATGAAATACTTGGTGATAGCCGAACCTCTGTAGACCCAGCACTTTCGAGCCCATCATGTGCGTTTCCTGGAGCAAGAAAATGTCAGCACTCTCATTTTTCCCCCAACGCAACACTGCCCCACGCTTGATCTTGTCGAGCATCCCCCTGACATTCCACGTGACCACCCGTATAGACGCCTCGGGGAGTCTATGAGTCTTTTCAGCCATAATCAAGGGGGACCCATCCAACAGAAGGTCCTCGCCATTGCCACTCATCGCACACAGTAAAGAACGCTATAGCAAGACACACGTGCAGTCCCACCCTCCCGCACCAGAACCCCAAGATAACTGGACAAGCAACTCTCATCCTACCCCAAACCCCAAAACCAACCATCAACTGAATGTCATCATAGTCTTGATCTTGTCTCGGTCCCAACTCAACGGCCCTGCTCCCGGCCACCCGCGCCCCCCTCACCCCCCGTATACCTCAAGAAACCATGAAGTACCTGTCGCGGCATGGGTAACCCCGAGTCCAAAACAGAGGGCCCTGAGCCATCCATGCCAATGGATCCCAACTCCCCAGGAAACAGTAACCTCATCCCTCCTCTCCCAAAACCTCCCACATCTGTAGGAGAGCAGTAGCCCCTTATGTGTAGTCCCCGAACCCCAACCCACAATCCCCCCCCATGTGTTCAGTGCTCCGCCGCAACCAATCCTGAGGCAGCCATGGTGCTACCAGTCTATCGGGCCCCAAGAGCCCTTACTCCGTTAGCCAGAACCTGTAGCGACAAGTGTACAGAGGGGCGCAGAATCTTCAGATCTGGCCATGATCCATCTCAGACTGGTCTGAGTCGTTGGTCCTGCCACTGGCCCGGGCGCCGCTGAAGGAGGCCGACCGCTTTCGTGACCTAGATCGCCGGTTCCTCTTGGCCTTGGTCGTCTGACCACTCCGTTCCTGTGATGACCCCCTCGAAGAGCCCGGGTTCAGCCCCGGCCGAGCATTCGGCCGGATCCTCACTGTCTCGTCGGTCCATTTAAAGAGGTCTTCCGGAGTATTGAAAAACAGTGTCTTCGATTGGAAAATCACCCTCAGGCGCGCTGAGTATAACAGGGAGTATTGGAGCTTGAGACCTCGCAGTTTTGCCTTGGCGTCCATGAAGGATTGGCGCTGCTGCTGCACTAGTTTCGTGTAGTCAGGGAAGATCATTATCTTACGATTTTCGTAAAGAAGAGCCTCTCTGGTCCTCGCTTCCCTCAGAATGACATCCCGGTCATGATAGTTCAGAAGTCTAGCAATTACTGCCCTGGGCCGTTCACCCTCCGGTGGCATCTGTGACAAGGCGCGGTGTGCGCGTTCAATAACGAAGCAGTTGGATAAAGCCTCCGGGGGCAGCCAGGTTCCCAGCCACTGCGTGAGGAATTGTTCCATGTTACCCTTCTCACATCGTTCCGGAAAGCCAATGAAACGGAGGTTGTTGCGGCGTGCGCGCCCTTCAGCATCCTCCACTCGAAGCACCAGGCCCCGTTGCGCAGTTTCCATTGCCGCCATTTTCTTCTTGAGTGTGCCGACATCGTCTTCCACCACCGACACCCAGGATTCAGCTTCCGTTATCCGTGCCACGGCATTCCGCAAGTCTTGACGCAAGAGGGTGACATCTGCGCCCACTGCACCTATCTTGGCATCGAGCATGTCTCTTGATTGGGTGATGGCCGCCATTAGTGCTGCGTTGTCCGGCCCTCCTCCTTGCTGTCCACCTCCTGACGGTCCAGGGCCCCCACTGGGCCCAGTGAACTTATCGATCGTCGCCTGTTTGGTGGGGCCGCCACCTCCCCTGGTCATGGCTGCAAGTTCCTCGTGAATTGTCCACTACGTATACAGAAATAGCCGGTTAGGGACCCCAAGCCCCTTCCACCAAGTGTAGCAGGGGAGGGCCGCGTGAAAGCAACTGTTCCCTCAGTGGGGGCCGGAAAGTCTCATCCGTGGTGGAAGTCTGCGCCCTGGCCAGGTCCAGGTAGGCCCCGAGTCCAGCACCCCACTTGCCAACAACAGTCAGAGTCCTCTATCCCCCCTGCGGGCTGGGTAGCGTCTCTCTTACACAGGCCACGGGCTCCACAGCGTGAGCCCAAACTCCTGCAGCGCCCGGGGCCCCGGGGGGGGGTACTCACGGTTCGCCCTCAGGTACGTGACCAGCCAAGGTGCTCCGGATTGTCTGTTATTGTCCAGCCACCGTCGGGACCTCTAGGGGAGGTTCGCTCCGAGCACCCCAGGGCACCAGTAGGCGCAGGCGACAGCTCATCCGGCGGGGGGTCGCGAAACTCGAGACCGCGACTGCACCCGGATCACAGGGCCGCCCCAGCAGAGCAGGCAGAGTCACAGCACCAGGATCGCACACCTCTCCAGCAGGGCCCCAGGAGGAGAATCGCTGGTCATCCCTCGGCTCCAGGGCAGTAAAGGTCCAGAGGCGAGCGGCGGGCCAGCCGACCCACCCAGAGGCCGTCCAGCCGGGGATCGACAAAATCGAGGTCCCGGCGCCTCTCCGGGATGCCAGGCCTCACTCGTCCGTCTCTCGTTCCGGCTCGTCCGAGCACCTAGGATCGCTGCCGACGGCACCGGAGGATTCTTGGCGCCACCAGGAATGTCCGCCCCACAAGGGTGTGAGTAGTGGGTACGGGGGCTAGGATAATTCAGCCGGATAACATGCGGGCCGGCGGGAGCTCTATCAAGCTGCGACCGTCATTGCCGCTCGCGTCATGTACAGTTATTTTTAGTCCACTTAGCATTTTAGATGACTCATAAATAAGGGCCAGCAATGCTCCCATGTCAATGGAAATGGCGGAAGAGATATTGCTATCCCTATTAACTTTGAGCAAGAGTTATTATATAAATAATTCTGATGTTTGATTGATATTTTTTCAGTTACAGGAATAGTCTGTTTATTAAGAACATCCCACAAAACGCTTGAAATGTGATGACTATTGTACACCTCTGTAGCAATATCTAATTCAAGCTATACTGTCAAAAACTACAAGGTTCTGAAATATACCTTATGAAAGCAAATGTACTTTTTCATGCTTACCGACATACTAACACTAGCTTCACCTATGGCGATTCATTTTTTCTTCCAACTTTTGACTAACAAAATTATGTCATGGATCTTTGTGGCACCCGTGTTGAATTGTATATCTCAATTGAATTTTCTTAATTTTTTTTAGGTCTATGTTGCTGGATAATTTTCAATTTACTTTGACATTTGTTTTTAAGAAGCCACTATTCAGGGCTCTAGATAAAAAAATTTTTTTTGAAATTATAAAAAAAAAAAAAAAAATTTGTAAATCTTCAAAAATAATCCCTTGAGGGCATCTTTACCTAAACTTGTACATTACCCAAGCTTCTATGGGTCCATTGGTTTGCCCATTTTGTGTCTGCTACGCTTAGAAAGTTGGCATTTTCCTGTCCTAAGTCTGTTTCTGGGTCACATCTCAAGGTGTAGCTGACAGTTGGACTTTGTGTATTCCTGCCAGACAGCATCACAATAGAGGGTCAGGGTGTTGGTAGGATGGTCTCGCTCTGGTAGGATGAGAGGGAATTTAATCTTTCACCTACCACACTTGAACATCAAAAGCACTGGCTCAGGTCACATCAGCAGACTTCACACTAGTCTATTGTGCCCCCCAGACAGACTGGGACAAGGGCAGGGAGGCAGGAAAGTCCAGAAACCTCTGTAGGGAGAAACTCCAGAATCTTCTCCCACTTCAAAATGGGCACCCGTTGTAACAAGGGGACTCACAGATCCACTCTTCAGTAAACTCTTGGATCTTTGGACTACAGATTGATGCTTTTTTGCCCTGCTCCTTGAGGCTGCCCTGCTTGCTGCGATGGAAAACTGGGACTGCACTTTTCATCTCAAGCTGAACTGACTCTAAGGATCAGCTTAGTGACTCCCGGTTCTGAGCTACAGCGATACAAAAAGCTCCAGAGGCCTCTATGCAGACTGCCCAGCTGACCTGCAGCAACTGGTCCGGCCTGGATCTGCAACTGGACCTGCCTGAGCCCTGCTGGCTCCTGATGGAGTGCTTTCCTGACCCCCAAAAGGGTCTCACTGGTCCTGGACCCAGGGTGAGGCCTTAGTTAAGTTCCATCTTGAAGAAAAAGAGAAATCTTGACGTTTTGGGCTCTTCAAGATCACAAATGGGCCTGTTCCCACCAATATCCACCAATGAGAAGCTAATTCTTTGTGCTACAGAGACCACCAGCAATGATCAGCAACACAAGATCTGTACTTTGTGTTACAGTGACACCCATCTTCAACTCTCTCCCTGCTCCTCGTAGCCTCCTTCCCCATGAGTGGAACTCTTCACTCTGGACTTTCACAGGTAACTTTTCCAGAGGGATATACTTGGTCCTTGTATCTGACCTGCGCTCCATCACGGTCAGCCTGAACATGCTTTTTTCAGCCAGTCTCACACTACAAGATAGGCATGAGTGACACTTTGTGCATTTAGGTGCTTTACACACCTGAAATCTTTAAAATTGCATACCTCTGGTTTTACTTATTGATTGATTTGATTTTGGTGTCAGATAATATATAAAATGTAACTCTATTTTTTAACTTTGGGTGGGATTTTTTTGTCTTGTGTTTGCACTTTATCCTTGTTTAAGTGTTGCATAAACGCTTTGCACATTGCCTCTAAGTTAAGTTCGACTGCTTTTGTGCCAAGCTATGAGAGGGTAAGCATATGTTAATTTGGTGACTCTTTGTGGTTCATCCTGAGGAGGACTGTCGTTGTTGCTTGAGTAGGGTTTCACGCAACTCAACCAACAACCCAGTTTCTCACAGGGGCACAAACCATCAAACCTGAAAATGACTTAGACTGGTAGTGCATGACATAAACAAACCATTCTTTCTTTTTAGTTTTGCTTAAAATTAGGTACCATGTAGTTGTGGAACATACTGTTCATCTTTTCCAACTTCATTATGTTCAGTATTAAGGCTCCTCAAAGGAGTGTAACGCAACACATCTGAAGTAAAAGCAGTTCACATTTCAGTTTTCACAATAATATGACACATGTTCCACACAGAAGGTAAACACAGACACAAACAAGAGACATACGTTCAAAATCAGAAGAAGTATTATCTCCATAGCTTCCAGGATTCACAATATACAGCAATAAAATAGGATGTATTCCATTCACTATTTATGGCAGGTGGTTGTCAGATTAACTATTTGGGAGCTAATTGTTGCTCTTCGCAGACACTTTAATGTCCTCCTCCCTTTTCTCAACAAACACCTTGTGATCTAAAGTTACCCTTTGGCTGTACTCACCTATGCAGTTCCCGATAATACTGGTATATTGGTGGCCCAGTACTAGCTTACCATTCATAGCGATACACCCCTGCACAAGTACAATATTCAGCAATATCAATGTAGTTCTCATTTTGCCCAGCTTCTTGACCAGGACTATCCCTAATAAATAGAATTTAAGGTGGATGCCTATGCAAAATGTGTCAATTTTGACAGATTTCATGTAATTTCTGTTCAGAAGCTCACAGCTTTACTGCCACAGTATTACCACAATTATTGAAGTTTTCACTCGTAACCAGGTTTACTTCCTACACGTGTAGGGTCAGCAAATAAGTCTTGCAGGGACTGTTATAGTATATACATTTAAATAGTGTATTTTCAGTTAAGGATCGAGCACATACCTTATTACCTTATGTTCTCTATGGCAGGACATCTTAAAGTATTTTCCCTAAGTCGGTTGAGGGAATGCAAGATCCACACAAATCAGACATAAAAATGTCTCCCTCCACAAACTGCACAGGTTGTGATGTCGATGCTATGAACGTATAGTTATTTGGGAAAACCAGGGCATACTTTATGAAATTTGGCAAAAATGCCTACATACGTCAGGAAATATGTCGTTATGGTTTCCGCAAAAGCACAAAATTCCCTGATTTCCAGCAACCTATCATCATTGTACATGTGGGTGAAGAGAATTGGCACTAAAGTTCCCTCTTCTGCAATGGGAAAAAAGGATCAACAAAGCTGTGCCCCGCAAATGCAGCTTTACAGAACATACTTATTGGTGTCCAGGAGTATCCTGGGGACCATCAAAAGAAAATCTTGTGCAGTGCTATAATAAACAATTAGAGGATACGGGATATGAGGCCCCTGAGCATGCTTTATATTGTGAGCAATGCAGTGCGCTTTAAAGTCAATTCTTTTGTTTGCTGGCAGTCAGTGAAGGCTGACCAAGGTCAGGCATTCAGACTGACATTTTGGAAGGCACAAGCTGCAGCATTTTGAATAGTCTGCATCCTCTTTAGGACACAGGCGGCGCTGCCTCACTAAAGCAAATTACTGTAGTACAACTGTGAGAGTAAGAGACCTTGGAAAACTGTTCTTCAGGTTTCACCAGGTAACCATTTAAGCATCTTCGTCAAAGCTCTGAACAGGCCAAAACAAGTCCCTGCAACTTTCTTCACCTGGGAGGACATGGGGAGATCGTTATCCAAAAGAACTCACAAGCTTATAACTTTTGGTGAAGGAGATGGACGGTCTCCCGGGAATGAAGGTCAAATTAAATAGTCCCAGAGGGATGGGGTATTCCTGACCACCATGACCTCTGTTGTGTCACCGTGTAATCTCAGGCAACTAGAGATCACCCACTTGTTGGATTGCGCAAGGCAGCTGGATAGGTTCACAGTGGTTTGACTCATATTGAAGGTACTTACTGAAGGCAATTATTATTTTATGGAGACACAGAGGGCAAAAAACTGGTGCTGGCATACTGGAGACAGTTCTTAGCATGACAGACACCTGTAACACAATAATGGGTTAATAAATAAAACATTGGGGCACCCATAGCACAATTTGAAGAAAAAAATGGCTACTAGCTGCACTCTTCTTTTAAAATTCATGGCTACAATTTCGCCCTAGAAGTTTAAAAGATCAAGTCAGCACCATAATATCGGTCTTAGCTAAAGTAGACATTTTATCTGTGTTGTGTTGTTACATGCAGTTATGAGGAAACTTCAGCAATGCCAATTGTAGAGTTCAGGTCATGTGACGTACCTTCCTGGAAATAATCTGGGTCAAACTTCATATGATGTCACTTCCTGTAAGGTCTTTAAGGTCAAAGGCCAAAGACTATATGATATTTCTTCCCCTACCTCTGGAAGATTGAGGAATTGATGTAGATGGAAAGGAAAAGACATTTATCTGCAGGAAATTGTTCGGCCTACCTCATCTTTTTTTTTTTTAAAGCTTTGCAATCTTGTCACTTTGCAATGCATACAAAGTTACAATTTCAGTTTGGTAAGCTTTATTTGACAAATTAGTCATAAAAGCACATGAAAGGTGAAACAAAATACAAATACTATAGCCACAGTAAAATATTAATGTGCAAATGAACAACTTGTATGGTATTCTATGCACCAGAACAAGTTGACATAAAGAATAGGATACAATAAATCATGATCCACGTAAGGGAAATAAGACAATTGAAATAGGTGGCAGTGAGAAAGAGCTCAAGAGGGAAAAAAGGAAAATTAGGATGGGAGGACAACTTAATTTGGGGATGGTCGACCAAGAAGAGGCCTTAATTAAAACACAGTTCATTGCTAATCACAATTTAAAACCGTTGTTATATGATGCAAAATAAAGCTAAGCATCTTTATGCATTCAGATTTCGCTCTAATCACTCACATCCACCCCAGTAACGTCCCAATTGCATAGGTGTAGGTTGAGTTTGGGTCTGACCTCAGTATCCTCAGTGCAGACCAGCTGTTGCTGATCCCTATAAGCCTACAAAGGGGTAGGAGCCATTTCTGGCCAGGTGGAATATATCCTGGGCAAGCAAAGAACATATGGTTTCTTTAAAGTTCTTACAGTTATGGGACTGTAGGTCGCCATTTACGGTCCATTTGCTGGTAAACGTTTTTAGAGGGAGGGTGATGACCCTGAATTGGAAATATGGATGTCTGTCCAAGGGAACAAAGTTACAACAATCCATACCACTGCAAAGCAGAAGATATACAATTATATGTGGCCCTGCTCAGTATCCAATATATCATTGCAGATGCATTATATTATAAACATTTAGAAAATAATGTCTTCGATAACTACACATTTAAAACTCCCTCTCTTATCTGTGCAGCCCTGTCCCTAAAACCTTTGTTTAAAATTGAGCGAAGCCAGTAGTTATCAGGTAGTTACCTTGCAGTTGATACTACTATTTAATATAGTGGGTGTGTGATGTATTCAGTCTCTCACGATTACTCTTAAGTTATGACCTATTAAGACTGCCAGAATATGAATTGTTATGATTATTGGCCACCATCTTAACAGGTAAGACTTTCCTCTCATGGCCCATTAATTATTGTTAATATGTCTCAAGGGGAAGAGAGTGCCATTAGTATTAGGTTTTGCAATGCCTTTTTAAAACAAGCATTGGTAAATGCAGTAGGTTTCGCCCATGTGATTATTAATACGCTGTTTTTTGTTGTAAGTTGTAGCTTTCTCAGTAGCTGTACAATATAAGTTGCAGAATGTTTGTTAAAGTCACATGACTTGTTTATATGCAAAAAGGCAGTATATTGTGCTGTTACTAGTGGTATAGTGTGGGTAAGTAATTGCAAAATTTCGAAAAATGAAATGAAAGAGGGAAATAATACAATTAATTGACATAATAGCAATGTTATGTGTTTAGAGGAGTTCTGACAACTTTTGGGCCCGGCGTCACTGCACCTGATGCACCAATCAAATCATGCCATTGGTGCTGCAAGATAACTGCAATTCGTCTGCCCATATAGTAGTAAAATATATCATTATTAGGTGTTTAGAGAAGTTGTGACAACCTTTGGGCCCGGTGCTACTGCACCTGCTGCACCATTTAAATCATGACCCTATTGTCTGCACCGTAACTGCACTTGTGACTGCCTGTTTAGTAGTAAAATATAGCAATAGTAAGGGTTTTGTGGGGTGCCTAAAGCTTTTGGTCCTGGTGCTACTGTAAATCATGACCCTATTGCATGCTGGACAAATGTACTGTGACTGTCTTGTTTAGTAGGAACATTTAGAAATAATCTGGGTTTAGTGGAGTCCCTAGAGCTGTTGGCCCTTTTAACTGCAAGGTAACTTCAATTGTGATTGCCTGTTTAGTATTCAAATATAGCTATAATATGTGTTTAGAGGAGTTCTGACAACTTTTAGGCTCAATTCTACTGCACCTGCTACACCATACAAATCTTGACCATGCTGTCTGCAATGTAATGGCACTTGTGGTTGCCTGTTTAGGAATAAAATATAGCAATATTTGGTGTTTAGTGGCGTGCCTGGAGCTTTTGGGCCCAGTGCCACTACACCTGCTGCACTACTGAAATCACGACCCTAGTGCTTGCTAGATAACTGCACTTATGACTGCCTGTTTAGTTGTAAAATATAGCAATATTAGGTGTTAACTGGACTTCTGACAACTTTTTGGGCCCAGTGCCACAGCACCTCCTGCACCAATGAAATAATGACCCTGTTGCCTGCAAGATAACTGCACTTCTAACTGCCTATTTAATAGTAAAATCTAGCAATAGTTGGTGTTTAGTGGAGTTCTGACAACTTTTTGGCCCGGTGCCACTGCACCTGCTATACCATTCAAATCATGACCCTAGTGCCTAAAAGGTAAATGCACTTGTAACTGCCGGTATAGTTGTAAAACAGAGCAATAATCAGTGTTTAATTGGGTGCCTGGAGCTCTTGGGCCCGATGCCACTGCACCTGCTGCACAATTCAAATAATCATCCTGTTGCCTGCAAGATAACTGCACTTGTGACTGCCTGTTGAGTAGTAAAATATAGCAATATTTGCTGTTTAGTGGACTTATGACAACTGTTGGCCCAGTGCCACTGCACCTACTGCACCATTTAAATCAAGCCCCTTTTAACTGAAATGTAACTGCAATTGTGACTGCCTATATAGTAATCAGATGTTGCAATATTAGGTGTTTAAAGGTATTCTGACAACTGTTTGGCAAGTTCCACCTCTCCCCCTGCACCATTCATATTATGACCCTGTTGCCTGCAAGATAACTGCACTTCTGACTGCCTATTTAATAATACAATATAGCAATATTTGGTGTTTAGTGAAGTTATGACAACGTTTGGTCCTGGTCCCACTGTACCTGCTGCATCATTTAAACCAAGCCCCTTTTAAATGCAAGGTAACTGCATTTGTGACTGCCTATTTACTAGTCAAATATAGCAATATTACGTGTTTAGAGGAGTGCTGACAACTTTTTGGGCATGTGCCACTGCACCTGTTGCACCATTCAAATCCTGACCTTAGTGCCTAAACGGTAAATGCACTTGTAACTGCCTGTATAGTTGTAAAATATACCAATAATCAGTGTTTAATAGGGTGCCTGGAGTTCTAGGGCCCGATGTCACTTCACATGCTGTACAATGCAAATAAGGATCCTGTTGCCTGCAAGATAACTGCACTGTTGACTGCCTATATAGTAATAAAATGTTGCAAAATTAGGTTTTTAGTGGAGTTATGACAACTTTTGGCCCGGTGCCACTGCACATGCTACACCACTTAAATCAAGCCCCTTTTAACTGCAATATAACTGCAAATGTGACTGCCTATATAGTAATAAAACTTTGCAATATTAGGTGTTTAGAGGAGTTCTGACAAGTTTTGGGCCCAGTGCCACTGCATTTGCTGCACCATTCAAATCATGACCCCGTTGTTTGAGAGGTAATTGCACTTGTGACTGTCTGTTTAGTAGTATAATATAGCAATTTTAGGTGTCTAATGGGGTGCCTAGAGCTTTTGCTTCTGGTGTCACTGCACCTGCCGCATCATTGAAATCGTGACCTTGTTGTCTGCAGGGTAGCTGCACTTGTGATTGCCTGTTTAGTTTTGAATGTTAGTAATAATCTGGGTTTAATGGGGTCCCTGGAGGTCTTGGCCCAGGTGCCTCTGACCTGCGGCACCATTCAAATCAAGTCCCTTTTAACTGCAAGATAACTGCAATTGTGACTGCCTATTAGTAGTCAAATATAGCAATATTATGTGTTTAGAGGCGTTCTGACAACTTTTAGGGCTGGTGCCACTGCACCTGCTGCACCATTCAAATCATGACCCTAGTGCCTGCATTGGAACTGCACTTGTGGCTGCTTGTTTAGTAGTATACTATAACATAGCTCTTGTATGTTAACTTTATTTTTAACTTGTAATGTTTATTAAGACATTTAGAATTTGATCATAATGACTAAATCTGCTAGATTGAAAAAATCTATCTGATAATGCCTACAAAGTGCAAAGAAAGGTACGGAGGCATGAATAGGAAATGCCACAAACGTTCTAAGCCTAAAGCATTTGTTTTACACAACTAAGTAATACAAACCAAGCATTCCAGCGTACTGTTAGAAGCTGTCTACCTTTTCCATGGGAAAGGATCTCATCTTGACATGAATTTGGCTGAAACAGTGTGAACAGATTTAGTCTTAGTATCGTAAATGTATGCAGACAGAGGAAGTTAACAAAAAAAAGTTCCACACAAGAGCGAATGAACACAGTAATTAGATTGTAGAGAAAAGATAAGAGCCCCTTTGAAGATATTTTCACTATAAGAGATTTCACAAGCACATCACAACTGCTGTGCAGGCGAAGCCTATATATGGCATCCAGCTACAGTATTTTAAACCTGCTGATGTACTTCATTGAGTCCAAACACCAGCTCATTCAGTGGGTTGTGAGGCTACTGTATATTAATTTGCATATTTTGATATAAACAAATTCAGACAATCTTAAGGGATTGGTTGTGTGAGAATAAAACGCTCAATCGAGGATGAAAATCCAAAGGAACATTGTTAAGCAAAGAACATTTTAATTTAACTAGACTATGGTAGTTTCATTGGTGTTTATCCCTTTCTTGCCCTTTTCTTTTCAAGTACTATGAAGATGTCTTGTTGAAGGCCATCGATGAGAAAAGCCTCAGCCCACAAATGAAACAAAACGTGGAGAAATATCTGAAATTTTAAAGCGATACCCTCATCAAGGGACCAGAATAAATTGTCAATGAAGTTTATTTTAAAAGCATGCATGATCTAAAGAAATGGCAATGATGTTGTGTCTATCCATCTATAAATAGTAAATGTGATGTGCTTGCAGCAGAAATCATTGCCCCTAATAAAAAATCGAATTTGGTTATTGTCTGTAAGACTGGTTGTCATTGATGTTGGAACTTTGAACTACATAAAGTTTGAATTGGAGAGTCAGAGGACTTATCTGTTCGCGGGTAAATAATCAGCACATTTCTGCACTGAACAAATACTGTGATCATTATTAGAGAGTGTATTATTCACAAAATGACTTGCAAGGATATGGGACCATTGGAGGTTATCCGAGGAAAAATACATTTTCTAAATTCAGAGATCTAAATGAGTTGGTGGGAGCTGGACCTTTGTTTTGCTTCCTGTAGAAATTTGAATAAAAATATCAAAGTTCCAGTTGAAGGAGTGAAGTTGCATGAGAACCGGAGCATTAAACCAACAGCAATTTACTACCGATAGTAATAATACCCTTTATTTACTGGAAAGGTTGTGACTGGGGGCATCAAAGATTATGACTGGGGACATTAGGCTATCAAGTAGGTAAAAGAAAAAATAAATTCCTACTCAAGTTAAAAATAATATATTTTTTTATTTAGTATCAATAATCAGTGATATATAGAATTCATTAAAAGTAATCTAATTATATTTTAGTAAAAATCATTTTACATTTGTGATTTCTTTATTTTGGCTTGATTGAATCATAAAAGGTACAAATAAAACAATAATATAAAACAAGACAAATTCATTCAAAAGCACATTAAATGTACTGTAAAATACAATTTGTTCCATAAATAAAATTATTTTTGTACCCAAAGTTGTCAGAAAGGCATAATCTATGAAAGGTTTTTGTGCTAATGAATGCTCAGTCCCTTGTCAGATAGCATACTAATAAGGCTAGGTAAACAAATCAATATTCAGACATGAAACCATACAAACTATCATTAAGAAGAATACTAATATCTAAAAATACTCCTCACATATAAAAGTATGCTTCTAGAAAACCCGCTTATTTCAGTGCTTTCATCTTGATGTACTATATTGAGGACAAATAGTGTGAAACTGAATAAACAATACAGTCATGTGTATTTGTTTTACATACTCTTAGAGCTGTATGGCGATTAAAGAAGACAAAAAATCACTAAAGTGGAATATTCCACTTTGAACATTGCCTTACAAAGGCTTTACAGAAAAATCAGACATATTTATCATGCTCGAATGGTGTACAACTCATGGGACATGTGTTGAATATCATTTCTTTTTTATTCCAAAAAGGGTAACAGCCCAAGTCTGAATTTTATGTAAAGTGCTCATGCAATAGGGTTACTTAAAAAATTCATAAATTACTCAAATTCAGCTAGAAATGTAAACATCATGTAGGAATTTATCAGACTGCCTGAATTAACAGTGGGTGACTTTGCTTCTGACACAATATTCCAATAACTCATTTCCACTTTCGCGGGCACCACAAGTCAATGCAGTGGGATGTGACCAATAATCATTCAAATCCAGCTTCATAAGCAATGTTTTTATGTATATTAGAGAAGGGATATTACTTGCTGATTGGCCCTCGAGGAATTCCCTGATACAATCCATATAAGGCCCCAACTTATCATTTGTCCAGAGTCTGAGCCAATATAAAATTGGTCTCAAGTCAACTATATCTGAGATGGACTGATTGGGAGCATAGGGGCATTGGTGGGACGTCTCAATAGGGACTTCTTAAAAGCATAAAAAGTATTTTCAAGAAAAATAAGATTACAGTGGCCTCGCATATCCACCCATATAGGGCTGCTCCACAGGTTTGACTCTTGTATAT
Organism: Lissotriton helveticus; assembly: GCF_964261635.1. NCBI lineage: Eukaryota > Metazoa > Chordata > Amphibia > Caudata > Salamandridae > Lissotriton > Lissotriton helveticus. Next base: position 515,872,246 of record NC_136071.1, read on the forward strand.
CTCACTAGGAGGTGAAACAGCAAAAGTGGACACCCTTTTAGCAAACATTAAGATGGACCCTTTTCTTTTGCTTTAAGAGCAGTATACTTTTTTTCTATATTTGGGGCTGCCATCTATGAGAATCACTTATTTAAGCACCCAGATAGTCAAATTCATTAACCCTGCCCAATGTCTCACCCTCAAGCACTACCTTTCGCTTAGTTTTTCTAAGTGCTCTAAACACCATATATTTGGTTTTGTTACTATTAATCTCTAGACCCTCCTACTCGAAAACAGTTTACAATTTCCCAGGAGAATAGATATTCCCTTTTTTCAGTTTTGGAAAGAAGCAAGGTATCATCACTGAGAAGACGGCCTGATATTTTGTGTGTCCCCATTTTGGGTGAATCGTTTTCGCAGTCAAAAAGATCCATTTATATATAGAAGAAAGAGGGTAGGGGCCAAAATGCACCCGTGTCTGACACCTCTTCGAATGGGAATATCCTCTGTCATTCTCCTGCCAGTTCTCAACTAAGTCATGCAAATTCTCTGTGTACAGGGCTTGTGTAAGAGACAGTAGACCCAAGGAAACTCGTATGCTTTGCAAGACCTTCCAAAGCTTTCCTTTCGTGACAAAGTCAAATGCAGCGAGGAGGTCCACAAAGGCAACAAATTATGACTCCTGATTAATGTCCACATTCTTCCACTTAATGGATAAAAATGCATTGTATGGTCGATTGTATTGATATTTTGCCAAAATCCTGCCTGAAGATGGGACAGCACTTGACTCGAGGACATTCCTATAGCCGTATCAAAATCTGCCTACAATAGACTTCTTGTATATTATCAATTAGGCTTATAGGCACAATATAAAGATATTTACTGCTAAATAATGAACCCTCCCAAAGGTCTACCTGCTCCTGATGGAATAACCTCAAAGCTATAAGTTGTAAGGCCCTGCCTATGAATTTCCATAAGGGCCCAGGTCTCTCGGAAAATCTATATGTGAAATGTATCTATAAAAGAGCCCCAATCTTCATCATCTAATTTGGAATAAATTCCAGCAATATTTCATGAAGCTAAGTGCAGATAAGACATATTGTTTTTGTGCATACAATTCATATTTGTAGGAATCAACATTGGCTGCAAACTATTATTTATTGAGTTAGCTACATTAATGCCCTTCTTCATATCTTCGTTTGGAGCCAATTCTCCCAAGCTGGGTTCAAAATGCTCTTCTTTTACTGTTAAAAAAGTTGTCTGAGTCATTGGTGCAGGAAAAACAATATGAAAATCCAGAAGTAAATCGACCACTGCCAATGTACTCTCTTGAGAAATACCAAACTTAATCCCACATTTCTTGTCGGTTCCATTCTCTCCTTGGTAGAAACTGCACTTCCACCCCATTCATAAGCACAAGCATATCCAACGAATGTCTGAGCCATTTGGGGGGAGCGTCCGTTGGTCTAAGCCCTCAACCAACTCAAAGGAGGTTAGGTTTAATTCAATTGTATATTTTACTCCACCAAGCTCTACAAGGCGTTTTGCATAATTAATATCAGAGTAAACAATCGACTAACATTTCCTAACATGCCTAATCCAATGTAAAGCCTTACTCTTCAGGGAATCGTTATTTTCAAAGGAACCAGATGGCAGCTTCGGAACTCTCACCATAAATACCAAATATCCAGCTTGGGTGTCAGAGCTCCCCTGCAGTCTCACAGTGGGAAGAGTGACAGAAGAAGGCATATGTTTAGAATTGTGCACCCCATAAATATAACAAGCTCACCTAGTCCTTGTAGATATAGGATAAATAGATAGCAGGTGAGCACTTGAAGGGCACGATAACACACTTGTAGCAAACCATGACCTGAACTGCCATAATAACTACCCCGTTGACTTTGAATAGGTAATCAGGACAAGGATGAGGATGCAATAGGAGTCGTTGATAATCTCGTCACAGCGCCCTGGCCTTGTTTGGATTTCGAAGTCCAAGCACTATGCTTCCACTGTGATGAGAAATGTAAAGACCTTGGTTTAAGGGTTTTCGCCACATCTAGGAGAATTTCCTTCAGGTTGGCAATCTCCTCTCTTAGAGCTAATATCAAACCGATTGCTTCACTAAGCGTTGAGGGTGCCTGTGTGGGTAAACTTTCTAGCATGGGTATAGACAGTGTCTGTGAAGGAGAAGCTTTCACATACTTCGTGTAGTGCCACAGTCCTGTTAGAACATTCTACATTGATGCATTTTTGAGTATCATCCTTGCAACCAGAAGTAATGGAGGGCTCCTCATCTTGACCCATGTAACAATACGTGTGAAACTGCAGGCAGAATTGGCTGGGGCTAAAATAGAGTTTTTCAGCGGCCCTGCTTTCAATTTAAATGAATCTTGACCGTTCCTCCCTCTGTTATCTTTAGTAACTTTACCTTGAGTATTACCTTGTTTGCCTAGAATAGACTCCACTGCTTCTATCAATGTATCAATCTCATTTGTTATAGAGTTTGCTGTCGCATAACTTGACTGCTTGAAAAGTTTGAGTTGCGCAGTCTTATCCACCGGATTATTTAAAGCTTTTCATTTCCCCATTCGTTTCCTACCTGTGCAGGGTTTAAACATTAATATCTGCAGTGCCTTCAGGTATCTGGATCGCTAACGACTTGGGGCTCAAATTCTAAAGCCGGAGGGGGGTGCCCTGCCTCTTCCTGGTGCTGATGGGCGAAGGACGGGATATGCACGTGGCCACCTTACTCCAATGAAACAACATGCTCTTGAACTTACATGATTTGTCAATATGGTTGTGGTGGTTTGAAGCTATTGATCAATATTAAAATATTTCACTGTAGCAAAGAGAATGTATGACAATATCACAGGTGCATTTTGATAGTTGTATGATTTTGTCACAAAGTCATGTATCAGTATGGATTTAAAAGGATGTGGGTATCTTAAATGCAAACCCTCTCATCTGTGATCAAGGGTAAAACACGGTACATCAAAATGTACCCCTAGGCCACGGTTATGATGGTTATGAAGTCTTAACTTCATAATAATAAATAAGCTATATACTTGACCTAACTAATTTGATTATGCCAGTGTTCACTCCACCGTATGACGATCTATTGCATACCGACAAGCATGGCGGAGACATCTACATATACCTTCCTCCTTTATGCAGCTATATATTTTCCATGTACTTATGGATCTGTATATCTATCCCTTTCTTCTGATTCAGCATATTCAATGCACAACCCTCTTTCTCACCCTATACCTCTCTCAATATATCTTCTACCCCAACTTTCTGACTCATCTCAAACTTCTTTCTACTACTTTTTCCATTGCACTACCCTATTTCTCACCCTATACCTCTTTCTATATATCCTCTACATCCACTCTCTAATTTATCAGAAATCCCATACCATTACTATAACCCAAAATACCCCTTTCTAGACTCTTCCCTACTCTACGCCTCCTAGCATCATCTGACACCTTTTTTACTATACCAATCCCCCAAAGCAACGCTTTCTAAACTCTTTCCCTCCATATCCCTTTGTACTCATCCTAAACTTCCTCCTACTACTCTCTCCAAAACAAAAACAAAAAAGTCTAAATCCTTCACTCTTCTATCCCTCCACTATCCTTTTTAATCAAAAGAACAAACTAACATGTCCAGTTCTTTAAATTTCATATTTCACTATACTAATTCATCACTAATCCTTTATGGGTTCTAGAATAGCGTGCTACTTGCCAAAAAACCTCTTCAACACCTTATCAGGGGTAGCAACACTATATAAATGCAAACCTTTTTCCTCTTCTATGCTTCAGCTACCCTTCTCTATCCAAATACCTGAATAAGAGATCCACCACTCAAATTACTTTCATATTTCACTATACCAATTCGACACTAATCCTTTATGGGTTCCAGAGTAGCGTGCTACTCGCCAAAAAAGCGCTTCCTCACCTCATCAGGGTAGTAAGCACTATATAAATGCAATTACAATACAATACAATCTATGGAAAAGGAATTCAGTGATCCTAGTGGTAAATAGAACTTGCAGTGTGCAAAGAGAAGTAATAGAAAAAATTAAGAGGACCAAAGAAAACTCAAGTAATGTGTAAACCAAGCTGAATTTCTCTTACAAGAATGTCAACCTCTGTGACAGAACTACAGCAGATAATTATGTGTTTGCAGGGTAAAATACTCTATCTCAGTGGCTGTGTAGAGGACTCCAAAGGGTGTTCATGTCACAGCAATGTCTGAATTGTAGGACTTCCGAAAGACATAGAACGAAACGACATGGTATCCTTCTTGGAAAAGTGGGTATATCAAATGCTACCTATACCAGGCCTTATGCTCTTCTCTTTTGAAAGAGCACACAGAGTCCTGGACAACTATCCTTTTCTTGGTGCCACCTCTAGACCTGTTGTTGTGAAACATTTCCACTATAAATATAGAGATGTTATTTTGCAAGAAGTGAAGAAAACAGGAGACATTACTGTAGAAGATTAGAAAGTATTAATATAGCCTCAGAGACCGCTCTAGCAGGCTGTACTGGCCATTAAAGACCCACTCTTATGTTAAAGGCTGAAGGCGAGGGAATTTAACAAAGGAGCAGGCCTTTAATGTCCTGTAGAGCCCACTATGAGGGCTCTAAGTCCATTAAAACATACCGCCCTTAGAGGGCAGAATGTTTTAATTTGTAAAATAAAGGCTTTACAGAGCCTGAGGGGATTGACTCCGTAAGGCCTTTGTTCACTGGTGTTGCTGTGAACAAACATTGGAATGTTGATACTCCGGGCTTCTACTGGCAAATAGAAGCCAGGAGCACTTCATTGTCTTTAATGGAGCGCTCGACATTCCAATGTTCTAATTTTCCTTAACTTCAAACTGCTAGTGCAATAGAAGCAAAACTAATTTTAGGCAGTTAAGAAGAAACTCAGAGAAACATACCTCAAATATGCACTACTGTTTCTGGATAAAATTAAAGTTATAGCAGACCAAGGGCCGGATTTTGGCTGATGGCACATCATTCCAACAGGGGTGACAGAGTAAATTAATCTGTCAATATAGCAGAGGAGCCATCTCCCAAAATTACCAATGACCACCAAGCAGGTTACAGTGGTTCAAGGATATATATTTTGCTGCAGGACCGTGTCAGCTCCCATTACAGGGAGAGTATTATTAGCATTTTAGAGTCCCTCTCCACCAGGGTTTGCCTGGCGATGATGGGCAGTAAAAAAAAGGGCTCTATGTCTGTCCATCTTGATTGGGTGGGTGGACATATAGCCATTTCTCCTACAGCCCAATGGAGTAGTCACCACTGTAACTAAACCTATGGTCCGCCCGCTTTTGAACTGGGAAGGCGGGCCATTGAGGGATAAAAAATTAGATCTCCCATGCATAAGGAGTATCGGACCTATATTATGTTAGCATGATGCATCTATATGTACCCTTTTTGCTTGATATATATATATATATATATATTACCTACTGGCGGTCGCCAGTAGGTATATATAGTTAGGATTTTTTCTCTATGGGTTTTTTGAAAATTCTATGTCTAATAACTTTGGCGTTTGTGGACGGAATTGGCTGAAATTTTCTGGAAAATGGAACATTTTGTTTCTGAGCAGCCACTGGAAATTTGGGGGGAGTTGGTCCAGGGGGGGCCGAGAAAAAAGGGGGGTCCCAAAACGTGTTTTTAACATTGAGTTTTCCATAGGGCGGTTAGCCTCACTTTTAGCCCGAACGGCTGAATGGATTTGCACGAAACTTGGCAAATTTGTAGGGACTGGTAGCCCGATGTGCCTTTTGTAGGTCTCAATATATGTGCTGCAGTGGATTTTGAGAAAATAACGTTCAAAAAAAGATATATATCTGTAAGCGCGGACCAGGCAGCGCCCCGGTACGCGTACTTGACGCGTAACGGAACTTCGCGTAGCGAAGTTGATTGGCTCTGTGGTGTCTGTCAACATTCTAAACAGTCCGGAGCGGCCGCCATCTTGTCTCTCGGTAGGATCGAGAGACAAGAGGAGGTCAAAAGCGAAGGGGCAAATGACCTTAAGGGGGCATAGTAGATACTCCCTGACCCCCTAGGTTTGATGTGGAGGCTTTAAAGGGGCCCCGCTAAGCAAAAAAAATAAAAAAAAATTTTTGTTTTTTTTCGTGGTTAGCGCCCGGTACGCGAACCGGGAAGCGTACTGGGGAGCGTATCACAATAAAAAATGAATGATAGACTTTTCAAATGCTGTATGTTAATTGATTGTTGGTTTTGTTGATTATTTTTTTTTTTTTAAATTTTTTTTATTGTGTTTCATAATTTATTAAACTTTCTAACATTTCATTGTCAGAAATTTCATAATCATGGAATATAGATTGTAGTCTCTGAGGTTGTAAAATGTCCTCATTTGCAAGGAGGTTATCTACTGCTTGCACACATTGCAGTAGTTCTTGGTCCCATGTTTCATCCATAAATTCAATCTCATTTGGATCAATGATTTCTGTGTTGGACTCTGGAAGGACAATTTCAAATGAAATGTTTTGTTCACTTTCCATTTTTCCTGAAATTTGCATAAAAAAAATATATATTAGTAGAGGTAGGGCACTGTTGGGATTAATTTTAGATAGGCAGTTTTTATCAGAGAATTTATCTTTGGGCAGTGTATAGTATCAGAGTGGAAGTAGGAATATAAAAAAGTGTATCTAAATTTATAAGTACTACAGAGGGATAGTATATAACTAACAGAAAAAGTTTGCCATATTAACTTAAAGTGCACAATATACTTCAGTTTTAAAAATAACAACTTACCTTTAAAAAGAAGTTGAAGTTATTAATGAAAATCCAAATGAAATGTACACCAGGAAGTAGTAGTCAAAATGGCTGTGTTTCCTTCTCTTCCTTTATATATATTCGGGTACATAACCAATCAAATATCATGTAAAAAAAGTAGAAAATGAAAGTAACATTTTAATTGGTTGTCAATTCCAACACTTCAGATGTGTTTTGTGAAGTAATTTACCTCACGGTATTTAGAGAGGACTACAGGCTAAATGGCTAAATGGAATTCCAATCAAATTTGTGAAAATGGTAGGGATTGGTATGTAGTATGAGTTATTCTATATTTGGTGAAATTGTCTCCAGTGGCTTTTCTGTGAACTACTTTCCCACCTTTTTTGATGGTGCGCTTCCCAGGAAGCGACCCGGTACGCGAACCGGTGAGCGCCCTGGTACGCGAACCTTAAGCGTAACGGGAGTTCACCATTTTGTGTTTCGGTCGAATTATGATACAAGATGGAGGGCAAATGATGTTCAGAATGGGTAGAAGGGGGCACGGTAGACTTATCTTGACCCCCTAGGTTTTGTGAGGGTGGCTGAGGAGGCCCATATGTGCGGAAAAAGAAACATTTTTTTTAAAAATTTCGCGAGGTTAGCTCCCGGTACGCGTACCGGGTAGCGCACCAGGGAGCGTATTTTGTTGAAAATTAGTGAAAATAGTTAGAGTAAAAAAATAATTGTGAGTGATTAGATGTAGGGTAGCTCTGAGAAGAGCTTTTGGGTTTATGGTACATTTAGGTACTTATAAGTAGGTACCAATGCACATTTTTAAATTCAGAGTGAAAACTCTGTTGCCCTCATCTGAGAAGTGAACTCCATCTCCTCTGTAGATATCTTGCATGTAGTAACGCAAGTTATTGTTGTACAGGGAGCCCATTCCATGGTCTCTCATGTAAGCTGAAACAGATTTGTTTACATGCTTCCTCGACTTCTCAATTTGTGGACAAAATTGGTTTGACCACCTCCATTTCTGTCTTTGGCATATATTTGAATATACCAAGGCAGTCTGAGGAAAAAGTGCCATTAATTGCTCAAAGGTGTCCTTTAAAAGCATTTCCAGACCTACACCAGTCAAAGTGCCCAAGTCATTACCTCCACAGTGCACAATTAACAGGTCAGGTTTTGGCAAATGCATAAAGGTTTTCACCAATGGTATCAATTGGTGACATTTTAATCCTCTCTGGCCAAACCACTTAATTTCCACATCTTGTAAATTGAGGTTAGGTAAATTCCTGCTTTCAACGTACCTTTGAGCCCAGTGAATATAACTATGACCAACAATCCAGACAGAAAACATGGTGAGAGAAGGTTCTCCTGCAGTCAGATGAAGTGTGGCAATGAAATGGCAGTTGAAAAAATGTGAGTTTGAAATGAAAAAAACTGTGGAGTTTCTGTGTTCATGAAGTAGTAACAGTGATTGGTGGATTTTGATTGATGAAAACAGAAAGTTAGGGTGTAGAGATGTGTTCTTTGAAAGATGTATTTTGAGTGGTCAATAAAAAATCATTAAATGAAAGAAAGCACTGGATATGCAGGTGCACTGAGAGTTCAGAGTTCAATTGCAACATTGTTGTGTGAATTTGCAAACACCAGAGTTTCTCCAAGAGGTGGTTGCTATGGAAAATAGGCAGAAAGGGCAGAGGGGGAAGGGTTTTCATTTGAAAAAAAGTGAGGGAAGAGTTTTGATTGGGTGACATGAGAAATATGTGTGAAGAATTACACCATTTCTGTGCTTTTGATAGCTGCAGACTCTGGAGTGCATACCTTTTGCTCTGCTGAAGACAAATTGGTGTGTTTCTGAGACTGTTTTCAAACTCAAAGTATTTGCTAAGGTGAGAAAATATTTCTTTACTTTAGATAGAGAATAGTGTGCTTTAAGGAGAAAATTATGATTTATGTGGCGCAATTTGCTAGTAAATATGCTCTCACATGTGCATGGAAATTTTTGATTTTGAATGTTTCTGTTATATAGCCATGTTAAAAGTGACTCAACCATGCTGGAAAGTCAATCAAAAAATGATTTCATGTATTTTAATGACATTTTAAGTCATTTTCTGATGTGCAGTGTTTAGAAATTATGATTTGAAAATCGTTTTTGTGGAAAAGGAATTGTTTTTAAAATCATGACAAGGAAATAATGGTGTATGGTTATTTATAAGGCAATTGACTGTCCTTGATGTTATTTTTCTCATTTTATTGTAAGACCTTTCTCTGTGGCTCAAATTGCTTGTAAATATGCTCTTACATGTGCATGAAAATTTTAATTATCAATGTTTGTGTTACATAGCCATGATAAAAGTGAACCAACCATGCAGGAAAGCCAATAAAAAAACGCTTTCATGTGTTTCAATGACATTTTAAGTCATTTTCTCATGTGCAGTTTTTTGAAATTATGATCTGAAAATCGTTTTTGGGAAAAAGGAATTGTTTTTAAATTCATGAGAAGGACATAATGGTGTATGGTTCTTTATAAGGCAATTGACTGTCCCTGATGTTATTTTTCCCATTTTAATGTCAGACCTTTCTTTGTGGCGCAAATTGCTTGTAAATATGCTCCCACCTGTACATTGAAAATTTTGATTTTGAATGTTTATGTTACATAGCCATGTTTAAAGTGACCCTACCATGCAGGAAAGCCAATCAAAATACGCTTTTATGTGTCTTAAGGACAATTTAAGTAATTTTCCCATGTGTAGTGTTTTGAAGTTATGATTTGAAAATCGTTTTTGAGGTAAAGGAATGTTGTTAAAATTTATGTTCGCCATATGCCCCCAAATTTCTTTCTCAGGGTTGCAGCAGGGTGTTCTTGAGACACCCCTGCACTTTTGGAATAAATTCCTAATTTGTGATGAGCAAATTGTTAATCGCAAATTGCACCTTCATTTATATGAGCCTCCTAGCCCATGGAAATGAATGGGTAATTTGCAATTAGCAATTTTCTCATCGCAAATTTGGAATGGTAAACAATCGCTATTTATTCCTTAAAATTCGCTTTTTTGGAAATGCAAAATAGTTATATGATACATATGGCGGTTGATGTCTAACAAGATAAGAAGCTTATGGATACATTTATGATGACTGGTGCAATGAAGTAGAAATCACTTACTTCATTGGTAGGCCTTTACAATAAATTATCTCCTCTGTATTCTTCATCAAGCATAACTTTAATCTGCAATCCTGAGTAGGCCTCACCTTAAACAAACTTCTGGATAGGCCACATCTTATTGTCATCCTGATTTAATCATTTATAATTCTAGGGACAGATTTATGATAGGTGTATACCTCTTTTGTGCCACTTAGAAAACATTGTCCATGGGGAAATGAATTAAAATGTCATTAAGACACATGAATGTGTTTTTTTTAAACGTTTGCAATTTTTTTGGGTCACTTTCAACATGGCTATGTGTCTGAAACAGTCAAAATCTAAATTTGCAATGCACTGGTGGGAGCATATTTACAAGGAATGTGCTTCATGGGGAAAGGTCTTATAATGTAATATGGGAAAAATGACATTAGAGATACTGAAATGCCTTATAGAGAAGCATACACCATTATGTCCTTGTCATAAATTTGCAAACCATTACTTTTCCCCAAAAACGATTTTCAAATTATATTTAGAAAACAGTGCACATGTGGAAATTACTTAAAATGTCAATAATTCAAAAATTGTGATTCCTTAAATGCAATGTATAAAAAAAAAATATGTAAAAAATGATATTAAGGATTTGGAAACTACCACCAACTTGTAGTTTGTGGTAATTTGCGAATTCTTTTCAAAAAGAATTTTTTTTTAAAAAAAAAAAAGGTCCCATATGACGCCCATACATGCCATTAGGGCATGTAGGTGTGCCATGTGCTCCCAAATTTCTTTTTCAGGGGTGCAGCAGGTTGTTCTTGAGATACCCCTGCACGCTTGAAAAAAATCCTATTTTGTGATGAGCTAATTGCTAATCACAACTTGCAACATTAATTCCTATGAGCCTCCTAGCCTATGGAAATGAATGGGTAATTTGCAATTAGCAATTTGCTCATTGCAAATTAGGAATAGTAAAGAATCGCTATTTATTCCTTAAAATTTGCTATTTATAATATGTAAAATATTTTGATGATACATATGGCAGTTCATCTGTAACAAGATAAGAAGCGTAGGGATAGATTTATGATGAGTGGCGCATCCCCAGGGATGTGACAGTCATCCTGCGCCACTGTTCCGCCACCCATGGTGTGCTGCATTTACAATGCGGCGCAGCATGGGGCAAAAAAGGCACAGATGCGTGACGCATCTGTGCTGTAAAGGTGGCGCATTGCTGGAGTTGTATCGTAAGTGCGATGCAGCTTCAGCAAGGATCAGGGGTGCCCCATCTATACAATGCTGCGTCAAGACCTATGCCAGCTTCAAGCAGGTGCAGGGTTTTGAAGCAGCTTTCTCCTATCTGATTGTAAATGCGGCACACCATGGGTGGTAAAGCAGTGGTGCACATTAACTGGTGCATGCCTGGGGATGTGCCATTTAATATAAATCTGCACTTTAACATTTGAGTATGTGCAGGGGACACAGAGTCGTTGAGGCTTATCCAAGGTTAAGAACAGATGAGTCCTGTTCAGTGAAAAATTAGACATAGGCTTCACCTGCTCAGCATCGCTGGACATGGCTAAATAACGTTTGCAATTTTTTTGGGTCACTTTCAACATGGCTATGTGTCTGAAACAGTCAAAATCTAAATTTGCAATGCACTGGTGGGAGCATATTTACAAGGAATGTGCTTCATGGGGAAAGGTCTTATAATGTAATATGGGAAAAATGACATTAGAGATACTGAAATGCCTTATAGAGAAGCATACACCATTATGTCCTTGTCATAAATTTGCAAACCATTACTTTTCCCCAAAAACGATTTTCAAATTATATTTAGAAAACAGTGCACATGTGGAAATTACTTAAAATGTCAATAATTCAAAAATTGTGATTCCTTAAATGCAATGTATAAAAAAAAAATATGTAAAAAATGATATTAAGGATTTGGAAACTACCACCAACTTGTAGTTTGTGGTAATTTGCGAATTCTTTTCAAAAAGAATTTTTAAAAAAAAAAAAAAAAGGTCCCATATGACGCCCATACATGCCATTAGGGCATGTAGGTGTGCCATGTGCTCCCAAATTTCTTTTTCAGGGGTGCAGCAGGTTGTTCTTGAGATACCCCTGCACGCTTGAAAAAAATCCTATTTTGTGATGAGCTAATTGCTAATCACAACTTGCAACATTAATTCCTATGAGCCTCCTAGCCTATGGAAATGAATGGGTAATTTGCAATTAGCAATTTGCTCATTGCAAATTAGGAATAGTAAAGAATCGCTATTTATTCCTTAAAATTTGCTATTTATAATATGTAAAATATTTTGATGATACATATGGCAGTTCATCTGTAACAAGATAAGAAGCGTAGGGATAGATTTATGATGAGTGGCGCATCCCCAGGGATGTGACAGTCATCCTGCGCCACTGTTCCGCCACCCATGGTGTGCTGCATTTACAATGCGGCGCAGCATGGGGCAAAAAAGGCACAGATGCGTGACGCATCTGTGCTGTAAAGGTGGCGCATTGCTGGAGTTGTATCGTAAGTGCGATGCAGCTCCAGCAAGGATCAGGGGTGCCCCATCTATACAATGCTGCGTCAAGACCTATGCCAGCTTCAAGCAGGTGCAGGGTTTTGAAGCAGCTTTCTCCTATCTGATTGTAAATGCGGCACACCATGGGTGGTAAAGCAGTGGTGCACATTAACTGGTGCATGCCTGGGGATGTGCCATTTAATATAAATCTGCACTTTAACATTTGAGTATGTGCAGGGGACACAGAGTCGTTGAGGCTTATCCAAGGTTAAGAACAGATGAGTCCTGTTCAGTGAAAAATTAGACATAGGCTTCACCTGCTCAGCATCGCTGGACATGGCTAAATAACGTTTGCAATTTTTTTGGGTCACTTTCAACATGGCTATGTGTCTGAAACAGTCAAAATCTAAATTTGCAATGCACTGGTGGGAGCATATTTACAAGGAATGTGCTTCATGGGGAAAGGTCTTATAATGTAATATGGGAAAAATGACATTAGAGATACTGAAATGCCTTATAGAGAAGCATACACCATTATGTCCTTGTCATAAATTTGCAAACCATTACTTTTCCCCAAAAACGATTTTCAAATTATATTTAGAAAACAGTGCACATGTGGAAATTACTTAAAATGTCAATAATTCAAAAATTGTGATTCCTTAAATGCAATGTATAAAAAAAAAATATGTAAAAAATGATATTAAGGATTTGGAAACTACCACCAACTTGTAGTTTGTGGTAATTTGCGAATTCTTTTCAAAAAGAATTTTTTTTTTAAAAAAAAAAAGGTCCCATATGACGCCCATACATGCCATTAGGGCATGTAGGTGTGCCATGTGCTCCCAAATTTCTTTTTCAGGGGTGCAGCAGGTTGTTCTTGAGATACCCCTGCACGCTTGAAAAAAATCCTATTTTGTGATGAGCTAATTGCTAATCACAACTTGCAACATTAATTCCTATGAGCCTCCTAGCCTATGGAAATGAATGGGTAATTTGCAATTAGCAATTTGCTCATTGCAAATTAGGAATAGTAAAGAATCGCTATTTATTCCTTAAAATTTGCTATTTATAATATGTAAAATATTTTGATGATACATATGGCAGTTCATCTGTAACAAGATAAGAAGCGTAGGGATAGATTTATGATGAGTGGCGCATCCCCAGGGATGTGACAGTCATCCTGCGCCACTGTTCCGCCACCCATGGTGTGCTGCATTTACAATGCGGCGCAGCATGGGGCAAAAAAGGCACAGATGCGTGACGCATCTGTGCTGTAAAGGTGGCGCATTGCTGGAGTTGTATCGTAAGTGCGATGCAGCTTCAGCAAGGATCAGGGGTGCCCCATCTATACAATGCTGCGTCAAGACCTATGCCAGCTTCAAGCAGGTGCAGGGTTTTGAAGCAGCTTTCTCCTATCTGATTGTAAATGCGGCACACCATGGGTGGTAAAGCAGTGGTGCACATTAACTGGTGCATGCCTGGGGATGTGCCATTTAATATAAATCTGCACTTTAACATTTGAGTATGTGCAGGGGACACAGAGTCGTTGAGGCTTATCCAAGGTTAAGAACAGATGAGTCCTGTTCAGTGAAAAATTAGACATAGGCTTCACCTGCTCAGCATCGCTGGACATGGCTAAATAACGTTTGCAATTTTTTTGGGTCACTTTCAACATGGCTATGTGTCTGAAACAGTCAAAATCTAAATTTGCAATGCACTGGTGGGAGCATATTTACAAGGAATGTGCTTCATGGGGAAAGGTCTTATAATGTAATATGGGAAAAATGACATTAGAGATACTGAAATGCCTTATAGAGAAGCATACACCATTATGTCCTTGTCATAAATTTGCAAACCATTACTTTTCCCCAAAAACGATTTTCAAATTATATTTAGAAAACAGTGCACATGTGGAAATTACTTAAAATGTCAATAATTCAAAAATTGTGATTCCTTAAATGCAATGTATAAAAAAAAAATATGTAAAAAATGATATTAAGGATTTGGAAACTACCACCAACTTGTAGTTTGTGGTAATTTGCGAATTCTTTTCAAAAAGAATTTTTTTTTTAAAAAAAAAAAGGTCCCATATGACGCCCATACATGCCATTAGGGCATGTAGGTGTGCCATGTGCTCCCAAATTTCTTTTTCAGGGGTGCAGCAGGTTGTTCTTGAGATACCCCTGCACGCTTGAAAAAAATCCTATTTTGTGATGAGCTAATTGCTAATCACAACTTGCAACATTAATTCCTATGAGCCTCCTAGCCTATGGAAATGAATGGGTAATTTGCAATTAGCAATTTGCTCATTGCAAATTAGGAATAGTAAAGAATCGCTATTTATTCCTTAAAATTTGCTATTTATAATATGTAAAATATTTTGATGATACATATGGCAGTTCATCTGTAACAAGATAAGAAGCGTAGGGATAGATTTATGATGAGTGGCGCATCCCCAGGGATGTGACAGTCATCCTGCGCCACTGTTCCGCCACCCATGGTGTGCTGCATTTACAATGCGGCGCAGCATGGGGCAAAAAAGGCACAGATGCGTGACGCATCTGTGCTGTAAAGGTGGCGCATTGCTGGAGTTGTATCGTAAGTGCGATGCAGCTCCAGCAAGGATCAGGGGTGCCCCATCTATACAATGCTGCGTCAAGACCTATGCCAGCTTCAAGCAGGTGCAGGGTTTTGAAGCAGCTTTCTCCTATCTGATTGTAAATGCGGCACACCATGGGTGGTAAAGCAGTGGTGCACATTAACTGGTGCATGCCTGGGGATGTGCCATTTAATATAAATCTGCACTTTAACATTTGAGTATGTGCAGGGGACACAGAGTCGTTGAGGCTTATCCAAGGTTAAGAACAGATGAGTCCTGTTCAGTGAAAAATTAGACATAGGCTTCACCTGCTCAGCATCGCTGGACATGGCTAAATAATAGCTGCAAAATGTTACTCTTGTTAAATAATTTTACTATTATAATCTGTGAGATTTGTCTCTTACTCTGCAACATCTCATTGTTGTTGTCTTTCTTTAAAGATAAAGACAACCTCAACATGAGCGACAATCTGCAATCAGTTGATTTTGACCTCATCATTGAACTTGTAATTGAAACATCAGTGGATGTTGATCCATTGGATGATTTAAATCCTGAGGATGAAGAAGAGCGTGATGAGGATGCAGATTTGTCCGAATTATATGATATAGGATGGGAAGCTGACCTGCTTGAGCCTTTGGAATTATAAACATTTATTTTTAAAATTTATAATCAATAAAAAGTAAAAAGGTAAACCGTTTAATTTAAAAATAAAGACACCTTCAAAAACAGGTTATGTGTAGTGTCTTCAATAAAATATTAAAATATGCTCATAAAATTAGATCAGATTCACATATAAAATAGCATAGGTAACATAAATATAAATCTCATTTCTTTTCTGCTACTTCTGTATTGTAAATTTGCAAGGACTAAAAAATCTTCTATTTAAAATGTCAAGTAGTGTGTTATGTTTTTGATCACTATTACTGATTTACTGTTTGATAATATTTTTTTATTAACATTTTTATTATATTTTTCCTCAGATTCAACTATGCCTACAAAAATAAGAGAGATGAAGGCTGCAAAACGTCAAAGACAGCAGGAGAAAAAAAAAATGCAGCAGTCCTCTAACAAAAAGATTTCTCAAGCGATGAAGAAAGCACCGGGTAAGAGCTCTAAATATTTCATAAAAAATATTTCTAATAAAAAAAATATTAGTACAGAAAATGTTTCAATCCATAACAACACAAGTAAATCAAATGGAAAGAAAAGGACAAATGAAAATGTTACTGCTAGAGCAAGAGATAAATCTGTGCATGATAGTAGAAGGAAACAACAGTTTACGGAGATTCGTAAACGAATGTTCCGTAACAGGATAATTGGCAATTTGTTAAAAAATATTAAGAAAGGTCAACAGAAATTAGTTTTTTATAGGAGAAAAAAAAAAGTTGAGAAAGTTATTGATCAGGCTTTTGAAATTAAACGTAAGTTATTTATTTTGATAATCAATAGAATTAGGAAGCTAAACAAGGCAATTTTTGATTTCAAAAGAAATAGTAGATGGAAGAGAATAGTTAATCGTAGTAATTTTTGTGAAGTTTTTTCTGGAGAATGGATACATAGTTCAAGCTGTGAGGCATTTTTTAATGAAGAGAGTTATTTCCAGGATAATGATTTGGTGCATGCAGTTGACATCAGTGGTCGTGCTTATGAAGTGAAAGATGGTTGTCCAGTTGAAAAAGAAAAACTTGTGACAACAGAGGCAGAAGAGTTGTTAGGTAATGAGGTTTTAGGAAGACGTGCTAAGGGTCCTGTGTACACCTGGAAGTGTAGTAGTATTTGCAGTGTGCGACAGGATTCCATCAATTTGCTTTGTGATTTTGTACGGTCATTTAACAAGAAAAGTTTGAAGCAGAAAATGAGGTTGTTGCAAAAATTAGATCCTTGCAGAGTGAGAGAAGTGACAGGTTTGCATGGTCATTCACTGGCTTGTCTTTCCAGGAGAGTATGCCAGAGTGTTTTTCATCATTTCAGGATGCTAGCAGTGCATCATAATAAAGTGAGGAAATTAGTTAGAATGTTGTATTATGCTAAGAGTCCAGCAATTATGCTTAAAAAATTATGTGCTGCTCTTTTGCATGGTTCTGAAATAGATGTGAAGAATATATGTGAAGAAATTGAGTTTTGTTACTTTGGAAGTAAAGAGGACAATGTTGAAATTGAGCAAGAAATAGAGGGTCATTTGGAAGATACTGTACATGTTTCCAGTACAGATAATTTCCAGAGGGAAATTGCGACGTTTGACATGAAATCAAGTGAGAGGCCTAATTTCACTTGTGTGTGTTGTCGACGCACTTATTATAAGAATCAGACTAAGTTAGTGGATTTATATGCAAAAAGTGAAAGGGAAAATAATAGTGAATGGAAGGATTTTGCAACATACTTGATGGTAGAAAATTGTTTTGATTTGGGATTGGATCAACGTGTGTGTACTTATTGTTGTAACAAATTAAAACAAAACCAGATGCCTGCTAGAGCAGTTCATAATAATCTGGAATTGGTTGAGATTCCTTCTGAATTGAAGGATTTAAATACTTATGAATCTATTTTGATTCAAAGTATCCATCCCTTTCAGGCTATTGTAAGAATGGAGCCAAAGACAGGGAAATTGCCTCCATCAGATTTACAGAGAGGATTAAAGGGAAGAGTTGTTTATTTGCCTCTAGATTTGAAGAAAAACATTAACACAATTGGAGTAGAAAAAGTGGAAGAGGAACCTCTGGTTATCTTAGTTAATGGGGTTCCGACAAAGAATAAGAAAATATGGCAAGATTTAGTAGATGTTAGGAAAGTTAAAAAGGCAACATTGTATTTGAAAAAAAATAATAAATACTATAAGAATGTATATGTTGAAGAAGAGGAAGTAAGTGAGGAAGAGGATAGCGATTTGTGTGCTGGTCAAATTGAGAAAGTAGAACCCTCTACTAGTGAGGAAATATATGAACATTATAGTGTTCATCCTTTGCATTCAAAGGAAGTCATGGGGAATGCTATTGAGTTGTTTCAAATGAAACAAGCCAAAGGGAGTCCCATTAGTGTTTGGGAGGAAAGTTTGGAAGCTCGGTGTTTCCCACAGCTTTTTCCAACAGGTCAGGGAGGAAGATATGATGAGCGACCTCATCAAATTCCTGCTTCTGAATACCGGACTTTGCGATTGTATGCAGGAGATGCTAGGTTTCGACAATGCATTCCATATTTGTTTCATCTCCTGTTTGAAAGCGATCTGTCTGGACTGTCATATGCAGTGAACCACATCTTGAAAAGTGGTATACACATGCAAAACATCTCGGCAAGTGATTTTATGGATAAAGTGAATGTCCAAGATAGTATTTTGGATTCTCACCTGATTAATCTCATGGCGTGTCAGCGTGGTACTAATGAGTACTGGTACCGTCGTCATGGTGATTTAAAATGTATGCTGAGGAACTTAGGTACTCCCACATGGTTCCTCACTCTGAGCTGTGCCGAGTATGGCTGGGAAGACTTACTTGAATTTCTACGAGAGGCAAATGCTAACGTAGAAAACATCGAATTCAAGACACCCGGAGAACTGTGCTCTTTGGATCCAGTCAATGTATGTAGGTACTTCAATCATAGATTTGAAGCTATGATGTCTTTCATCATGAATAAGAAGAATCCACCTCTTGGAGAGGTGTTGGATTTCTTCTGGAGAAAGGAGTACCAAGCAAGAGGTGCTCCTCATATACATATGTTGCTGTGGATCAAGGATGCACCTAAATTTGGAACGGATCCAGATGACTCAGTGATGAGTTTCATCCAACAGTATTCTACGTGTGCTGTTCCAAACGCAAAGGAGAAGAAAAGCCTAAGAGAAAAAGTTCTGCGTTTCCAAAGCCATCGATGTGGAAAGTACTGCCGTCGTAAATTCCGAAACAAGGACAAGTTCTACACTAAATGTCGTTTCGGCTTTCCACGACCGGTGATTTCTAAAGGAAGAGTAAACAGTTTGATGTCTTCGCTGCGACACAATGTCATGAAGAAATCACCTAAAAACACTTACAATTTGAAGAGGAACGAAGAGTCCAAGTACATCAACGACTACAACCCGGTGATTTTGTCCATGTGGAATGCTAACATGGATATACAGTTTGTGGCTGATAACTGTATGGCTGTGGCTCGGTATGTGACGTCTTACATCACCAAAAAAGAGAAGACAGAATTGAAGGATATGTGGGAGGACATTTCCCATGAAAAGAGCCTCAGCAAGAAGTTGTACAGTTTCAGTCTGAAGATGTTGTCGCATCGAGAAATCGGAGCGTACGAATGTTCTGACCGGTTGTCTTCAGCAAGTCTCTATGCCAAGTCCAGGAGTATCGTTTGGGCGAGTCTTGGTCTTGCTGCAACGCGTAATCGAGTTCTCAAACCTGTGCGGGAAATTGAGTATTTGGCGGAAAAGGAGCCAAACAGTACCGACATTTTGAAGACAAACATGTTGGATACATATTATCCAAATCGAAGCAGTCACCTAGAGAATGTTTGTCTGTATGAGGTTCTGCAAAATTACATGTTCAAGAGGAACATCAAAGAAGATACTGAGAAAGGAGTGTATGCTGTAATAGGAAGTGAGGGATGTCTGGTGAAGCAAAGAAAATGCCACTTGATAAACCATCGAAAATTGAGTGGCGAATCTCCTGAAAAAAAGGAGTTTTTCTATTTAGCACTTTTGCAACTTTTCAAGCCTTGGCGTGCAGAAGAGGAACTGCTTGGAGATTTCCTCTGTTATGAAGACTCTTTCAATGCCGCCAAGGAGACCATAGAATGTCCTGCTTTTCCGAAATATGTAGAAATGTTGAATGCGGAAATTGAGCAGGAAGCAACGATTGCAGCCGAGATTGCCAGAGACAGTTCTCAGGACAGTCAGAGTTCTGCTTCATTGAGTCAGGATCCACTAGGAGGACCTCTTATTGAAAATGAAGCTGCCACTGCTATGAATGAGGTGGAAAGAGCCATGGCACATGCTCAAGAGGATGCGGTTAACTTAGAAGAGTTGGAAAGGCAACTCAACGTTGAGCAGAGGAAAATATATGACGAAGTTACCATGCAAATTGATCATGGATTAAGTCATGATAAGAAAGAGTGCTCATGTACGTCGTTGAAGCCTGTCCGACTGTACGTGAGTGGAGAAGCGGGAACTGGAAAAAGTTTCCTCATTAAAGCAATTTCATGCTATTTGCAGGAAAGGACAGAGTCATCGCTGTCTTGTGTTGTCACTGCTCCAACTGGACTGGCAGCACATAATATTAAAGGGATTACTTTACATCGTTTACTGATGCTGCCAGTGGAGCATGACAACAAATTAGAATATCACAAGCTATCTGGAGATGCTTGTTTTGAAGTTTCAAGAATCTTGAGGAAAATGAAACTTCTTATCATTGACGAAGTAAGCATGGTTTCCAATGTCATGCTTGCCTTTGTGCATTTGAGGATGCAAGAAGTTCTCAAAACAGAGTATGATGTGTTATTTGGTGGCAAACACATCATTGTTTTCGGAGATCTTCTGCAGCTGACACCAGTGAAAGGGCAACCTGTGTTCAAAATGCTCACGCATGAAGATACCAGGAAGTGCCTAGGCAGCATTGGCAACGTCAATATATGGTTAAACTTCAATTATGCTGAACTGCATGAAAATATGCGTCAGGCAAAGGATGAAGTTTACAAGACTATTCTACAAGATGTTAGAATTGGAAAAGTGACCGAGCATGGGAAAGAAGCTTTACATGCACGATTACTGTCAAATTTATATCCAGAACAAGATGTTGTGCCTGAGAATATTTTTCAGAAAATTACTGATAAGAAATCTGGAATATGTTTGATGCCAACTCTTGCAGAATGTGCCAAATTTAACAACAAAATGTTGCATTTAGAAAAGCAAGAGATTGTGAAAGTGGAAGCTATTGATAGAGTAGAGCATATGGGATCAACAATTATTTTGTCTGAGAATCTGAAATCAAAATTGGATTCATTAGAGAAGACTATATCTAAAACTGCAGGTTTTGAAAAGACTCTGAATGTGTGCTTGAACTGCCGTATAATTTTAAGAAGGAATTTACATGTTGAAAGAGGTCTGGTAAATGGATCAATGGGTAATGTTGTTGATTTTGTGAAATACAGAAATAGAGATGGAATTGAATTTTTAAAAATTAAATTTGATGGCATTGAGGAAGTACAGCTAATTGCTCGTTGTTCTGCTAGATTTTTGCTTGTAAAAGACTTATATGTTCGCCGTAAGCAGTTTCCTGTTTGCTTGGCATATGCGGTGACAATCCATAAATCGCAAGGTTTAAGTGTAGACTGTGCATTGGTGAATATTGGCAGTTCTGTGTTCAAGGAGGGTATGGCATATGTGGCATTGTCACGAGTTAGGACTTTATCGGGATTGTACTTGATTGAGTGTGATGTCACAAACATTTGTGCTGATCTAGATTGTGTTAAGGAATACAATAGGTTAAGAAGAGAGTATGCGCCACATTTGCCTCAGTTTCCTTTGTTTGAGAAACGTCTGGTAGGCCGGAAACGAAGAAATGAGAACAATACTGGGGAGGTTGTAGCAAAAAGACAAAAAGTGAATGAACCTAAAATTACAAGCAGAAACAAAGAGGATTCTGTTGAAGATGTTGTTGGTTTTCAGTTTGAAAACAGTTCTGGTGTCAACTGCTATGCTAATGTAGTAATGAATGTTTTGTTTTCTCTAAAAAATGTAAAAGAAGAGATTGTGGTCAATTCTGATCAAAGATTTTGCAGTTTGTTGAATTCTGTGTTAGAGAAATGTAGCACAGATAGAACAAAAATAGAAAGTGTGTCTGAAATTCGAAACCTGTTAGACAGATGTTCAGGGCAAACACAATTCTCTCAAAATATTCAGCAAGATTGTCAGGAGTTTTTAATGTATATGCTTGATGTATTACATGCTGAAGGTGTAGATGTAGATCAGCTGTTTGGGCTTTCTTATCAATGGCAGCATGACTGCGAGAACTGTATGGTATCAAGTACTACTAGTGTAGACTCAGAAAGATTTATATATTTAACTTTGCCAGACAGTAAATCAGTCTCCTTTAATAAGCTAGTAAAAGCTGCTAATCACAGCATGGAGTGTAGCCAATGTAAATCTGAAATGATGTCCACATTATTTATACGAACATATGGCAAGTACGTCATTTTAATGTTCCAACGATGTAGGCCTGATGGAACAAAATTGACAACTTTAATAAAAAATTTTGTAGCTTCGCAGTTGTCAATATCAGGAAGGACTTTTGTAACTACAGCAATTATATATCATGACGGCCCTTCAATATCATCAGGACATTACACAGCTTATTTAAAGTCTAGAAATGGCTGGTCATTCTGTAATGATTCTGTTGTAATTTTCAAAAAAAAATTGCCGTATGACCTTAAAAACTCTTACCTGGTGTTTTTAAAACCAAAATTTTAGGAAAATAATCTCGGGATATGATCTGTGGAATTTCAAGAAGTTCTAATGGCTCCTACACAATTTGGCCTTGAGGATAAGTGTAGTTCAGAGACATAACTTCTAATCAAAGGATTGGACATCATGGAGATGTATGTGCACTTTAAATGAGTTCAGAAAAATTGTTTCTTTTCATAAGCTAATTGAAGCAGCCAATCAAAATATGGAGTAGAGGGAATGTAAGTCTGCAATGCTGTCTACTGTTTTACATTGCTTTGTGATTAAAAGTGATGTAGAGAATTAAATAATTGTAGTACTCATAGAGGTAGTGTAAGTCTGCTTCATATTAAGCAGTATCAGTGTCATAGGAAATGTAGAACATGACTGACCAAGAAGGGGAAGATATTACTATTCCAGGATTGTGAAAATGATCTTCAACATTTTAATTCTGAAAGTTGCGGAAATGCCAAATGATGGGATTGGCTTACAAGAAATCCAAGAGTTATAAATATCTCTGACTAGATTTGGCCTTGTGGAAAATAGTGGTAGAGAGCAAGAAGTCATTTATTGCATGTAACGTGTTTTTAAAAACGATGGAGGTTTTCTTTCAGAAAGTGGCGGGCTGAAAGTAATAACAGCACAAAAGAGTGTAAGCTGTTCATAGGACATCCTTGGACGTCATGGAAAGTAAGTTAACTTTAAGGAGTTCTGAATTTTATTTTCTGATGTTGTATGGGTTTTTTAAACACAATCATTTTGATTGTGTTTTTTTTTCCCCGCTGTTACATGATGAATACCTTCAAGTCACTGTTTTTAGTGAATTTTGATACATTCTGAGAACAGCAAAAATAAACCATTTAACATGTATAATTAATTCTGTACTGTTTGCATTTATGATGTATATGTAGAACTGTGTAGGAGGCATGGAGAAGGTGAGTTTTCTGTAAGTGTTAAATTTATTGTATGCAGTGCTGCACTTCTACGTATTCTTTCATATGCTGGACTACATCTGCACAATGAGATACCTAAGCAAAGGAAACACAAGTGATGTGATTGTGAAATGAGCAAAATAAATTGCACATATTTCAATTACATCACTTGAGTTTCCTATCATTACGAATCACATTGTGCAGATCAAGTTTAGGTCTGTCCAGGGAAACATAGGAGGTTTCTACTTTGTTGAAGAGTGCAGTGGACATGACTCACTTCATTAGTAGACTTTCACAGATATTATCTCCTCTGTACACTTCAACAAGTGTAAATCTCATCTTGAACTCTGAGTAGGCCTCACCTCAAACAAATCTCTGGATAGGAGACATGTTATTGGCATACTGAAGCGACACTTTTCTGAAACAAGAGCAATGCAAAAGATGCACCATGTTTTAAGATAGGCCTCACTTCATCTGCATCAAGATACTGTTACTTTAAAATGTATATCTTTAGCATTGTGTAGAGGACCTGGAGAAGCAGAAGCTTCTGTCAGTGTCAAAGTTGTTGAAAAACTATTTGTCCTTCAATATTTTCCCTTGTCTTTTGTAATTTTTAAATACATATTTTAATTTTTTTTCAAATGTTGGTTCTCTCTTTCACAGATTGAAAGTATAGAAATAAAATGTGATTAATTTAACGGCAATTACAAGGTAAATAGTTGTACTCTTTTCGTTACATTTCTATCACATTCACCTACTATTAGATCCACTGCTTCACTTCTTTAATCCTCAGTTTCCTGCCTTTGCTACTTTCCTCATTCCTTTCTCTATTACTTATTTACTCAACTCCTTCCACTCTTTTTCTCAGTCCCTCTGTTCTCATAGTTCCTCAGTCTTGTTCACTCACTCCATCTCTATTA
The DNA here is from genome assembly GCF_964261635.1 of Lissotriton helveticus. Classification (NCBI taxonomy): domain Eukaryota; kingdom Metazoa; phylum Chordata; class Amphibia; order Caudata; family Salamandridae; genus Lissotriton; species Lissotriton helveticus. Next base: position 515,896,532 of record NC_136071.1, read on the forward strand.
CTCTTAGTGTCTGTGAATTACTTTCCCAACTTTTTTTTTTGGGGGACCGCTTCCTGGGAAGTTGCCCGGTTCGCAAACCAGCAGCGTTATGGCAGTCCACCATTTTGTGTTTCGTTCGAATCAAGATACAAGATGGAGGGCAAATAATGTTCAGAATAGGTAGAAGGGGGCACGGTAGATGTATCTTGACCCCCTTGGTTTTCTGAGGGTGGCTCAGGAGGACCATAGTTCTTCACTCTTGTTCACTCTCTCTGTTTCTATTAATGTCACTGTTTATGACTGATCAAAAAAATGTTTTTTAAAAAAGAACAGTAACTATAAGGGAAGGAAATAGACAGTTATGTTAAAAGAAAGACAGCTATAGGGAGTAAACTAACGATACTGTTACCTTTAATCCACTGCTGTTGATGTTACTGACCATGTCATGAATGATGTAATATGTGAAATCATCAACAGTGGATTGTAGGTAACAGTATCCTTATTTTACTCCCTAGAGCTGTCTTTCTTTTAACATAACTGTGTATTTCCTTCCCTTATAGTTACTGTTCTTTTTTAAAAAATATTTTTTTGGTTAGCTTCCGGTACGCGTACCGGGTAGCGCTCCGGGAGCGAACTAAGAGAAATACAGGTTGGCAGAGTTCCAAATTTTCTACCAATTTTTTTATAATGGGGAGTTAGTTCTGAAAAGAACTTTTTTTTTTATGTTTTTGTTGTTTTATATTTTTTTTAGTATTTTTTGAACATTTTTTTACTTTTTTTGTATTTTCTGAACGTTTTCAAAATTTTTTTGGTTTTTTTTGGGGGGGGGGAAACAAAAACGATCCATTATAAAGGGCTCAACAGGAGCAAAAAAAAAAAAAGAATTTATTTTTTGGTGCGTTTTGTGCAAACATTAATATGATTTTGAATTGCTCGCAAAATCAAAGTGATGCTACTTTCTCTGTAGCAGATGAAAGCGCCACATTCCACGCACACTTGTTTTACGTGACCAAACAACATTTGGATGTTTGCAATCATCTCCCTCGCCTCTGGTCCCGACACCTCTGGAACCACCGATCTTCTTGCCATTTGGAGGGGATGTTGTTGTTGGTCACGTAGCTGGGCAGCACTATAGTTATTTGGGTGCCACCTACTCATATGCCGATGCATAGTATGATTCCCATAACTATATTTTTTATCGGTGCCCCTTGACAATCTGTCACCGCATATGCGGCAAAACACGTAACGAGCATTCACTTTCTTTTGCCCCTCAGGAATTCTGTAGAATTGCCAGATATAATTCTCCTGTCGATTGTACCTCCTGGGCTCCTCTGGCAAAAACTCATGCTCTTCCTCCTCTTCCTCCTCTTCCTGTTCTTCCTCTTCTTGCAGAATTACTTCTGCAGGTGGTCCTCTCTTTCTTGGATTTGGTGGAGGTGGTGGGCTAGCACCAGCTGAAGCTACTAATGAAGCCATCACAAAGTCTCAATAAAGGGTCTTTCTCTCACCAAGATGAAAGTCAGAGTGATGAAAGAAGGAGGGGTTTTCATCATTTGGGAAAAACAAAAGTTCTAAACCAATGAAAAGTGTCCATTTTAGATCACATGACCTTGTATTACATCATTAGGAAACCAAAAGTGAAATGAACCAATGAAAAGTGTTATTATCGAGTCACATGACCTGCTATGTTTACATTACGCGGTCGGCGCCGCGCCGCGGATCGCTTCCGGTTCGCGTACCGCTGCGCTTCCGGGTACGCGAACGTAGCACGTAATATGACGTATTACGCGAGAACGCGAAACGTCATGCTGACGCGAAGCGTCGCGATGTTGTTTTGTAACGCGAGAGGTGCGCTAAAGGAACGTTTACCAGTTCGCGTACCGGGTCGCGCCTCCGGATTGAGCTAACGGGAAGCTAACCGGTACGCGTACTGGGAGCGAAACAAAAAAAAATAAAAAAAAAATTGTATAAAAAACATGTAAAAAATATTTTTCTTTTTAAAGAATAATACATTGTAAAGGTTTTGATATTAGCTATTAAAAAACCAATGAAATTCACTGAAAAAACCATAGGTTATAGACCATATATAGTTAGGAATTAGCATTTACAAAACCTTAAAAATTCACTGAAAAAACCATAGGTTATAGACCATATATAGTTAGGGATTAGCATTTAAAAAACCTTATTTTACTCACACAAAACCATTGAAATTCCATATATAGTTAGTTGTACTAACTATATATCACGCACCCGCAATCCACTGCTGATGATGTCACATATTACATCATTCATGACATGGTCAGTGACATCACTGATGACATCACTGATGACATCTCAAATGACATCACTGATGACATCACTGATGACATCTCAAATGACATTACTGATGACATCACTGATAAAATCATTCATGTGATAATACGATGAACCTCTTCAGACTCTAATATAACCTTAGATACACTCAGTGTAAACACAGACTCACAGATTGTCACTCATCCATGAAGTTACACACACACCTAGACAGTCATGCAAACAATCAATCACACCTCCGTTTCCTTAACTATACAGTTAAACACACCTTACTTATTCAAACATATACTAAAACATATTTACTCACTTATACAATCCTGGATACAAGTTCACAATGATCCATACAGCCACTCACACATTCACTGGCTCTTATGCACAGTTATTTATATATGTCAACTCTCACATGTACTGTATTTTACATATGTACTTAATTTGACATGTAGCACTGAGATATCTATTCACTCACCAATACAGTCATGCACACAGTCAACCGCCCATACAGCTGTTTCCAACATGCACTTTTGAATCCATACATCTATGCACAGAGTCATACACTTCCCAGCCACCCACACACACACTCAGTCTCCCATACAAATGCTTGTGCAACCAATCAATAACCTATATAGTTACTCATATAGCTACTGATCAACACATGCAGCACTTTACAGAACAACAGACATAATGATGCACAAATTAAGACAGTTTAGTCACTAACCCATGCACTCAGTGAGACACATTTAATCACTCACTCATACATTCAGTCATGCACCTACTAAATCCTTCGTCCAGACACTTATACATCGACTCATTCATAAATATGTAAGACATATTTTAACTTTACAGAAAAATACAGTCACTGGATGTTGTCATCAGTGATGTCATCAGTGATGTCATTTGAGATGTCATCAGTGATGTCATCAGTGATGTCACTGACCATGTCATGAATGATGTAATATGTGACATCATCAGCAGTGGATTGCGGGTGCGTGATATATAGTTAGTACAACTAACTATATATGGAATTTCAATGGTTTTGTGTGAGTAAAATAAGGTTTTTTAAATGCTAATCCCTAACTATATATGGTCTATAACCTATGGTTTTTTCAGTGAATTTTTAAGGTTTTGTAAATGCTAATTCCTAACTATATATGGTCTATAACCTATGGTTTTTTCAGTGAATATATATATATATATATATATATATATATATATATATAGTTATATGCGTTTGCAGGGAGGAAAACGTTTATTCGCTCCTTGCGTATTTACTGCTAACAGAGTAGGCCGAGAACCATACAGACGCCATTTTCGAACTTATGCTTGAACACGGGCTGTGATCATGTGTAAATCTCCGGCAGTTGTCAAGCCCCATTTCATCTGAATTACTGAGAGCAGCTGAACGTAGGCTGTCTACTCGACTGTCCTGAGACTCAAGGTTCTGGCTTTGGGTGCGATAAGCGCATTCCTGGAGGCACCGTGCCTACAATCCCAGGCACCAAGACCAAAGGGAGTCACCCCTCCTGACCTTCCCAGTAATAAATTGTTAAGCTTTGAAACTAATCATGTATGCCATATATGGTCTTTCCCTGGAGATCGAGGGCCAACTGGTGTTTTTCCTTTTACAGTGATTATATGTGTTGAACCGAAAAGTATATAACCACATGTTTGAATACGAACCAACAGTCTTCTCTGCGCACCTGATGGGTGAGGGTTAGAGAGGCTCCTCTATAGAGTATTTTGCTTAATAAATGATTAAACTTTCTTCACTGCCAACTGACTGATTATTTTGTTATGGGATTGGGGCTATTGGTAGGTATAGCCTTTTATGTTATTTTTATCATACTTCACCAATATGCTGGTGGTGAGGATACTCCGTTCCCGTTGCAATGGATTATCCTTACAGCCTGGAAATAACAAAAAGGGGGAGAGAGAGTCTAAACGAGTGGATTCATTCTCCCTGATTAAGCTTGTATAAACAAAAAGAATCCACCAATAGTTCTAAAAGTGTTCCCTACATTGGTGGGGAGCAATTTGTGTTTTTAAAATACCCCTCACACACCAAAAGGACCCTTGGTGTCATGCTTCGTCATTGGGGTCTTCGCACTCCTCTACGGGATGCGGCGTGCTACGACCTACGACTATGCGGGAGCACTTATTTCAATGACTATGCGTGGTGCGTGTGAGGGTTTGATGTGAGTGAGTGGTGGGGTTATGAGTGAGAGATAAGTTAAAAAGTGCCTGGCTTGTGGGAAGTCAGAACCTGGAACACTGGACAGTAATACAGACTCTTTACCAAAGGTCCCCACAAGATCAGCAAAGGAACTACGTTGAAATCAGACAGGCTGCAACACACAGGATTAAATCCATTGTTTTGCGCATTGAAGTAGTCAAGAACTCAGCACAACTTGATATGGATCCCAACCACTGAGGCTGTAATACATGGACCTAGACCACCATTGTGCGAATATGACCCACATTACAAAAGACAACTTTTGGTCTGACACCCCTTCATCTTTTCTGCAGGAGGTGGAGAATCCACCACATTTCAATACCACCTGCTCCCTTACCTCCAAAATAGTCAGTTCACAAAATAGACACTTCAGTATAATGAGAACAGGGGGACTATGTGTTTGTTTCTACGCTCCAGTCCAGAGAGGGAAGTTGTTTTAGGGTTGTAGTCAGTTTTTTAGAGATGGCTCCAACCACATCACACTGGATCTAAAATCTCTCAACTGCCTTCCATTTGACACAAGGATTCAGTTAAAAATTGCATGTATGACCCATAGAGCACTACACTTCAATACCCCTCTCTACCTCTCAAATATGCTCGAGCTATCAGGTGTACCCTGGCCCTGAAGGAGCACCAGCACTCTACTCCTTAAACTGAAGAAATAAAAAACACTGAAAACCTACAATCGTACATTCTCTTGCATTGCCCTGAGAATTTGGAACTCCCTACCAGTAGAAAGAAGACTGATTCCCTCAAAGTTTGCCTTCAAAAAGGAAGTGAAAGCCCTACTAATGAACACTGCACCAAACTAGATGCATCTCACCTTTTTCCCTATCTTGTTTTGCAGATTTAGCTACCACCTGGATTATGTTACGGCCCAGTCCTGCCTGCCAATGTGTCATTTGTGTACTTGATGTATACTGCTTTACTTTTCTCCCACTACTAGCTACTTATGTCTTGTACAACCTGTATGTAAAGCGCTCTGATACCCGATTGGGTAATGTTCGTGCTTTACAAAACTTTATATAAATAAATAAAATAAATAAATTGCAACCTTACTCTGTTTTTTTTTCTTACTTTCTTTTTAACACGAATTACGTACTACTGAGTAGTGTCCTAGCATCTAGATTGGTTACACATATTCTTAAACAGTTTCATACTGCCCGTCCTTAAATTGGTTCCTACTGTCCAAAATGGTTTTATGCCAGGACAAAACACATCATTAAACATCAGAGGCTGATTTAAACTTGTCTATACTTTCTTTGGTTATTGACAGGAGCGGCCAGTAATTATACCAGGGAGAGGAACGATGGAGAGCACACATACACACTCACTCACACCCATGCATTCAAACAAATGCACACATACCCATTCAGAACACTCACTCACAACAAATTAATACATGTATACGAATGCACATCCACACCCAAAAATTCAAAAGCATAATACTTACCTGCACTGCACCTTCCAGAGAAGAAAGACTCAGAGGTCCCAGGACAGTTGGGACTGCTGCCTTCCCTCACTCATCATAGAGTGGGATGGGGTCCGTGAGACCGCTGACCCGACCCCAATCTGTTAAGAGGCGTCACAGATTAACACTTGGCACTAGGCACTTCAGGGCTTAAAATTGAAGCATCCACAAGTCCAGTGCAATAATTGATGCCTCCCCTCATCATGAGGGGAAGGACCTTGAGGCGCTTTTGCCAATCTGAGGAAGTCATGCCCACAGGGCTGTGAAATCCTTTTCCTGGCAAAGTTCTGCTCAGGCAGCCACAAGCACGTGTACTTAGTGAATGTCTTGCTCCGGGATGCCTGATCTGATCAGGAAGAGTGCAGGGGTGGCTGACACTAAGAAATACCGGTGGGCGAGTGGAGGGAGCATGGAGGGGGGAATAGGGGGTAGCGGGAACCACATGGGGAGCGCACCAAGCATTAATGCTAAAATAAAATAAACCACTTGCCTGGTGCTGCCAGCCGCCGCGTGCTCCTCTGCTGCAGTTCCTGTCCCAGGAGTCCCTGGGAAAGCATCATGACTCCCATTTAATTGCTGTGCTGCTCTCAAGCATAAACCCATGTGGCACATGGTGTCAAAAAGAAAGCCCCATCTGATTTTATTGAATGCTTTTTCTAGGTCAATATTCAGGAGAGCTGCATTAGGGAGAAACAGCACTGCAGGTTATACATTACTTAGTAGAGTCTATGGAGATTGTAGGAAGTGCTTTTCTTAGGAATGAAGACATTCTGTTTTGCATGGACCAGCGTAGCCATGTGTGGTAGTAGGCGCTGGGCCAGTATCTTGCTGAGGATTTTAAAATCTGTATTACGCATAGAGAGGGGGCAAAAATCTAGAACTCCTGGGCCCTCAAGTTTAGTTTTAGGGAGCAGGCTTACCAGCGCATCTCTGACAGAATCAGGGAGGCAGCCGAGGTGTAGTGACTCTGCGTACATCACAGCTAGGTGGGGGGCTGTTGTGAGGCATATTCAGAGTAGAACTATGCTGGTAGTCCATCTGAGCCTGGGGTTTTACCCATGTCCATACTCTTTATGGCCATTCGTATTCGTGAGATTCAATAGAGTGGCCCAATCCAGCCTCCTCCTGCCGGTCTAGGTGTCCAAGTGGTGTCAGGGGAAGGAAGGTCCTTTTTTCCTATTGCAACACATAGAGAGGTCCCCTTTATAGAGCTGTGTTGTATTCACAAAACAGGGTATTAATACTTTCTGGGTTGTCAATGGTTGGTATGATTCAGTGTGGATGTGAGTGATCGGGTAGCCTCTAAGTTCTGGTGTGATCAGCCATGCCAATACCCGACCTGAAATCCCCTCCTTCTCATGCACTTTAGCAAGGTAACCTTTATAATCATAGTATCTCAGTCTTTCAAGGGCTTGATGATATAACTGTTGGGTATCCTTCCAGACTTGATGCTGGATTGCGTCCATGCCTTGTGCATTATCTAGCCCATGTAACTGGTAATCTAGTTGTGAACCTTCCCGATGCAGTTCCCACTGTGCCCCACCTGACTGCCCCAGTCAGAGCCCTCTCATCACTACCTTAAAAGCCTCACAATACGTCGACACCTTGGTCGCTGTATGAGCGTTGATGTCAACGCCGGCATCTATAAAAGAACCCAAGGTCACCCTAAAATAGATGTCTGCTAGCATTTTGGTATTGAGGTGCCACAGCAGGACTAGGGGCACTTTCCCATTGGTTGAATGGTTAGTAAAAGGGCACTATGGTCAAAAAAGGTACACCTAGGATACTCTGTATGGGTGATAGCTGTCCCCAACCCGGGTGCACAGAGGAACAATCACCTTCTCATGTTACCTGTTCAAAACTTCAGTAAGATTCTTGTCATGTGAAGTTTTACATTTGCCCGCTACCAGAATATCATCCTGGAAAACAACAGTGTCTTCAATTCCCAACAAAACTTTTTCCATAATACGCTGAAACACAGAAGCCGCTGAGGTGAGCCCGAAAGGCATCCTTTTAAACTGAAAAGTTCTAACAGGGGAAACAAAAGCAATTAGATGTTTAGAAGATGAATCCAGCTCAACCTGATTGTAGGCGGAAGATAAATCAATTTTGGAAAACCACTTTGAACCTGTAAATTTGGTAAGAATATCATCGATACAGGGTAAAGGGTGTGAATCAACCCATATTTCCTTGTTAAGGCTGCGTAAATCAATGCAGACCCTAAGATTACCATTTGTTTTTTCGGGCCCGACCAAAGGACTTAACCACAAGGATGATTCCACAGGCTCAATGACACACGACTCACACATTCTTTTAAGTTCCTCTGCTAAATCATCTCTTACACTAAAAGGTACATTACGCAACTTGTGTTTTACAGGAACTGCTTGATCCTTCGCCTTAATAAGATGTTTAAACCCTTTAATAAGTCCAAGGTTGTCATCAAACACACTGCTGAACTTGACAATCCAAGGAGATGGACCATCATTATGTACACCTTCTTTCACCACAGCTGCTGAACTTGACAATCCAAGGAGATGGACCATCATTATGTACACCTTCTTTCACCACAGATACAGGCTCCTTCGTCCCTGGCCTAAGGGTCATCCCAAATAACCCATGGTGGTACCACACTAAAATGTTCAATCCTTTTTTTGCAACATACACCTTTCCAGTGATGCATCTCTCTTTGAACACCAAACTACTCTCAAAGAGACCTTTCAACTCCTGCCCTCATACGAGACAGGATTTCTGTCAGGAGGTTCCAGACACTTATCTGTCCAGACAGACTCAAACAGTTCCTCCGTGATCATCGTTATACGTGCACCTGAATCAACAAGTAATTGTAAGGTTTTCCCATCAACAACGATATCAACAATGGGATCTACCCAGTCCTAAGACTCATCCTTAACCACTAACATTAAGCCATTCATAGAACTTACCACATCCACAGATGTGTCACACTTGTCATTGTCGACCCATGCCACATTGACTTTAGCTCTGGAGTACACACTTTTGCAATAATGACCTTGTCTTTCACACTTTCGACAAAATGAATTCCTTGTAGGACGCATGCGTGAGTTGGGAAAATGTGAAGGGAAACCGCACTTTGGGCACAGGTTTCTTTGTTTTTCTTGCTTGACAAAATGTAACTTACTCCCTTTTTGTTTATTGGTTTGCTTTTCCCCAAGGTCCTTCCCTTCTTTGATCACTCCTCACCCTCCAGTGCTTCAAGTGGAGGTAAATGTTCCAGAATGGCTTGTCCTTCAAGCCCAAGATTGTGCTCCAAGATATATCTTTTACTTTCAGCACTTAATCTAATCCCACTAATAGTTCCTAAATATTTTGTAAAGGCCCTATACCATACTTTCCACCTAACTGGTGGGTCCCCTGGAAGCTGTAAGAAGGGAGTGGGAGCTTGAACACTCTGCATGTTGATTTAAAAAAATGAAAATAAAATAAGCAGAAAATCTCACCAGTGAAACAAAGTAATATTCTTCAATGATAAACACGGAACAGCTGGTAAAGTGTAAAAAATGCCATCACTGAATAAAACAGGTTGCAGTATGCCAATGCTGAAAGGAAGGTTAAAACTAGCATGGTTCCTTCAACGTGATGATTATTCCTTTTGTCGAGATTGACTACAGGAAGATTAAAGGAAATCTACTACCTTCAGAGCGAAGACGTTTGTGTCCGTAACAGACACCGGACGTCCGACCTGGGTGACGCTGCGTTAATGCGCACATCTCTTCTCTTCTTGTGAGTTCCACTGACAGCGCACGAAGAGTAGACGTCACAGAAGTTGTGTACACCTACGTCATCACTCGGTGCACGGCAACTGGAGAGTGCAGACCAATGGTTTCTCCTCCAAGATTACCGCGTAGCCCCAACGTGAAGAACACAGAGCTGAAAAGCTCACCTACTGTGTACAGAGACCGGCACGTCTCAACAGGATACCGAAGGAGACTGCAGACTGCAATGCCCCGAGACACGATGTCCCATCAGCACACAGAATTCGCTTCTCACTTCCCAAGTTGAAAATTCTCGTGTACAACCTAATCGGGCAGGATTTCAGCTTGAAAAATGCAGTCCTCGAACTCTGAACTACACCTAAAAAGAGACATGACGTCCCATCGGTCGTTTACAGGCAGATGTCCTCGAAATTGCACTTCAGAAAAACGAATGCAGGACACAATCTGCTTAACTTCTTCTCAGTCACACGCATGGATGGACACAAGAACGGTAGACCACCTCGTTGCCAATTGAAGTGACCACAATAACAAGGTAAGTGGTAACACTTGAAATTTTATTACCGTTCATCTCCACAGCTTCCAGGGAAATGAGCAACAGACCCTAGGAGTTCACCTTTGCCATCTCACTTGCAAATTAATTTGTGGAACCACCGCGCTTTGCGGGTCCTTCGCCCCTGACTCGTGGCGGCCATCTTGGGTGAGTGGGTCAGTGCGTGAGTAAGTCCTTCCTCTACCTTTGTAGGACATTACATAAGCAGGCAAATTGTGGCAGCACGCCCTATTCTAGCGAGAGCGCTACTCATGCAGCGCTTGTTTGTGGCAGCTCCTGTATTTTAAAACTTACCCGTTTTTGTCTTTGCTTGATTTTTCTTTTAGTCACTTATCCCCTGTTTTTATCCACCTGGCCTCGCATTCTCCCACCTTTGCCATCTTACTTGCACATTAATTTGTGGAACCACCGCGCTTTGCGGGTCCTTTGCCCCTGACTCGTGGCGGCCATCTTGGGTGAGTGGGTCAGTGCGTGAGTAAGTCCTTCCTCTACCTTTGTAGGACATTACATAAGCAGGCAAATTGTGGCAGCACGCCCTATTCTAGCGAGAGCGCTACTCATGCAGCGCTTGTTTGTGGCAGCTCCTGTATTTTAAAACTTACCCGTTTTTGTCTTTGCTTGATTTTTCTTTTAGTCACTTATCCCCTGTTTTTATCCGCCTGGCCTCGCATTCTCCCACCTTTGCCATCTCACTTGCACATTAATTTGTGGAACCACCGCGCTTTGCGGGTCCTTCGCCCCTGACTCGTGGCGGCCATCTGGGGTGAGTGGGTCAGTGCGTGAGTAAGTCCTTCCTCTACCTTTGTAGGACATTACATAAGCAGGCAAATTGTGGCAGCACGCCCTATTCTAGCGAGAGCGCTACTCATGCAGCGCTTGTTTGTGGCAGCTCCTGTATTTTAAAACTTACCCGTTTTTGTCTTTGCTTGATTTTTCTTTTAGTCACTTATCCCCTGTTTTTATCCGCCTGGCCTCGCATTCTCCCACCTTTGCCATCTCACTTGCACATTAATTTGTGGAACCAACGCGCTTTGCGGGTCCTTCGCCCCTGACTCGTGGCGGCCATCTTGGGTGAGTGGATCAGTGCGTGAGTAAGTCCTTCCTCTACCTTTGTAGGACATTACATAAGCAGGCAAATTGTGGCAGCACGCCCTATTCTAGCGAGAGCGCTACTCATGCAGCGCTTGTTTGTGACAGCTCCTGTATTTTAAAACTTACCCGTTTTTGTCTTTGCTTGATTTTTCTTTTAGTCACTTATCCCCTGTTTTTATCCGCCTGGCCTCGCATTCTCCCACCTTTGCCATCTCACTTGCACATTAATTTGTGGAACCACCGCGCTTTGCGGGTCCTTCGCCCCTGACTCGTGGCGGCCATCTTGGGTGAGTGGGTCAGTGCGTGAGTAAGTCCTTCCTCTACCTTTGTAGGACATTACATAAGCAGGCAAATTGTGGCAGCACGCCCTATTCTAGCGAGAGCGCTACTCATGCAGCGCTTGTTTGTGGCAGCTCCTGTATTTTAAAACTTACCCGTTTTTGTCTTTGCTTGATTTTTCTTTTAGTCACTTATCCCCTGTTTTTATCCGCCTGGCCTCGCATTCTCCCACCTTTGCCATCTCACTTGCACATTAATTTGTGGAACCTCCGCACTTTGCGGGTCCTTCGCCCCTGACTCGTGGCGGCCATCTTGGGTGAGTGGGTCAGTGCGTGAGTAAGTCCTTCCTCTACCTTTGTAGGACATTACATAAGCAGGCAAATTGTGGCAGCACGCCCTATTCTAGCGAGAGCGCTACTCATGCAGCGCTTGTTTGTGGCAGCTCCTGTATTTTAAAACTTACCCGTTTTTGTCTTTGCTTGATTTTTCTTTTAGTCACTTATCCCCTGTTTTTATCCGCCTGGCCTCGCATTCTCCCACCTTTGCCATCTCACTTGCACATTAATTTGTGGAACCACCGCGCTTTGCGGGTCCTTCGCCCCTGACTCGTGGCGGCCATCTTGGGTGAGTGGGTCAGTGCGTGAGTAAGTCCTTCCCCTACCTTTGTAGGACATTACATAAGCAGGCAAATTGTGGCAGCACGCCCTATTCTAGCGAGAGCGCTACTCATGCAGCGCTTGTTTGTGGCAGCTCCTGTATTTTAAAACTTACCCGTTTTTGTCTTTGCTTGATTTTTCTTTTAGTCACTTATCCCCTGTTTTTATCTGCCTGGCCTCGCATTCTCCCACCTTTGCCATCTCACTTGCACATTAATTTGTGGAACCACCGCGCTTTGCGGGTCCTTCGCCCCTGACTCGTGGCGGCCATCTTGGGTGAGTGGGTCAGTGCGTGAGTAAGTCCTTCCTCTACCTTTGTAGGACATTACATACGCAGGCAAATTGTGGCAGCACGCCCTATTCTAGCGAGAGCGCTACTCATGCAGCGCTTGTTTGTGGCAGCTCCTGTATTTTAAAACGTACCCGTTTTTGTCTTTGCTTGATTTTTCTTTTAGTCACTTATCCCCTGTTTTTATCCGCCTGGCCTCGCATTCTCCCACCTTTGCCATCTCACTTGCACATTAATTTGTGGAACCACCGCGCTTTGCGGGTCCTTCGCCCCTGACTCGTGGCGGCCATCTTGGGTGAGTGGGTCAGTGCGTGAGTAAGTCCTTCCTCTACCTTTGTAGGACATTACATAAGCAGCCATGCTGACGCGCAGCGGTAACGCGCAGCGGGGACGCCGTACTGACGCCGGAGTTACGCCAGAGTTCAGCCCATCTGTGCCCGTCCGGGCCCAGACGGGCTCAGGGCTAGTCCTTATGCCTGATTCATCGGAGCCTCCTCGCACTTGTGTGAGGTATGGGAAGGAGGAACTTATGTCCTGGCGGACTCTCCACTCTACTACTTGCAAATTCGCCCAGGAAGGATCGTTCCCGTTCCTGCCTTGTAGGGCTTGTATTGTGGGTCAGAACACGGCTTCTGTCAAGTCAGTGCTCTCCATGGCGTTACTGAACTGTCGGTCCCTACCAAGTCACGCTACTGAGATCAATTCCCTCATTCTGGACCACGAGCTGGATGTGTTATTTCTAACTGAGACCTGGATTTCCTCCAGCTCGGGCCCCGATATGGTTAGAGCACTCCCTCCAGGCTTTTTCATATCCCATCGGGGCAGGCCGGTGGGGAGGGGAGGAGGAGTCGCTATCCTCTATAGGGACTCACTAGCTTGTAAGGTCCAGGATGGAGGGGTGAGCGATTGTGAGAGCTATCAGTTCTCTCTCCGCTTATCATCTACTACATCTCTGGCGGGTCTGCTTATTTATCGCCCACCCGGAACCCTGGGAAATTATCTCAACTCCTTACTAGAAACAACTGCACTTCTTGCCTCCTTAACGGGTAACTTTGTCATCTTAGGTGATTTTAACATCCACCTTGATGACCCTTCCAACTCCCTGGGAGTAGATCTGCTAGGCGATCTCAAAGCTTTTGGGATCAACCTGGCCAACTCGGGTGCCACACATGGGAAAGGCCACTTGCTGGACCCTATATTTTCTAACTCGCCTGGCCTTAGAGCATTTCCACCGCTGGCTCTGCCTTGGACAGACCACTTTATGGTGCCTGCCCAGTGGCAGTTTGACATCTCAGCTGCGCTGGCCCCTAGGGTTTACACTATGGATAGAGCCTGGTCTAGGCTCCCAGTTGATACATGGGCGGTACATCTGGAGGCGTCACGGCCTCCCCCTGGGTCTAACCCGCTAGTTGCGGGCGAGAATTTTAACATCTGGCTTACTAATTCATTGGATGCCCTCCTCCCCAAAAAGAAACAACTTACCAGGGGTAAGCGAGTGGGATCTGCGCCCTGGTATACATCAGAGTTGAGGTCGCTAAGGAAGGGCTGCAAGAGGCTGGAGCGGACCTGGAGGAAAGATTGGAGCGAAACGAGCCGGAGAGAATATCGGGCGGCTCTTAGTACCTACAAATCTGCCATTCGGGCAGCTAAATCTGGATTCTTTACGGAGAGAATTGGTTCTGCGGCCAACTCCTCGAAGGAATCGTTTAGGGTCATTAAAGAACTTTTGAAAACCCCCGAACCTCAGGTCACTCACGAGGACCCACGTGAGAAATGCTCAGAACTGGCCTCCTTTTTCAAAACTAAAATTGATAACATCCTTGCATCTCTTCCCCGGCTAACCGAGGATGTTCCCTCGGATGGTAGCCCAGGGCCTCAGCCCAGGGTGCGATCTGCAGAGCTGGTTTCCCTTGGTCCTGTCACTGCGGAAGAAGTTCTCACAGCTCTGACAACCATGAAAAGTGGTTCTCCGAAAGACCCTGCACCCATGAAGTATCTGAAGCAGGTGGCCCCTACCATCGGTGGGCCAGTGACGGACCTCATAAATCTGTCTCTCACCCAAGGAGTGGTACCCCCTAGTTGGAAAGGAGCGGTTGTGAAGGCTCTTTTGAAGAAGCCTAACCTGGACCCAGCCGACCCTGCCAATTTTAGGCCTATTTCCCTGCTCCCCGGCCTTAGTAAGGTGGCGGAGAAGCTGGTGAATAGTCGCCTATCTGGCTTCCTGGAGTCCAATTCCCTCCTGGGCAATTCCCAAACTGGCTTCCGCCCCGGTCAGGGGACCGACACCGCCCTGCTGGCAGTCGTGGAGAATGCAAGGAGCATTTTGGATTCAGGGGGATCGGTGGCAGTGATCCTCCTGGACCTCAGTGCTGCCTTTGACACCGTAGACCATCAGGTGCTTCTCCGACGGCTGTCGAAGGTGGGGGTCTCCGGGAGTGCCCTCAAGTGGTTCGCTTCCTTTTTGGAAGGTCGGACATTTGAGGTGTGGGAAGGCCACGAGAAATCATCCTCAGTACCTCTCCAATGTGGTGTGCCACAGGGCTCATCGTTGAGCCCTACCCTATTTAACATTTATAGGGCCCCTCTGGAGAGTGTGGTACTGCCTCTGGGTATCAAGATCGTCAGCTATGCTGACGATGCCCAGTTGGTGGTAGGTCTTCCCCAGTTGGTTCACCATCCCGACCGGCTGCACACGTGCCTGGATAAGATCTTCACGTGGATGTGTGGATCAGCTCTCAAGCTCAACGGCTCCAAGACGGAACTGATGTTGCTGGGGAATTCCCCTCCCTCTTTATTATCTAGCAGTTGGCCCAGCTGCCTGGGACCCGTACCCACCCCCAAGCAGGAGATCAAGAGCCTGGGGGTGTGGCTCGAGCAGGACCTGTCCTTTAAAACCCACGCAAAAAAGATCTCAGGCGTGTGTTTCGGCCTGCTCCGATCAGCCCGGAAGATTCTACCTCTTCTTCCAGTGGCCTCTAGGAGGTTACTCATTCAGGGTCTTATCATCTCGTGGCTGGACTTCAGTAACGTATTGTTCCTAGGTGCCCCAGAATCCACCCTAAATAAACTGCAGCAAGTGCAGAATGCGGCCGCCAGGCTCCTGATGGATCTTCCTAGGCGTCAGTCGGCTCGTCCTGCACTAACGGCGCTACATTGGCTTCCCGTCAGAGAGAGGGTGAAATTTAAGGCACTTTGTGTAGCCCACAAAATTCTACAGGGGAAAGGCCCACCTATCCTTGGGGATATGGTCCAGTCTTATAAAGCCTCCCGTTCTCTCCGCTCTGACCATCAACATCTGCTGCAGGTCAAGAGGGTGAGGAGGGCAAGAACCGGGGGCAGAAGATTCTCTATAAACGTGGCCATCCTGTAGAATTCTCTCCCTCTGTACTTGCGCTCGGAAGCGAGCTTTTTACAGTTCCGTAAACTTTTAAAAACTTTTCTGTTCCCTGCCTAATCCTTGTGCTTAGTGTGGTGGGTCTCTTACTGGATGAGCGCGGGGATGCCTAAGGGTAACCAGGCGCTATATTAAAACTCGTTAATAATAATAATAATAATGTGTATGCATTCTATCACCATGGTGCTAGGGAACTTTCTTAGGAGAAGTAGAATACATTACTACAATATTAAACATTAAAAAATGACCATTTCTGACCTTCTCGTGAAAGTACGTCAGGTCCGGGGTCATCGTTTATCTATACTTCTTCTCTTCTATCTTTCTATCTTTTCTTTTTCTTTTTCTACTTTGTTCCTTAGGAGAGGCGAGCGCAGGAGAGAGAAAGGGCATCGACAAGAAGGGGTGGTGCATAGGAGCAAGCGCAGCGAGGCACACAGAGAGAAACCAGTCAATCCACCAGATGCACGACACAGAGAATGACACACAACAACCTAACCAACATTACCATTGATATCAAGATAGTGTCCCTGAACGTTAATGGCCTTAACCACCCTGTGAAGAGAAGGAAAGTCCTGGAACACCTAGGGAAGCTCAAAAGTGACATATACGTACTACAGGAAACTAGGCTAGAGGCAGAAGACATAGGGCGTCTGAAAGCTAGCTGGATAGGCGAAGTAATAGGATCACCCGCACAAAACAAGAAGAACGGTGTTGTAACAATACTAAATAGGAAATCTAAACTTATACTGGGAGACCTGCAGGCAGATACAGAAGGTAGAATGCTAGTTACCAGCCTGACAAGAGGAGAATAAGCAATACATGTGGCTAACATCTATGGGCCTAACACTGTCGACAGACCATTCCGGGACAAGGTAGGAGAACAACTGAAAACACTACCACTAGGCGAACTTCTAGTAGTGGCGGGAGATATGAACCAGGTCCTAGACCCTGCCATCGACAGACACCCACACAGACAAAGCCAAACAACACAAAGAGCCAATGTCCTAGGGAACCTGTGTGCCAAACTAAGCCTAAAAGATCCATGGCGGCTACAAAACCCGGATGGTAGGGAGTACACCTTTTACTCACACCCACACAACTCCTACAGCAGAATAGACCACATCCTGATATCAGATACACACAACCACCTCATAGATAGTGCTGAAATAGGACCTCGAAGCATTTCAGACCATTCACATATAAGCCTAGTACTATCAGGGAAACACAACGAGAAGCCGGCACGCAGATGGCGCTTCGACGACACACTGCTTAACAACACGATAGCGAAGACAGAGATTGAGACCGCGATTATAGACTACCTTGCAATTAACGATACACCCAAAACAAACAGGAACCTACTATGGGACGCCCTGAAAGCCACTATCAGGGGGACAATCCTAGCCATCAAAGGTAGACTGAACAGGGAGAGGAACAGGAAGATTGCAGAATTAGAAAAGGAAATCAAACACTTAGAGACCGGACACATAGCAAACATAGAGGATAAGAACACCCTCACGACCCTAACCAAACGGAAATACGAACTAAACAAAATCCTCAGTGAAGGGGCGGGCACTTGGATAAACAAGTACAAGGCCATCAACCTATGTACCGCGAACAGAGCAGGGAAAAACCTGGCATCCTACCTCAAGGGGAAGCAGAGACAACACTTGATAGCAGCCATCAAAGACAATAATAACAAGTCCCAGACCGCGAACAAAGAGATACTTAACGTATTCAAAGAGTTCTATGAGCAACTCTACACGAGGGACACCACACTACTAGATGACGGAGGCAAAGAACTCCTAGAACGAATATCAACACCAACACTAAGTGACAAAAAGAGAGAGATACTTGACTTAAAAATCACAGAGGACGAGGTAGGGAGAGCCACAGCAAGCCTCAAAGATAATAAAGCACCAGGACCAGACGGCTTCACGGCCGGTTTCTACAAACAATATGTGCACATTCTCAAGCCAACAATGACTGAGGTCTTCACGACCTGCGTCCAAGGGGGACGCATGACACCGTCCATGGCAGAGGCGAACATAATAGTAATACCAAAAGAAGGTAAGGACACACAGCAGGCCAAAAACTACAGACCAATCTCACTTATAAACGTAGACTGTAAGATCTACGCAAAGACCCTCACATCTAGGCTCAACCCACACCTACCCAAGCTCATACATTGTTCGCAAGTAGGCTATCTTAAAAACCGCATGTCCCACAACAATACAAGACTGCTATGCCACATAATAAACCATTGTTCCAAGAGCAGCAACGCAGCAGTCATGATAGCCCTGGATGCTGAGAAAGCTTTCGACAGGGTATCCTGGCCATTCCTAGATAACTGCATGCAGAAATTTGGGCTCGGTCCCAACTACAGAAAGATGGTACTTGCCCTCTACAACGACCCGAGAGCACGGGTGGTGGTCAATGGCGGGATGTCCGACCTGCTCTACTTGGAGCGGGGGACCAGAAAAGGATGCCCGCTGTCTCCAGCCCTGTTCCTACTAGCGATAGAACCACTGCTAAGCATGATCAGAACAAACACCGACATAGCAGGGATACCAGTGGAGGGGGAAACTTTCAAACTAGCGGCCTATGCGGGCGATGTCCTAATCATCACAGAAAGGCCAGAGAAATCAATCCGAGCCCTGATGGACACCATAGAACAATACGCCAAGGTCTCGGGATACAAACTAAACAGGGACAAATCCGAGTGCAAACCCCTAAACATCCACACCACAAGGACAGTCCTTGGACCTTCAGGACTGACATGGCAAAAAAAAAACATCAAGTACCTAGGCCTCCTTTTTGAGAGGGACCTTAGGTCCACACTAGACCAGAACGAACAAGCCATACTGCGCAAAATAAAAGAAAGAGTGGAGGGATGATCTCCAAAATTCACCACATGGTGGGGGAGGGTGGAGACGGTCAAGATGATGCTCACACCAATGGTGAACTACATGCTTAACATGCTGCCGCTGACTAACACGGAGGACTTCCACAAAAAACTGGACAAACTGCTCAATGCCTTCTTGTGGAAAGGGAAAAAACCCAGACTTAGCCTACAGAAGCTCAGACTGACAAAAGATCTAGGGGGCCTTAACATAACAAACTTCAAAATATTTAAAAAAGCATGCATAGCAAAACAGGGGCTATACTGGGTTACCCCCAAACAGGACTACATCCCAGCCTGGCTAACACTAGAAAGAGGACTACTCAGAGGGATGGAGCCCATCGCTCTACTCACCGCCACCCGGCACCCCGCAATCAAACACAACCCCATCTTAAGGAACACTAGGACAGCCCTCCTAAGTATAGATAGGCTACTAGGGACGAGCATTAAGAAAACACAGCCAGAATCCATATGGCACAACCCCAGAATCAAATACAGAGACAAAACACTGGATATGCACTCATGGTACAAACACGGCATATCCACAGTAAACCACCTACAAAAACAAGGCGCACATACCACCTTCGACACACTAAAAGAAGAACACAAAATGGAAAGCATAGAACTGTACAACTTCCTGAAGATCAAGGTAGCAATAGGGAAGGCAGACCTAACCCGACACACACCGTCAATCCTGCAGTACGGCAACAACCTAAACAAACTAGGGCACCAAGTAGCCCACCCCTACAAGGCCCTGAGCCCCAAGTCCACCAAACTCAACAACAAAGTCATGACCTTCTGGGGATCACTAGTGGGGAGGGAGCTTAGCGAGGAAGAGAAAGCCGACCTATGGCAGTCCACATCAAGGAAAAAGGTAACGACGACTCTAGACCAGACCAAGTTCTGGCTTATACACAAGGCATACTGGACCCCCGCACGCCTAGCATCCATAGGAATCTGTGATAGTGATTCCTGCTGGAACTGCAACAAACAAAAGGGGGATCTAGCACACCTGCTCTTTCACTGCACCAAGGTTAGGAAGTTCTGGAACACGATTGAGACATTGATAAACGAAATGACAGGGACAGCTCTACAACTAAACTTCCACAGCCTAGCATTAGGGTTCATGACCCCCTCAATCACAACCAAAAAGGACAGAGACCTGATCGACCTGCTGTTGACAGCTGCAGTCAAAACAGTGCTGAACAATTGGAAGGACACAGGGAAAGCCACGTCCAGAGCTTGACTCAACTGGGTCACTTTCTTGAGAGGGGCAGACACCATAACGGCGAAACACACCCCCAAGACGCACAGACAGTCAAATATGTGGGAGTCTCTAGACAACTACCTATCTTCGCACAAACCCCCTTAGAAGCACAGCTAGGCACTCAACCCAACAGATGCCTCCACCACGCAGGCTACCGCCATAAAACTGCAAAACGATTCTCTCTCTCCTTGCTCTCTCTCCTTTCTGTCCACGGGGCAGGGGTCCAACGAGAGGAAGTCAACGCAAAATAGGGGGTGTGGGAACACTACCAGGAGCCAGCGACGAGAAGCAGAGCGCACGAACGGCACATGGACTATGGCTTATAAAACCCACCGGACCACCCCCCCCCACCTCCCCGCCCCCGGGCATTTTTTCTCTTCTTCCTTTCCTCTCTCTTCTTCTTCCCATGTTCCCATGTTTATGTAATGCTCCATGTAAATATTTTTTTTTCAATAAAAAAATACGGAAATTAAAAAAAGAAAATTGATTTTTGCTACTATAAATTATTCAAAACGTCAATTGGATTGTGCCTCATGTTGAATAACCACTTTTTGAAGCCTCACAGTGAGCAAAATTGCCATTTTTACAGACTTTTCATCCTACTCAAAAGCTTCTATTTTGAACAATTTCGGACAGGAAAATGACTTTAAACACACTTATTTTAGTTCCAAAAGTGATAATTCACATGCAATAGTCATTTACAGTCAAAAGAGAATACATTGAAAAATTATCATTACCCCCTCATGGGTCCTCCCCGTCCCAGTCCTTACTACGCGAGGCAGTCCTGCCTCCACCCAGCCAATCACAATGCCAGTATGCTTAAACTACATAAGCCCTGCCCACCTACCGCCATGTCTGTTTTTTTTCTGCTCCGACTGCGGTCAGAACGCTGGTGCTCCCGGTTCCTGTTTCCTGGTCTGGATTTTCTTCAGGACGGTGCCGTGAGTGTTTGTATCTGCATTTTGCTTTGTTTTTATTGTTCTTTTATCGGCGCAGCTGCTCCGGTATTCCGGTAGACTGTGCTCCTGTTCTGGGGTCAGGGACGCTCCCTGTTCATGTGCTGGGCTGGGGCAGGAAGATTTTTTAGTTTCCTGGCCTGGGTCATTCCGGAGCTAGGGCTTTCATGCAGCGTCCGGCCCCAGCGGCCATTGTCTTTTGATCCATGGCTGTGGGTGGAGACTACAGGGCTGCCCTTCTTTTATTTCATTCACCTATCTCACCTTTGCGTGATTGGATGATTGGGGGCAGTATTTATTGGAGGTTGCTGGGCACTTCCTTTGATTGTGTGTCAAGTTCCTGTTTGTTTGACACTGGATTTCTCACCATGAGTGAAGGGGCTTCTCCACCTGTGCCTGCTAAGGCGATTTCGAAGCAGAATAATGTACAGGATCTGCAGGAGGATGACGTCTTGCCGATTTCTAGGGCGGATTTGCAGGACTTGATTAATTCTGTGGTCCAGTCTGCGCTGCAGGAGCCTGCAGCTAAGCGGGCTAAGGAAGATGAGGAAGACATGGACAATTCCCCTGAGGGAAAGTGGGTCCATGGCAAGGTTTTTACTGACATGCTGGTTCATATTCGAGAGGTGCTTGGGTTTGACCCTAAATCCCTGGCTGAGGAGGGATTTTACACTCAGCATAGTTCCTCTGTGGTGGATGACCTCCCCTTCCATGATGTCCTGAAGGATATCCTCACAAAGGAGTGTCTTTAGGTGGATAAGCAGGGTATGCCGCGATTCATGGGGAAGCGATATCGCCTGGCGGACTTTGATTCTCAGTTTCCTGCAATTCCTAAGGTTAATTCTCTTTTGTCCTCTATGGCTTCTGCCTCTTCTTCCTCTTCATCCTCAGAGGAGGCTTCCCTGTCTGATCCGGTGGAGCGTAAGGTGGAGTCTGCTCTCAAGCGTTCTTACGCCACTTCTCACTTTGGGGTGCGTGCTAGCACTTATGCGGCCTATGCTTCGCAGGTCCTGCTTAGGGATTTCGAGAAACTGTTTGACTGTCTTCAGGATCAGGGGGACCCTACTCCTGTGTTGGCTCAAATGGAGGTATTGGCACAATTCCTCTCGGATGTCACTTTTGATTCCTTGTGGGCTTTTTCCTCAGCTGCTGGGGCAGCGGTGGCTGGAAGGAGGTCTCTGTGGACAAAACCTTGGCTTCTTGAGGCTGCACCGAAGGCCTTGGTCCATAAACTACCTTTTGAGGGTCCCCGTAGTTTTGGGGATGCTTTGAATACGATGGTGCAGTACTCTGTGGAGGAGAAGAAGTTGTTAAAGCCTTTTCAGCCTGCTCATAAGAAAAGGTCTTTCTTCCAGAAGCAGGGGTTTCAAGGGGTTTTGTCATCTCAACCCTTTCGTGTCGTGCCTGTGGTCGGGGGGCTCCGTTCCATTATAAATCCCGGCCTCAGCAACAGCAGCAGCAGCAACAGCCTCCCTCTGGTGCAGGACAGAAGTGACTATGCCGCTGTGGGGGCTCATCTCCGTTTGTTTCTGGTCCGTTGGTCAGCTCTGATTTCCGACCAGTGGGTCTTGTGGGTCATCAGGTGGGGTTACCAGATTCCCTTCCGTGGCCCTACCCCTCTGGATTGTTTTCTGGTTACCCTGTTGTCAAGAGACCCCGTACGGCGATCTGCCATGTTGTCCGGCGTCGCCATGTTGTTACGGAAAGGGGCTGTGGTGCCGGTTCCAATGGAGGAAGTGGGCCTGTGGTTCTATTCCCATCTGTTTCTGATTCCAAAACCCGATGGTTCCTTCCGCCCCATATTGAATCTCCGTTCCCTGAACAAATTGGTGCGGTTGGATCATTTTTGGAAAGCCACGTTACAGTCCGCCATTCCCCTCATCCAGGAAAGGAATTTTTTGGCTTCCCTGGACTTAGAGGACGCTTATTTTCACGTTCCGGTCAATCCTGCCAATCAGCGATTCTGGAGGTTTGCTGTCCAGGGGAGGCATTTCCAGTTTCAGGTTCTGTCATTCGGCCTCTCCACTGCTCCCAGGACTTTTACCAAGGTATTGGCTCTGGCTGTGGGGGTTTTTGCAACAGCAGAGTTTCTCCATGTTTCCCTATATTGATGATTGTTTGGTCTCTGCTTCCTCTTTTCCTCAAGCTCTTCTGGCGGTGGAGGCTACGTTGTCCCTGTTCCAGGAGCTGGGGTTCAAGGGGAATCTGGCCAAGTCTCATCTGGATCCTGTTCAGAGACTTCCGTTCAACGGGGGTCTGTTTGGCACCACTCTGGGGGCGGTGTTTCTCCCTCCTGCTCGGATCCTTTCCCTGCAGGCTCTGTTGCAGGATCTGTTGAGTCATCCATCTGCACCGGCTCATGTTTGGTTGCGAGTCCAGGGTTTGATGGCTGTGACCACTGCTGTGGTTCCTTGGGCTCGCCTCCATCTCAAGCTCTTGGTGACTCATCTGTTGGCTCGGTGGGACCCTTCCCGGGCGGATTACGAGGCTCTGGTTCCTCGCTCTCCTGTTCTGGTTTGGGACTTGGACTGATGGCTTTGCACTCCCAATCTGGAGATGGGGGTGCGGTTTTGTCTTCCTCCTCCCCTTTTGTTTACGACGGATGCCAGTCTTTGCGGTTGGGGTGCCACTTTGGGGTCCTTGGAACCCAAGGGTCGGTGGTGTCAGGGGGATAGCGCCCGTTCCTCGAACTGGCGGGAGTTGGCGGCCATCTAGGAGGCGGTGCAGTTCTTTCAGGTTCATCTCTTCGGGACAAATCTGTTGGTTCGTACCGACAACCAGGTGCCTCGCTGTTACCTGAACCGTCAGAGGGGACCCACTGCACGTCTCTGAACATGTTGGCCTCCATGATTTGTGCTTGGGCAGAATCTCATCTGTTGGCCTTGAGGGCGGTGTACATTCCGGGACAGTTGAATTTTCATGCGGACGCTCTGAGCAGCAACCTTCCATCTTCTGTTCTGTACCATCTCTCTCTTCCTCTGTTCCAGTTCCTTTGCCTTCGGTTTGGGACTCCACGGATCGATCTTTTTGCATCTCCTCTCATCTCTCTCCTTCCCCAGTTTTGTTCAGAGGTACTGTGTCCTCAGGCTTGGGCAGTGGATGCGCTTTCGATTCCCTGGCCTTTGGGTCTTCTGTATGCATTCCCTCCCATTTCCCTCCTCCCGAGGGTGCTGCGGAAGATTCGGGGGGAGAAGGTTTCGGTCCTGTTGATTGCTCCTTTCTGGCCTTGCCGCCTTTGGTTTCCTCTCCTGTTGCGGCTGGCGGAGGGTCGGTTTGTCCGGCTTCCTTTCTGTCCATCTCCTCTTCAGTTTCCGCTCCTGTCCCTGCTTTTGTCTTCGTCGTTTGCAGCTGACAGCTTGGCTCTTGAGCGGTTGACGTTGGAGTCTTTGGGCTGTTCTTCTGTGGTAGCTCGTGACATCCAGTTGTCTCGCTGTCCTTTGACCCTTAAGTGCTATGGTCGTCATTGGGGTTTTTTTGTTTCTGGGTGTTCTTCTCATGGGGTGGATTCTGTATTGGGGGTTCCTACTTCTGTGTTGGATTTTCTCCGAGATGGTTTTTCGAAAGGCCTTTCCCTTCCACGTTGTCTGCTCAGTGGGCGGCGGTTTGTGCTTGTCGGGGTCCTGAGGCTTCCTTGGAGGGTGTTGCCCCTTTGGTTAGTCGGCTTCTTCTGAGCTTTCGGCTTCACCGGCCAGTTTCTCCTGTTCTCGTTCCTTCTTGGGGTTTACTTACTGTTTTGCGGGGTCTACAGTTTTGAGCCTTTGATGGAGGCGGATTTTTTGTGGCTGTCCGCTAAGGTGGCTTTCTTGTTGGCCATTACTTCCGCTCGCCAGTTGGGCGAGTTGGGTGCCTTGATCATTTTGTTTCCTTATTTGCAGTTCCTTCCAGATCGGGGCGTTTTACAGATTGATCCGGCCTTCCTACCTAAGGTTTCTTCAGGTTTTCATTTGAAGCAGGAGGTGATTCTTCCAGATTTTCCTGCTGAGGGGGATTCCCTTGTTCCCCCTTCCTTGGCTCACCAGATTTATCTCCAACCTTCCCTGGGGTTCTGGCTTTCTCCTGCCCTGTTTCTCTCCTGTGGGGGTGTGGTTGAAGGGAAGAAAGTTTCCACTTCCACGATCAGTCGGTGGGTGCGTTTGGTGGTCTGCCAATCTTACAAGTCCTTGGATATGCCTCCTCCATCTCATGTGCAAGGTCGTTCGACGTGTTCTGTGTAGGGCAGCCACTTAGCAGTCTCATCACACATTTGTGCGACATTATAGGCTTGATGTTTTACAAGCCTCTGATGACAGATTTTCTGTTGGCGTCTTGAACGCTGTTGTTCATTGATCTTTTATTGATTAAAGTTTTGTACTCTGCATGGATCCCTGGTGTCCTGCGTTTTTTTATTGGTTCTCTGCTTGTGAGTTCCTCGCGTAGTAAGGACGGGGACAGGGAGGACCCATGAGGGGTGATGTCTTGTTACTTACCGGTAATCTTCATTACCCCGATTAGGGTCCTCCCCGTCCCAGTCCTCGTCACTCCCTCCGTCCCGCTGTGTTTGTGTCGGAGACTTGTTGATAACAGGCATGGCGGAAGGAGGGCGGGGCTTATGTAGTTTAAGCATACTGGCTTTGTGATTGGTTGGATGGAGGCAGGACTGCCTCACGTAGTAAGGACTGGGACGGGGAGGACCCTAATCGAGGTAATGAAGATTACCGGTAAGTAACATGACATTTCTGACCATCTGGAGAAAGTTCATAATTTTTCATCCGAAAATTGATTTTTGGGAATGTAGAAAAAAATTATTGAAAATGTCAATTGGATTGTGCCTCATGTTGAATAACCACTTTTAAAGCATCACAGGGACCAAAATTGCCATTTTTACAGACTTTTCCTCCTACTCAGAAGCTTCTATTTCAACTAATTTTGTGCAGGAAAATAACTCTAAACATACTTATTTTACTTCCGAAAGTGATATTTCACATGCAATAGTCATTTACAGTCAAAATATTAAACATTAAAAATGACCATTTCTGACCATCTGGAGAAAGTTCGACAAGTCCAGAATCATCGCTTTTCCTCAGAAAATTGATTTTTTTCGACTGTAGAAAAAATTATTCAAAATGTCAATTGAATTGTGCCTCATGTTGAATAACCACTT
Source organism: Lissotriton helveticus (assembly GCF_964261635.1). Lineage (NCBI taxonomy): Eukaryota > Metazoa > Chordata > Amphibia > Caudata > Salamandridae > Lissotriton > Lissotriton helveticus. The sequence goes on from NC_136071.1 coordinate 515,922,793, forward strand.
TTGAAAGCCTCACAGTGACAAAAATTGCCATTTTTACAGACTTTTCCAGCTACTCAAAAGCTTCTATTTCGACCAATTTTGGGTGGGAAAATGACTCTAATCACAGTTATTTTATTTCCAAAAGTGATAATTCACATGCAATAGTCATTTACAGTCAAAAGAGAAAACATTAAAAAATGCCCATTTTTGACCATACGGAGAAAGTTCGACAAGTCCGGAGTCATCGTTTCTCATCAAAAAATAGATTTTTTTAGACTGTTGAAATAATGATTAAAAATGTCAATTGGATTGTGCCTCATGTTGAATAACCACTTTTTAAAGCCTCACAGTGAATACATTTGCCATTTTTGCAGGCTGTTCATCCTACTCAAAAGCTTCTTTTTCGACCCGTTTCGAGCAGGAAAATGACTCTAAACAGACTTACTTTAGTTCCAAAAGTGATAACTCACAAGTAGTAGTCATTTACAGTCAAAAGAGAATATATTAAAAAATGAACATTTCTGTCCATTTGGAGAATGTTCGACAGGTCCGGGTTCATTGTTTTTCATCAGAAAATGTATTTTTGGACTGTTGAAAAATGATAAAATATGTCAATTGGATTGTGCCTCATATTGAACAACCACTTTTTAAAGCCTCACAGTGACCAAAATTGCAATTTTTACAGACTTTTCCTCCTTCTCAGAAGCTTTTATTTCGACCAATTTCAGGCAGGAAAATGAATCTAAACACACTTATTGTAGTTCTAAAAGTGATAATTCACATTTAGTAGTCATTTACATTAATTGAGGCTGAAGCACAAATTTCTAATGTGGAGGATGAACTTAGCCAACAAAAGGGTGCCACTGAGCTGCTGCAGGCTACCCGGGATGACACCCAATGGAAGATGGCGGACATAGAAAATCGGGCTTGTTGAAATAACTTAAGAGTACTTCAGATTCCGGAGGGGAAGGAAAGGCAGGAATCACGCAGATTCATTGTAGATTTGTTTAAAAAAGCATTTCCGGGGGGCATGGCCAAGATGGCAGCGTGAGAGATTGTGTTGCTCCGAGCTCCTGCCGACGGCCTTTTTAAGCACGGGCTAAACGCCTCACAAAGCCCCTTGTCGGCCAATATTGTGGAACAAGTGAAGTCCCTTGCTGCACCTGTGGCTGAAATCGGGCGGTGATGGTGTGTCTCAGACCGGAGTGCCTCGAATACCGACGCGGCCTGCAAGCTTGGCCGGCATCGCTGGGGAGCTGCGGAGGGCGCGTGACGGTGCCGAGTACGGAGTTTGCCGGACCTGGGTGTGCCTGTCCCGAGGAGCCGGATCCGGGGAGCGGTGGCGGTGAGGTCTGGCCCGCGTGAGTGCTGCGCGAGGCCCCTGGCTGTAGGGCCTCCTGGGGGCTGCTGCAGACCCGCCGGCCCCCGCTTCGGACCAGACAGATGGATAAGAGCCTATCACCAAATCTTTTCTGGGGTCCCTGTTTAACACCCTACGAGATGACATCCACATTGACCGAGGACACAAAAGATCTCTTCTGTTTTGCCTGAGAACTATTTAATCACATACTGGGGCGCCCTTCTGACGTGGAGCTTTGTATCGACAGGGCACCCTGCTCCACCTCTTGATATATTAGTTTGTGTACAAGATTTCCGCACAAAAGAGGAGATCTTTCAAAAGTCACGTCAGATAAATGCTCTTACTTTCGGAGACCACTCACCGGCCCTTTTCCAGGATTTGTCAGCCCTCACCTTGCAGACGAGCAGGACCTTCAAACCAAACACAGCGCTATTGCAGCAATGCAACATCCCTTACAGTTAGGGTCACCCGTTCCGCCTAGTGTTTAAATGGGACAATAAAGTCTATCAGCTATGATCTCTGTCGGAGGCATGTAGCTTCTGGGCATTGACCTTCCGACGGAGGACAAGGAAGAGTCTGACCGGGCAACGGATGGGGATGATTCCAGACCACAATGGCGCAGGCAGAGGCGAAGGCGAAGGGCGAGAAGGCCTCCTGCGGCGGTGATCGAGGAGGGCCAACGGGCCGCAGTGGAAACAGTGGCGACAGAACTGGCTTCGACTCAATCTGGCTGACATTTATGATTTTATAGCCTACAATGCGCACACTTCTTCTTTTGGCACCGGTCGTCGTGGGGGGGGTATGTTGGGACTGAACGAGGTACCTGTATAGTTGTATTACCAAGCATCTACAGATGATGGACAAACTGTTTGAAAGTACTTGTTTTCTCTTGTTTGGGGGTTGGGTGGGCATGGGGGGAGGGAGGGATTCTACCGTCCTTAGTCCACCAAGAGCCTAGGCATGTTCTGAAAAACCCGAGACTGCTGCACTGGGAGATCTGGTACAAGAGGGGGCGTACGGCTTTTCACTGGTTAGTAAGCTTCAATGGCTGTCCAAACACAACGTGATTAGATGCCAGTAACAGAATTGAAAATACTTACACTTAACGTGAGGGGGCTGAATCACCCAGTCAAGCGTAGGGCCATCTTACTCTGTTTGGAACAAACCCATGCCGACATTTGCCTCCTGCAGGAGACGCATCTTTTACAACGAGACTGCCAGCGTCCTTGGTCTAGGAAGTTTCCCCTACAGTTTTTCTCTTCTAGTTCCACCAAGACAGCGGGGGTGGATAAACTTGTGTCCCAGAGATTTAATGGTCAGGTCCTGGATAAATTAGCGGATATTAAGGGACAGTTGCTCATTTATAGATTTTCCTTAGGCTCTACTCTGTTTGCTATTGGCTCAGTTTATGCACCGAATGAAGGGCAAGATAGGTTTTTTCATACGATGCTTACAGAGGCCACTTCTACACCAGACTGCCATATACTGCTAGGGGGTGACCTTAACCTGGTTTTTAATAATGTTATGGATAGGTCCTGCCAGCGCACCACACAAGCAGGAGCGTTATCGGTCGAGGGTCTGGCCCGGCTGAATGAGTTAGGCTTTAGGGATCTTTGGCGTAGTTTTCACCCACAGGAGCAGGAATATTCATATTTTTCAAATGCGCACAAAACATATGCTCGCCTAGATTATTTGCTTGCGACACTGCCTACACAAGCCTTAGCCACGAAGGTGGAGATTGGAGTCGCCTCCTTATCTGATCATGCCCCGGTAACTGTTAGCCCTGCTCTGCCCCCTTTCCATCGCGCGCAGCGGATATGGCGCCTTAGAGAGACATTACTGCACCGAAAAGATGTGATTTCACGAATACAGCGTGCCTTCACAGACTACTTCTCCCATAACAGCAACACAGATACCATGCTTGCTACACAGTGGCAGCTCTAAAGGCGGTCCTTAGAGGCGAATTTATAGCGATCTCGGCCATGGATAATGTAGAAGGCAACGCAATCGGGATGATCTATCAATCAATCAATCAATCAAGAACATTTATAGAGCGCGCTACTCACCCGTGGGGGTCTCAAGGCGCTGGGGGAGGGGGGGGGGGGGTGGTGCTACTGCTCGAATAGCCAGATCTTGAGTTGTTTCCTGAAGGAGAGATGGTCCTGGGTCAGACGTAGGTGGGTGGGGAGGGAGTTCCACGTCTTGGCAGCCAGGTAGGAGAAGGATCTTCCTCCAGTGGTGGTTCTGCGGACATGCGGGACGGTGGCGAGGGCGAGGCTGGCGGAGTGGAGCTGGGCAGCGGTGGCAGAGGGTCACGACCCCGGAGTGACGGTGAGGTCCGGCCCGCGTGAGTGCTGCGCGAGGCCCCTGGCTGTAGGGCCTCCTGGGGGCTGCTGCAGACCCGCCGGCCCCCGCTTCGGGTCAGACAGATGGATAAGAGCCTATCACCAAATCTTTTCTGGAGTCCCTGTTTAACACCCTACGAGATGGCATCCACACCTTTAAGCAGGAACTTAAGGAAGAGATTAAGGCGGTCCGACGGGACACGAATGCTATTGGGGAACGGGTGGCGGACCTCGAGGGCAAGTGCGAGAGTCGGGATGCAGAAGTGGAGACACTACAGCAGGAAATAATACGCATCCACGATCAGCAAGTGGACCTTCAGGCCCACCTGGAGGATTTAGAAAATCGCTCCCGATGCCACAACATCAGGATTAGATGAGTGAAATTGACCGAGGACACAAAAGATCTCTTCTGTTTTGCCCGAGAACTCTTTAATCACATACTGGGGCGCCCTTCTGACGTGGAGCTTCGTATCGACAGGGCACACCGGGTGGGTCCCCTGCTCCACCTCTTGATATATTAGTTTGTGAACAAGATTTCCGCACAAAAGAGGAGATCTTTCAAAAGTCACGTCAGGTAAATGCCCTCACTTTCGGAGACCACTCACCGGCCCTTTTCCAGGATTTGTCAGCCCTCACCTTGCAGATGAGCAGGACCTTCAAACCAGTTACAGCGCTATTGCAGCAACACAACATCCCATACAGTTGGGGTCACCCGTTCCGCCTAGTGTTTAAATGGGACAATAAAGTCTATCAGCTATGATCCCTGTCGGAGGCATGTAGGCTTCTGAGCATTGACCTTCCGACGGAGGACAAGGAAGAGTCTGACCGGGCAACGGATAGGGATGATTCCAGACCGCAATGGCGCAGGCATAGGCGAAGGCGGAGGGCGAGAAGGCCTCCTGCGGCGGTGATCGAGGAGGGCCAACGAGCCGCAGTGGAAACAGTGGTGACAGAACTGGCTTCGACTCAATCTGGCTGACATTTATGATTTTATAGCCTACAATGCGCACACTTCTTCTTTTGGCACCGGTCGTCGTGGGAGGGGGTATGTTGGGACTGAACGAGTTACCTGTATAGTTGTATTACCAAGCATCTACAGATGATGGACAAACTGTTTGAAAGTACTTGTTTTCTCTTGTTTGGGGGTTGGGTGGGCATGGGGGGAGGGAGGGATTCGACCGTCCTTAGTCCACCAAGAGCCTAGGCATGTTCTGAAAAACCAGAGACTGCTGCACTGGGAGATCTGGTACAAGAGGGGGCGTACGGCTTTTCACTGGTTAGTAAGCTTCAATGGCTGTCCAAACACAACGTGATTAGATGCCAGTAACGGAATTGAAAATACTTACACTTAACGTGAGGGGGCTGAATAACCCAGTCAAGCGTAGGGCCATCTTACTCTGTTTGGAACAAACCCATGCCGACATTTGCCTCCTGCAGGAGACGCATCTTTTACAATGAGACTGCCAGCGTCTTTGATCTAGGAAGTTTCCCCTACAGTTTTTCTCTTCTAGTTCCACCAAGACAGCGGGGGTGGCTATACTTGTGTCCCAGAGATTTAATGGTCAGGTCCTGGATAAATTAGCGGAGATTAAGGGACGGTTGCTCATGTATAGACTTTCCTTAGGCTCTACTCTGTTTGCTATTGGCTCAGTTTATGCACCGAATGAAGGGCAAGATAGGTTTTTTCATACGATGCTTACAGAGGCCACTTCTACACCAGACTGCCATATACTGCTAGGGGGTGACCTTAACCTGGTTTTTAATAATGTTATGGATAGGTCCTGCCAGCGCACCACACAAGCAGGAGCGTTATCGGTCGAGGGTCTGGCCCGGCTGAATGAGTTAGGCTTTAGGGATCTTTGGCGTAGTTTTCACCCACAGGAGCAGGAATATTCATATTTTTCAAATGCGCACAAAACATATGCTCGCCTAGATTATTTGCTTGCGACACTGCCTACACAAGCCTTAGCCACGAAGGTGGAGATTGGAGTCGCCTCCTTATCTGATCATGCCCCGGTAACTGTTAGCCCTGCTCTGCCCCCTTTCCATCGCGCGCAGCGGATATGGCGCCTTAGAGAGACATTACTGCACCGAAAAGATGTGATTTCACGAATACAGCGTGCCTTCACAGACTACTTCTCCCATAACAGCAACACAGATACCATGCTTGCTACACAGTGGCAGCTCTAAAGGCGGTCCTTAGAGGCGAATTTATAGCGATCTCGGCCATGGATAATGTAGAAGGCAACGCAATCGGGATGATCTATCAATCAATCAATCAATCAATCAAGAACATTTATAGAGCGCGCTACTCACCCGTGGGGGTCTCAAGGCGCTGGGGGAGGGGGGGTGGTGCTACTGCTCGAATAGCCAGATCTTGAGTTGTTTCCTGAAGGAGAGATGGTCCTGGGTCAGACGTAGGTGGGTGGGGAGGGAGTTCCACGTCTTGGCAGCCAGGTAGGAGAAGGATCTTCCTCCAGTGGTGGTTCTGCGGACATGCGGGACGGGGGCGAGGCTGGCGGAGTGGAGCTGGGCAGCGGTGGCAGAGGGTCACGACCCCGGAGTGACGGTGAGGTCCGGCCCGCGTGAGTGCTGCGCGAGGCCCCTGGCTGTAGGGCCTCCTGGGGGCTGCTGCAGACCCGCCGGCCCCCGCTTCGGGTCAGACAGATGGATAAGAGCCTATCACCAAATCTTTTCTGGAGTCCCTGTTTAACACCCTACGAGATGGCATCCACACCTTTAAGCAGGAACTTAAGGAAGAGATTAAGGCGGTCCGACGGGACACGAATGCTATTGGGGAACGGGTGGCGGACCTCGAGGGCAAGTGCGAGAGTCGGGATGCAGAAGTGGAGACACTACAGCAGGAAATAATACGCATCCACGATCAGCAAGTGGACCTTCAGGCCCACCTGGAGGATTTAGAAAATCGCTCCCGATGCCACAACATCAGGATTAGATGAGTGAAATTGACCGAGGACACAAAAGATCTCTTCTGTTTTGCCCGAGAACTCTTTAATCACATACTGGGGCGCCCTTCTGACGTGGAGCTTCGTATCGACAGGGCACACCGGGTGGGTCCCCTGCTCCACCTCTTGATATATTAGTTTGTGAACAAGATTTCCGCACAAAAGAGGAGATCTTTCAAAAGTCACGTCAGGTAAATGCCCTCACTTTCGGAGACCACTCACCGGCCCTTTTCCAGGATTTGTCAGCCCTCACCTTGCAGATGAGCAGGACCTTCAAACCAGTTACAGCGCTATTGCAGCAACACAACATCCCATACAGTTGGGGTCACCCGTTCCGCCTAGTGTTTAAATGGGACAATAAAGTCTATCAGCTATGATCCCTGTCGGAGGCATGTAGGCTTCTGAGCATTGACCTTCCGACGGAGGACAAGGAAGAGTCTGACCGGGCAACGGATAGGGATGATTCCAGACCGCAATGGCGCAGGCATAGGCGAAGGCGGAGGGCGAGAAGGCCTCCTGCGGCGGTGATCGAGGAGGGCCAACGAGCCGCAGTGGAAACAGTGGTGACAGAACTGGCTTCGACTCAATCTGGCTGACATTTATGATTTTATAGCCTACAATGCGCACACTTCTTCTTTTGGCACCGGTCGTCGTGGGAGGGGGTATGTTGGGACTGAACGAGTTACCTGTATAGTTGTATTACCAAGCATCTACAGATGATGGACAAACTGTTTGAAAGTACTTGTTTTCTCTTGTTTGGGGGTTGGGTTAGCATGGGGGGAGGGAGGGATTCGACCGTCCTTAGTCCACCAAGAGCCTAGGCATGTTCTGAAAAACCAGAGACTGCTGCACTGGGAGATCTGGTACAAGAGGGGGCGTACGGCTTTTCACTGGTTAGTAAGCTTCAATGGCTGTCCAAACACAACGTGATTAGATGCCAGTAACGGAATTGAAAATACTTACACTTAACGTGAGGGGGCTGAATAACCCAGTCAAGCGTAGGGCCATCTTACTCTGTTTGGAACAAACCCATGCCGACATTTGCCTCCTGCAGGAGACGCATCTTTTACAATGAGACTGCCAGCGTCTTTGATCTAGGAAGTTTCCCCTACAGTTTTTCTCTTCTAGTTCCACCAAGACAGCGGGGGTGGCTATACTTGTGTCCCAGAGATTTAATGGTCAGGTCCTGGATAAATTAGCAGAGATTAAGGGACGGTTGCTCATGTATAGACTTTCCTTAGGCTCTACTCTGTTTGCTATTGGCTCAGTTTATGCACCGAATGAAGGGCAAGATAGGTTTTTTCATACGATGCTTACAGAGGCCACTTCTACACCAGACTGCCATATACTGCTAGGGGGTGACCTTAACCTGGTTTTTAATAATGTTATGGATAGGTCCTGCCAGAGCACCATACAAGCAGGAGCGTTATCGGTCGAGGGTCTGGCCCGGCTGAATGAGTTAGGCTTTAGGGATCTTTGGCGTAGTTTTCACCCACAGGAGCGAGAATATTCATATTTTTCAAATGCGCACAAAACATATGCTCGCCTAGATTGTTTGATTGCGACACTGCCTACACAAGCCTTAGCCACGAAGGTGGAGATTGGAGTTGCCTCCTTATCTGATCATGCCCCGGTAACTGTTAGCCTTGCTCTTCCCCCTTTCCAGCGAGCGCAGCGGATATGGCGCCTTAGAGATACATTACTGCACCGAAAAGATGTGATTTCACGAATACAGTGTGCCTTCACAGACTACTTCTCCCATAACAGAAACACAGATACCACGCTTGCGACACAGTGGCAGCTCTGAAGGCGGTCCTTAGAGGCAAATTTATAGCGATCTCGGCCATGGATAATGTAGAAGGCAACGCAATCGGGATTATCTATCAATCAATCAATCAATCGAATAAAGAACATTTATAGAGTGCGCTACTCACCCGTGGGGGTCTCAAGGAGCTGGGGGGGTGGTGGTGCTACTGCTCGAATAGCCAGGTCTTGAGTTGTTTCCTGAAGGAGAGATGGTCCTGGGTCAGAAGTAGGTGGGTGGGGAGGGAGTTCCACGTCTTGGCAGCCAGGTAGGAGAAGGATCTTCCTCCGGTGGTGGTTCTGCGGATCCGCGGAACGGTGGCGAGGACGAGGCTGGCGGAGCGGAGCTGGCGGGTGGGTGTGTAGAACTTGAGGCGGTTGTTGAGGTATTCGGGGCCCATGTTGTGGAGAGCTTTGTGTGCGTGGGTCAGGAGCCTGAACTTGATCCTCTTGTTGACGGAGAGCCAGTGTAGGTCTGTCAGGTGGGTGGAGATGTGGCTATGATGGGGGATGTCCAGGATGAGTTGTGCCGATGCACTCAGCATGTTAAGGAACTGGAGCAAATACACCAGAGAACGGGGGCACCCAGAGTTTGGAGGCAGTTGAAGGCGGTAAGGCAACAACTAGTGGTGATAGACCAGGATACAGCGGAGTTTGTAGCCTTACGATTGCGCCACGTTTTCTACACAGGTGGAGATAGATGTGGGAGATTACTGGCGCACAAGTTGAGGGAGACTAGACAGCGGCAGATAGTGTGAGAGATTGTTAGAAGAGATGGGAGGCATGTCACCGAAGATCACAACATAGCTGAAGCGTTTCGAGATTTTTATGCTGACCTTTATACGGGTGAGTCTACCGGTGACACGGAGGAGGAGGTCTTCTTAGATTCCATTCCCCTCCCCACGCTTTTGTGGGATCAGGTACACCTTTTAGAGAGCACTATTAGGCTGGAGGAGATGATTGCGGCCATCTCCCGCTTGAAGGTGGCAAAAATGCCAGGGCCTGACGGGTTTCCCGCGAGTTTTTATAAAACATTCTGTGCGCAAATTGTTCCCTTACTGGTGCCCCTTTTTAATTCCTTCTCGGAGGCAGGAGCAATCCCGAGTGACCTTCTGGAGGCCTCAATTGCGGTTATCCCAAAGCTGAGAAAGAACCGAACATGGTGTAAGGCGTACCGACCTATTTCACTTCTCAACGTTGATCTAAAACTGTATACGGGCATCTTAGCGGCACCACTTAGACCACACATGGGGGTTTGAATGACCCGGATGAGGCCGGTTTTATCCCCAAACGCAAGACCTTGGACAATACTAAAAGGGCCCTGCATCTTATCGAGAAGGCCACACGGACTGCTGGGGAATATATGATGCTAGCTATCAATGTCGAGAAGGCGTTTGATAGGGTCCACAGGCCCTATTTGGTGAGGGTCCTAGAGAAGGCGGGTTTTGACCTACGTTTCGTACTCATGTACTGAACTGTTATAGATTCCCGACACCCATAGTGCGAGTTAACAGTTTCACCTCCCCTCAGTTTGCTACAGAGAAGGGAATGAGGCAAGGATGCCCGATATCGCCCCTCCTTTTTGCTCTCTATATGGAGCCGTTGGAGCAGAAGTTGAGGCTCAACCCAGTAGTCACAGGGATCAAATTCGGGGGCTACGTGCATACGATCAGCCTGTATGCTGATGATGTTTTGATATCGTTATCGCAACCCGCGGTCTCTCGACCGGCCTGTATCGCAGACTTAGACTCATTCCGCCAGATATCCGGGTTTAAGGTCAACATGAGCAAATCAGCAGCCCTAGATCTGTCCCTGGAGAAGCACACTCGGGATCTACTACTTAAGGAGTTTCCCATACAGTGGACGACAGAGGCGGATCCCTATTTGGGGAACAGGTTGGCCCCATCTTTGAGAGACATGGTGGACATCAATTACGCTCAGTTACGGGCTAAGATCCGGTAGGATTTGGGGTGGTGGAAGCACTATCCTCTATCTTGGCTAGGTAGGGTCGCAGCAATAAAAATGACGGTCCTTCCACTGGTTTTATATTTATTTTGCACTATTCCCCAACGACCCCACAAGGGTTGGATAAAACAGACGCAGCCAACCTTGCTTTTTAACCTGGTAGGTGGCACGAAGTTAAAGAATAAAGAAGTAGTAATCGTGCACGCCTGTGCATTTTAATGACACTTTTTGATAATTTTTCACTCGCTTTTCACTGCACTCACATTTTGTTTTTGAACACATTTACTATTGGCTTGATGACCGCCGATGATGAGAACAGGGCTTATCTGGTGAGTACCTATCAGGTATCCCGACGGTGGTTCGCCCGTGAGGGGTCATCTTGCTTTTGCACACTTTTTTCACAGTAGTACACACTATTGTTTGGTGCTTTCATTCAGACTGTCGTCATTGGGATGTAGGCTTTTTAAGTTGGCAATAAACGTTTTACTCTCTACCCCTAGTGCAATTAAGGGAAAGGGGAGATAATTGTAAAATTACAATAGGAGTTACACGTCTGAATTTATGTATAATTGCCTTTGAGGACCCGGTCATTGTTGTTTGAATGACTATATGAGTGGAGGGCGACTTGGGTTCTAACCTTACCCTCTTTGCTCCTTTTTTGAATATATGGTGTGGACGGCAGCTCAGCCGTGAGAGCATTCTTCAGCCATACCTCCCATTTTTAACCTTCCTTTAAATATCTGATTTTGCAGAATTTACCCCTGTCACTACATTGCACAGAATTAATTGGAGGCTACCCATAGAATGGACAAGAAATGTCTAGCATTCACAGATGAGCAAATAGCTGCCATCCTCTCCGGCCCCACTTTGTTTTCTGATACCCCCCTATTAAACAACTCCTCGTGAGGGAGGAATGGGAAAAGTTAAGTAATTTAAAGAAAAAAACAGGTTAGGATTGCCCTCCATGGTGCTTTAATGACTGAATATTACAGAGCAGGAGCCTCCCCAGCAAGTCGACTTGTGAGATTCAAACCTAGAATTTTTTTGGATGACAGCAAATTTAGGTTGGTATTTAGGTTGGATTGGAGCTATATTTCTAACAAGTGCACAAGAGATTGGCTCATCCTTATTATTAGTATAGCTCAGAGACTGAGTGATACCAAAGAACACCTTAGTAAAATACAAGACGATCTTAGTGAATATAAAAATGATATGGTGAATCAAATAAAAATTAAAGGACTTACACGCAATCTTGAAAAATACACACACAAGTGGGCTTTTCCTTATATTAGTGATACTTACTACCAAACAGGGACAGAGCAGCAAATCCCAAGTGGCCAACGTAAGGGGAAAGGGGGTAGGCAACAACTGAGACAAACTCCCAGCAACTGGACTTTCGACAATACAGCCAGTGAAGACGAACAAGAGGGACCCCAAACCAATAGAGTGAGGTTCACCCGACAGGAGCAGAAAAACGAAGATCTTGGAGTACTCCTGAGATCTTTTTTAGGACGTGGCCAGCAAAACAACAGAGGGGGCTGGCAACCAGGAAGAGGGAGGGGACGAGGCAATCCAGCACCCCAATGGCAAACATATTCCCCGAGAGTGACCCGCAGCCGAGGGAGACAGCAATTGTGAATGATATTGTAGTGAACCTCTCAGATCACGTCTTAACAAATAATGAAAAAAGAGTCTTGAACAAGGGGTTGGGGTTTGTCCCCACCCCCACTCATGATGCATTCAAATGCAGGGTGGAGGTCTATGACACGGTCAGAAAAATAAAGCTCAAAAAGTTTTTCACCAATAAAATACAGGAGAGTCCAGGCCTGTTTAACACCAACCTTAGGACACCCTCACAATTTTGTCCCCCATCTGGTTCAGTAGGGCCTGAAGTGGCAGTGTTTGAATCACAAGTATTACAGGATATTTCAAATTTGGAGTTGAATAACACAAATGCGAAGTTTCAAAACATGTCCAAATATGATTGGGATGTGGTGAAAAGTCTTCAAAACAACCCCTTATTGACTATCAAAAGCGCGGACAAGGGTGGAGCAGTTGTTGTTCCTAACACCAGGGATTATGAAGCAGAGGTCAACCGGCTCCTCGATGTCCGCACCAATTATCAACCACTAAATAAAGATCCTACCCAAGAACTGTTGAAAATCATACGGGAGATGATGGGTAATGCTAAAGAGAAGAAATGGATAACTGTGAGGGAGGCGGAGTTCCTGGTGAATGAGAACCCCAGGACTCCTGCATTTTATGTACTCCCCAAGATTCATAAGGCTACCCGGCCACCCCCAGGACGCTCAATTGTTTCTGGGGTACAATCGGTTTTAGAGCCCCTATCCCAGTTTGCGGATTTCATTTTACGTGAATCTGTGATTACCCAGAAATCTTTTGTTAAAGACACCATTGATATTCTGAATCTAGCGGGCGAGATGGAATTCGATCAAGGAAAAGAGTTCCTTGTAACCATAGACATTGAATGCCTTTATTTATGTATTCCCCAAGACACTACTCTGGTGGCAGCAGCGCGCGCTCTTGGGGAACAAGAATGGTTCTACGATGCCCCCCAAACATTCGTACTCCAATGTATAGAACTCGCCCTGAGCAGAAAATATTTTGGCTATAAAGAATGTCCTTTTTTGCAAACCACGGGGACATCCATGGGCGCCACAATGGCACCCAGTCTGGCCTCCATTTATGTAGGCCAGTTTGAGGAGCACGTCATCTATCCACCGTCAAATCCCTTCCAGAGGCACTTGCGCCTCTGGAGGAGATATATTGACGACATGATCTGCATCTGGTCCGGGGATGAGCCAATTTTGCTAGAGTTTCTGAATTGGCTGAACAATCAAGACTCGAGCCTCCGATTCACATGGACCTATAATCATAAATCTGCTGTATATCTAGATTTAGATATAGAAGCCGAAGCAGGTATGCTCCCTACCCGGGTACATCAGAAACCCACCAACAGGAACTCGCTCCTTCTATATGAATCTTACCACCCCAGGGCTTTGAGGGACAACCTGCCGGTGGGACAGTTCCTGCGATATCATAGGAACTGCTCATCTACAGCTGTGTATATGGAGCAAGCTCAGGACCTGAGTAAGAAATTGCAAGAAAGAAAATATCCAGCCAAGATCATCAGACCGGCCAAAAAAGGAGCATTGGACACCCCGAGAAGTGCACTCTTGGAGAAAAATCAAAAAGAAAAGGAAGAGTGTGTCCCTTTAGTGATGACGTACGACCCCTTAGCCACCAAAATCAGGCAGGCCGGTCGAAAACATTGGTCACTACTGTCAAACAATGAATTCAAGATGCCTCCCCCGATATTTGCTTTTAAAAGGTCTAGCAACCTTAAAGACAAATTGGTATATACACGCGCACCTCCTGTCAAAACTCCAAAGGACATTTCCCATGTGGGACTTGTTCAGTATGCCCTCTTACTAAGAAAATCTTGAGTGTCACTTTAAGATCAGGCAAGGAGTGGTTCCTGGGCCAATTTAGCAACTGCAATACCACAAATGTGGTTTACACACTACAATGCGAGTGCGGCTTGCAATACATAGGCCTCACCTCAAGAAAAATAAAAACGAGGATCCAGAAACACCTAAGTACAATAAGAGATGGGAAACTGTCCACCAAATTAGTTCAACATTCCCATACAACAAAACACTGTTTTACATGGACAGTGTTAGAAAAAGTAACTGGTGATCCACAAAATGTAGAAAGACTACTGATATCCAAAGAAGCAAGATGGATTTTTCAAGAGCAAAGTGAAAAAGCAGGACTGAACGAACTTTTGGAGTGGAACAAGGTACACTAACTACTACATATGTGTCCATCCTGTGTACCTCTTTTGTATGTAGGCCAATACAATATAATGACAGAAGAGTTTTACAAGCCCTTGACAGTTTGATATTGGTGAAGGTGCGTGCATGAGACCATTTGCAGATATAATCTGCAACATGTTGGTTGCCACTAAGAAATAGCTGATGTAACTGCATTCCTTGAATTGTGTAATAGGAATCTCTATTCTCGGGGAGGGAACCATTCCACACATTTCCACTCACCAAAACCAAAAAAAACAAAAAAATCTCCCCCTCCCTCCGTTTTTTTGTAAAAATAGAGAGTATGGTATTTGAAATACAATCAGCTCCCTATGTATGTGTGGGAAGAGATACACATTTCCCCACGCCCATGCATGATTGTAGGATGTACCATCTAGGCATTTGCGTAAAACAACAGCAATTAAAGTGGGGCTCTACACGCTACTATACAAGTGGGTCTAAGTAGATATTAAAACAACTGCAATAGGTTTTCTCTTGATCCCGGTATATTCTAATATGGCGGCCGTATCGTTTTTATGATTTTTTAACTGACTATCACCCCCCCGCTCATGCCGATAATGGGGCTACACGCTAATGAGATTAGACATTGCGCTAATTAGACTTGAGCTCAGTCTGCTTGATTTTATGTGGGTCTGCTGACGCAATTCCCAGTACCTATGCCCGCATTTTGAAAATGACATAATATTGTTTTAGGTACGATGTACATTTTTGATAATCCACAGCTATCGAATTTAGTCATAATTCGCTAACAGCTAAGTGCATTATAACTCATGAATGAAGCATTTGCAATTGGAAATTACAGGTTTCCGATGTATTCCAACATGGCGAATGCGCGATTATGAGGCTCTTTAACAATCCAGTGCCCCGTGTTTGTGCCGGTGATTGATGTGATGCTCTCGCGAGTGTTGGTATTATACCGACGAGATTTCGAGCGGCACTTTTTGTAAATAAAAAACGGAAGGTATAGCAGCTTCTTAGAACGGGTGGAGATAACGCGCTGTTCTCAGACTTGGTCGGTTAGGAAAAAGAGGGGGGTCTGCCAGAGATGGGACACGGAGGCTTGAGGAGTTCCTAGCATTATAGAACCTGAGCTTTGGGGTTTTCCCTCCATTGGCCTCTGATTCTTCTGGTACTAAGTCCTGTGTTGTTTGTAACACGCAATTTTTCCATCCCTAGAGATAATTACCGACTGGGAATAAAGGGCGACTCACAGGCAGGGGTTCAGCTCAACATTATACGTTTTTACTAATCCTTTTGGCCGGTAGGAGACACCTTGGTCCATTAAGGGTAAATATAAATAGAAGATGTTTGTGCAGTAATATGCTTTATGATAAGTAGTGTCATGGGGATGCTGTAAATACCATTCATACATGTCGTATGTGTGTTTTTATTGACAGTCTTGATGTTTAATGTGTTCAACAACATTGCAGTGGCAAAAAACTGTAGCCCTGAAGAAATTTTCCTATAAAGTTGTGAATTGCAATGAAACATGTCGGCTTGTGGTAACTGGTATGCATGTTTAGCAGCCAACCTTGCTTTTTAACCTGGTAAGTGGCACGAAGTTAAAGAATAAAGAAGTAGTAATCGATCACGCCTATGCATTTTAATTACACTTTTTGATTATTTTTCACTGCACTCACATTTTGTTTTTGAACACATTTACTATTGGCTTGATGACCACCGATGACGAGAACAGGGCTTATCTGGTGCTTACCTATCAGGTATCCGACGGTGGTTCATCCGTGAGGGGTCATCTTGCTTTTGCACACTTTTGTCACAGTAGTACACACTATTGTTCGGTGCTTTCATTCAGACATTTCGCCATTGGGATGTAGGCTTTTTAAGTTGGCAATAAACGTTATACTGTCAACCCCTAGTGCAATTAAGGGAAAGGGGAGATAATTGTAAAATTACAATAAGGGTTACATGTCTGAATTTATGTATAATTGCCTATGAGGACCCGGTCATTGTTGTTTGGATGACTATATGAGTGGAGGGCGACTCGGGTTCTAACCTTACCCTCTTTGCTCCTTTTTTCAATATATGCAGTCAGAATTGGCCCAATTTATTTGGAATGGGAGAAAGCCGAGCCTCAAACTCTGAATAGCAAGGCTCCATCCGGAACGTGGAGGGATTGGCCCCCCTGACCTGTCATTATATTTTCAGGCGACTCAGCTACGCCTTTTGGTGGAGTGGAGCAGATGAGAGTCTGAAAAGCACTGGATTTTTCAAGACCAGGCTGTGGCAGGTAGACCTTTACAAGAAATCCCCTTCTTCCGCAAACACCACAGACCCCCCAATTTATTCGCCTCATATATCACCAGGGTCCCTTTAGAAGTTTGGGACAAGATGAACACTAGCCATGAATTCACCACTTTCCCGTCCCCCCTTACCCCAATCTTGGATAACCCGGACTTTCCTCCGGGATTAGACAATGTGGCCTATGCAGGCTGGCAGACAGCAGGATGCCGATTTCTTTACCATCTATATGCAGCTGATGGGGTGATCTCCTTCTCTCATTTTCGGCAGGAATTTGGGCTGTCGGAAGGGTAGAGACTCCGTTACATGCAGGCCCGATATTGGGCTCTTAGTGAGCAGGTGCGCTCAGGGGCTGACAGACGCCTTACTCCCTATGAGTATTGGTTGATCACACGTAAGACGGATAAGACATTAATATCTGACCTCTATAAGATGCTAATGACTAAATACACGTATGTTTACAGTGCTAGCAGGGCCCGCTGGGAGAGGGAATTAGATAGGACTTTTAGCCGCAAAAAATGGGTGGTTATTTATTATAGAGCGCGTCATTCCGACACTCGTAACAAAAATTGTGAAATATTGGTACTACATCCCTGAACATCTTCACGAAATGGATCATACCAGGGAGGCAATGTGTTGGCGGGGCCGTGGACAAGTGGGGAATTTTGTGCATTTGCTCTGGGATTGTACACACCTTCAGCGATATTGGAAACAGGTCCTGTATGAGGTGGATGCACACTTTGATACAGAGATTCCCCGTCTCCCATCATATATCCTTTTGGGCTCCCAAATCCCCTGATGTATCTGTTGCGCTCCAGTAGAGGTCGCCTGATTGCGATCGCGCTGGGCGCAGCGCTGCAGAACATTGTCGCTCACTGGCGGACAGCGCTGGTCCCCACACTGCATGGGTGGTTACATCGTCTCTGGACGGTGCTTGGCATGGAAAAGCTCTCTCTAACAGCAGCTGGGGAGGGAGCAAAATATGCAGAACTATGGCAACCCTTTTTGTCCCTGCTGTCTTCGGAGTTCCATGAGGTCACCTGCCCACGGTATCTTAGATTGTTACGTCTCTCTGAGACGGAGGGTGGAGAACAGGGTTAGTAGGAATAAATTGGCTCAAATACGGTGGACAAGGACCATGGGGAGGGGGTAGGGTAGGGTAGGGTAGGAGGGTAAGGGGGTTAGTCATGGGGTTTGTTAACTTTGTTCTTTTTTCTTTTCTCCTTCCCTTTCCTAATGATGAGGTTGTACGCACTTAGATACTGCACTGGTTTCAGTTCAATGTTGCCTGCTTGGACTCATTCTATCCAGTATCTTCAGCTTTGGTTATGCTATTGCATGTAATATCGCTGATATTCTGTGTATGATTATATGCGTGACACTCCTTCAATAAAAATGATTTAATACTAAAAAAGCATTTTCTGAGCTGACCAGGTGGGATTGGGACACAGAACTCGAACGAGCTCACAGATTCCCCTTTAATATTCGTCTTAGGGCCGGACAGGAGGATCCAAAGCCTAGAGCCTTCCTAGTTTGATACAATTGTTTCTTTGCTCGAGGGGAGGTGTTTCTGCTAGCACAACCTGATAAGAAAAGTGTAGGGGGAGATGTTGAATTTTTCGTGATGCCAGATCTTTGCCAACATACTGTCGAGCTTTGTTGGCAAGTTCAGCAGTTGATCACACAATTTCAAGTCAAGGGGGCTCAAGCTTACTTAATGTTTCCTGCAAAGTTCAAAGTTATTTTTCAAGAGCATACTCATTTCTTTACTAACACTGGGTCAGCTAAGGAGTTCTTAAACTCTATCTAGTGAGGCTGATTTCTATTTATGCACTGGATATCTTGAGTCTGATACGTCTTTTCTTTTCATTTTTCAACTATAGAAAAGATTATTCAAAATGTCTATTGAATGGGGCCTCATGTTGAATAACCACTTTTTAAAGCCTCACAGTGACCAAAATTGCCATTTTTACAGACTTTTCCTCATACTGAAAAGCTTCTATTTTGACCAATTTTTTGCAGGAAAATTACTCTAAACACACTAATTTTGGTTCCAAAAGTGATAATTCACATGCAATAGTCATTTACAGTCAAAATAGAAAACATTAAAAAATGACCATTACTGACCATGGTCATCGTTTTTCATCAAAACACCTGATTTTTCAACTGTAGAAAAAATGATTCAAAATGTCAATTGGATTGTGCCTCACGTTGAATAACCACTTTTTAAAGCCTCACAGTGTCCAAAATTGCCATTTTTACAGACTATTCTTCCTACTCAGAGGCTTCTTTTTTGATCAATTTCTGGCAGAAAAATGACTCTAAACACACTTATTTTATTTCCAAAAGTGATCATTCACATTTAATAGTCATTTACAGTCAAAAGAGAAAACTTAAGAAAATTACCATTTTTTACCATCTGGAGAAAGTTTGACAGGTACGGGGTCATCATTTTCCAACAGAAAATGTAATTTTTCGACCGTGGAAATAATAATGCAAAATGTCAACTGAATTGTGCCTCATGTTGAATAACAACTTTTTAAAGCCTCACTGTGACCTAAATTGTAATTTTTACAGATGACTCCTACTCAAAAGCTCGTATTTTGACCAAAATTTCGGGCAGAAAAATGACTTTAAACACACACATTTTAATTCCAAAAGTGATAATTCACATGCAATAGACATTTATAGTCAAAAGAGAATACACTAAAAATGACAATTTGGAGAAAGTTTGACAGGTCCGGGGTCATCGTTTTTCATCAGAAAATTGATTTTTTCACTATAGAAAAAATGATTCAAAATGTCAATTGGATTGTGCCTCATATTGAATAACCACTTTTTGAAGCCTCACATGAGCAAAGTTGCCATTTTTATAGACTTTTCATCCTGCTCAAAAGCTTCTATTTCAACCAATTTCGGGCAGGAAAATTACTTTAAACACACTTATTTTAGTTCCAAAAGTGATAATTCACATGCAGTAGTCATTTACATTCAAAAGAGAATACATTGAAAAATGAACACTTCTGTTCCATCTGGAGAAAGTTAATTGTTTTTGATCAGAAAATTGTTTTTTTTACTATAAAAAAGATTATTCAAAATGTCAAATGAATTGGGCCTCTTGTTGAATGAACACTTTAAAGCCTCACTGTGACCAAAATTGCCATTTTTACAGACTTTTCCACCTACTCAGAAGCTTCTATTCCAACCAATTTTGGGTGGGAAAATGACTCTAATCACACCTATTTTAGTTTAAAAAGTAATAATTCACATGCAATATTCATTTACAGTCAAAAGAGAAAACATTAAAAAATGACCATTTTTGACCACCTGAAGGAAGTTTGAAATGACCATTTCTGACCACCTGAAGAAAGTTCGACAGGTTCGGGGTGATCGTTTCCACCAAAAAATTTATTTTTTCGACCATAGAAATAATGATGCATTATGTCAATGAATTGTGCATCATGTTGAATAACCACTTTTTAAAGCCTCACAGTGAACAAATTTGCCATTTTAACAACATTTTCATACTATTCAAAAGCTTCTATTACGACATATTTCGGTCGAAAAATTACTCTAAACACACTTTTTTTAGTTCCAAAAGTGATAATTCACATGCAATAGTCATTTACAATCAAAAGAGTAAACGTTAAAAAGTGACCTTTTCAGAACATCTGGAGAAAGTTTGACAAGTCCGGGGTCATTGTTTTCACCAAAAAATTGATCTTTTGGACTTTAGAAAAAATGATAAAAAATGTCAATTCAATTGGGCCTCATGTTGATTAACCACTTTTTAAAGTCTCACAGTGGCCAAAATTGACATTTTTACAGATTTTTCCTCCTACTCAGAAGCTTCTATTTCGACCAATTTCGGGCCGAAAAATGACTCTAAACACACTTATTTTGGTTCCAAAATTGATATTTCACATGCAATGCTCATTAACAGTCAAAATATTAAACAATAAAAAATGACCATTTCTGACCATCTGGAAAAAGTTTGACAGGTCCGGGGTCATCGTTTTTCATCAGAAAATTGATTTTTTGGACTGTAGAAAAAATGATAAAAAATGTCAATTGAATTGGGCCTCATGTTGAATATCCACTTTTTAATGCCTCACAGTGACCTAAATTCCCATTTTTACTGACTTTTCCTCCTTCTCAAAAACTTCTAGTTCGACTAATTTCGGGCAGAAAAATGACTCTAAATCTAAACACTTATTTTAGTTCCAAAAGTGATAATTCACATGCAATAGTCATTTAGAGTGGGAGAGGAGTTGGGGAGAGGAGTTGGCCTAACGGCTAGGGCGCTCGACCTCGGACCTGGGGACCTGGGTTCGAGTCTCGGTAACGACGCCAAAAACCTCCTGTGATTCTGGGCAAATCACTTAATCTCCCCATGCCTAAAATGAATGTGTGTCCGTCCTCATGTAACGTAACTGGTGCTATGTAAAGCGCTCTGATACCTGATTCGGTTCGGGTCTAGTTCGCGCTATATAAAACTCTGCAAAAAAAAAAGAAAAACTGTCAAAAGGGAAAACATTAAAAAATGACCATATCTGACCATCTGGAGGAAGTTCGACAGGTCTGGGGTCATCGTTTTTCATCAGAAAATTGATTTTTTCGACTATAGAATTATTATTCAAAATGTCAATTCAATTGGGCTTCATGTTGAATAACCACTTTTAAAAGCCTCACAGTTATCTAAATTGCCATTTTTACAGAGTTTTCCTCCTTCTCAGAAGCTTATATTCCAACTAAGTTTAGGCAGGAAAATTACTCTAATCACACTTATTTTAGTTTCTAAAGTGATAATTCACATGCAATACTCATTTACAGTCAAAATTTTAAACATTAAAAAATGACCATTTCTGACCATCTGGAGGAAGTTCAACAGGCTCGTGGTCATCGTTGTTCATCAGAAAATTTATTTTATTCGACCGTAGCAATAATATGTAAAATGTCAATTGAATTGTGCCTAATGTTGAATAACCACTTTTTAAAGTCTCACAGTGAACAAGTTTACCATTTTACAGACTTTTCCTCCTACTCAAAAGCTTCTATTTTGACCAATTTCAGGCAGGAAAATTACTCTAAACACATTTATTTTAGTTCAAAAAGTGATAATTCACAAGCGATAGTCATTTACAGTCAAAAGAAAAAACATTAAAAAGTGACAGTTTCTGACCATCTGGAGAAAGTTGGACAATTCCTGGGTCATCGTTTTTCATCAAAAAACTTGATTTTTTCAAACTGTTGAAAAAATTATTCAAAATGTCAATTGGATTGTGCCTCATGATGAATAACCACTTTTTAAAGCCTCACAGTGACCAATATTGCCATTTTTACAAACTTTTCCTCCTACTCAATAGCTTCCATCTCAACCAATTTCGAGCAGGAAAATGACACTAAACACGCTTATTTTAATTCCAAAAGTGATAATTCACATTTAATAGTCATTTACAGTCAACAGAGAAAACTTTAAAAAATTACCATTTCTGACCATCTGGAGAAAGTTCGACAGGTCCGGGGTCATCGTTTCTTATCAGAAAATGTTATTTTTCGACCGTAGAAATAATAATGCAAAATGTCAATTGAATTGGGCCTCATTTTGAATAACCACTTTTTAAAGCCTCACAGTGACATTTTCACAGACTTTTCCTCCTACTCAAAAGCTTCTATTTCGACCAATTTCGGACAGGAAAATGACTGACTCTAAACACACCTATTTTAGTTCCAAAAGTGGTAATTCACATGCAATAGTCACCTACAGTCAAAAGAGAAAACATTAAAAAATGACCATTTCTGACCATCTGGAGGAAGTTCAACAGGTCCGGGGTCATCGTTTTTTTCAGAAAATTTATTTTTTTGACCGTAGAAATAATCATTCAAAATGTCAATAGAATTGTGCCTCATGTTGAATAACCACTTTTTAAAGCCTCACAGTGAACACATTTGGCATTTTTACAGACTTTTCCTCCTACTCAAAAGTTTCTATTTCGATGACTTACGGGCAGGAAATGACTCTAAAGACACATATTTTAGTTCCAAAAGTGGTAATTCACATGCAATAGTCATTTATAGTCAAAAGAGAAAATTTTAAAAAGTGACCATTTCTGATCATCTGGAGAAAGTTCAACAGGTCCGGCTTCATTGTGTTTCATCAGAAAATTGGTTTTAACGAATATAGAAAAAAGTTATTCAAATTGTTAATTGAATTGGGCCTCATGTTGAATAACCACTTTTTAAAGCCTCACAGTGACCTAAATTGACATTTTTTCAGACTTTTCCTTTGACTCAAACGCTTCCATTTCAACCAATTTCGGGCGGCAAATGACTCCAAACACACTTTGTTTAGTTCGTAAAGTGATAACTCACATGCAATAGTCATTAACAGTCAAAAGGGAAAACATTAAAAAATGATAATTTCTGACCATCTGGAGGAAGTTCCTCAGGTCCGGGGTCATCGTTTTTCATCAGAAAATTGATTTTTTTGACTATAAAAATATTATTCAAAATGTCAATTCAATTGGGCTTCATGTTGAATAACCACTTTTAAAAGCCTCACAGTTACCTAAATTGCCATTTTTACAGACTTTTCCTCCTACTCAGAAGCTTCTATTCCAACTAAGTTTGGGCAGGAAAATTACTCTAATCACACCTATTTTAGTTTTAAAAGTGATAATTCACATGCAATACTCATTTACAGTCAAAATATTAAACATAAAAAAATGACCATTTCTGACCATCTGGAGGAAGTTCAACAGGTCCGTGGTCATCGTTGTTCATCAGAATTTTTTTTTTTCACCCATAGAAATAACGATGCAATTGAATTGTGCCTCATGTTGAATAACCACTTTTTAAAGCCTCCAAATGACCAAAATTGCAATTTGTACACTTTTCCTCCTACCCAGAAGCTTCTATTTAGACCAATTTCCGGCAGGAAAATGACTCTAAACACTCTTATTTTAGTTCCAAAATTGAAAATTCACATTTAATAGTCAGTTACTGTCAATGAGGCTGTACTTACCCAACAAAAGGGTGCCACTGAGCTGCTGCAGGCTACCAGGGAGGACACCCAGTAGAAGATGGCGGACATAGAAAACCGGGCGAGTCGAAATAACTTAAGAGTACATCAGATTCCAGAGGAGAAGGAAGGGCAGGAGCCACGCAGATTCATTGTAGAGTTGTTTAAAAAAGCATATCCTGAGCAGACCAGGAGGGATTGGGACAGAGCCGGATAGGGGGATCCTAAGCCTAGAGCCTTCCTAATTTCATTCAATAGTTTCTTGGCTCGAGAGGAGGTGTTTCTGCTAGCACGACCTGATAAGAAAAGAGTAGGAGGGAGATGTTGAATTTTTCGTGATGCCGGATCTTTGCCAACATACTGTTGAGCTTCGTTGGTAACTTTGGCAGTTGATCACACAATTTCAAGTCGAGGGGGCTCAAGCTTACTTAATGTTTCCTGCAAAGTTAAAAGTTATTTTTCATGAGCGTACTCTTTTCTTTACTAACGCAGGGTCAGCTAAGGAGTTCTTAAGCTCTATCTAGTGAGGCCGTTTTCTTTTGATGCACTGGCTATCTTGAGTCTGATACCTCCTTTCTTTTCTTTTCCTAGGGTGATTGTGGAAACCTCATTTCTTTTCTTTTCCTAGGGTGATTGTGGATATACCTCTTTATGCCTTCTTTCTACTCCTTATAAAATCTTAATTTGTAGTGAGAGGTGCTCTTTCCCGTCTAACATTGGGCGGGGGAAGCTTTTTCTTTTTCCTCCCCCTCGAGTGGAGGGGTCCGCGAGGAATGGCAGGGGGCTCACAGGAGCTTGCATCTACAGGACCATGGGTCTTAAATCCTTTTTACGGGGGAGGGGGCAAGGGGGACACCAGGGGGGTAGGGGGCAGCGGGGTGGGGCACTTAGGTGGGGTTATAAAGGGTAAAAAATCCACAGCAGTAATTATTCGGAAGAATATAATCAAAAATAAAATATGGAAATGGTCACAAAGGAAGTATGTATGTTCAGCTTTGGTATTAGATGTGAATTGGCATTCATGGGGAGTTTTCCTGTATTGTTACAATGATTTCTAGAGGGATAACATTTTGTTCGCTAAATGTTTCTGGTCTTAACAATTGGCCAAAGCGAAAGAGGGTAGCTGCTGAATTGGGGATTATTCAGTCAGATCTAGTGTGTCTTCAAGAGAGACACATACCTTGGCCTAAACGGCACATCTTAAAGGAGCTTGGGTTTTCATTGATAAAGGCCTCTAAGCAACTTTTAATGACTCGGGGTGTTGCTAGTTTAGCTAAATCAAATGTACAGATTGTTTGATGCTCCTTGGTAAGGGTGGGCGTAAAATTCGTTTCGCGGGCGAATTTGCGGATTTTCCGCAATTTCGCGATCCGCGAATCTTGCGAAATCGCAGTAAAATCCGCGAATCAGCGGGGACGAATTTTCAGCCAAGCAAGGGTTACAGCAGCAGGTGCAAAAGTTGAACCTAATTTCTTGGTAACCTTTTACAAAAGGGTTACAAAGAAATTAACTTCAACTTGGGCACCTGCTGCTAAGCGCTTCCTGGTGCCTCATTGCCTACTTGCAACTATTCTCTGACCCTTGAAGCAGGGTCAGAGAATAGTTACAAGTAGGCAACAAGGCGCCTGTCCCAGGAATTAAACCTCATCAGGAAGCACTTACAGATATAAAAAAACAGGAAGAAGGGAGAGGATGGCAAATACACCCATTTTGAGTTGTCAGGAGGGGTTAAACTAAAAGAGACCTTTACAGCACAATTTTCATATGCATTTTGCTAAAAATAAAAAGCTGTATGTTCTGTAGGGGCAACTCAGGAATATGGCCCTTCAGAGATCCGGCCTCTCTTTCTTTCTCTCGTTCTCTCTCTCCCTCTCTTTCTCTCTCTTTCTCTCTATCTATCTCTCTCTCTCCTTTCTTGCTCTATTTATCTCTTTCTCTCTCTCTTTCAAGTTCTTCCTCTTTCTCTGCTTATCTCTTTCTTTCTCCGTTCTCCCTCTCTTTCTCTCTGTCTCCCTCTCTTTCTTTCTCTCTCTCACATCCTCTCTTTCTTGCTCTCTCTTTCTCTCTCTTTCTTTCTCTCTCACTCTCCCTCTTGCTCTCTCTCTTTCTCTTTCTCTCTCTCATCCTCTCTCTCTTTCTCCGTCTCTGTGTGTCTTTCTCTCTTTCTTTCTCTCTTTCCATGTCTCTCTCTCTCTTTTACTTTCTTGCTCTTTCTCTGTCTCTTTCTTTCTTTCTCTATCGTTCTCTCTTTCTCTCTCCCTCTCTCCTCTTCTCTCTCCCTCTCTTTCTCTCCCTTTCTCTCTCTCACATCCTCTCTTTCTCGCTCTCTCTTTCTTTCTCTCTCACTCTCCCTCTTTCTCTCTCTCATCCTCTCTCTCTCCCTCTCTGTGTGTCTTTCTCTCTCTCTTTCCATGTCTCTCTCTCTCTTTCTCTCTCTCTTTCACTTTCTTTCTCTTTCGCTGTCTCTCTCTTTCTTTCTCTCTCATTCTCTCTCTCCCTGTTTGTTTGTTTCTTTCTTTCTTTCTTTCTTTCTTTCTTTCTTTCTTTCTTTCTCTCCCCTCTCTCTCTTACTCTCTCTTTCTCTTTCTCTCCCTCTCTTTCCCACTCTCCCTTTCACTTTCACTTTCTTGCTCTTTCTCTGTCTGTCTCTCTCTTTCTTTCTTTCTCTCTCTCTTTTCTTTCTTTTGTCTTTCTTTCTTTCTTTCTTTCACTCTCTCTCTCACCCTCTCTCTCTCTCTTTCTCTTTTTTGAAACATTGCAAAGATCTCCTAGATGACAAAGTACAAACAAGCATTTGCAATGCAATAGGTCTCGCATGTTTTGTATGTACGTGACTTAGCTGTATTGATATTACAAATTACAATGGCTTTTAATTTTAAAATAATTAATACTTAAATAAAAGTGATTTTAATTTATAATGGCAATAGCTTAAACTTTTGTAAATAACTTTTGTGAAGATTCTGTTCAGTGTATTTTATTGTGATGAAAATCCAAGAACAGAAGTGAAATATTAACATATTTTTGTGACATTTGTAATAAAGTTTGAAACATTGAGAGAACATATTTGAACCAGTTGTTGTTGAATCGTTGTGCTGAGTGATTCTGGGATGGTGCTGAGTGATGCTGGGGTGGTGCTGAGCGGTGCTGTGGTGGTGTTGAGTGATGCTGTGGTGGTGCTGAGTGATGCTGTGGTGGTGCTGAGCGGTGCTGGGGTGGTGCTGAGTGATAATGTGGTGGTGCTGAGTGATTCTGTGGTGGTGCTGAGTGATGCTGTGGTGGCACTGAGTGGTGCTGTGGAGGTGATGATTGGTGCTGTGGTGGTGCTGAGTGATGCTGTGGTAGTGCTGAGTGATGCTGTGGTGGTGCTGAGTGATGCTGTTGTGGTGCTGAGTGATGCTGTGGTGGCGCTGAGTGGTGCTGTGGTGGTGCTGAGTGGTGCTGTGGTGGTGCTGTGGTGGTGCTGAGTGATGCTGTGGTGGGGCTGTGGCAGTGCTGAGTGATGCTGTGGTGGTGCTGAGTGGTGCTGTGGTGGTGCTGAGTGTTAATGTGGTGATGCTGAGTGATATTGTGGTGGCGCTGAGTGATGCTGTGGTGGCGCTGAGTGATGCTGTGGTGGCGCTGAGTGGTGCTGAGTGGTGCTGTGGTGGTGCTGAGTGATGCTGTGGTGGTGCTGAGTGGTGCTGTGGCGGTGTTGAGTGATGCTGTGGTGGTGGTGAGTGATGCTGTGGTGGTGCTGAGTGATGATGTGGTGGTGCTGAGTGATGCTGTGGTGGTGCTGAGTGGTGCTGTGGTGGTGCTGAGTGGTGCTGTGGTGGTGCTGAGTGATGCTGTGGTGGTGCTGAGTGTTAATGTGGTGGTGCTGAGTGATAATGTGGTGGAGCTGAGTGATGCTGGGGTAGGGCTGAGTGATGATGTGGTGATGCAGAGGGCAGAAAGGCACAAAAAGCAGTCTAACAAAGGGCAGAAGGGCAGAAAAACAAGGGAAAAACGAGTCTAACAGAGGGCAGAAGGGCCCAAAAAACCAGTCTAACAGAGGACAGAAGGGCAGAAAAACAAGGGAAAAACGAGTCTAACAGAGGGCAGAAGGGTACAAAAAACGAGTCTAACAGAGGGCAGAAGGGTACAAAAACAAGGGAATAACAGAGGGCAGAAGGGCACAAAAAAACGAGTCTAACAGGGGGCAGAATTAATCACGCCCTGTATGTTTGTCCATGAAGATGCCACCTTTTTGTGCAATACCTCTACTCTACTGGAATACTTTCTACTGTCTAATCAGTAAGTGCTCCCTCGTTGGCTAAATGTATAGGGGCAGATTTACAATAACTGGCGCATCCCCAGGGATGCACCAGTTATTGTGCGCCGCAGCTCTGCCACCCATGGTGCGCCGCATTTACAATGCGGCGCACCATGTGGCAAAAACGGCACAGATGTGTCACGCATCTGTGCCGTAAAAGCAGCGCATTGCTGGAGCTGCGTCGCGCTTGCGACGCAGCTCCAGCAATGCTCTGGAGGTGCCCTATCTCCCCAATGCTGCATCAAGCCTTGCGCCTGCTACAAGCAGGCAAAGGCTTTTGATGCAGCATTGGCCTAAAAGTTACTGAGTGAAATCTTGTAGATTTCACTCAGCCACTTTTAGGTGGCTGAGTTGAAACGCCTCCTGATGGCGCAGGGCTTTACAACGTGACACATCTCACAGAGAGATGCGTCACGTTGTTAATACCCAGCACCATGGCGCATCTTTTGTGCTGCCGCTGCGTCACAAAAGGTCTCGGTAGAGGGTGCAGTAGTGAACCAGAGGGTGGCAGTGATGAACCAGAGGGTGACAGTGATGAACCAGAGGGTGGCAGGGGTAAACCAGAGGGTGACAATGCTGAACCAGAGGGTGGCAGTGCTGAACCAGAGGGTGGCAGGGGTGAATCAGAGTGTGACAGTGCTGAACCAGAGGGTGGCAGTGCTGAACCAGAGGGTGGCAGGCGTGAACCAGAGGGTGGCAGGGGTGAACCAGAGGGTGGCAGTGATAAACCAAATGGTGGCAGGGGTGAACCAAAGGGTGGCAGTGGGGAACCAGAGGGTGGCATGGGTGAACCAGAGGGTGGCAGTGGTGAACCAGAGAGTGGCAGTGGTGAACCAGAGGGTGGCAGTGCTGAACCAGAGGGTGACAGTGGTTAACCAGAGTGTGGCAGTGGTGAACCAGAGGTGCTGTGATGAACCAGAGGGTGGCAGTTGTGAACCAGAGGGTGGCAGTGGTGAACCAGAGGGTGACAGTGCTGAACCAGATGGTGGCGGGGTGAACCAGAGGGTGCAGTGATGAACCAGAGGGTGGCAGTGGTGAACCAGAGGATGGCAGGGGTGAACCAGAGGGTGTCAGGGGTGAACCAGAGGGTGGCAGTGGGGAACCAGAGGGTGGCATGGGTGAACCAGAGGGTGGCAGTGGTGAACCAGAGAATGGCAGTGGTGAACCAGAGGGTGGCAGTGCTGAACCAGAGGGTGACAGTGGTGAACCAGAGGGTGGCAGTGCTGAACCAGAGGGTGACAGTGGTGAACCAGAGGGTGGAAGTGGTGAACCAGAGGTGCTGTGATGAACCAGAGGGTGGCAGTCGTGAACCAGAGGGTGGCAGTGGCGAACCAGAGGGTGACAGTGCTAAACCAGAGGGTGGCAGTGGTGAACCAGAGGATGGCAGGGGTGAATCAGAGGGTGTCAGTGGCGAACCAGAGGGTGGCAGTGCTGACACAGAGGGTTACAGTGGTTAACCAGAGGGTGGCAGTGGTGAACCAGAGGGTTACAGTGGTTAACCAGAGGGTGGCAGTGGTGAACCAGAGGGTGGCAGTGGT
Source organism: Lissotriton helveticus (assembly GCF_964261635.1). Classification (NCBI taxonomy): domain Eukaryota; kingdom Metazoa; phylum Chordata; class Amphibia; order Caudata; family Salamandridae; genus Lissotriton; species Lissotriton helveticus. The sequence goes on from NC_136071.1 coordinate 515,952,180, forward strand.
GAACCAGAGGTGCAGTGATGAACCAGAGGGTGGCAGTCGTGAACCAGAGGGTGGCAGTGGTGAACCAGAGGGTGACAGTGCTGAACCAGAGGGTGGCAGGGGTGAACCAGAGAGTGGCAGTTCTGAACCAGAGGGTGGCAGTGGTGAACCAGAGGGTGGCAGGGGTGAACCAGAGGGTGGTAGGGGTGAATCAGAGGGTGGCAGTGGTTAACCAGAGGGTGGCAGTGCTGGACAAGAGGGTGGCAGTGGTGAACCAGAGGGTGGCAGGGGGGAACCAGTGGGTGGCATGGGTGAACCAGAGTGTGGCAGTGGTGAACCAGAGAATGGCAGTGGTGAACCAGAGGGTGGCAGTGCTGAACCAGAGGGTGACAGTGGTTAACCAGAGGGTGGCAATGGTGAACCAGAGGTGCTGTGATGAACCAGAGGGTGGCTGTAGTGAACCAGAGAGTGGCAGTGGTGAACCAGAGGGTGACAGTGCTGAACCAGAGGGTGCTGTGATGAAGCAGAGGGTGGCAGTGGTGAAGCAGAGGGTGGCAGTGGTGAACCAGAGGGTGGCAGTGCTGAACCAGAGGGTGGCAGGTGTGAACCAGAGGGTGGCAGGGGTGAACCAGAGGGTGGCAGTGATGAACCAAATGGTGGCAGGGGTGAACCAGAGGGTGGCAGTGGGGAACCAGAGGGTGGCATGGGTGAACCAGAGGGTGGCAGTGGTGAACCAGAGAATGGCAGTGGTGAACCAGAGGGTGGCAGTGCTGAACCAGAGGGTGACAGTGGTGAACCAGAGGGTGGCAGTGCTGAACCAGAGGGTGACAGTGGTGAACCAGAGGGTGGAAGTGGTGAACCAGAGGTGCTGTGATGAACCAGAGGGTGTTAGTCGTGAACCAGAGGGTGGCAGTGGTGAACCAGAGGGTGACAGTGCTGAACCAGAGGGTGGCAGTGGTGAACCAGAGGATGGCAGGGGTGAATCAGAGGGTGGCAGTGGCGAACCAGAGGGTTGCAGTGCTGACACAGAGGGTTACAGTGGTTAACCAGAGGGTGGCAGTGGTGAACCAGAGGGTTACAGTGGTTAACCAGAGGGTGGCAGTGGTGAACCAGAGGGTGGCAGTGGTGAACTAGAGGTGCTGTGATGAACCAGAGGGTGGCAGTCGTGAACCAGAGGGTGGCAGTGGTGAACCAGAGGGTGACAGTGCTGAACCAGAGGGTGGCAGTGGTGAACCAGAGGATGGCAGGGGTGAATCAGAGGGTGTCAGTGGCGAACCAGAGGGTGGCAGTGCTGACTCAGAGGGTTACAGTGGTTAACCAGAGGGTGGCAGTGGTGAACCAGAGGGTTACAGTGGTTAACCAGAGGGTGGCAGTGGTGAACCAGAGGTGCTGTGATGAACCAGAGGGTGGCAGTCGTGAACCAGAGGGTGGCAGTGGTGAACCAGGGGGTGACAGTGCTGAACCAGAGGGTGGCAGGGGTGAACCAGAGAGTGGCAGTGCTGAACCAGAGGGTGGCAGTGGTGAACCAGAGGGTGGCAGGGGTGAACCAGAGGGTGGCAGGGGTGAATCAGAGGGTGGCAGTGGTTAACCAGAGGGTGGCAGTGCTGAACCAGAGGGTGGCAGTGGTGAACCAGAGGGTGGCAGGGGGGAACCAGAGGGTGGCATGGGTGAACCAGAGTGTGGCAGTGGTGAACCAGAGAATGGCAGTGGTAAACCAGAGGGTGGCAGTGCTGAACCAGAGGGTGACAGTGGTTAACCAGAGGGGGGCAATGGTGAACCAGAGGTGCTGTGATGAACCAGAGGGTGGCTGTGGTGAACCAGAGAGTGGCAGTGGTGAACCAGAGGGTGACAGTGCTGAACCAGAGGGTGCTGTGATGAACCAGAGGGTGGCAGTGGTGAAGCAGAGGGTGGCAGTGGTGAACCAGAGGGTGGCAGTGGTGAACCAGAGGGTGGCAGTGCTGAACCAGAGGGTGGCAGGTGTGAACCAGAGGGTGGCAGGGGTGAACCAGAGGGTGGCAGTGATGAACCAAATGGTGGCAGGGGTGAACCAGAGGATGGCAGTGGGGAACCAGAGGGTGGCAAGGGTGAACCAGAGGGTGGCAGTGGTGAACCAGAGGGTGGCAGTGCTGAACCAGAGGGTGGCAGGTGTGAACCAGAGGGTGGCAGGGGTGAACCAGAGGGTGGCAGTGATGAACCAAATGGTGGCAGGGGTGAACCAGAGGATGGCAGTGGGGAACCAGAGGGTGGCAAGGGTGAACCAGAGGGTGGCAGTGGTGAACCAGAGAATGGCAGTGGTGAACCAGAGGGTGGCAGTGCTGAACCAGAGGGTGACAGTGGTGAACCAGAGGGTGGCAGTGCTGAACCAGAGGGTGACAGTGGTGAACCAGAGGGTGGAAGTGGTGAACCAGAGGTGCTGTGATGAACCAGAGGGTGGCAGTCGTGAACCAGAGGGTGGCAGTGGTGAACCAGAGGGTGACAGTGCTGAACCAGAGGGTGGCAGTGGTGAACCAGAGGATGGCAGGGGTAAATCAGAGGGTGTCAGTGGCGAACCAGAGGGTGGCAGTGCTGACAAAGAGGGTTACAGTGGTTAACCAGAGGGTGGCAGTGGTGAACCAGAGGGTGACAGTGCTGAACCAGAGGGTGGCAGTGGTGAACCAGAGGATGGCAGGGGTGAATCAGAGGGTGTCAGTGGCGAACCAGAGGGTGGCAGTGCTGACACAGAGGGTTACAGTGGTTAACCAGAGGGTGGCAGTGGTGAACCAGAGGGTTACAGTGGTTAACCAGAGGGTGGCAGTGGTGAACCAGAGGGTGGCAGTGGTGAACCAGAGGTGCAGTGATGAACCAGAGGGTGGCAGTGGTGAACCAGAGGGTGACAGTGCTGAACCAGAGGGTGGCAGGGGTGAACCAGAGAGTGGCAGTTCTGAACCAGAGGGTGGCAGTGGTGAACCAGAGGGTGGCAGGGGTGAACCAGAGGGTGGTAGGGGTGAATCAGAGGGTGGCAGTGGTTAACCAGAGGGTGGCAGTGCTGGACAAGAGGGTGGCAGTGGTGAACCAGAGGGTGGCAGGGGGGAACCAGAGGGTGGCATGGGTGAACCAGAGTGTGGCAGTGGTGAACCAGAGAATGGCAGTGGTGAACCAGAGGGTGGCAGTGCTGAACCAGAGGGTGACAGTGGTTAACCAGAGGGTGGCAATGGTGAACCAGAGGTGCTGTGATGAACCAGAGGGTGGCTGTCGTGAACCAGAGAGTGGCAGTGGTGAACCAGAGGGTGACAGTGCTGAACCAGAGGGTGCTGTGATGAACCAGAGGGTGGCAGTGGTGAAGCAGAGGGTGGCAGTGGTGAACCAGAGGGTGGCAGTGGTGAACCAGAGGGTGGCAGTGCTGAACCAGAGGGTGGCAGGGGTGAACCAGAGGGTGGCAGTGATGAACCAAATGGTGGCAGGGGTGAACCAGAGGGTGGCAGTGGGGAACCAGAGGGTGGCATGGGTGAACCAGAGGGTGGCAGTGGTGAACCAGAGAATGGCAGTGGTGAACCAGAGGGTGGCAGTGCTGAACCAGAGGGTGACAGTGGTGAACCAGAGGGTGGCAGTGCTGAACCAGAGGGTGACAGTGGTGAACCAGAGGGTGGAAGTGGTGAACCAGAGGTGCTGTGATGAACCAGAGGGTGTTAGTCGTGAACCAGAGGGTGGCAGTGGTGAACCAGAGGGTGACAGTGCTGAACCAGAGGGTGGCAGTGGTGAACCAGAGGATGGCAGGGGTGAATCAGAGGGTGGCAGTGGCGAACCAGAGGGTGGCAGTGCTGACACAGAGGGTTACAGTGGTTAACCAGAGGGTGGCAGTGGTGAACCAGAGGGTTACAGTGGTTAACCAGAGGGTGGCAGTGGTGAACCAGAGGGTGGCAGTGGTGAACCAGAGGTGCTGTGATGAACCAGAGGGTGGCAGTCGTGAACCAGAGGGTGGCAGTGGTGAACCAGAGGGTGACAGTGCTGAACCAGAGGGTGGCAGTGGTGAACCAGAGGATGGCAGTGGTGAACCAGAGGGTGACAGTGCTGAACCAGAGGGTGGCAGTGGTGAACCAGAGGATGGCAGGGGTGAATCAGAGGGTGTCAGTGGCGAACCAGAGGGTGGCAGTGCTGACACAGATGGTTACAGTGGTTAACCAGAGGGTGGCAGTGGTGAACCAGAGGGTTACAGTGGTTAACCAGAGGGTGGCAGTGGTGAACCAGAGGTGCTGTGATGAACCAGAGGGTGGCAGTCGTGAACCAGAGGGTGGCAGTGGTGAACCAGGGGGTGACAGTGCTGAACCAGAGGGTGGCAGGGGTGAACCAGAGAGTGGCAGTGCTGAACCAGAGGGTGGCAGTGGTGAACCAGAGGGTGGCAGGGTTTAACCAGAGGGTGGCAGGGGTGAATCAGAGGGTGGCAGTGGTTAACCAGAGGGTGGCAGTGCTGAACCAAATGGTGGCAGGGGTGAACCAGAGGGTGGCAGTGGGGAACCAGAGGGTGGCATGGGTGAACCAGAGGGTGGCAGTGGTGAACCAGAGAATGGCAGTGGTGAACCAGAGGGTGGCAGTGCTGAACCAGAGGGTGACAGTGGTGAACCAGAGGGTGGCAGTGCTGAACCAGAGGGTGACAGTGGTGAACCAGAGGGTGGAAGTGGTGAACCAGAGGTGCTGTGATGAACCAGAGGGTGTTAGTCGTGAACCAGAGGGTGGCAGTGGTGAACCAGAGGGTGACAGTGCTGAACCAGAGGGTGGCAGTGGTGAACCAGAGGATGGCAGGGGTGAATCAGAGGGTGGCAGTGGCGAACCAGAGGGTGGCAGTGCTGACACAGAGGGTTACAGTGGTTAACCAGAGGGTGGCAGTGGTGAACCAGAGGGTTACAGTGGTTAACCAGAGGGTGGCAGTGGTGAACCAGAGGGTGGCAGTGGTGAACCAGAGGTGCTGTGATGAACCAGAGGGTGGCAGTCGTGAACCAGAGGGTGGCAGTGGTGAACCAGAGGGTGACAGTGCTGAACCAGAGGGTGGCAGTGGTGAACCAGAGGATGGCAGTGGTGAACCAGAGGGTGACAGTGCTGAACCAGAGGGTGGCAGTGGTGAACCAGAGGATGGCAGGGGTGAATCAGAGGGTGTCAGTGGCGAACCAGAGGGTGGCAGTGCTGACACAGATGGTTACAGTGGTTAACCAGAGGGTGGCAGTGGTGAACCAGAGGGTTACAGTGGTTAACCAGAGGGTGGCAGTGGTGAACCAGAGGTGCTGTGATGAACCAGAGGGTGGCAGTCGTGAACCAGAGGGTGGCAGTGGTGAACCAGGGGGTGACAGTGCTGAACCAGACGGTGGCAGGGGTGAACCAGAGAGTGGCAGTGCTGAACCAGAGGGTGGCAGTGGTGAACCAGAGGGTGGCAGGGGTGAACCAGAGGGTGGCAGGGGTGAATCAGAGGGTGGCAGTGGTTAACCAGAGGGTGGCAGTGCTGAACCAGAGGGTGGCAGTGGTGAACCAGAGGGTGGCAGGGGGGAACCAGAGGGTGGCATGGGTGAACCAGAGTGTGGCAGTGGTGAACCAGAGAATGGCAGTGGTAAACCAGAGGGTGGCAGTGCTGAACCAGAGGGTGACAGTGGTTAACCAGAGGGGGGCAATGGTGAACCAGAGGTGCTGTGATGAACCAGAGGGTGGCTGTGGTGAACCAGAGAGTGGCAGTGGTGAACCAGAGGGTGACAGTGCTGAACCAGAGGGTGCTGTGATGAACCAGAGGGTGGCAGTGGTGAAGCAGAGGGTGGCAGTGGTGAAGCAGAGGGTGGCAGTGGTGAACCAGAGGGTGGCAGTGGTGAACCAGAGGGTGGCAGTGCTGAACCAGAGGGTGGCAGGTGTGAACCAGAGGGTGGCAGGGGTGAACCAGAGGGTGGCAGTGATGAACCAAATGGTGGCAGGGGTGAACCAGAGGGTGGCAGTGGGGAACCAGAGGGTGGCATGGGTGAACCAGAGGGTGGCAGTGGTGAACCAGAGAATGGCAGTGGTGAACCAGAGGGTGGCAGTGCTGAACCAGAGGGTGACAGTGGTGAACCAGAGGGTGGCAGTGCTGAACCAGAGGGTGACAGTGGTGAACCAGAGGGTGGAAGTGGTGAACCAGAGGTGCTGTGATGAACCAGAGGGTGGCAGTGCTGAACCAGAGGGTGCTGTGATGAACCAGAGGGTGGCAGTGGTGAAGCAGAGGGTGGCAGTGGTGAACCAGAGGGTGGCAGTGCTGAACCAGAGGGTGGCAGTGCTGAACCAGAGGGTGGCAGGTGTGAACCAGAGGGTGGCAGGGGTGAACCAGAGGGTGGCAGTGATGAACCAAATGGTGGCAGGGGTGAACCAGAGGATGGCAGTGGGGAACCAGAGGGTGGCAAGGGTGAACCAGAGGGTGGCAGTGGTGAACCAGAGAATGGCAGTGGTGAACCAGAGGGTGGCAGTGCTGAACCATAGGGTGACAGTGGTGAACCAGAGGGTGGCAGTGCTGAACCAGAGGGTGACAGTGGTGATCCAGAGGGTGGAAGTGGTGAACCAGAGGTGCTGTGATGAACCAGAGGGTGGCAGTCGTGAACCAGAGGGTGGCAGTGGTGAACCAGAGGGTGACAGTGCTGAACCAGAGGGTGGCAGTGGTGAACCAGAGGATGGCAGGGGTAAATCAGAGGGTGTCAGTGGCGAACCAGAGGGTGGCAGTGCTGACACAGAGGGTTACAGTGGTTAACCAGAGGGTGGCAGTGGTGAACCAGAGGGTGACACTGCTGAACCAGAGGGTGGCAGTGGTGAACCAGAGGATGGCAGGGGTGAATCAGAGGGTGTCAGTGGCGAACCAGAGGGTGGCAGTGCTGACACAGAGGGTTACAGTGGTTAACCAGAGGGTGGCAGTGGTGAACCAGAGGGTTACAGTGGTTAACCAGAGGGTGGCAGTGGTGAACCAGAGGGTGGCAGTGGTGAACCAGAGGTGCAGTGATGAACCAGAGGGTGGCAGTCGTGAACCAGAGGGTGGCAGTGGTGAACCAGAGGGTGACAGTGCTGAACCAGAGGGTGGCAGGGGTGAACCAGAGAGTGGCAGTTCTGAACCAGAGGGTGGCAGTGGTGAACCAGAGGGTGGCAGGGGTGAACCAGAGGGTGGTAGGGGTGAATCAGAGGGTGGCAGTGGTTAACCAGAGGGTGGCAGTGCTGGACAAGAGGGTGGCAGTGGTGAACCAGAGGGTGGCAGGGGGGAACCAGAGGGTGGCATGGGTGAACCAGAGTGTGGCAGTGGTGAACCAGAGAATGGCAGTGGTGAACCAGGGGGTGGCAGTGCTGAACCAGAGGGTGACAGTGGTTAACCAGAGGGTGGCAATGGTGAACCAGAGGTGCTGTGATGCACCAGAGGGTGGCTGTCGTGAACCAGAGAGTGGCAGTGGTGAACCAGAGGGTGACAGTGCTGAACCAGAGGGTGCTGTGATGAACCAGAGGGTGGCAGTGGTGATGCAGAGGGTGGCAGTGGTGAACCAGAGGGTGGCAGTGGTGAACCAGAGGGTGGCAGTGCTGAACCAGAGGGTGGCAGGTGTGAACCAGAGGGTGGCAGGGGTGAACCAGAGGGTGGCAGTGATGAACCAAATGGTGGCAGGGGTGAACCAGAGGGTGGCAGTGGGGAACCAGAGGGTGGCATGGGTGAACCAGAGGGTGGCAGTGGTGAACCAGAGAATGGCAGTGATGAACCAGAGGGTGGCAGTGCTGAACCAGAGGGTGACAGTGGTGAACCAGAGGGTGGCAGTGCTGAACCAGAGGGTGACAGTGGTGAACCAGAGGGTGGAAGTGGTGAACCAGAGGTGCTGTGATGAACCAGAGGGTGTTAGTCGTGAACCAGAGGGTGGCAGTGGTGAACCAGAGGGTGACAGTGCTGAACCAGAGGGTGGCAGTGGTGAACCAGAGGATGGCAGGGGTGAATCAGAGGGTGGCAGTGGCGAACCAGAGGGTGGCAGTGCTGACACAGAGGGTTACAGTGGTTAACCAGAGGGTGGCAGTGGTGAACCAGAGGGTTACAGTGGTTAACCAGAGGGTGGCAGTGGTGAACCAGAGGGTGGCAGTGGTGAACCAGAGGTGCTGTGATGAACCAGAGGGTGGCAGTCGTGAACCAGAGGGTGGCAGTGGTGAACCAGAGGGTGACAGTGCTGAACCAGAGGGTGGCAGTGGTGAACCAGAGGATGGCAGGGGTGAATCAGAGGGTGTCAGTGGCGAACCAGAGGGTGGCAGTGCTGACACAGAGGGTTACAGTGGTTAACCAGAGGGTGGCAGTGGTGAACCAGAGGGTTACAGTGGTTAACCAGAGGGTGGCAGTGGTGAACCAGAGGGTGGCAGTGGTGAACCAGAGGTGATGTGATGAACCAGAGGGTGGCAGTCGTGAACCAGAGGGTGGCAGTGGTGAACCAGGGGGTGACAGTGCTGAACCAGAGGGTGGCAGGGGTGAGCCAGAGAGTGGCAGTGCTGAACCAGAGGGTGGCAGTGGTGAACCAGAGGGTGGCAGGGGTGAACCAGAGGGTGGCAGGGGTGAATCAGAGGGTGGCAGTGGTTAACCAGAGGGTGGCAGTGCTGAACCAGAGGGTGGCAGTGGTGAACCAGAGGGTGGCAGGGGGGAACTAGAGGGTGGCATGGGTGAACCAGAGTGTGGCAGTGGTGAACCAGAGAATGGCAGTGGTAAACCAGAGGGTGGCAGTGCTGAACCAGAGGGTGACAGTGGTTAACCAGAGGGGGGCAATGGTGAACCAGAGGTGCTGTGATGAACCAGAGGGTGGCTGTGGTAAACCAGAGAGTGGCAGTGGTGAACCAGAGGGTGACAGTGCTGAACCAGAGGGTGCTGTGATGAACCAGAGGGTGGCAGTGGTGAAGCAGAGGGTGGCAGTGGTGAACCAGAGGGTGGCAGTGGTGAACCAGAGGGTGGCAGTGCTGAACCAGAGGGTGGCAGGTGTGAACCAGAGGGTGGCAGGGGTGAACCAGAGGGTGGCAGTGATGAACCAAATGGTGGCAGGGGTGAACCAGAGGATGGCAGTGGGGAACCAGAGGGTGGCAAGGGTGAACCAGAGGGTGGCAGTGGTGAACCAGAGAATGGCAGTGGTGAACCAGAGGTTGGCAGTGCTGAACCAGAGGGTGACAGTGGTGAACCAGAGGGTGGCAGTGCTGAACCAGAGGGTGACAGTGGTGAACCAGAGGGTGGAAGTGGTGAACCAGAGGTGCTGTGATGAACCAGAGGGTGGCAGTCGTGAACCAGAGGGTGGCAGTGGTGAACCAGAGGGTGACAGTGCTGAACCAGAGGGTGGCAGTGGTGAACCAGAGGATGGCAGGGGTAAATCAGAGGGTGTCAGTGGCGAACCAGAGGGTGGCAGTGCTGACACAGAGGGTTACAGTGGTTAACCAGAGGGTGGCAGTGGTGAACCAGAGGGTTACAGTGGTTAACCAGAGGGTGGCAGTGGTGAACCAGAGGGTGACAGTGGTGAACCAGAGGTGCTGTGATGAACCAGAGGGTGGCAGTCGTGAACCAGAGGGTGGCAGTGGTGAACCAGAGGGTGACAGTGCTGAACCAGAGGGTGGCAGGGGTGAACCAGAGAGTGGCAGTGCTGAACCAGAGGGTGGCAGTGGTGAACCAGAGGGTGGCAGGGGTGAACCAGAGGGTGGCAGGGGTGAATCAGAGGGTGGCAGTGGTTAACCAGAGGGTGGCAGTGCTGAACCAGAGGGTGGCAGGGTTGAACCAGAGGGTGGCAGGGGGGAACCAGAGGGTGGCATGGGTGAACCAGAGTGTGGCAGTGGTGAACCAGAGAATGGCAGTGGTAAACCAGAGGGTGGCAGTGCTAAACCAGAGGGTGACAGTGGTTAACCAGAGGGTGGCAATGGTGAACCAGAGGTGCTGTGATGAACCAGAGGGTGGCTGTCATGAACCAGAGGGTGGCAGTGGTGAACCAGAGGGTGACAGTGCTGATCCAGAGGGTGCTGTGATGAACCAGAGGGTGGCATTGGTGAAGCAGAGGGTGGCAGTGGTGAACCAGAGGGTGGCAGTGGTGAACCAGAGGGTGGCAGTGCTGAACCAGAGGGTGGCAGGTGTGAACCAGAGGGTGGCAGGGGTGAACCAGAGGGTGGCAGTGATGAACCAAATGGTGGCAGGGGTGAACCAGAGGCTGGCAGTGGGGAACCAGAGGGTGGCATGGGTGAACCAGAGGGTGGCAGTGGTGAACCAGAGAGTGGCAGTGGTGAACCAGAGGGTGGCAGTGCTGAACCAGAGGGTGACAGTGGTTAACCAGAGTGTGGCAGTGGTGAACCAGAGGTGCTGTGATGAACCAGAGGGTGGCAGTTGTGAACCAGGGGGTGGCAGTGGTGAACCAGAGGGTGACAGGGCTGAACCAGAGGATGGCAGGGGTGAATCAGAGAGTGGCAGTGGTGAACCAGAGGGTGGCAGTGCTGACACAGAGGGTTACAGTGGTTAACCAGAGGGTGGCAGTGGTGAACCAGAGGGTGGCAGTGGTGAACCAGAGGTGCTGTGATGAACCAGAGGGTGGCAGTCGTGAACAAGAGGGTGGCAGTGGTGAACCAGAGGGTGACAGTGCTGAACCAGAGGGTGGCAGGGGTGAACCAGAGAGTGGCAGTGCTGAACCAGAGGGTGGCAGTGGTGAACCAGAGGGTGGCAGGGGTGAACCAGAGGGTGGCAGGGGTGAATCAGAGGGTGGCAGTGCTGAACCAGAGGGTGACAGTGGTTAACCAGAGTGTGGCAGTGGTGAACCAGAGGTGCTGTGATGAACCAGAGGGTGGCAGTTGTGAACCAGGGGGTGGCAGTGGTGAACCAGAGGGTGACAGGGCTGAACCAGAGGGTGGCAGGGGTGACCCAGAGGGTGCTGTGATGAACCAGAGGGTGGCAGTGGTGAACCAGAGGGTGGTAGGGGTGAACCAGAGGGTGGCAGGGATGAACCAGAGGGTGGCAGTGGGGAACCAGAGGGTGGCATGGGTGAACCAGAGGGTGGCAGTGGTGAACCAGAGAATGGCAGTGGTGAACCAGAGGGTGGCAGTGCTGAACCAGAGGGTGACAGTGGTGAACCAGAGGGTGGCAGTGCTGAACCAGAGGGTGACAGTGGTGAACCAGAGGGTGGCAGTGGTGAACCAGAGGTGCTGTGATGAACCAGAGGGTGGCAGTGGTGAACCAGAGGGTGGCAGTGGTGAACCAGAGGGTTACAGTGCTGAACCAGAGGGTGGCAGTGGTGAACCGGAGGGTGCTGTGATGAACCAGAGGGTGGCTGTGGTGAACCAGAGGATGGCAGGGGTGAATCAGAGAGTGGCAGTGGTGAACCAGAGGGTGGCAGTGCTGACACAGAGGGTTACAGTGGTTAACCAGAGGGTGGCAGTGGTGAACCAGAGGGTGGCAGTGGTGAACCAGAGGTGCTGTGATGAACCAGAGGGTGGCAGTCGTGAACAAGAGGGTGGCAGTGGTGAACCAGAGGGTGACAGTGCTGAACCAGAGGGTGGCAGGGGTGAACCAGAGAGTGGCAGTGCTGAACCAGAGGGTGGCAGTGGTGAACCAGAGGGTGGCAGGGGTGAACCAGAGGGTGGCAGGGGTGAATCAGAGGGTGGCAGTGGTTAACCAGAGGGTGGCAGTGGTGAACCAGAGGGTGGCAGGGGGGAACCAGAGGGTGGCATGGGTGAACCAGAGTGTGGCAGTGGTGAACCAGAGGGTGGCAGGGGTGAACCAGAGGGTGGCAGGGGTGAATCAGAGGGTGGCAGTGGTTAACCAGAGGGTGGCAGTGGTGAACCAGAGGGTGGCAGGGGGGAACCAGAGGGTGGCATGGGTGAACCAGAGTGTGGCAGTGGTGAACCAGAGAATGGCAGTGGTAAACCAGAGGGTGGCCGTGCTGAACCAGAGGGCGACAGTGGTTAACCAGAGGGTGGCAGTGGTGAACCAGAGGTGCTGTGATGAACCAGAGGGTGTCAGTCGTGAACCAGAGGGTGGCAGTGGTGAACCAGAGGGTGACAGTGCTGAACCAGAGGGTGCTGTGATGAACCAGAGGGTGGCAGTGGTGAAGCAGAGGGTGACATTGGTGAACCAGAGGGTGGCAGTGGTGAACCAGAGGGGGGCAGTGCTGAACCTTAGGGTGACAGTGGTTAACCAGTGGGTGGCAGTGGTGAAACAGAGGTGCTGTGCTGAACCAGAGGGTGGCAGTGGTGAACCAGAGGGTGGCAGTGGTGAACCAGAGGGTGGCAGTGGTGAACCAGAGGGTGACAGTGTTGAACCAGAGGGTGGCAGGGGTGAACAAGAGGATGGCAGTGGTGAACCAGAGGGTGGCAGTGATGAACTGGAGGGTGGCAGTGGTGAACCAGAGGGTTCTGTGCCCATACACAACTGCATGGGTATCTTCGCCATGCAAGCGGCCCGCGAACATGCAAAAAGCCCCACGAACACGCAAAAAGCCCGCAAACACGCAAAAAAACCCGCGAACGCGCAAAAAACAAAAATCCGCAAATTCGCGGATTTTGCGGATTGCAAATATGTTTTTGCGCGAATTCGCGGAACGCGAATTCGCAAATTTCGCCCATACCTACTCCTTGGCTGATAACCTTGGTAGTTGGGCCATAGTTGAATATGGACTTGGGGATTGCAAATTAATTGTGTGTACCATTTATGGCTCCAATCTAGATGAGGCAGAAACTCTGGAAGAGTTAAATTTAGAGCTGGCTACTTGAGGACAACCTTTGGTAATTTGTGGGGATATAAATATCAGTTTGGCTAAGTGGTGGTGAACCAGAGGGTGACAGTGGTTAACCAGAGGGGGGCAATGGTGAACCAGAGGTGCTGTGATGAACCAGAGGGTGGCTGTGGTGAACCAGAGAGTGGCAGTGGTGAACCAGAGGGTGACAGTGCTGAACCAGAGGGTGCTGTGATGAACCAGAGGGTGGCAGTGGTGAAGCAGAGGGTGGCAGTGGTGAACCAGAGGGTGGCAGTGGTGAACCAGAGGGTGGCAGTGCTGAACCAGAGGGTGGCAGGTGTGAACCAGAGGGTGGCAGGGGTGAACCAGAGGGTGGCAGTGATGAACCAAATGGTGGCAGGGGTGAACCAGAGGATGGCAGTGGGGAACCAGAGGGTGGCAAGGGTGAACCAGAGGGTGGCAGTGGTGAACCAGAGAATGGCAGTGGTGAACCAGAGGGTGGCAGTGCTGAACCAGAGGGTGACAGTGGTGAACCAGAGGGTGGCAGTGCTGAACCAGAGGGTGACAGTGGTGAACCAGAGGGTGGAAGTGGTGAACCAGAGGTGCTGTGATGAACCAGAGGGTGGCAGTCGTGAACCAGAGGGTGGCAGTGGTGAACCAGAGGGTGACAGTGCTGAACCAGAGGGTGGCAGTGGTGAACCAGAGGATGGCAGGGGTAAATCAGAGGGTGTCAGTGGCGAACCAGAGGGTGGCAGTGCTGACACAGAGGGTTACAGTGGTTAACCAGAGGGTGGAAGTGGTGAACCAGAGGGTTACAGTGGTTAACCAGAGGGTGGCAGTGGTGAACCAGAGGGTGACAGTGGTGAACCAGAGGTGCTGTGATGAACCAGAGGGTGGCAGTCGTGAACCAGAGGGTGGCAGTGGTGAACCAGAGGGTGACAGTGCTGAACCAGAGGGTGGCAGGGGTGAACCAGAGAGTGGCATTGCTGAACCAGAGGGTGGCAGTGGTGAACCAGAGGGTGGCAGGGGTGAACCAGAGGGTGGCAGGGGTGAATCAGAGGGTGGCAGTGGTTAACCAGAGGGTGGCAGTGCTGAACCAGAGGGTGGCAGGGTTGAACCAGAGGGTGGCAGGGTTGAACCAGAGGGTGGCAGGGGGGAACCAGAGGGTGGCATGGGTGAACCAGAGTGTGGCAGTGGTGAACCAGAGAATGGCAGTGGTAAACCAGAGGGTGGCAGTGCTAAACCAGAGGGTGACAGTGGTTAACCAGAGGGTGGCAATGGTGAACCAGAGGTGCTGTGATGAACCAGAGGGTGGCTGTCATGAACCAGAGGGTGGCAGTGGTGAACCAGAGGGTGACAGTGCTGATCCAGAGGGTGCTGTGATGAACCAGAGGGTGGCATTGGTGAAGCAGAGGGTGGCAGTGGTGAACCAGAGGGTGGCAGTGGTGAACCAGAGGGTGGCAGTGCTGAACCAGAGGGTGGCAGGTGTGAACCAGAGGGTGGCAGGGGTGAACCAGAGGGTGGCAGTGATGAACCAAATGGTGGCAGGGGTGAACCAGAGGCTGGCAGTGGGGAACCAGAGGGTGGCTTGGGTGAACCAGAGGGTGGCAGTGGTGAACCAGAGAGTGGCAGTGGTGAACCAGAGGGTGGCAGTGCTGAACCAGAGGGTGACAGTGGTTAACCAGAGTGTGGCAGTGGTGAACCAGAGGTGCTGTGATGAACCAGAGGGTGGCAGTTGTGAACCAGGGGGTGGCAGTGGTGAACCAGAGGGTGACAGGGCTGAACCAGAGGGTGGCAGGGGTGACCCAGAGGGTGCTGTGATGAACCAGAGGGTGGCAGTGGTGAACCAGAGGGTGGTAGGGGTGAACCAGAGGGTGGCAGGGATGAACCAGAGGGTGGCAGTGGGGAACCAGAGGGTGGCATGGGTGAACCAGAGGGTGGCAGTGGTGAACCAGAGAATGGCAGTGGTGAACCAGAGGGTGGCAGTGCTGAACCAGAGGGTGACAGTGGTGAACCAGAGGGTGGCAGTGCTGAACCAGAGGGTGACAGTGGTGAACCAGAGGGTGGCAGTGGTGAACCAGAGGTGCTGTGATGAACCAGAGGGTGGCAGTGGTGAACCAGAGGGTGGCAGTGGTGAACCAGAGGGTTACAGTGCTGAACCAGAGGGTGGCAGTGGTGAACCGGAGGGTGCTGTGATGAACCAGAGGGTGGCTGTGGTGAACCAGAGGATGGCAGGGGTGAATCAGAGAGTGGCAGTGGTGAACCAGAGGGTGGCAGTGCTGACACAGAGGGTTACAGTGGTTAACCAGAGGGTGGCAGTGGTGAACCAGAGGGTGGCAGTGGTGAACCAGAGGTGCTGTGATGAACCAGAGGGTGGCAGTCGTGAACAAGAGGGTGGCAGTGGTGAACCAGAGGGTGACAGTGCTGAACCAGAGGGTGGCAGGGGTGAACCAGAGAGTGGCAGTGCTGAACCAGAGGGTGGCAGTGGTGAACCAGAGGGTGGCAGGGGTGAACCAGAGGGTGGCAGGGGTGAATCAGAGGGTGGCAGTGCTGAACCAGAGGGTGACAGTGGTTAACCAGAGTGTGGCAGTGGTGAACCAGAGGTGCTGTGATGAACCAGAGGGTGGCAGTTGTGAACCAGGGGGTGGCAGTGGTGAACCAGAGGGTGACAGGGCTGAACCAGAGGGTGGCAGGGGTGACCCAGAGGGTGCTGTGATGAACCAGAGGGTGGCAGTGGTGAACCAGAGGGTGGTAGGGGTGAACCAGAGGGTGGCAGGGATGAACCAGAGGGTGGCAGTGGGGAACCAGAGGGTGGCATGGGTGAACCAGAGGGTGGCAGTGGTGAACCAGAGAATGGCAGTGGTGAACCAGAGGGTGGCAGTGCTGAACCAGAGGGTGACAGTGGTGAACCAGAGGGTGGCAGTGCTGAACCAGAGGGTGACAGTGGTGAACCAGAGGGTGGCAGTGGTGAACCAGAGGTGCTGTGATGAACCAGAGGGTGGCAGTGGTGAACCAGAGGGTGGCAGTGGTGAACCAGAGGGTTACAGTGCTGAACCAGAGGGTGGCAGTGGTGAACCGGAGGGTGCTGTGATGAACCAGAGGGTGGCTGTGGTGAACCAGAGGATGGCAGGGGTGAATCAGAGAGTGGCAGTGGTGAACCAGAGGGTGGCAGTGCTGACACAGAGGGTTACAGTGGTTAACCAGAGGGTGGCAGTGGTGAACCAGAGGGTGGCAGTGGTGAACCAGAGGTGCTGTGATGAACCAGAGGGTGGCAGTCGTGAACAAGAGGGTGGCAGTGGTGAACCAGAGGGTGACAGTGCTGAACCAGAGGGTGGCAGGGGTGAACCAGAGAGTGGCAGTGCTGAACCAGAGGGTGGCAGTGGTGAACCAGAGGGTGGCAGGGGTGAACCAGAGGGTGGCAGGGGTGAATCAGAGGGTGGCAGTGGTTAACCAGAGGGTGGCAGTGCTGAACCAGAGGGTGGCAGTGGTGAACCAGAGGGTGGCAGGGGGGAACCAGAGGGTGGCATGGGTGAACCAGAGTGTGGCAGTGGTGAACCAGAGAATGGCAGTGGTAAACCAGAGGGTGGCCGTGCTGAACCAGAGGGCGACAGTGGTTAACCAGAGGGTGGCAGTGGTGAACCAGAGGTGCTGTGATGAACCAGAGGGTGTCAGTCGTGAACCAGAGGGTGGCAGTGGTGAACCAGAGGGTGACAGTGCTGAACCAGAGGGTGCTGTGATGAACCAGAGGGTGGCAGTGGTGAAGCAGAGGGTGGCATTGGTGAACCAGAGGGTGGCAGTGGTGAACCAGAGGGGGGCAGTGCTGAACCTTAGGGTGACAGTGGTTAACCAGTGGGTGGCAGTGGTGAAACAGAGGTGCTGTGCTGAACCAGAGGGTGGCAGTGGTGAACCAGAGGGTGGCAGTGGTGAACCAGAGGGTGGCAGTGGTGAACCAGAGGGTGACAGTGTTGAACCAGAGGGTGGCAGGGGTGAACAAGAGGATGGCAGTGGTGAACCAGAGGGTGGCAGTGATGAACTGGAGGGTGGCAGTGGTGAACCAGAGGGTTCTGTGCCCATACACAACTGCATGGGTATCTTCGCCATGCAAGCGGCCCGCGAACATGCAAAAAGCCCCACGAACACGCAAAAAGCCCGCAAACACGCAAAAAACCCCGCGAACGCGCAAAAAACAAAAATCCGCAAATTCGCGGATTTTGCGGATTGCAAATATGTTTTTGCGCGAATTCGCGGAACGCGAATTCGCAAATTTCGCCCATACCTACTCCTTGGCTGATAACCTTGGTAGTTGGGCCATAGTTGAATATGGACTTGGGGATTGCAAATTAATTGTGTGTACCATTTATGGCTCCAATCTAGATGAGGCAGAAACTCTGGAAGAGTTAAATTTAGAGCTGGCTACTTGAGGACAACCTTTGGTAATTTGTGGGGATATAAATATCAGTTTGGCTAATCAAGAGCTGCAGGATGGGCCTCAGAGATATAAAGGTTGTAAACCATGGGTTTTTAAAGCTTTATATCATCTAGTAAACGATCATGGGTTAGTTGATGTGTTGGGTAAGTTAAATCCTCTGGATCCGGGCTATACAATTTATTCTTTTCCCCCATAAAAAGTTAGTTTGTTTAGATAATTTTTTTGTATCTACTACCTCTTTAGTAGGTGCCTCAGTCCAAGTATATCCCAGGATTTCGTCTGACCATGCCCCAATTGTTTTGGTATTGAGTGCACTAGGTCAGAAAGTGCTGCCTAAGACTTTCTCGTTTGACCAGAAACTGTGTCTAAATGATGAGTTTAGAGAATACATGATTTGCTGGATGAAGGACTTTTTTGATAATAATAGGCAGTCTGCTCATATTGCAACTATTTAGAAAACGTTTAAAGCTTGTTTTCGGGGTGAAGGATTTATTTTCGGACTCCATCAGCAAAGGAAAATTAAGTCAGAGCTACAGGGACTGTATGCAGCTTTGAGAGAGGCGGAGGGTAAATTAACTTTGGGGATTGCACAGTGAGGTAATAATATATTGGAGCTAGAAAACTCTGTTGCTAGAGGCTGGGCTAAAATTCAAGGTTTGTGGAATATTGAGAGTGCTAAAAAGTATTTAGTTTATAAAAACAAAATCATGAGTACGGGGAAACAGTTGATAGATGCCTGGCCCTATGGCTGCGCAATGAAGAATCTTTCCGCTCTATTGCTTCTCTGAATTATACGAATGGCCATCTATGTCAGGATCCACAGCATATACTGTCTTTTTTTCATCAGTTTTATACTGAATTGTATATAAAACAGGAAGGGGCTGGGGTGGATAATAGTGTATTCTTGGAAGAGGGAATATCATATTTAGATCCTCTTGAGTCGGAACAATTGGATAGCCCACTTACAATGGCAGAATTAGAAATGGCTGTTAATAGTCTTGACTTAGGAAAAGCGGCTGGGCCTGACAAGATGCCGGCAAAGATTTACAAACTGTTCTTTCATTATTTAAAGGACAATATGCTGACTACTTTTAGGGCTGCACAGGAGGGTCATGCTCCCAAATCATGGGCTGAAGCCATTATCGTGTTTTTTTGTAAGAAGGGTAAAGACCCTTTATTGGTTGGATCAAATTGCCTGATCTCGCTGTTAAATTGCGATAGTAAAATATACTCTAAGATATTTGCACATCGTTTATCTAAGGTTATCAGCTCATTAGTTTCTGTAAACAAACCTGGGTTTATACGATCTCGAGGGACTGTTACCCATTTAAATAAAGTGGTC
Organism: Lissotriton helveticus; assembly: GCF_964261635.1. NCBI lineage: Eukaryota > Metazoa > Chordata > Amphibia > Caudata > Salamandridae > Lissotriton > Lissotriton helveticus. The sequence goes on from NC_136071.1 coordinate 515,970,595, forward strand.
ACTGTAGGAGAGTAGGGTCTGCTTCCTATGGTTACCTCCACTTTTTGCTGTGATTCTCTGGTTTTTTGACTTTAGTGTGGCAGTGAACCTGCTAATCAGGCTCACAGCCCAGCTGTTCTCTCTCTAAATTGATACCATGTACTTTAGGTACATACCAGATTGGTTACTGGGTTACCCTTGTGAGCCCCTGTATAGTGTACCATAGGTACCCTGGGCATAGGTGCACCCTAGGCCTACCAGGGGCTGCAGCATGTATTGTGCCACCCCTGGTTTGCCTTCCAAACTGACACCACAGGTCTGTTCACACAGCCTGGGTAAGGTGGTGTAATCACCCATTACTTAGATATAGTATACCTATATATATATATATTACCTACTGGCGGTCGCCAGTAGGTATATATAGTTAGGATTTTTTCTCTATGGGTTTTTTGAAAATTCTATGTCTAATAACTTTTGCGTTTGTGGACGGAATTGGCTGAAATTTTCAGGAAAATGCCACATTTTGTTTCTGAGCAGCCCTTAAAAATTTGGGGGGGGTTCGTCAAGGGGGGGCCGAGAAAAAAGGGGGGTCCCAAAACGTGTTTTTAACATTGAGTTTTCCATAGGGCGGTTGGCCTCACTTTTAGCCCGAACGGCTGAATGGATTTGCACGAAACTTGGCAAAATTGTAGGGACTGGTAGCCCGATGTGCCTTTTGTAGGTCTCAATATATGTGCTCCAGTGGATTTTGAGAAATTAACGTTTAAAAAAAAATATATATCTCTAACAGCGGACCGGGCAGCGCTCTGGTTCGCGGACTTTTCGCGCAACGGAGCTTTGTGAAGCGAAGCTGATTGGTTCTCCGGCGTCTGTCAACATTCCAAACAGTCCGTAGCGGCCGCCATCTTGTCTCTCGGTAGGATCGAGAGACAAGAGGAGGCCGAAGCGAAGGGGCAAATGACCATAAGGGGGCATAGTACATTGTCGCTCACCCCCTAGGTTTGATGTGGAGGTTTTAAAAGGGCCCCGCGGGGCAAAAAAAAATAAAAATAATAATAATCGAACAGCTGAATGGATTTGCACGAAAGTTGGCAAGATTGTAGGGACTGGTAGCCCGATGTGCCTTTGCTAGATCTCAATATATGTGCTCCAGTGGATTTTGAGAAATTAACGTTCAAAAAAAGATATATATCTGTAACAGCGCACCGCTTCGCGTACTTTTCGCGTTACGGAGCTTTGCGAAGCGAAGCTGATTGGCTCTCCGGCGTCTGTAAACATTCCAAACAGTCCGTAGCGGCCGCCATCTTGTCTCTCGGTAGGATCAAGAGACAAGAGGAGGCCAAAGCGAAGGGGCAAATGACCATAAGGGGGAATAGTAGATCGTCGGTGACCCCCTACGTTTGATGTGGAGGTTTTAAAAGGGCACCGCGGGGCAAAAAAAATAATAATAATAATAATCGAACGGCTGAATGGATTTGCACGAAACTTGGCAAAATTGTAGGGACTGGTAGCCCGATGTGCCTTTGCTAGGTCTCAATATATGTGCTCTAGTGGATTTTGAGAAATTAACGTTCAAAAAAAGATATATATCTGTAACAGCGCTCCGCTTCTCGTACTTTTCGCGTTACGGAGGTTTGCGAAGCTGATTGGTTTTTCGGCGTCTGTAAACATTCCAAACAGTCCGTAGCGGCCGCCATCTTGTCTCTCGGTAGGATCGAGAGACAAGAGGAGGCCAAAGCGAAGGGGCAAATGACCATAAGGGGGCATAGTAGATCCTCCCTGACCCCCTAGGTTTGATGTGGAGGCTTTGAAAGGGTCTCGCAGGGCAAAAAAAAAATATACAGTTTTTTTAGTTTTTTTGCGTGGAGTGCGCCCGGTTCGCGAACCGGGAAGCGGTCTGGGGAGCGTACTTTCTTGAAAATTAGTGAAAAAAGTTAGAGTAAAATAATAATTGTGAGTGATCAGATGTAGGGTAGCTCTGAGAAGAGCTTTTGGGTTTATGGTACATTTAGGTACTTATAAGTAGGTACCAATGCACAGTCTTAAATTCAGAGTGAAAACTCTGTTGCCCTCATCTGAGAAGTGAACTCCATCTGCTCTGTAGATATCTTGCATGTAGTAACGCAAGTTATTGTTGTACAGGGAGCCCATTCCATGGTCTCTCATGTAAGCTGAAACAGATTTGTTTACATGCTTCCTCGATTTCTCAATTTGTGGACAAAATTGGTTCGACCACCTCCATTTCTGTCTTTGGCATATATTTGAATATACCAAGGCAGTCTGAGGAAAAAGTGCCATCAATTGCTCAAAGGTGTCCTTTAAAAGCATTTCCAGACCTACCCCAGTCAAAGTGCCCAAATCATTACCTCCACAGTGCACAATTAACAGGTCAGGTTTTGGCAAATGCATAAAGGTTTTCACCAATGGTATCAATTGGTGACATTTTAATCCTCTGTGGCCAAACCACTTAATTTCCACATCTTGTAAATTGAGGTTAGGTAAATTCCTGTTTTCAGCGTACCTTTGAGCCCAATAGATGTAGCTATGTCCAACAATCCAGACAGAAAACATGGCGAGAGAAGGTTCTCCTGCAGTCAGATGAAGTGTGGCAATGAAATGGCAGTTGAAAAAATGAGAGTGTAAAATGAAAAAAACTGAGGAGTTTCTGTGTTAATGAAGCAGTAAGAGTGATTGGTGGATTTTGATTGCTGAAAACAGAAAGTTAGTGTGCATGGATGAGTTCGTTGAAAGATGTATTTTGAGTGGCGAAGAAAAAATCATTAAATGAAAGAATGCTTTGGATATGCAGGTGCACTGAGAGTTCAGATTCCAATTGCAACATTGTTGTGTGAGAGGTCTTGCAAGAGGTGGTTGCTATGCAGAAAAAGCAGAGAGGGGGCAGAGGGGGGAAGGGTTTTGCTTTGAAAAAAAGTGAGGGAAGAGTTTTGATTGGGTGACATGAGAGATCTGTGTGAGGAATTACAGCATTTCTCTGCTTTTGATAGCTGCAGACTCTGGAGTGCATACCTTTTGCTCTGCTGAAGACAAATTGGTGTGTTTCTGAGACTGTTTTGAAACTCAAAGTATTTGCTAAGGTGAGAAAACATTTCTTTAATTTAGATAGAAAATAGTGTGCTTTAAGGAGAAAATTATGAAGAAAGTTGTGTTTTTCAAATGTTGCTTTGTCTCAAGTGTTTCACAAATAGATTTTGTTTCTTTGAGAAATTGTAATTGGAGAAAATGTGAAGTATTAGTACTGACAGGGCTTTTATGTGCATAGGAGCTGTGGAGTGTTTTCAAATTATGACTTGTAAATCGTTTTTGAGAAAAAGCAATGGTTTTAATATTGATGAGAAGGACATAATGGTGTCTGCTTCTTTATAAGGTAATTGAGAGTCTCTGATGTTATTTTTCCCATTTCAATGTAAGAAGTTTGTCTGTGGAGCAAATTGCTTGTAAATATGCTCCCACCTGTGCATGGCAAATTTAGATTTTGAATGTTTCCGTTACATAGGCATGTTAAAGGTGACTGAAACATGCTGCAAAGGCAATCAAAAAATGCTTTTATGTGTCTTAAGGACATTTTAAGTCATTTCCCCATGTGCAGTGTTTTCAAATTATGAGTTGAAAATCGTTTTTGAGGTAAAGGAATGTTTTCAAAATTTATGTGCGCCATATGACCCCAAATTTTTTTTTCAGGGGTGCAGCAGGGTGTTCTTGAGACACCCCTGCACCGTCGGAAAAATTCGTAATTTGCGATGAGGTAATTGCTAATCGCAAATTGCACCTTCATTCCTATGGGCCTCCTGCTGCATGGAAATGAATGGGTAATCTTGCTGAAATGCAAAGTCGAATCTGTATTTAAAAGGGTCTGCACCTCTGTACGGGTGTTCGCTATGTGAAGCACGAAAGTTTCACGGGCCGAACTCAAGGCCACCTCTCTCTGAGACAAAAGAGCTCTTATTCTTGCCATGCTGTTGAAATGTGCTCCCAAGGTTGGTATTTGTGGCCAGATTGAAAACTCCCTATGTTCATGTGTGGGAGGAAATAGAACATTTCTGCAGCAAATAACCCGTTCATTTACTGTTACGATAAAATGAATACTTTTAATTAACCCAGAACAATCTTCATTATTGAGCATCAAATAACTACCATTTTCCAAGAACTTGAACGTGGGGATGATAGCAGGAACTGGCGTGCCTTGCAACACGCAAGCCATATTTGGTCGGTGTTTGTTGCATGAACCGTGTAACTGTATGTGCCTACACATTAGTGAATGATCTGGCGTCTCAGTGCATTCCTCTCCATTCAGATAAAGGTCTTGATCATCTTTGAAAATCTGTATGTGTATGGAAGCGACCAGACCTCATGAAGAAAACCACTACCTAAAGGTTAATAACGACCTATTGGTATATATTTCATACAATTTGAAAACTTATATAAAGCAAAAGGCAGCGTTATTAAACCGTGGATAAGGCACGTTGCCAAAGCAGTGAACCTTTTGGATTTATACTGAAAATGTTAAAGGAAGAATTACGGAGTAGGGCCTGTAAATCTTTAATGGACAACGAGTAAAATTACTCCAACCATCATATTCCTCTAACTCCGGGATAGTAGGGGTGTTTAATTTTTTAGAAGTAGCCAATCCAAAGCATTTGGTCTGGGAAATTGTTTCATTCACAAACAACATATGATTTGGGATGAGACATGCACGGTGGAAAGCCTCAGTGCCTTGTACCTGCCAGGTTCGTGAACCCCAAACTGATGTAGATCCTGGATATTTTTACACTGTGTTACGTTAGCATGGGCTCATTACTGGTTTAAACGCCATTTTTCCTTTTTTGTAACTTCTGCACACGATACTTAGTTGTTGCTTTAGCTTTCAGCCTACCTGCGTCAAGATCTATGCCTGCTTCAAGCAGGCGCAGGGTTTTGATGTAGCTTTGTCCTATCTGATTGTAAATGCGGCACACCGTGGGTGGCAGAGCAGCGGTGCACGTTAACTGGTGCATCCCTGGGGATGTGCTAGTTAATATAAATCTGCCCCTTTACATTTAATTATGTGCAGGGGACACAGAGTAGGTGAGGTTTATCCAAGGTTAAGAAGAGATGAGTCCTGTTCAGTGAAAAATTGGAGATAGGCTTCAGTATATTATATACTTAAGTAGTGTGTTAAGTTTTTGATGACTGTTATTAATTTACTGTTGGGTAATAGTGGTTAATAACATTTTTTATTATATTTTACCACAGATTCAACTGCAGATTATTTCAAGATTTTAGGATGCCTAGCAAAGAAAGAGTAAGAAAGGCTGCAAAACGTCAAAGACAGCAGGACCATGGAAGAATGCAGCAGTCCTCTAACAAAAAGATTTGTCAAGTCACCAAGAAAGCACCGGGTAAGAGTCGAAAAACAGTCATAAGAAATATGTGTAGTAAAAAAAATATTACTACAGAAAATGTTTCAGTCCAGAAAAGGAGACAGATTTCAAATGGTAAGGAAAGGCCAATGAGAAATGTTACTGCTAGAGTAAGAGATAACTCTATGCATGAAAGTAGAAGGAAACAAGAGTTTAGGGATATTCGTAAACGAATGTTCCGCAACAGGATAATTGGGAATTTGTTAAAAAATATTAAGAAAGGTCAGCAGAAAGTGGTTTTTTATAAGAGAAAAAAAATTGTTGAGAAAGTTATTGATCAGGCATTTGAAATTAAACGTAAGTTATTTATTTTGACAATCAATAGAATTCGGAAGCTAAACAAGGTAATTTATGATTTCAAAAGAAATAGTAGATGGAAGAGAATAGTTAATCGTAGTAATTTTTGTGAAGTTTTTTCTGGAGAATGGATGCATAGTTCAAGCTCTGAGGCATTTTTTAATGAGGAGAGTTATTTCCAGGATAATGATTTGGTGCATGCAGTTGACACCAGTGGTCGAGCTTATGAAGTGAAAGATGGTTGTCCAGTTGAAAAAGAAAAACTTGTGACAACAGAGATAGAAGAGGTGTTAGGTAATGAGGTTTTAGGGAGACGTCCTAAGGGTCCTGTGTACACCTGGAAGTGTAGTAGTATTTGCAGTGTACGACAGGATTCCATCAATTTGCTTTGTGATTTTATACGGTAATTTAGTAAGAACAGTTTGAAGCAGAAAATGAAGTTGTTGCAAGAATTAGATCCTTGCAGAGTGAGAGAAGTGATAGGTTTGCATGGTCATTCACTGGCTTGTCTTTCCAGGAGAGTATGCCAGAGTGTTTTTCATCATTTCAGGATGCTAGCAGTGCATCATAATAAAGTGAGGAAATTAGTTAGAATGTTGTATTATGCTAAGAGTCCAGCAATTATGCTTAAACAATTATGCGCTGCTCTTTTGCATGGTTCTGAAATAGATGTGAAGAATATATGTGAAGAAATTGAGTTTTGTTACTTTGGAAGTAAAGAGGAGAATGTTGAAATTGACCAAGAAGAAGAGAGTAATGTGGAAGATAGTGTACAGGTTTCCAGTACAGATAATTTCCAGAGGGAAATTGCGACGTTTGAGGTGAAATCAAGTGAGAGGCCAAATTTCACTTGTGTGTGTTGTCGACGCACTTATTATAAGAATCAGACTAAGTTAGTGGATTTATATGGAAAAAGTGAAAGGGAAAATAATAGTGAATGGAAGGATTTTACAACATACTTGATGGTAGAAAATTGTTTTGATTTGGGATTGGATCAACGTGTGTGTACTTATTGTTGTAACAAATTAAATCAAAACCAGATGCCTGCTAGAGCAGTTCATAATAATCTGGAATTGGTTGAGATTCCTTCTGAATTGAAGGATTTAAATACTTATGAATCTATTTTGATTCAAAGTATCCATCCCTTTCAGGCTATTGTAAGAATGGAGCCAAAGACAGGGAAATTGCCTCCATCAGATTTACAGAGAGGATTAAAGGGAAGAGTTGTTTATTTGCCTCTAGATTTGAAGAAAAACATTAACACAATTGGAGTAGAAAAAGTGGAAGAGGAACCTCTTGTTATCTTAGTTAATGGGGTTCCGACAAAGAATAAGAAAATATGGCAAGATTTAGTAGATGTTAGGAAAGTCAAAAGGGCAACATTGTATTTGAAAAAATATAATAAGTACTATAAAAATGTATATGTTGCAGAAGAGGAAGTAAGTGAGGAAGAGGATAACGATTTGTGTGCTGGTCAAATTGAGAAAGTAGAACCCTGTACTAGTGAAGAAATATATGAACATTATAGTGTTCATCCTTTGCATTCCAAGGAAGTCATGGGGAATGCTATTGAGTTGTTTCAAATGAAACAAGCGAAAGGGAGTCCCATTAGTGTTTGGGAGGAAAGTTTGGAAGCTCGGTGTTTCCCACAGCTTTTTCCAACAGGTCTGGGAGGAAGATATGATGAGCGACCTCATCAAATTCCTGCTTCTGAATACCGGACTTTGCGATTGTATGCAGGAGATCCTAGGTTTCGACAATGCATTCCTTATTTGTTTCATCTCCTGTTTGAAAGCGATCTGTCTGGACTGTCATATGCAGTGAACCACATCTTGAAAAGTGGTATACACATGCAAAACATCTCGGCAAGTGACTTTATGGATAAAGTCAATGTCCAAGACAGTATTTTGGATTCTCACCTGATTAATCTCATGGCGTGTCAGCGTGGTACTAATGAGTACTGGTACCGTCGTCATGGTGATTTAAAATGTATGCTAAGGAACTTAGGAACTCCCACATGGTTCCTCACTTTGAGCTGTGCTGAGTATGGCTGGGAAGACTTACTTGAATTTCTACGAGAGGCAAATGCTAACGTAGAAAACATCGAATTCAAGACACCCGGAGAACTGTGCTCTTTGGATCCAGTCAATGTATGTAGGTACTTCAATCATAGATTTGAAGGTATGATGTCTTTCATCATGAATAAGAAGAATCCACCTCTTGGAGAGGTGTTGGATTTCTTCTGGAGGAAGGAGTACCAAGCAAGAGGTGCTCCTCATATACATATGTTGCTGTGGATCAAGGATGCACCTAAATTTGGAACAGATGCAGAAGACTCAGTGATGAGTTTCATAGAACAGTATTCTACGTGTGCTGTTCCAAACGCAAAGGAGAAAAAAAGCCTACGAGAAAAAGTTCTACGTTTCCAAAGCCATCGATGTGGAAAGTACTGTCGTCGTAAATTCCGGAACAAAGACAAGTTCTACACCAAATGTCGTTTCGGCTTTCCACGACCGGTGATTTCTAAAGGAAGAGTGAACAGTTTGATGTCTTCGCTGCGACATAATGTGATGAAGAAATCACCTAAAAACACATACAATTTGAAGAGGAACGAAGAGTCTAAGTACATTAACGACTACAACCCGGTGATTTTGTCCATGTGGAATGCTAACATGGATATACAGTTTGTGGCTGATAACTGTATGGCTGTGGCTCGGTATGTGACATCTTACATCACCAAAAAAGAGAAGACAGAATTGAAGGATATGTGGGAGGACATTTCCCATGAAAAGAGCCTCAGCAAGAAGTTGTACAGTTTCAGTCTGAAGATGTTGTCGCATCGAGAAATCGGAGCTTACGAATGTTCTGACCGGTTGTCTTCAGCAAGTCTCTATGCCAAGTCCAGGAGTATCGTTTGGGCGAGTGTTGGTCTTGCTGCAACGCGTAATCGAGTTCTGAAACCTGTGCGGGAAATTGAGTATTTGGCGGAAAAGGAGCCAAACAGTACCGACATTTTGAAGAGCAACATGTTGGATACATATTATCCAAATCGAAGCAGTCACCTCGAGAATGTTTGTCTGTATGAGGTTCTGCAAAATTACATATTCAAGAGGAACATCAAAGAAGATACTGAGAAAGGAGTGTATGCTGTAATAGGAAGTGAGGGATGTCTGGTCAAGCAAAGAAAATGCCACTTGATAAACCATCGAAAATTGAGTGGCGAATCTCCTGAAAAAAAGGAGTTTTTCTATTTAGCACTTTTGCAACTTTTTAAGCCTTGGCGTGCAGAAGAGGAACTGCTTGGAGATTTCCTTTGTTACGAAGACTCATTCAATGCTGCCAAGGAGACCATAGAATGTCCTGCTTTTCCCAAATATGTAGAAATGTTGAATGTGGAAATTGAGCAGGAAGCAACGATTGCAGCCGAGATTGCCAGAGACAGTTCTCAGGACAGTCAGAGTTCTGCTTCATTGAGTCAGGATCCACTAGGAGGACCTCTTATCGAAAATGAAGCTGCCACTGCTATGAATGAAGTGGAAAGAGCCATGGCACATGCTCAGGAGGATGCGGTTAACTTAGAAGAGTTGGAAAGACAACTCAACGTTGAGCAGAGGAAAATATATGACGAACTTACCATGCAAATTGATCATGGATTAAGTCATGACAAGAAAGAGTGCTCATGTACGTCGTTGAAGCCTGTCCGACTGTACGTGAGTGGAGAAGCGGGAACTGGAAAAAGTTTCCTTATTAAAGCAATTTCATGTTATTTGCAGGAAAGGACAGAGTCATCGCTGTCTTGTGTTGTCACCGCTCCAACTGGACTGGCAGCACATAACATTAAAGGGATTACTTTACATCGTTTACTGATGCTGCCAGTGGAGCATGACAACAAATTAGAATATCACAAGCTATCTGGAGATGCTTGTTTTGAAGTTTCAAGAGTCTTGAGGAAAATGAAACTTCTTATCATTGACGAAGTAAGCATGGTTTCCAATGTCATGCTTGCCTTTGTGCATTTGAGAATGCAAGAAGTTCTCAAAACAGAGTATGATGTGTTATTTGGTGGCAAACACATCATTGTTTTCGGAGATCTTCTGCAGCTGACACCAGTGAAAGGGCAACCTGTGTTCAAAATGCTCACGCATGAAGATACCAGGAAGTGCTTAGGGAGTATTGGCAACATCAATATATGGTTAAACTTCAATTATGCTGAACTGCATGAAAATATGCGTCAGGCAAAGGATGAAGTTTACAAGACTATTCTACAAGATGTTAGAATTGGAAAAGTGACCGAGCATGGGAAAGAAGCTTTACATGCACGATTACTGACAAATTTATATCCAGACGAAGATGTTGTGCCTGAGAATATTTTTCAGAAAGTTACTGAGAAAAAATCTGGAATATGTTTGATGCCAACTCTTGCAGAATGTGCCAAATTCAACAACAAAATGTTGCATTTAGAAAAGCAAGAGATTGTGAAATTGGAAGCTATTGACAGAGTAGAGCATATGGGATCAACAATTATTTTGTCTGAGAATCTGAAAACAAAATTGGATTCATTAGAGAAGAGTATATCTAAAACTGCGGGTTTTGAAAAGACTCTGAATGTGTGCTTGAACTGCCGTATAATTTTAAGAAGGAATTTACATGTTGAAAGAGGTCTGGTAAATGGATCAATGGGTAATGTTGTTGATTTTGTGAAATACAGAAATAGAGATGGAATTGAATTTTTAAAAATTAAATTTGATGGCATTGAGGAAGTACAGCTAATTGCTCGTTGTTCTGCTAGATTTTTGCTTGTAAAAGACTTATATGTTCGTCGTAAGCAGTTTCCTGTTTGCTTGGCATATGCGGTGACAATTCATAAATCGCAAGGTTTAAGTGTAGACTGTGCATTGGTGAATATTGGCAGTTCTGTGTTCAAGGAGGGTATGGCATATGTGGCATTGTCACGAGTTAGGACTTTATCGGGATTGTACTTGATTGAGTGTGATGTCACAAACATTTGTGCGGATCTAGATTGTGTTAAGGAATACAATAGGTTGAGAAGAGAGTATGCGCCACATTTGCCTCAGTATCCTTTGTTTGAGAAACGTGTGGTAGGCCGGAAACGAAGAAATGTGACCAATACTGGGGAGGTTGTAGCAAAAAGACGAAAAGTCGATGAACCTGAAATTACAAGCAGAAACAAAAAGGATTCTGTTGAAGATGTTGTTGGTTTTCAATTTGAAAACAGTTCTGGTGTCAACTGCTATGCTAATGTAGTAGTTAATGTTTTGTTTTCTCTAGAAAATGTAAAAGAAGAGATTGTGGTCAATTCTGATCAAAGATTTTGCAGTTTGTTAAATTCTGTGTTAGAGAAATGTAGCACTGATAGAACAAACATAGAAAGTGTGTCTGAAATTCGAAATCTGTTAGACAGATGTTCAGGCCAAACACAATTCTCTCAAAATAGTCAGCAAGATTGTCAGGAGTTTTTAATGTACATGCTTGATGTATTGCATGATGAAGGTGTAGATGTAGATCACCTGTTTGGGCTTTCTTATCAATGGCAGCATGACTGCGAGAACTGTAGGGTATCAAGTACTACTAGTGTAGACTCAGAAAGATTTATATATTTAACTTTGCCAGACAGTAAATCAGTCTCTTTTAATAAGCTAGTAAAAGCAGCTGATCACAACATGGAGTGTAGCCAATGTAAATCTGAAATGATGTCCACATTATTTATACGAACATATGGCCAGTATGTCATTTTAATGTTCCAACGATGTAGGCCTGATGGAACAAAATTGACAACTTTAATTAAAAATTTTGTGGCTTCACAGTTGTCAATATCAGGAAGGACTTTTGTAACTGTAGCAATTATATATCATGATGGTCCTTCAATAACATCAGGACATTATACAGCTTATTTAAAGTGTAGAAATGGCTGGTCATTCTGCAATGATTCTGTTTTAATTTTCAAAAAAAAATTGCCGTTTGACCTTAAAAACTCTTACCTGGTGTTTTTAAAACCAAAATTTTAGGGAAAGAATCTCGGGATGTGCTCTGAGGAATTTCAAGAAGTTCTCATGGCTCCTACACGATTTGGCCTTGAGGATAAGTGTAGTACAGAGACATAACTTCTTACCATAACACTGGACTTTATGGAGAAATACGTGCACTTTGAATGAGTTCAGAAAAACTGTTTCTTTTTATAAGCTAATTGAAGCAGCCAATCAAAACATGGAGTATAGGGAATGTAAGTCTGCAATGCTGTCTACTGTTTTACATTGCTTTGTGATTAAAAGTGATGTAGAGAATTAAATAATTGTACTAGTCATAAAGGTAGTGTAAGTCTGCTTCATAGTAAGCAGTATCAGTGTGATAGGAAATGTAGAACATGATTGAGGAAGAAGGGGAAGATATTACTAGTCCAGGATTGTGTAAATGATCTTCAACATTTTAATTCTGAAAGTTGTGGAAATGCGAAAAGACGGGATTGGCTAACAAGAAATCCAAGAGTTATACATGGCTCTGACAAGATTTGGCCTTGTGGAATCTTGTGGTAGAGAGCAAGAAGTCATTTATTGTATGTAACATGTTTTTGAAAACGATGGAGGTTTTCTTTCAGAAAGTGGCGGGTTGAAAGTAATAACAGCACAACAGAGTGTAAGCTGTTCATAGGACATCCTTGGCCGTCATGGAAAGTAAGTTAACTTTAAGGAGTTCTGAATTCTGATTTCTAATGTTGTATGGGTTTTTTAAACACAATCATTTTGATTGTGTTTTTTTTCCCCCGCTGTTATATGATGAATACCTTCAAGTCACTGTTTTAGTGAAATTTGATACATTCTGAGAACAGCAAAAATAAACCATTTAACATGTATAATTAATTCTGTTCTGTTTGCATTTATGATGTACATGTAGAACTGTGTAGGAGGCATGGAGAAGGTGAGGCTTCTGTAAGTGTCAAAGTTGTTGCATACAGTCCTCATATTCTACGTAGTCTTTTATATTTCATTACTTTCACTGTTTCTGACTGATCTAAAAATTTTTTTTTAAAAAGAACAGTAAGTATAAGGGAAGGAAACAGACAGTTATGTTAAAAGAAACACAGCTATAGGGAATAAACTAGGGATACTGTTACCCGCAATCCTCTGCTGATGATGTCACTGAGCATGTCATGAATGATGTAATATGTGACATCATCAGCAGTGGATTACGGGTAATAGTATCTCTAGTTTACTCCCTTATAGCTGTCTTTCTTTTAACATAAGTGTCTGTTTCCTTCCCTTATACTTACTGTTCTTTTTTTTAAAAAAATTTTGGGGTTCGCTTCCGGTTCGCGTACCGGGGAGCGAACTGGGAAGCGAACTAAGAGAAATAGAGGTTGGCACAGTTGCAAATATTGTACCAATTTTTTAATAACGGGGAGGTAGTTCTGAAAAGAACTTTTTTTTAAATTGTTTTTGTTGTTTTATATTTTTTTTATTATTTTTCTGAACATTTTTTTACTTTTTTTGAATTTTTCTGAACAGTTTTATAATTTTTTTGTTTTTTTTTCGGAGGGGGCAACGAAAACGATTCATTGTAAAGGGCTCAACAGGAGCAAGAAAACAAAAAAAAAGAATTTATTGTTTGGGGAGTTTCGGACAAACATGAGCATGATTGTCAATAGCTCTGTTGATCAGAGTGATGCTACTTTCTGCGTAGCAAATGAATCCACTGCAATGTAGGCAGACTTGTTTTACTTCACGAAATCTCGTTTGTATATTTGGCACCATCTCCCTGCCCTCTGGTCCCGTTACTTCCGGTACAACAGATCTTCTGGCCATAATAGGGAGATTATCTAGGTCGTCCTGTTCCTCTTCTTCGTCTTCTTGCTGAATTATAACTTTAGCAGGTGGTCCACTCTTCCTTGGATGTGGTGGAGGTGGTGGGGAAGCACCAGCTGAAGCTAGTAAAGAAGCCATTGCTCACTGGTAACAAAGGGTCTTTCTCTCACAATGATGAAAGTCAGAGTGAGGAAAGAAGGAGGGATTTTCACCATTTGGGAAAAAAAATAGTTCTCAACCAATGAAAAGTGTTCATTTTAGATCATATGACCTAGTCTTACATCATTAGGAAACCGAAAGTGAAATGAACCAATGAAAAGTGTTATTACCAAGTCACATGACCTGCTGTGTGTATGTTACGCGCTTTGCAGGGCCTCCCGGTTTGCTTCCAGAAACCTGTGCTTTGCGACTCGGTAAGCGTACGAGTTCGCTAACGTAGCACGTCATATGACGTATCACGCGACAATGCGAAACGTCATGCGGACGGGAGGCGTCACGATGTTGTTTTCTAACGCGGCAGTTGCGGTAAAGAAACGTTTACCGGCTCGTGGTCTATTTCGCGGCATCAAGGTCAGCTAACGGGAAGCTTCCCGATTCGCGAAGCGGGAACGAAGAAAAAAAAATATTTTAAAAAAAAGTTATTAATAAACATATAAAATATATTTTTGGATTTAAAGAAGAATACATTTTACAGCTACAGATATTAGCTGTTAAAAAACCAATGAAATTCACTGAAAAAACCATAGGTTATAGACCATATATAGTTAGGAATTAGCATTTACAAAACCTTGAAAATTCACTGAAAAAACCATAGGTTATAGACCATATATAGTTAGGAATTAGCATTTAAAAAACCTTATTTTACTCACACAAAACCATTGAAATTCCATATATAGTTAGTTGCACTAACTATATATCGCGCACCCGCAATCCACTGCTGATCATGTCACATATTACATCATTCATGACATGGTCAGTGACATCACTGATGACATCACTGATGACATCTCAAATGACATCACTGATGACATCTCATTTGACATCATTCTTGTGCTAATACGATAAACCTCTTCAGACTCTAATATAACCTTAGATACACTCAGTGTATACAGACACTCACACACTGCCACTCATCCATGGAGTTACTCACACACCCAGTCAGTCATGCAAAGAAACAATCTCACCTCCATTTCTTCAACTATACAGTTAAACACACCTTACTTATTGAAACATATACTAACACATATTTACTCTCTTATACAATCCCTGATACAAGTTCACAATGATCGATACAACCACTCACTCATTCAGTGGCTCTCATGCACAGTTATTTATATATGCCAACTCTCACATGTACTGTGTTTTACATATGTACTTACTATGACATGTAGCATTGAGATATCCATTCACTCATCAATACACTCATGCACACAGTCAACTGCCCATGTAGCTGTTTCCACATGCACTCTTGAACTCATACACCTAGTGAATAAACTGCTCACACATCTATGCATAGAGTCACACACCTTCCAGCCACCCCCACACAAACTCAATCTCCCATAGAAATACTTGGGCAACCAATTAATAACACATATAGCCTCTCGTATAGCTAATGATCAACACATGCAGCAGTTTACAGAACAACAGACATAATGATGCACAAATTAAGACAGTTTAGTCACTAACCCATGCATTCAGTGAGACACATTTAATCACTCACTCATACAGTCAGTCACGCACCTACTAAATCCTTCATCCAGACACTTATACATCCACTCATTCTTCAATATGTAAGACATATTTTAACTTTACAGAAACATACAGTCACTGGATGTTGTCATCAGTGATGTCATCAGTGATGTCATTTGAGATGTCATCAGTGATGTCATCAGTGATGTCACTGACCATGTCATGAATGAAGTAATATGTGACATGATCAGCAGTGGATTGCGGGTGCGCGATATATAGTTAGTGCAACTAACTATATATGGAATTTCAATGGTTTTGTGTGAGTAAAATAAGGTTTTTTAAATGCTAATTCCTAACTATATATGGTCTATAACCTATGGTTTTTTCTGTGAATTTCATTGGTTTTTTAACAGCTAATATCTGTAGCTGTAAAATGTATTCTTCTTTAAATCCAAAAATATATTTTATATGTTTATGAATAATTTTTTTTTAAAATATTTTTTTTTCTTCGTTCCCGCTTCGCGAATCGGGAAGCTTCCCGTTAGCTGACCTTGATGCCGCGAAATAGACCGCGAGCCGGTAAACGTTTCTTTACCGCAAGTGCCGCGTTAGAAAACAACATCGTGACGCCTCCCGTCCGCATGACGTTCCACGTTGTCGCTTGATACGTCATATGACGTGCTACGTTAGCGAACTGGTACGCGAAGCGAGTGCCAAAGCGCAGGTTTCTGGAAGCAAACAGGGAGGCCCTGCAAAGCGCTTAACGTAAACACAGCAAGTCATGTGACTTGGTAATAACACTTTTCATTGGTTCATTTCACTTTTGGTTTCCTAATGATGTAAGACTAGGTCATATAATCTAAAATGAACACTTTTGATTGGTTGAGAACTCTTGTTTTTCCCAAATGATGAAAATCCCTCCTTCTTTCCTCACTCTGACTTTCATCATTGTGAGAGAAAGACCCTTTGTGATCACTGAGCAATGGCTTCTTTAGTAGCTTCAGCTGGTGCTTCCCCACCACCTCCACCACATCCAAGGAAGAGTGGACCACCTGCTCAAGTTGTAATTCAACAAGAAGAAGAAGAAGAGGAACAGGAGGACGAGCACGAAGAGAGGCAGTTTTTGCCTGAGCAGCCCAAGACGTCTCACCGGAAAGAAAACTTCATTTGGCAATTTTTTAAAATTCCCAAAGGTCAGAAAAAAGTAAATGCAAGATACGTAACTTGCCTTATATGTCAAGATAGACTGTCCAGAGGGACCGACAAAAAATACAGTTTCGGAAACTACACAATGCATCGCCATATGACTAGGTGGCATCCTAACAACTACAGTGCTGCACAGTTTCGGAACGACCTAGATAATCTCCCTATTATGGCCAGAAGATCTGTTGTACCGGAAGTAACGGGACCAGAGGGCAGGGAGATGGTGCCAAATATACAAATGAGATTTGGTGAAGTAAAACACACCTGCGTATTTTGCGATGGATTCATTTCCTACGGAGAAAGAAGCATCACTCTGATCAACAGAGCTATTGACTATCATATGCAAGTTTGTCCGAAACGCCCAAAATAATAAATACTTCTTTTTTTTGTTTTGTTGCTCCTGTTGAGCCCTTTACAATGAATCGTTTTCATTGCCCCCTCCAAGAAAAACCCAAAAAAATATAAAACTGTTCCGAAAAATTCAAAAACAGTAAAAAAATGTTCAGAAAAATAAAAAAAAAAGTTCTTTTCAGAACTACCTCCCCGTTATTAAAAAATTGGTACAATATTTGGAACTGTGCCAACCTCTATTTCTCTTAGTTCGCTTCCTAGTTCGCTCGCTGGTACGCGAACTGGAAGCGAACCAAAAACAGTAAGTATAAGGGAAGGAAACACACACTTATGTTAAAAGAAAGACAGCTATAGGGGAGTAAACTAGAGATACTATTACCCATAATCCACTACTGATGATGTCACATATTACATCATTCATGACATGCTCAGTGACATCATCAGCAGAGGATTGCGGGTTTTTTGGCAACATGCCTTATCCACGGTTTAATAACGCTGCCTTTTGCTTTATATAAGTTTTCAAATTGTATGAAATATATACCAATAGGTCTTTATGAACCTTTAGGTAGTGCTTTTGTTCATGAGGTCTGGTCGCTTCCATACACATACAGATGTTTCAAAGATGATCAAGAAGTTTATCTGAATGGAGAGGAATGCACTGAGACGCCAGATCATTCACTAATGTGTAGGCACATACAGTTACACGATTCATGCAACAAACACCGACCAAATATGGCTTGCGTGTTGCAAGGCACGCCAGTTCCTGCTATCATCCCCACGTTCAAGTTGTTGGAAAATGGTAGTTATTTGATGCTCAATAATGAAGATTGTTCTGAGTTAATTAAAAGTATTCCTTTTATCGTAACAGTAAGTGAACGGGTTATTTGCTGCAGAAATGTTCTATTTCCTCCCACACATGAACATAGGGAGTTTTCAATCTGGCCACAAATACCAACCTTGGGACACGTTTCAACGGCATGACAAGAATAAGAGCTCTTTTGTCTCAGAGAGAGGTGGCCTTGAGTTCGGCCCGTGAAACTTTCCTACTTCACATAGCGAACACCCGTACACAGGTTTGCCTTTCAATTTCAGCAACATGTTTCCGACTATCTTTAACGCATCCTCCACAAAATCCCTGGCACACTTTTTTAAAGTTGTTACCAGTGGTCTCGTGACTTCATTTGAGAAAATCTTTGGAGTCATCCCTGCTCCCTTTCATTCCATTTTCTCCACTCTGGTTCGTGGATTGCATTTTTACTTGCATTACCAGCGGACGCTCTTGTGCTTTTTTACATTTTTAAATATGGATGTCCCTCCTATGCAACCTCCGACCCTGCAGCTGCTGACACTGTTCCGCAATCGCATGCTAGAATATTATGGCACAATGCCGTTGGCGATATTAAGCACGGCATATGGATTATCTTTTCGGTTCTCCTACTTCACCTGTGTCCAGCCTGTATTTCACTGCCTGACCTGTGATTTCGATTGGGCCATTGATTTGTGTCTCTGCGGACCGGTTTCTCCTGACGTCGACTTTAATCAGCTGATGACTCCTATCATTACTCACGAGTTGATTTGTCCTGGCGAAAGGATTATGGCTGTGGCATTGATGCATGGACTACTTGGTCCCTGGAATTTACTGGCGGCAGCACAGTCTTTCTTGGAACACAGCTTTCTTGAAAACCCACCGAGCTGTCCTCTGATGGTGATAGAGGATCCGGTGCTGGGAGAGCACGTATGTTCTTTTCCGCTTTTAAATTGGATGGCTGAACTGTTTTCGGATGAAGACGGTGACTTCCTATTGGAGGCTGTTGCAGCTTATTTTGCATACACAGTTATGTCATAGACCTTTTTCATGTTTGATATGCTGAGTACTAGCATTTCATTGACAATTCATTGACTTATTTGTCAAGTTTTTATTATTTACCTTGCCTATTGGCTTAAGACTCGATAAAGTACTTGGCTGTTTTATTTTTCTTTAGCATTGAATTTTCCTAGTTTTTAATGCTTTACCTTGCGGACCGTCCACATATAAACTTGCAATCTGCTCTCATGAGATGGCACTTCTATTATCTTATTCAGTTCGTTTCCGGATCATGAGGAGGTGTCATCTAGGTCCTGGATATCTTTACACCGTGTTAAGTTAGCATGGGCTCATTACCGGTTTAAACGCCATTTTTCCTTTTTTGCAACTTCTGCACACGACACTTAGTTGTTGCTTTAGCTTTCCACCTAGTAGTTCATCGTGGTTTACATGAGAATAATATGTTATTGGTCTACTATCTGCTTTACTTGTTAAACTATATCTGTACAGCGAGTGCTAAAGTTTCAAGAACAACACGATACAGAATTGTTATGAGGTCTGATCTCCACGACTTCATACTCATAACATAAGTGCAACTTCTGCCAATTCTGGGCATGAGGCGGGTTTTATATTGCTTTGCCGAACACACATACACAACAGTTGATGCGGTTCACATGAAGAGAGAGCTGGTGTATGCTGATGTGATTCCTTCAAATCTAAGACACTAAAGTATGGACACGCCCTAAACCAACACAAAGAGACCTTCTTAGCAAATAATATAATATGTGTATTAGGGAGGGTGAGATATAAGCAGCCGCGGGCCGTGGAGGGAGTTACGATGGGGCAGGGAGGCGGGGAGGGGGAGAAGCAGGGTGGAGCCCTCTCTACCTTGCCCCTCCCCCTCCCCGCCTCCCTGCCCCACCGTAACTCCCTCCACGGCCCGCGGCTGCTTATAAGTGTTGCTAACTCTTATTCATTTACAGCATGTTAACATACTGTCACCATTCGCTTTTTATGTACTAGTAACTATGCTGGTAATTTTGCTACTGATAATATGTGTACTTGTATTCTCCACCCTGCTTCTCCCCCTCCCCGCCTCCCTGCCTCACCGTAACTCCCTCCACGGCCCGCGGCTGCTTATAAGTGTTGCTAACTCTTATTCATTTACAGCATGTTAACATACTATCACCATTCACTTTTTATGTACTAGTAACTATGCTGGTAATTTTGCTACTGATAATATGTGTACTTTTATTATCTAAGGTACTACGCCTGAGAAGACGGCATTAGTAAATAAACATTTCAAATACACATGTGTTCTTCTTAACTCCATGTTCTGGTTTCTAAGAAATATATAACGACCGACTGTTCATGAGTTCCACGTATCCTGAGGTACTATAAGTTCATATTCTGGATTGTCTAAACATTGAGAGTTTGTTATATCCAATGTGACACTGTACCTAGCTTGCTAAATAGTTTTTGATTACTAACGTGAGTTTTGGGACACCCTAATTCGCCGAGGTTCCAATCCTCTGTCCACAGTTCTGTGTGAGAACAGAAACCCTGCGACAGGGGCACCCCCGACCCTTGCTGGAGCTTCATCACACTTGCGATACAACTCCAGCAATGCGCCACCTTTACGGCACAGATACATCACGCATCTGTGCTGTTTTTGCCCCATGATGCGCCGCATTGTAAATGCAGCACACCATAGGTGACGGAACAGCGGCACAGAATGACTAACACATCCCTGGTGATGCGCCAGTCATCATAAATCTATCCCTATGCTTCTTATCTTGTTAGAGATGAACCGCCATATGTATCATCAAAGTTATTTGCATTTCCTAAATAGCGAACTTTAAGGAATAAATAGCGATTCTTTACCATTCCTAGTTTGCGATGAGCTATTTGCTAATTAGCCGAATGTAGCCCAATGAAGCCCAATGTAGCCCAATGTAGCCCAAAGATGGCCGCCAGACACACAAAAAAACAAATGTAGCCCAAATATCAGCCAGATGTAGCCCAACTATAGCCCAGTGACAGAATGACCAATCAGCTTCGCAAACCTCCGTTACGCGAAGCGGAGCGCTGTTACAGATATATATCTTTTTTTGAACGTTAATTTCTCAAAATCCACTGGAGCACATATATTGAGACCTAGCAAAGGCACATCGGGCTACCAGTCCCTAATATTTTGCCAAGTTTCGTGCAAATCCATTCAGCCGTTCAATTATTATTTTTATTATTTTTTTTTGCCCCGCGGGGCCCTTTTAAAACCTCCACATCAAACCTAGGGGGTCAGCGAGGATCTACTATGCCCCCTTATAGTTATTTCCCCCTTTGTTTTGACCTCCTCTTGTCTCTCGATCCTACCGAGAGACAAGATGGCGGCCGCTACGGACTGTTTGGAATGTTGACAGACGCCGGAGAACCAATCAGCTTCGCTTCACAAAGCTCCGTTGCGCGAAAAGTCCGCGAACCAGAGCGCTAACCGGTCCGCTGTTACAGATATATATCTTTTTTTAAACGTTAATTTCTCAAAATCCACTGGAGCACATATATTGAGACCTACAAAAGGCACATCGGGCTACCAGTCCCTACAATTTTGCCAAGTTTCGTGCAAATCCATTCAGCCGTTCGGGCTAAAAGTGAGGCCAACCGCCCTATGGAAAACTCAATGTTAAAAACACGTTTTGGGACCCCCCTTTTTTCTCGGCCCCCACTGGACGAACCCCCCCCAAATTTTCAAGGGCTGCTCAGAAACAAAATGTGCCATTTTCCTGAAAATTTCAGCCAATTCCGTCCACAAACGCCAAAGTTATTAGACATAGAATTTTCAAAAAACCCATAGAGAAAAAATCCTAACTATATATACCTACTGGCGACCGCCAGTAGGTAATATATATATATATATATATATACATATAGACACATATACACCTATAAGTCACTCCTATGGCAGGCCTTAACAATCCTGGAGGCAGAGTGCTTGGTTTTATGTGAGAGGGTGCCCTAGCATGAGCTGAGCCCCTCTGTAGCTTTCAGAACCATCTCCTTATAGCTGTTCTATGATATAGCCATACCATATACTCTTAAGTGCATTATAATCCTCGTGGTTAATGCTAACTTTGGTTTGGCTTTATCAAAACATGTCGGGTAAGGTGCCAAATACTTTGAATACTACCCCCCCCACCGGTCCTGGCGGCGGGGGTAGCATTGCACCCTTCTAGAGGGAGAAGACATGTATTTACTGGTTTACCTGGTTAAAGTTAAACAGAGCCTCAGCATCCACAGACACGAGTCTGACCTCCTGTTGCTGGATGAAACTCCGGCAGGGGAGGCCTGGACAATAGGTTTCCTGTCCAAGGAAGTGCTGGCACCTCCCCAGACAGGCTTTTGTTAATTGAGGCAGGAAGGGCTGCATTTCAGTGAATGCTTTTGAGACACTGCCTGGGGCACACAAGATACTCCATGCATTTCCCAGTTCAAACCAGCTGCTGGGCCACTCCGCCCCAGCTCTGGCGTGAAACTGGACAAAGGGAAAGGGGTGTAACCACCCCCTTCCCAGGTCTACCCATAGGAGGGACCTTAAGGGTAGTCCAGCTCCTAAACTTAGTATAAGTATAGTAACCCAGTCACTAGGACTTTAGATTACCCTGGATGAAACTTTGAAACATAAATCCTCGACCTTCGACATTCCATTTCGACTGGAAGATGGAAGACATCTCCTTTGTGGTCAAGTGACCACCCTGTTCAAACAGGTACCAACAGCAACTTTGCGGGTCTGCATTTTTGAGGCTCTCACTGGATCCCGAAGAATCTGCAACACAGGACATGGACTTCTAGACATCTGTGCCCGACCTTTGCTCACAGCAAAGCTGAGACCCGTGGTGGACACGAGAGATGTGGGACCAGAACTCCTGGACATCCTGCATTTTGCAAGCTGCACTCACTTCACGAGGTAACTCAAAGTTGTGCATTGGGGTGCTTGAAGCCCCTGACCTGAGCATCATTTGCACTGAAGCTCAGAGGCCCCCACTCCACGAGTGATCCTTGGGCCCTGCTTTTGCATTTCAGCTTGACACGTCTTTTCGGTTCCTAGTCTGTTGGCTGGTGAGCCCCCCGAAGACTTTCCTTTGAATCTCACTTGCTTACCTGGTTGCTCCAGGCTTGCTCCAACTTCCCTACCAAAGAGAAGTTACTCAGACCTTGCTGGTCTGCACTGAAGCAATCTTGACATGAATGAATGAATGAATGAATACGCACTTATATAGAGCATGGCTACCCTAGAGCATCCCAGCGCATTTTGTGACACCTAATCATTCTTTACTAATCATGGAAAAAGAAAGGTTTTCAGCTGTTTCCTGAAATGGAGATAGTTAGGTTCAAGACGAATAAGGTCAGGGAGCTGGTTCCAAAATGTTGCTGCTTGAAGAGGGAAACATCGGCCACCCATACATGCCCGTTTAATCCTTGGGACTGTTAGAAGTTTTTTATTGTTGGATCTAAATATCCGGGTAACATGATATAATTGCAACATAGGCTGAATCAGAGGGGGTCCGTTGCCCGTAATGGACTTATGAACAGTGCATATGGCCTTAAACCAGATTCTTTGCTGCACTGGTAGCCAGTGCAACTGACAAAGTGCTGACTTAGCAGAATTCCACTTTGGGACATTCATTAGAAGTTGGGCCGCACAATTCTGGACAGTGTGTAGAATCTTAATAGTTCCCTGAGGTGCCCCCAGATATACAGCATTGGCGTAATCTAGCCGTGATAAAATAAGGGCTTGAACCAAAAAACGTCTAGCTTCAAAAGGAAGGAGAGGCAGAATCTTCCTTATCAATCTGAGCAGACCATAACAGGTAGCAGCAACTTTATGCAATTGTACTGAGAAGCTAAGATTAGGGTCCAACCATACACCCATACTCTTGATATGTTTCTTTGGTGGAGGAGGAGGGCCAAGACAGCTAGGCCACAAGGGGTCTAAATTGATAGGGGCCACATGTCCTAGTATCATGATTTCCGTCTTGGAGCCATTACGTCTAGGAAAAGACAAATCCATCCACTCACATACTTTGACCAGACAAGAGGTCAGGTTCATGTCACTATTATCATGTTGGCGGAGGGACACCACCAGCTGGGTGTCATCAGCGTAGGTGACCAACTGGACCCCCCAGGGGAGCACAACGTCCTCAAGGGACCTCATGTAGATGTTGTTAGACCTGGCATCTTTGGCATGGTTTTCCCCTATCTTTTTGCCTCTACCTCCTGTATTTTTGATACTGTGCTGGATTTCGTTTTTGCTGGTTTAGATGCTTTGGACACTCTGCCACTGCTGATCAGTGCCAGGGTGTAAGTGCTCCCTATGTAAATTATTATTTTGATTGGATATACATGATTGGCATATTTGTATCATCATGAAGTCCCTAGTAAAGTGCACTAGGTGTGCCAGGGCTGGTGATGACAAATGCTACTAGTGGGCCTGCAGCGCTGATTGTGCCACCCAGATGAGTAGCCCTAAAATGGTGTCTCAGGCCTGCCACCGCAGTGCCTGTGTGCAGTCTGTGAACTGCCATGTCCTCCTGGTCAGTGTCCCCACTGACCAGGCCTAACCCTTTCCTTTTCATGCACATCAGTCACCTCTATAGAAGGCCCAAGGGACCCCCCTGGGCAGGGTGCAGTGTATGTGAAAGGTAGAGCATGTACTGGTGCAGGTGACATGCTCTGGTAGTGAATGGCAGCCATTTTCGTTTTTTACTATTGTAAGGTTATCTTGCTCCATAGATTAACATGGGGGATGCTGGCTACAGTGGCTACCAGCATTTCTTCTCATAGGAACAAGATAGGACATAAGAGTCTAGTATCCCTGAACTCAGAATTTAATAACACATATTTTAGGAAAGGTTGTTTTTAAATCCTGTGTTTGAGAACAGCACTTTTAGAAAGTTGCTGTTCTCTTGTCCGACCCTTCTGTGTGCCTTGGCCTTTTTGTGTATTGACTGTCTGGTTTGATAGTGACAGGAGCTGGGGATTCCCCAGGAGGCTGGCTGAGTCAGCCCTAGGCTGAATGACTGCATTTGCAACTTTAGTGTTGGGAGGAGATAGCACCTGGTCCTGAATAGGGCTGTGCCTGCCTTCCACAATGCTGGCTCCACCTCCTGCTGGGCAGCTGACGACCCTGCCCCTCACTCTGAAAGGAAAGGAGAAACCGGGAAAACAAAGTGCTCAAGCAACACCCAGAACTGGTTCAGACCGGGCTCAGGGCCCACTTGCACAAAGAGAACAAAGACTTTTAGAGGTATAAGTACAGGACCCCTGACAACAGAAAATTAGATCATCCTGGAATCAAGAAGGAACCTCTGCCAAGGAGAAAGCTGAAACTGAAGAAGGTAGATTGTCCAGCTGTTGATCTGCTGGATTGCCCTGTTGTTGCTTTGCTGCCAAGGAGAGGGGAAGGACTTTGCTTTGTGCTGTGTCCCCTTGCTTGAAGGAATCTCCAAGAGCCTGAGAATCTGAGAAGAGCTGGCTCCCTGTTCTGAAGTCCCAGGAACAAAAGGACTTCACCCCCAGCTTCCCCTGAGCTCTACTGAGAGAGTTCTGTCCTTCCTGGAGTGCTTGGCCCATGTGCGGTGCCTCTGGAAGTTGTACCTGTGTTCGGAAGCTGGAAACTAAGCTTGAGAGACTTTGCTAAAGAAAAGTTATCACATCGGTCAAGATTGTCGCAGCGCCTGTTGCCGCTGTCAGAGCCGTCGCATCCTTCCTTTGCGGGACGTACCCGATCGGTGCGGGAAGTCGAACATCGCTGTGAGTGTCGCCACAGAGCCTGTCGTCACTGGGTGAGATCGCCGCACCGCCTGCTTGCGGACTGCATCACGTCGCTGCGAGAGTCATCGCCGAAGCCAATGCATCGAGGAGCTGCGAGAGAGAAGATCACTGCTGGTCTGCGCATTGTCGCCCCAGAGATCGTCGCAACTCTAAAGATCGTCGCATCGTGCCTTTGCGAGAACAAACTTCCTACGGAACATACGCACCGGAATCCATACAAGTGGCCTTCCTCCCCATACAGACCGGATTCGTCGCAACACGCCCGCTGCTGCAGCGGGGCTGTCGCAAACGCCTCCCCAGGGTCTCAGGAGCAACGCATCACTTGTTTTCCACCGCACCAGCTTCTGCTTTTGGAACTTTGTCGCAACTAAAGGTACTGTGAGCTAAACGTGACGCAACTGTGAACTTTTCAATTAACTGTGGATTATTTTTATCGCAGCCTAAAGAATTTTAACGCAACCTGAAGAATTTTTATCGCAACCTTAAGAACTCTTTTGAAACCATATTCTTGAACTGTGTATGTTGGATTTTTGTTGTTTTGGTCTTGTGTAGTTTAGATTAAATACCTTTATTTTTCTAAACTGTTGTGGAGTCAGTTTTTGGTGTTTTCACTGTGTTACTGTGAGTGTTGGTACAAATACTTTACATATTGCCTCTGGTTAGCCTAGACTGCTCGTGCCAAGCTACCTAGAGGGTGAGCAGGGGTTATCTCAGAGGGTTTCCTCCTTACCCTGACTAGAATCAAGGGTCCCTATTTGGACAGTGGTACCTACCCCAGCCAACTAGAGACCCCCAATTCTAACAGATGTTAAACATGGTGGGGCTTAATGAAGATCCCTGGGGGACCCATACTGCAGAGTGATCTGTTTCGAGAAAACATCCTCTTCAAACACCGAGAAAGATCTATCAGAGAGAAAGGACTGCAGCCACTTAAGGGCAGTCCCCGCTACAACCACCTCCCTCAGTCTTTGAATCATGATTAGATGGTTTACCGTGTCGAAGGCTGCGCTGAGATCTAACAAAATAATGGCAGTGCAGCCTCTGGTGTCCACGATTTTTCTGGCTTCTTCAACCACAGCAAGAAGGGCGGTCTCTGTACCCTGATTGATTCTAAAGACAGTCTGAGTAGGGTGTTGGCCTTTGTTTTTCTCCACAAAAGCTGCTAATATGGAGTTAACATGTTTTTCAGCCAATTTGCTAATACCTTGTAATAAAGAACTGGGGTGATAGTTAGCCCAGTCCTTAGGGTCTAAATTGTTTTTTTTCAGCAGAGCTTTAATTCTTGCTTGTTTCCATAAAGGCGGGACCAATCCGGTTACAAGGGAAGAATTTATTACATCCCAAATAACTGGAGAGACAATCTCTAAGACCAAATTAAGAATGCAAGGAGGCGCACAGTCAGCTGGAGATCCCGACTTAAGATTCCCAAAAAGTTGCTGCAGGTTAGGTAGAGTAAGCGGAGCAAATTCCTCCAACCTAGCTTGTTGAGAGGGTGGAGGTGGTTGTGCAACTGGAACAATTTGTTGAAACAGCGAGTAGATGTTGAAAATCTTTGTGGCAAAAACATTTGCTATTTCATCGCAGCGTTTTTGGGCTTTCACCAGTTCACTAAGAGGACCGGGAGGAGTGATCAGGGATTTAAAAATTAAAAAAATTTCCCTAGGGGAGTTGGAAGCAGAGGCAATCTTTTCATGATAGTAGCTGGTTTGAGTAGTGTTTATTTTACTTTTATAGAGCCTAAGTGCTGCTCTATAATTGCACTTACTGGCCTCAGAAAAGTCCTTCCTCAATTTACTTTC
This sequence comes from Lissotriton helveticus, assembly GCF_964261635.1. NCBI lineage: Eukaryota > Metazoa > Chordata > Amphibia > Caudata > Salamandridae > Lissotriton > Lissotriton helveticus. Next base: position 515,997,779 of record NC_136071.1, read on the forward strand.
GGACTGCTTGCACGATTGTTTAAGCAGTCTGAGTTTGTGGGAATACCACACTTTTTTATTAGAGCCAACTCAATGGCAGAATTCTTTCTTAGGGAGAGTGAGGTCCAGAGAAGACTCCAACCAACTATTGAAATAATCATTCGCCATTGTAGGATTAGGGCAAAATGTAAGGATGGATTTTTTAAGGTTAGTTGCCCATCTTTTCACTGAGAGTTTGGACCATGTACGACCCAGTTTTTTTGTCCTACTAGAAGGTTATGACAGATCTCGAGGGGTCCAAACAAAGGATAGTAAGAAATGGTCCGACCAGGGTACTATGATGGTCTCAGCCAATATTGTCGAGATTAGTAAAAAAAGGATCAAGCAAATGGCCTAATTTGTTGGTAGGGCCAGTCACAATTTGTTTCAGTTGAAAGGCTTCAAGGCCTGCCATGAGATCTTGAGAAGGGGAGGTGTTAGGCTCATCAAGGTAAATGTTAAAATCACCCAGGATCGAAAAATTGGGGGCGAGGCTAGCACCATTTATGGCAATATCTGGAAGATCATTTCAGAAGTTGGCAAATGCTCCTGGTGGCGATATAAGAGAATTCCTGAAAAGGGGCAGGTAGGAGAGAAGCCGATAGCAAAGGAGAAGCTCTCACAGTCCGATAGAAGACACATAGTCGATCTACAACTGTAGGTATTTTTATATATAATGGCCATCCCCCCACCCCGGCCACTATCACGATCTTGTCTGAAAATAGTGTAGTTAGGTGGGAGAGCCCGGACCACGTCAGTATCAGAGGCCGTATTGGTCCACGTTTCAGTAAGAAAGAGAGTGTCAGGGCTCCTCTCTTTTAAGAGTAAGCAGATTTCGCTCGCATGCTTGGGAAGGGATCGGCAGTTAAGAAGTAACAGAGAAAAGGATTTAACTTTTCCAACTTCTGAGGGGGAGGACTCAGAAAGCTTAAAGTTAAAATTGCAGCGAGGACAATAGTTGTTTTCCTTCTCCAAATATATAATATGCGTACACATATTCCTCCTCTCACCTCTAAACCCCAAAAGCTGCTCCCTGTTATAGCAAAAGTTGCCGGGGGGGTTTGACCAGGGGTTCTGGCCCCTAGCCCCGTCCTGGCACGGACGAGCGCAGACGGGCTTGCCTTTGGCGCGCCGGCGGCGTGCCTTCTGCGCGCGTCCGCTGCGCGGGGGTCGGACATACTGTTTAAGTAGGCAGGGTTAACTAGAGCACTAATCTCCCTGTCTCCGCCGCTCACCAGCCAGCAGAAGAGAAATGGGGCTGCCTGCACCCTCCACACAATCGGTACAAACCGCGGTGGACCGGGGTGCGCGGTGGAAGCAAGAATAGTTTCAGCAGGTAAGGGAAATGTGCAAAATACAGCAGTAGCAGTACCACAATAATATTATTTTTAAAATACCCCCAACCAAGCTGTTTCCGTGTGCAGGAAGCCTGCGTGTGTCAACAACGCGGCGGCAGAGCGATCTGATTAAAAAAGTTAGGTTAACTAGAGCACTAATCTCCCTGTCTCCGCCCCTCGCCAGCTGGCAGAGGAGCAATGGGGCCGTCTGCACCCTCCACACAATCGGTACAAATCGCGGTGGACCGGGGTGCATGGTGGAAGCAAGAAGAGTTTCAGCAGGTAAGGGAAATGTGCAAAATACAGCAGTAGTAGTATCACAATAAAATTATTTTTAAAATACCCCCAACCAAGCTGTTTTCATGTGCAGGAAGCCTGCGTTGTTGCGTTTGCCAAGGCTTATTGGGTCCAGTCCAGATACCGACACCGCAGTCAACTAGATCCTTCATGGGACAGCTCTAATCCAGCTCCTGGTCAACATTGATGCCTCCTGGTCATCGTGGCTGAAGAGACAAACTTTACATCTTCACCTGAAATCACCCAACATCTGGTGGCATCTTTCTATCGCCGCCCTGGTCACTGGCAAGTGACCCAGACTTTGTCCCTTCTGCTTTCAGGTTCTACAGTTCTTCGATCCACCTGGACACTTTTCCTCTGGTCGCCTGCAGCACTTCTTTGCAGCTCTCCATTGAAACAACAACGAAACCCAACACGAAAATACACCTATGCACCCAGCTTCCCTGGGTGAGGTAACACGAGTACTCCGGTGCTCCCGTGGGTCTTGACTCTCGAAGGGTCCTAGTTTAAAAGGGTTCCATCGTAGTCCATCCGTAAGTGTCCTTAAAGTGTATATTTCTAACTTTTACGTTTCCCATAGAAAGCCAATGGTAACCCGCGGCTGTGTTTAGACACTGCCAGCGTCTCCAGTGGGCCTCCTACTTCCTAACCTTTGGTTGTTTAGAGTAGCCCCAGCGATTCCCCAGGCCCACTTTCTAATTCTCTCATGGTTCTTATACCACTTTTTTAGTATATGGTTTGTGAGGCCCCTAGGGCATAACGTATACTGTGCAACTTATCATATAGTAATTGAGTAACTTGTATTGTATTTTTACCTCTGACCTCATAAAGAGTGCAGAGGGGTTGTGTTTAGAATACATACATATATATTTGATATATACCTTGTGTGGTGTCCTTTCATTTGGTACTCAAGGGATTATAATTAGTAAAACAACTTGCTTGATACGCTCTCTGAAATCTTAGCCTGAAGAGTGCAGGGCCATGCTACCACTAGGATATCTTTCTATATGGTTGACTTTACATTCCACAATCATTAAGGGTCGATTAGACTGGTGCAAGGTGCCCACTAGAACTAGTGGACATCATATGCCAGGCTAACCTGTCACATTGGTGTGCAGCGGATGGGATAAGAGCTTGCATTGGTTTACCAAGTAATCTTGAGAATATAATTTGAATGATCACATCAAGGTACCTGTAGGTACATATGACTCAAGTGGCAAGGACGTCACGAGGTTTGCAGTCTCTTTTAGATTGTTTTATTGATTTTATGGACTCTCTAGATTTAATTACAAATCTCAAAAAGTCACACTCAATATCAATCGGCACAGCTCGTGCAAAGAAGGCTAAATTTTACGGTAGGGGATGGAACTTACAAAAGTCCCCGCCTTCCCTTATTTAGGTGTCCTCTTTGATGAAAGACACTCGTAGGTTACGCAGCATATCCACAAAAGTAACACCCTAGCAAGAGCCTCTGGGGCTATCTTAGAGTTCTCTAGAAGAATTGGCGCCAAACCGCTACCGGCCCTCTTGAAGATCTATAATGCTAAGTGCATCCCCATGGTAACTTACGGGAGTGATGTTTGGGGATATATAGAAATTCACACTGCACTACCTTTACAACGCTGGCTTTACAACGCAAGTCGTTACCACGACTTGCGCTGTAGGGTGCTGGACTTAGGAATAGTAAGATTTACTATTCCAACACCAGCCTATGTACAGTAGGGAAGGTGTTGGAATAGAAAATTCATCTATTCCTTAGCCTAGAGCGCCCTCCAGCGCAAGACGTGGTAACGACTTGCGTTGTAAAACCATCGTTGTAATGGTAGTGCGGTGTAAACACCGCGTCGTAATGGATGTTCCCCCTTTTCAGAGATACCCAAAAGACACAGACTCAGGACTGGACATATTTTGTAGATTGTGCTGATAAGGCTCTGGAAGGTTGGTTACTGGGCAGTAAAGTAAGTGACTATACAGTATTGTATAACCTTATTATTAGAGAACAGATTCTTAATAATTGTCAGAACCAGCTATTGCATCAACACCTGGTTGACTCTGATTTGACCTCTCCCCAAGAATTGGGTAAGAAGGCAGACAAATGGGTCGAAACCAAGGTGAAGCAGAAGGTACAGAACCAAGGCGGTGATCGGAACAAGCAAGACCAAAAGGGTGGAGAGAAAGCAAAAGACCAGAAGTCTTCTCAAGGTCCCCAAAAAGCTTCTAATGGTGGGGGTTCCCAACAATCTAAAAAGAAACAAGGCCAGAAGAAACCCTGGTGCAAAATATGTAATAGTAATACTCATTGAACCAGTGATTGTACCAAGAAGGAGACAGCTCCAACCACTATTGCCCCTAAGGCAACTGTTCCCCTAGTTCAGCTCCAAGTGGTGGTTCTCAACAAAAGGGTGTAGTAGGGTTAACCCTGGGAACTGAGATGGATTCTGGCCTAGTCAGAATACTAACTCAAGCTGTTTTGATCTGTGATGGGGACATAATCATGTCCTCTACTGTGAGTCCCAATAACTAGGGCAAGTACAGAAAAACTTGTTTAATTAATGATAAAGTGGCTCAGGCCTACAGGGACATGGTAAACAACATTTACTGTGAATTTTTCTCCCCAGAGGGAATCACAACGCGGTCTTTAAAATGACCGTGTTGTGATTCTGGATACCATTACTCCGCAAGTCGGAACAACGACTTGCGGAGGGGTGGGGGGGGGGGGGTTCGGTGTTGGATTTAAAATTGTGGTAAATATTTTAGTAATTTACCTTGATCGGAATTTCTATAATATCAATAAGGTCAAGCATGAAGAGCAGAGTCCGTGGTGGTTAGAATTCGGGGTCTTTATTCAGTAACTCAAGTTAAGGGAGAGCTCCGTCACCTAAGGAGGCTCGGGAATAGTCTCTACTTTAATCACAGAAAACATGGCAATTATACACAAAAAAGAGGAAGGAGCTTCCCTTGAGTAATGTCAGTTACAAAAATGGCAATCATACAGAGATCATGGCAGTTGAGATGAAACTGTGTCACAATAAAGAGGAAGTCATGGCAGAGGCAGAGGCAGAGAGTTAAGAAATAACCCTAGGCTGGTTCCTTGGATAAGAAAAGGAGAAATGGTTGTTACAGGATGTCTGGTGTCATGTGTTTAGCAAACAGGAGCTGGTTTCTCGGAATTGGTTGTCGGGTTTTGGCAAACGGGGGCTTAGTTCTCGGAATCGGTCTGACCATAAGAATGCACAGTTGTAGTTTGAGGAAGAGATGTGTTTGCGTGCAACCTTACGTTGATGTGCCCGGGTTTTCTAGTTACTGACATGATGAGCTCGAGACGTGAAAGAGAGGGTGTATAATGGGACATAAATAACGGAAAAATAACCATTTTCCACATTCCCTCCTTGTCCCATAATATACCCTTTTAAAATTGTTTCTCTTAATCTACCTCTATGTTCATTAGGTTGTCCACTTGTTCCTGCAACATAATCTTTTCCTTGTTTTTCTTTCTGGTTTGGGGTCTGGGAATGCAAGCAGTGATACAGAAACTACTGCAGAGGGCTGGGCCACACTGAATACAGAGGCAACAGGCGAAGAGAATGGCTAGAGCAAGACCAAAAACTGTAAGTGCCTTCCATCCCTATGAGGACAGGAGGCCCCAGAGCCATCCCGTCAGGGACCAGGCATCAGTGTCTGCATCTAGTTTTCTGGAAAGTACATGAAGGCGGGAAATAGCGGAATACACCGAGGGTGCATTATCTGGAATAAATATACAGCAGCTGGACCCGATCAGTTCACATACGCCACCACGGTCGGCCAATATGATATCTAGAACCCTACGGTTCTGTAACGTCATGAGTCTGTCGGCAGCCATCTCAGCGGTGATGTTACTTAATGCACCAGCTGTTTCGTTTATGGCTCCCTGGACTACACGAGTCAGTTGCCTTATGTGGCGGCTGTTGATCATGGGCCCCCAGAAAGGGATGATTCCTTTAAAGAAATCGCCGGCCTCTTGGTCCGCTGTATCTTCAGCATCTATGGCCCCCCTTCGTCGTCTATTGATTACAGTCGGAGGGTCACTTAGATTGTAATCTGCTGGGGCGGTGTAGGTAGGGGGGAGGAGAAATGCAAGGAGGAACTTCCCGGACCAGCTTTGGGGTAGCCAAGTTCGTGCGTGAGGTCCACAGATAAAATAGGTGTTGGGGCAGTGGCCATCATTGGGAAATTTAGGTCAGGTAGGGTGTATGTCTTGTTACACTCACTGTCTCCCATTTTCTGACCCTTGCCCTTTCCTCTTTCACAGAATAGGCCCTTATGGGGTACGGCCCATCGTCCCTGTTCTGTCTGTCTCTTCTGGACTAAAAACGTTTCCCTAAAGGAGGTAGTGTCGTTAAAGAGGGAATAACTGGTATTTTCATTATTGTCTGCTCGTCCCCATATCGCTGTGAAATTTACCATCTTTTCAACAGCTCGTACTGTCTTTGTTTTTATCTCGTTCCAGGCACTAGTGTTTTTGGTCTTGGTTTCAGGAATGTTTCTAACAGAAGCGGAGAATATCATAGAGAGGGCATAGGTAGATCAATCATAGCCAAAAGGGAGAGGGATAAAAGGCATTCCTCCGTGTACGGAATGTGGCATTAAACCACAGACCCAACAGTTGGTTTTGTTAATAACCATTTGATGTTGATGGAGCGTGGAGATGAACCTGTTATTGAAGAATTCTTTTCCTCTATTTTCGAGATGTGGAGGAAGATCTACATGTGAGTGCATAGCTGTGTTGTTCAAAGGCTTGGGGGAAGACGGTGGAAAAGCTAGATGAAGGAACCAACCTAGGCAAGCCGTGATGCAAAAAATAAGAATCATTATAGAGAGGAAGATTGAAACTTTGTTGCGTGACAATTTCACACGTTTACACATATTTTCCATGTTTGGCTGCTAGTCTGAGTCAAATTTTGCATACGTGACCCGACACTTCACAGCAACCGCTTCACCAAAACTACGTCTTGGACTTAAATAGCCACCGGTAGGCCGAGGTCAGATGCAATATCTCTAGCTTGTTTCTGATGGGATCGCAGCCGCGATTTGTACTCTTCTTGAGGGGAAAGTTCAGGAAGGGGTGAAATAAAGTCTGTTGTCTCAATGTCTTTGGGGTTAGCAACAATGTCAGTAGGAGTTGGTCCGAAGAATCTTTTGCAGTGGCTTGCGTGGAGCCACCCTTTTCGTCCTTCCACTTTGACTGCAGTTCTCGTCGTGAGTAGCACCAGCTTGGGAGACGTCCACCTTCTTTCCAGGGGACTGGTGCGATCAAAGTTCCGGATTAACACCCATGTACCAGGCTGAATGGAGTGTTCCTCGGGTGTTGTTTTGTCTGGAAAGGCTGCAGCCACCTGTGAACGACAAGAACATAGTGCAGACATCAAGGAAGCTAGGTAATCTGTCAGTACATTAGAATCAATGTCAGTTAACTTTTTAGGGGATGGGACATCCCAGATATTCGGAGGTCTCCCATGTGTGATCTCATATGGTGACAGACCCGTCCGGGAATGTGCCACCATTCGCATGTAGAAGAGAGCAACCAGAAGGGCTGTAACCAATTCTATTTGTTTGTCAGTGCACACCTTAGCTAGTTTGGTTTTTGGAGTCTGATTATGTCGTTTGACTAGGCCTGCCGCTTGGGGGTGTCGAACACAGTGGAATTTCCAGGTGTATCCTAACAGTAAGGAAACAGCCTCCATTAGTTTGGAGGAGAATGGTTGTCCGTTGTCAGAGTAGATGACTCTTGGCAACCCATATCGGGGAAAGAATTCTCTCACCAATTGTTTAGCTGTCATCTGGGCACCATAGTCTGGGACGGGGTATGCTTCAGTCCATCGGGTTAAGGTGCAGACTACTACGAGGACATACTTATATCCTCGACATCTTTCCATTTGGATGTAGTCCATTTGGAGGACCTCAAAAGGGTAATTTGGAGGATGGAACCCTCCTTGTTCAACTGAGACACTTTTCCCGGGATTGAACAGACAGCAAATCATACAGGTTCGTACTTTTTGTTTGGCCGCTGAGCGCAGATGCTTGTTATGCCATATCAAATTCAGACTGTCTAACATTCCTTTTTCTCCTAGATGTGCGGGACCATGGGCAGTTTCTATGATTACAGGAACCATTATGTCAGGGAGAAACCATTTGGACCTATCCTTTGTTACCCAACCTTGATCTGTGTGAGAACCTCCCTCTTCTTCCCATTTACTCTTTTCGGTCTCTGTAGCTTGGTTTTGGATGTCTACTACATCTTTGGTAGGATCGATAACTGGATAAACAGTCCTAATAGTAGTTTCAGTATTTAGTGTTCCTGTCTGAGCAGCATGTTTAGCTGTGGCGTCCGCCAGAGCATTACTTCTAGTGACAGGGTCTATGACTTTTGTGTGTGCTTTGCATTTGAGCATAGCTACTTCTGCGGGTCTATGTATTGATTCTAGTAGCTGAAGGATAAGATCTCCGTGCTGTATCTTAGTTCCATGAGAGGTTAGAAAACCTCTTTCCTTCCATAAAACCCCAAAATTATGGACGACCCCGAACGCGTATTGCGAATCGGTGTAGATATTGCCTCGTTTTCCTTTTGACCATTCACATGCTGGTGTAAGAGCTATGGGTTATGCTGCTTGGGCTGAATGCACGGGTATTCTAGCTGCCAGGAGGACCGTATTTTCTGTGGTGACAGCATAAGCTGCAGAAAGTTCGCCTGTTTGGAGGCGCAAACAGGAACCATCTACAAACAGTGTGTGTTCTGGTGCATTTAAAGGAACATCTACAAGATCAGACCGGGGCTTTGTGACTAGTTCGACTATCTCTAAGCAGTCGTGAGTCTGGTTGCCAACTGGAATAGCAGGGAGCAGCGTAGCTGGATTGAGGATATTGCATCGTTTGATGATAATGTGGGGTTGGAGTAGTGTGACTTCATAACCTGTGAGGCGATTTATGGTCAAGTGTTGTGTCTGTGTTCTATTCAAAAGTAATTCTACTGCATGTGGGACTTGCACTTCAAGAGGATGTCCTAGCACTATGAAATCACTTTGTCGTATTGCCAGAGCCGAAGCTGCAACAGATTTTAAACAGGCAGGCAAACTTTGTGCAACAGGGTCGAGAGTACTGGAGAAATAAGCACAGGGACGATGTTTATTGGCCTGTGTTTGTGTGAGTACTGACAAGGCTGTACCTTCCCGTTCCGTGACAAAGAGGACAAAAGGTTTGGCATAATCAGGTGTGGCTAGTACAGGTGAGGAGCATAATGCTTGGTTAAGGGTGTCAAAAGCAAAAGTATGGTCAGGTGTCCATGGCAATGGAGAAGAGGTGGCAAAATCGGAGGTCGTTAGTTGTATCAGGGGTTTGGCCAAGTAGGCGAACTGGGGAATCCACTGCCTACAATAGGAAGTGAGGCCAATGAAAGTACGGACTTCTTTCTGTGTCTTAGGGACAGGAATGTTAAAAATGAGTTGGATTCTTTCAGGTGTGAGTGCCCTACCCTCCTTTGACAGCAGGTGTCCTAAGTAGGACACCTGCTGTAAACACAATTGCAATTTAGAGGGTGAAACTTTGTGGCCATGTTGTGCGAGAAACATTAGAACAATTTGTGATGCTTGTTCGCATTCCGGTTCGGAACGTGCAGTGATCAGTAAGTCATCGATGTATTGTAACAATGTTGTAGTGAAGGGCAGAACAATGTGGTCCAACTGTCTTTTAAGTGCCTGACTGTAAATACTTGGACTTTCTGTGTATCCTTGAGGAGCTCTTATGAAACAGAAACTACGACCTTGTAGTGAGAATCCAAATAGGACCTGACTGTCTAGGTGAATGGGTATACTAAAGAACGCATTTTTAAGGTCAATAACTGTAAAATGTGTGGCATCAGGATCTATAGCTGTTAGTAGAGTACTGATGTCAGAGACCACAGGGTATTGTGGTACCACACATTTATTGAGTTCACGTAAGTCAACCACGAGTCTGTAAACTGGTGGTGCACCGTCATCTGTTTTCTTTCATACTGGCAAAACTGTCGAATTACATATGTTGGAAGGTACTTCTCTGACTACTCCTTTTTGTATCAAGTCATCGATAATCTGAATAAGGGCTTGTTCCGCATCTGGAGGTAACTTGTATTGTCGGACACGAGGTAGGACAACATCTTCCTTTAATGTGGCTACGTGTGGTGTAATATCCATGAATCCTACGTCAGTTGGATCAGTAGCCCATAATGTAGCAGGAATGTCCCTTTTTCTGACATCTAACTCTCGTGTGGTGAAATGACTTTGAAATCTCGGAGGAATAGTCGAATCCCTTCCGGGGAACAGCATATCACAGCACCCAGTTCCTTTAGTGTCTGGATGGCAAGTACATTTTCGGGACAGGATTTAGTAAGTACCAAATCAGTGGAAGTTGTAAGAGGGCCAACCTGAAGTGATACTGGTTCAGAAACTTTGTTGATGACTGGTGTACCTGAAAAACCCAAGGAAATACTATTTGAGCCAGAGAGGGGTACCTTGGGAACTTCGTTGTGTTGTACTGTCGTCCTACTGGCCCCGGTGTCTATCAGAAATGTTGTTTCTTTACCTAAGAGCTTAGCATGTACATAGGGACCCTTTTGGTCGACCGGGACCGGGATCAGTGGACGACTATCTTTTTCCTCCCAGCTGTCTCATGAAATTGTGGGGAATTCAGTATAGGACGACACTGGGTACTGATAGAGTTGTGTTGCTAATTTAGTATCGGCTGGGGAAGCTGATGTGGGAGCAGAGGGTCGAGGGGTATAGGTGCGAGGTTGTGTCTTTCCAGTGGCAATATTGTGTTGTAATACTGGACAGTCACGTACAAAGTGGCCAGGCTTTTTGCAATAATTGCAGGTAACCCTTTCTTGTGATGCTGGAGGTTTTTTAGAGGTCTGAGGAATTGTATTAGTCTGTGCTATCAATACCTTCATTTTAGTATCCTTTGTCCTTCTTTTCTCCTGCTCTTGTTCGTCCCTAATTCTGTTTTGATGATACTGGAGCATCTGAAGTGCTTGTGAAGGGGAACTTGCTTGCCAAGTGCTTTCAACTTTTAATACTCTATTTTTGATCATAGGTAAGGCATTTTCTACAAATTTTGAAACAAACAATCGACTATAGGCGTCTCCACCTGAGGATAGACCGCTATTGATAAGAAAACATTTCTCTAATCTTGTATAATAGTCTCCTATATCCTCATCTGGTTTCTGTTTGCATGCAGAGATAGCATCCCAATCTTCCTTTTTAGTGGCCAACAACTGAGAGAGTATTTTTGGGAGAAGGCGAGGGAGTTCCAGAACTAGAGATCCCAGGCCTTGTCCAGGATCACGAGAAGTTTCTTCTTTTTCTAAATCTGCCCATGCTACCTTTTTCCCTTCACCTCCCAATCTTTTCCTTTTAGTTTGTCGTATGTTCCTTGAGGTAGCAGGACTTTTAGGAGTATGTTCAGGTCCTTATAAGTAAAGGAACCCATTTGAAGAATATCCTTGAGTTCCCTATGAAAACCTGTAGGATCTTTTTCATGAGAAGGGACCATTTTCTTCATTTCTAATATCTCTAATTTCGTCAAGGGAGTGTAGACAAATGTCTGTTGTAGTTTTCCTACAGAATCTATGACGGGGTGTACTTCTCGAAGGGGAAATTGACCTTGGTCGTAGTGAGGGGTATTGAAAACATAAACATTGGAAAGGTATTGGACATAGCGTTGTCGCTGATCCAGGAAAATATTGAGGAATTCTTGTCCCCTTGCCACCCACCTCCCTTCTAGACAATCTCGTAAGAGAGGATGTAACATTTTGGGCGGGCGGCCAGTGTCTTCGTACAAGGTAATGAGGTGTTGTACCATATATATACTGGCTAGTCTTTGAGATGTCATAGGGAGTGATAAAAACATGTGAGCAACTAAATCAGGGCCGTATATGGAGTATTGGGACACCCAATGAGCGCTTGATCGAGCGAGTTCTTTTTCTTGTGTGGTGAGTGGAGGCTCGTCGTCCATCCAATCATCCAGAGCTTCATGTGTTTGTTGGAATAATCTATCTGAAGAAGCTGACAATTTTTTAGTCTTATTTCTGAATTGTCTACTACCTAGGGAGCGAGGGATACGGGAACGTACTGCTCCGTGAAAAGCAGTTCCTTCTTCTCTGTCTTCGTCTGTACCCTCATTCTCGGTTTCCTGGGTAGGGGCATCTTTTTGGTGAGAGTTGGAAACCTTACTAGTAAAGAGAGGGATAAAGAGATCTATTTCTCTTATTTTATTATAACTTCCCGTTACCACTGCTTGATCTAGCTGAAGTAGATCGTCGGGAACCTTTTTCCCAGCGCTTGATATCATACGGATAAAACTGGTAATCATAAATCATGAGAGGCATTTTCTATGAGCGATAGGTCTATTTTTAATAGCCTCTTGTAGGGCTTCTAAATTTTCTCCTGTTCGGAGAGCCTCATACATTTTATTCAGACAATTCGTGATATTTGGTACCTCCCGTATGCCTTCTAGGGCTTACCGTAAGCGATAGGAGATATTTGCTTGTGACCCTTCCCCTGGAATTGGGTCGTACTCACATTCTAACATAGGTGGAACACCACCCGAAATGTCAGGGATGGGTTCCGTCTGGGTAACTACTCGTCTGGCTGTTATTTGATTAGTATAAGCAGGAGGTGGTTCCATTAAATAGGTGGTAATGAAGTGTTCGGGCACGGAAGGAACCTTAGGACGTGGAGGTGCTGTGGGGATATTAGGGTCTGAACTATCCTCGGACCCTGTCTTTTGCGAGAGGACGGGATATATACCCGTCGCAGAGGCCGAGACCTCCCTTTTCATTTGTTCAAAATTAATATCATCATTCTGTTCCTGTAACTTTCTCATCCTACTTTCTTCCGACATTCTCTTTGCTTTCTCTACTTTCCCTTGCTCTTTCTGTTCCCTTCGATGTGCTTCCTTTCGCCATATTTCAACACTCTCTAACATCGAGGGTCTTGCTTTCTTTTCCCAACATTTCTTTTCAATCGCCATAATACAATTCAAATCCCACGTACCACTCTTTGGCCATCTGATCGCAATTTCTAAATCTATAGTGTAACCTTCCCAAAGATCCAAATACAAGATGGCACCAATTCCATATTTCGTATACATGAAGTAACCAGGCGTATCCTTCGGGGGGACTGGTACAGTTTGTTCCAGTAACCCCTTCCGGGTACCCAGTTTATACAATTTAGAAAACAAAGGCATTTTGTCAATAAATAAACAAAAATTTACACTTGATAACTTGATATACCCTGAGTATCAGAGTACAAACATACCGTTTTCTAGAAACCTTGAACCCGTCTTGACCGTGCTCTGAAAAATATCAGAACCCGTCTTGACCGTGCTCTGAAAAATCAGAACCCGTCTTGATACACTCCCAGCAGTACCCACCGAGGTGCAGAGAACTTGAAGATCTTGGAAACTAGGTCACTGGACTTGTTGCGCTGCGCTCTTGATCAGGGACTTGTCGGGGTTCTGAAGACCTCGGACTCGGCAAATTCACAATGTTCGGGCTCTGGGTCGAGACTTCCGCTGTCGTCCTCACCGCCTCGTGTGGATGACTAGGCCGCGGCTCGGTCCCTCTTCGACAAGAAGGAGTTCATGCAGGAACACCCTGCAGTGTGCACTTGGAAGTCCGTCGATGTCTGGAGAGACAGGTTCGGGTCCGCATTGCCGGCGTGTGGGGAGAAAGGGAAGTCCCTGTTCGGGCGTCAATTTGCTGTGGTAAATATTTTAGTAATTTACCTTGATCGGAATTTCTATAATATGAATAAGGTCAAGCATGAAGAGCAGAGCCCATGGTGGTTAGAATTCAGGGTCTTTATTCAGTAACTCGAGTTAAGGGAGAGCTCCGTCACCTAAGGAGGCTCGGGAATAGTCTCTACTTTAATCACAGAAAGCATGGCAATTATACACAAAAAAGAGGAAGGAGCTTCTCTTGAGTAATGTCAGTTACAAAAATGGCAATCATACAGAGATCATGGCAGTTGAGAGAAAACTGTGTCACAATAAAGAGGAAGTCATGGCAGAGGCAGAGGCAGAGAGTTAAGAAATAACCCTAGGCTGGTTCCTTGGATAAGAAAAGGAGAAATGGTCGTGACAGGATGTCTGGTGTCATATGTTTAGCAAACAAGAGCTGGTTTCTCGGAATTGGGTGTCGTGTCTTGGCAAACGTGGGCTTAGTTCTCGGAATCAGTCTGACCATAAGCGGGGGTGGTTACAACGGGGCTCGTTTCTCGGAATCGGCTTGACCATAAGAATGTACAGTTGTAGTTTGAGGAAGAGATGTGTTTGCGTGCAACCTTACGTTGATGTGCCCGGGTTTTCTAGTTACCGACATGATGAGCTCGATACGTAAAAGAGAGGGTGTATAATGGGACATAAATAACAGAAAAATAACCATTTTCCACAAAAACCAACACCTTCCCTAGTGTCGGCACTGACTGGAGTGGGAATAGTAAATTATACTATTCCAACATCCAGCGCCCCCCCCTCCGTAAGTCGTTCTTAGGACTTGCGGAGTAATGGTATGCGGAATCACAACAAGGTCGTTGTAACGACCGCGTTGTGATTCCCTGCGGGGAGAAATACTGCGGGATTACGTCACACATTTCAGGGACACATGTGCTCGTGTCACAATGGTGACACCCAGCTTTGTGAACTCTGGACATATTATACTAGGTGATAATTACCTAGTGACCAATGCTAGCAATGTCACTACCACACACAATATGGCAGTTGTTAGTTTCTCCTGGGGAGGGGTAACTTGCCTCAAAAAGGTTGTTATTAGCTCAGACCTCCCTGTACAATGTTTGCTTGGCAATGACCTAGAGACTTCAGCCTGGTCTGAAGTGGAGTATAGGACCCTTGCAGAAATGTTAGGAATCTCAGCACATGTCCTTGCTGTGGCTAGGTCACAGGTCAGAAATTGCAACACTGAACAGGCACTGGATTCTGAAATAATGGACCAGTTGCCTACCAGGAGGAGAAGCAGTAGAGTTAAGGCAGTGCCTTCCCCACTTCCTCAGGAAAAGGATCTGCCTTCTGATTAAGCTGATTGTGAGACCCAGGAAGGGACTGTCCTAGAAGAGCTTGAGCCTGATCAGGTTGAGTTTCTTGGGACATGGGGACCTTCCAGGGCAGATCTGAGGCAGGCGCAGTTGGACTGCCCTTCTCTTGAACCCCTCAGACAGCAAGCTGCTGCTGAGGCTGCAGGGAATGCTAGTGGGACCCATAAGGTTTACTGGGATGAAGGGCTCCTGTATTCAGAGGCAAGCGACCCCAAGCCTGGTGCTTCCAGGAGGTTGGTCATACCTTTGGCATTCAGGGTCTTCCTTTTAACACTAGCCCGTGATATTCCCCTTGCAGGACATATCAGCCAGAACAAGAATTGGGACAGGTGTGTCCCTCACTTTCACTGGCCTCACGTGTCAGAAGACACCAAGGAGTTTTGTCGCTCCTGTGTCACCTGTCAAGCCAGTGGCAAATCAGGTGGCACTACAAAGACCCCCCTTAAACCACTACCAGT
This sequence comes from Lissotriton helveticus, assembly GCF_964261635.1. Classification (NCBI taxonomy): domain Eukaryota; kingdom Metazoa; phylum Chordata; class Amphibia; order Caudata; family Salamandridae; genus Lissotriton; species Lissotriton helveticus. Next base: position 516,013,007 of record NC_136071.1, read on the forward strand.
GGTGGGGGTTCCCTTTGAACGTGTAGGGATTGATATTGTTGGACCAATGGATCCCCAAACAGCCTCTGGGCACAGATTTATTCTGGTGGTAGTAGATCATGCCACCAGATACCCAGAAGCTATTCCCCTTAGGACCACAACAGCACCTGTTGTGGCAAGAGCCCTCCCGGGAGTTTTCTCAAGAGTGGGTTTCCCTAAGGAGGTTGTCTCTGACAGAGGTACAAACTTCATGTCTGGATATATGACTGCAATGTGAAAGGAGTGTGGAGTGAACAACAAGTTCACCACACCCTATCACCCACAATGCAATGGTCTAGTTGAAAGATTCAACAAGACCTTAAAGGGCATGATTAAGGGTCTCCCTGAAAAGCTCAGGCGGAGATGGCACATCCTGCTGCCCTGCCTTTTGTTTGCATATAGAGAAGTCCCACAGAAGGGGGTTGGCTACAGCCCTTTTGAACTTTTGTTTGGACCTCCTGTAAGAGGACCCCTTTGTCTGGTGAAGGAAGGATGGGAGTTACCTCTCAAACTTCCCAAGCAAGACATTGTGGACTATGTACTTGGTCTCCGCGCCCGGATGGCAGAGTACATGAAAAAGGCATTGTTAGAACTGGGGGTCTATAGTTGGCAGGGGTAGGTACCACTGTCCAAATAGGGACCCTTGCTTCTAGTCAGGTTAAGGAGGAAACCCTCTGAGATAAGCCCTGCTCACCCTCTAGGTAGCTTGGCACGAGCAGTCTAGGCTAACCAGAGGCAATGTGTAAATTATTTGTACCAACACTCACAGTAACACAGTGAAAACACCACAAACTGACTCCACAACAGTTTAGAAAAATAAAGGTATTTAATCTAAACTACACAAGACCAAAACGACAAAAATCCAACATACACAGTTCAAGAATATGGTTTCAAAAAGAGTTCTTAAGGTTGCGATAAAAATTATTCAGGTTGCGATAAAATAATTCACAGATGCGTGAAAAGTTCACAGTTGCGTCACGTTTACTCACAGTACCTTTTAGTTGTGACAAAATTCCAAAAGCAGACGCTGGTGCGGTGGAAAACAAGCAATGCGTTGCTCCAGGGACCCTGGGGAGGGGTTTGCGACAGCCCCGCTGCAGCAGCGGGCGTGTTGCGACGAATCCGGTCTGTATGGGGAGGAAGGCCACTTGTATGGATTCCGGTGCGGAGGTTCCGTAGGAAGTTTGTTCTCGCAAAAGGCTCGATGCAACGATCTTTGGAGTTGCGACGATCTCCGGGGCGACGATGCGCGGACCAGCGGTGATCTTCTCTCTCGTAGCTCCTCGTCACGATGTTTTCTGCGATGACTCTCGCAGCGACGTGATGCGGTCCGCAAGTAAGCTGTGTGGCGATCTCACCCAGCGACGACAGGCTCTGCGACGACACTTGCAGCGAAGTTAGACTTTCCCGCACCGGTCTGGTGCGTCCCGCAAACAAAGGATGCGACGGCTCTGGCAGCGGCGTTAGGCGCTGCGACGATCTCGGCCTTTGTAGTGGCGGGAATCTTCTCGCACTGTCGGGGATGCACTCCGCAAGCAAACGAAGCGACACTTTTCAATTGCAAACGTCTCTCACACTTAGTTTCAAGCTTCCCAGCACAGGTACAACTTCCAGAGGCCCTACAACTGGATCAAGCACTCTAGGAAGGACATAACTCTCTCAGCAGAGTTCAGGGAAGCTGGGGGTGAAGTCCTTTTGTTCCTGAGACTTTAGAACAGGGAGCCAGCTCTTCTCAGGCCCTTGGAGGTTCCTTCAAGACAGGGGACACAGCACCACAGCAAAGTTCTTCCCCTCTCCTTGGCAGCAAAGCAACAGCAGGTCAGTCCAGCAGAGCAACAGCAGGACAGTCTTCCTTCTTCAGTTTCAGCTTTCTCCTTGCAGAGGTTCCTTCTTGATTCCAGGATGATCTAATTTTCTGTTGTCAAGGGTCCTGTACTTATACCCCTAAAAGCCTTTGTTCTCTTTGTGCAAGTGGGCCCTGAGCCCGGTCTGAACCAGTTCTGGGTGTTGCTTGAGCACTTTGTTTACCTGGCTTCTCCTTTCCTTTCAGAGTGAGGGGCAGGGTCGTCAGCCGCCCAGCAGGAGGTAAAGCCAGCATTGTGGAAGGCAGGTACAGCCCTATTCAGGCCCAGGTGCTATCTCCTCCCACCACTCGAGTTGAAAATGCAGTCATTCAACCTAGGGCTGACTCAGTCAGCCTCCTGGGGAATACCCAGCCCCTGTCAATATCAAACCAGACAGTCAATACACAAACAGGCCAAGGCACACAGAAGGGTCAGACAAGAGAACAGCAACTTTCTAAAAGTGCTGTTCTCAAACACAGGATTTAAAAACAACCTTTCCTAAAAGATGTGTTATTAAATTCTGAGTTCAGGGATACTAGACTTTTATGTCCTATCTTGTTCCTATGAGAAGAAATGCTGGTAGCCACTGTAGCCAGCATCCCCCATGTTAATCTATGGAGCAAGATAGCCTTACAATAGTGAAAAACGAAAATGGCTGCCATTCACTACCAGAGCATGTCACCTGCACTAGTACATGCTCTACCTTTTACATACACTGCACCCTGCCCAGGGGCGTACCTTGGGCCTTCCATAGGGGTGACCAATGTGCACAAAACGGGAGCAGGACAGAACTCTCTCAGCAGAGTTCAGGGAAGCTGGGGGTGAAGTCCTTTTGTTCCTGGGACTTCAGAACAGGGAGCCAGCTCTTCTCAGGCCCTTGGAGATTCCTTCAAGACAGGGGACACAGCACCACAGCAAAGTCCTACCCCTCTCCTTGGCAGCAAAGCAACAGCAGGTCAGTCCAGCAGAGCAACAGCAGGACAGTCTTCCTTCTTCAGTTTCAGCTTTCTCCTTGGCAGAGGTTCCTTTTTTATTCCAGGATGATCTAATTTTCTGTTGTCAGGGGTCCTGTACTTATACCCCTAAAAGTCTTTGTTCTCTTTGTGCAAGTGGGCCCTGAGCCCGGTCTGAACCAGTTCTGGGTGTTGCTTGAGCACTTTGTTTACCTGGCTTCTCCTTTTCTTTCAGAGTGAGGGGCAGGGTCGTCAGCTGCCCAGCAGGAGGTGGAGCCAGCATTGTGGAAGGCAGGCACAGCCCTATTCAGGCCCAGGTGCTATCTCCTCCCACCACTCAAGTTGCAAATGCAGTCATGCAGCCTAGGGCTGACTCAGCCAGCCTCCTGGGGAATCCCCAGCCCCTGTCACTCTCAAACCAGACCGTCAATACACAAACAGGCCAAGGCACACAGAAGGGTCAGACAAGAGACCAGCAACTTTCTAAAAGTGCTGTTCTCAAACACAGGATTTAAAAACAACCTTTCCTAAAAGATGTGCTATTAAATTCTGAGTTCAGTGATACTAGACTCTTATGTCCTATCTTGTTCCTATGAGAAGAAATGCTGGTAGTCACTGTAGCCAGCATCCCCTATGTTAATCTATGGAGCAAGATAGCCTTACAATAGTGAAAAACGAAAATGGCTGCCATTCACTACCAGAGCATGTCACCTGCACCAGTACATGCTCTACCTTTTACATACACTGCACCCTGCACAGGGGGGCAGCTTGGGCCTTCCATAGGGGTGACAAATGTGCACAAAAAGGGAAGGGTTAGGCCTGGTCAGTGGGGACACTGGCCAGAAGGACATGGCAGTTCCTAGACTGCACACAGGCACTGCAGTGGCAGGCCTGAGACACCATTATAGGGCTACTAATGTGGGTGGCACAACCAGTGCTGCAGGCCCACTAGTAGCATTTGTCATCACCAGCCCTGGCACACCCATTGCACTTTACTAGGGACTTCACGGTGATACAAATATGCCAATCATGTATATCCAATCATAATAACAATTTACACAGAGCATATGCACTTTAGCACTGCCGATCAGTGCTAAAGTGCGAAGAGTCCTATTGCCAACAGCCACGGGTCAGGAAAAATAAGGGAGGAAGAAGCAAAAAGTTTGGGGATGACCCTGCAAAAAGGGCCAGTTCCAACAGGCATCCAAAAACCTTGAGGCAAGTCAGGAATTGCAAAAAGCCTGGCATGACCAAAAGGCTGTGCTGATTGTTTACCAGCCAGGACAGATAGTGTGGGTGTTGGAGTCTGTGACCCCAGCAGCTCTCCAGGACAAGTGGAGTGGACCCAACACTATTGTTGAGCAAAAGGGAGAAGTCACCTATTTGGTTGACCTTGGAACTCCCAGGAGCCCTGTTAGAACTGGGGGTCTCTAGTTGGAAGAGGTAGGTACCACTGTCCAAATAGGGAGCCTTGCTTCTAGTCAGGGTAAGGAGGAAAAACTCTTTAGATAACCTCTATGCACCCCCTTGGTAGCTTGGCACAAGCAGTCAGGCTTATCAAAGGCAATGTGTAAAGTATTTGCACCAACACTCACAGTAACACAGTGAAAACACTGCAAACTGACTCCACAACAGTTTAGAAAAATAAAGGCATTTAATCTGAACTTCACAAGACCAAAAGAACAAAAACCAAAACATACACAGTTCAAGAATATGGTTGCTAAAGAGTTCTTAAGGTTGCGATAAAATTATCCACAGTTGCGTGAAAAGTTCACAATTGCGTCACGTTTGCCCACAGTACCTTTTAAAAGCGACAAATTTCCAAAGCAGAAGCTGGTGCGGTGGAAAACAAGCAATGCGTTGCTGCTGGGTCCCTGGGGAGGCGATGCGACAACCCCGCTGCAGCAGCGGGCATGTTGCGACGAATCTGGTCTGTATGGGGAGGAAGGCTGACTTGTATGGATTCCGGTGCGTAGGTTCCGTAGGAAGTTTTCTCTCACAAAGGCAGGATGCGATGATCTGTGGAGTTGCGACGATCTCCGGGGCGATGATGCGCGGACCAGCGGTGATCTCTCCCTCGCAGCTCCTCGATGCGATGGCTTCTGCGACGACACTCGCAGCGGCGTGATGCAGTCCGCAAGCAAGCGGTGCGACGAGCTCACCCAGCGACGACAGGCTCTGCGACGACACACGTAGCGATGGTAATCTTCCCGCACCGGTCTAGTGCATCCCGCAAATGAAGGGTACAACGTCTCTGGCAGCGACAACAGGCGCTGCGACGATCTCGACCTCCGTAGCGGTGGGAATTTCTTCGCACTGTCAGGGATGCGCTCCATAAGCGAGAGATGCGATAACCTTTCTGTAGCAAGTTTCTCAAATCTTGATTTCCAGCTTCCCAACACAGGTACAACTTCCAGAGGCACCACAACTGGCCAAAACACTCTAGGAAGGACAGAGCTCTCTCAGCAGAGCTCAGGGAAGCTGGGGGTGAAGTCCTTTTGTGCCTGGGACTTCAAAAACAGGGAGTCAGCTCTTCTCAGGCCCTTGGAGATTCCTTCAAGAAAGGGGACACAGCACAAAGCAAAGGCCTTCCCCTCTCCTTGGCAGCAAAGCAACAGCAAGTCAGTCCAGCAGAGCAACAGCAGGACAGTCTTCCTTCTTCAAATTGAGCTTTCTCCTTGGCAGAGGTTCCTTCTTGATTCCAGGATGATCTAATTTTCTGCAGTCAGGGGTCCTGTACTTATACCCCTAAACGTCTTTGTTCCCTTTGTGCAGGAGGGCTCTGAGCCCGGCCTGAACCTGTTCTGGGTGTTCCTTGAGCACTTTGTTTTCCTGGCCTCTTCTTTCCTTTCAGAGAGAGCGGCAGGGTCCTCAGCCGCCCAGTAGGAGTTGGACTCAGCATTGTGGAGGGAGAGCACAGCCCTGGAGCACTTTGTTGACATGATTTCTTCTCTCCTTTCACAGTGCAGGGCAGAGCCATCAGACCCACCACGGGGGGTGGAGCCAGCACTGTGGGGGGCAGGCACAGTCCTATTCCGGTCCCGGTGCTATTCCCTCCCTCCACTCAAGATGCAGATGCAGTCATTCTGCCTAGGGCTGACTCAGCCAGCCTCCTGGGGGCTCCCCAGCCCCTGTCACTATCAAACCAGACAGTAAATTCACAAACAGTCCAAGGCACACAGAAAGGTCAGACAGGAGAACAACAACTTTCTAAAAGTGCTGTTCTCAAACACAGGATTTAAAAACAACCTTTCCTAAAAGATGTGTTATTTTTTAATTCTGAGTTCAGGGATACCAGACTTTTATGTCCTATCTTGCTCCTAATCGAAGATATGCTGGTAGCCACTGTAGCCTGCATTCCCCATGATAGCTTATGGGGCAAGATAGCCTTACAATAGTGAAAAATGAAAATGGCTTTAATTCACTACCAGAGCATGTCACCTGCACAAGTACATGCTCTAGCTTTCACATACACTGCACCCTGCCAAAGGGGGTACTTTGGCCCTTCCATAGGGGTGACTAATGTGTACAGAAAGGGAAGGGTTAGGCCTAGCCAGTGGGGACACTGACCAGGAGGACATGGCAGTTCACAGACTGCACAGGGGCACTGCGGTGGCAGGCCTGAGGTAACACTTTAGGGCTACTCATGTGGGTGGCACAATCAGTGCTGCAGGCCCACTAGTAGCATTTGTTATCACCAGCCCTGGCACACTCAGTACACTTTACTAGGGACTTTTTGGTGACACAAATATGCCAATCATCGATAACCAATCATAATAACAATTTATACAGAGAGCATATGCACTTTACCACTGTAGCGATCACCTGCAGGAAGAGTAAGGGTCCTAGAGTAGTTCCCTTTTATACATTGCAGAAAGGGAGGAGGAACTACTATTACCAGCAGGCCATGGGGCGCATGGGAACACTGCACAGGGCGGTTCCTATATTAGCACCTCCCCCACGTAGGAAAGGTGCTTGACAATCTTCCCGCAGATTCAGGAATGATGGATGGTGTGTCCCCGCCCGAATTCAGCTAGAAGACCCAGCGCTGACCAAGAGCCTGCGTTTGCAGTTTTTCTCACGTACTTGTCCTGCTTCGTGCCTTTCGTTTTTCTATTTGTCAGAGTGTCTTCAGAATTTCCCAAGAGAAGTCTTCGAAGTATTTCCAGGTATCGAGGAAGGAGAGCGGGCTCGCCTCCTCCCTCTGTCTTTGAATTTTGTTTTCCTTTGACCTTCCGCGGTGCTCAGAAGGCGCAGGAGCGCAAATGAGTTCTGTGTGTATTTAATTTAAAAGGTTACTGTCTGCCTTTATCTTACTACGAAGGATTTTGGGCGAAGAACTACTTAGGCGCTTTCATTTTGTTGAAAAGCCAGTGCTCTCACATGTTCCTTGGAGCATTCTTAGGAAGTACATTAGCTCACTGGTTTCTCATTTGTTTACTCAATTTATAGGCAGGCAGTCCGGAGGTGTTCTCGCGTTCTAGTTCAAGACCTTGAGGCCCTATTATTCAGTTTTCTTTGCTTAAAGGTGCTGTGACTGTTACGCTACCTTTATTCTGATCAGTGTTTATATTTACTAGGAACATTGCCTTAAGTTCTGAGAAGACGTACTGTTCAGGACTTTCCTAATACTGTTCTTCCACCTTTGTGTTTGCACCGCAAATTGCTTTCTCAATTCTGAACTAGGGCTGAATAAAATTCTGGTGAGTTGGGGAAGGTAAATAGAGCTGAAATATGTTACACACATAGAAGGCACTTTTCTAATGCTTGTTTACTTGTCTCCTTGTCACACAGTAAACACATCCCTACTATTGCTGTGCTGCATACCAGACCAGACTCGGAAGGGATCACAGAATTGTCAGCCAGTTTATTATTTTATCCACTTCCCTTTTCCCCTTGGGGCTCAATTTCAAGCAGTAGGGGTTTATTCCTCTGCAGGGAGTTGTGTCAGGGGGAATTGGGGGGGGATATGGCCTGTCATCGTCTCTGCTGGTCACAAGAGACAGGTTAGTGGCGTTTTTATATATTCTTGTGCTGCTGACAATCGTGACAACCACTGGTCAGCAGTGGTAAAGTGCCCAGAGTCCTATTGCCAACACCCACAGGTCAGGAAAAACAAGGGAAAAAGAAGCAAAAGGTTTGGGGATAACCCTGCAAAAAGTGCCATTTCCAACACAACCCCCTTCCAGCCTAAAGCCAGGGTAGACCAAACGATACCTCAATGGGATTCCCTGCTTAAGGCAATAGAACACAGAAACTGGCCCAAAAAGCAGGGCACTATTCCTGTTCTACGCCGTCCTGATCCCAGTTGGATCACTCTATCCATACTCTCAAGATCCACCATGCCAATCGATGTGGAACCCTTCTCCTCACCTGTGGACACCACCTGTGTAGTAACTAACCTTAACTGACTCACAGGTGTGCCCCAACAGACAGACAGCAAGCCATAGTGGCCACCAACAGTGGTTGGGAAGAGACCCAGGCCTTATGCCTCTCAGGGCTCTCAAGCCCCTGTGGCGTCAGAGGGTGGGGGGCAGTAGCCCCAGGTGCTTGGCACCCTTTATCCACTCTCCCTCCTGTCAGGGCAGGTCTAACATCCTGGCACTGACCCACCAGTCCCGGACCTGTATCCGGTGGCTGGACAGGAGGCTGGGGTGGGCTTCCCCAAACCCGGTCCTCCCCTTCCTTGGGGATCTGTACCCTCCCACCTGGAGCAGTACCCCCTTCTAGAATAGTTAGGGCACTGAGGCAGGTGTCCTGCACCATTCACCCACCAGTTCAGGGGTTCTATCCTGCAACTGATATTCCAGGTCAGGGAGGACACCCCGGACCTGGCCCTCAAACCTAGGCTCCAAAGCCTCCAGGTCAGGCAACACCTGAACTTGGCTTCCCAACCCAGGGACCAATCCCTGTGGTTGAACACTTGCCTGGCACACCAGGACTTCACTCACTGATGTGCCACACTGGTACACAGTACCCACCTGGCCAACACAATGGTGTGGCCCAGTCCACCCCCAGGGTGATACTCCTGCCCTCCTTCCAAGGGCAACCCTGTCCACCAGGACAACCAGCCACAGTAGCCACTGACATCTGTCAGTGATGAGAGCCAGGCCACATGCCTGGCAGGCCTCTCTAACCTCTGGGGCGTCAGAGAGTGGGGGCAATAGCCCCAGGTGCCTGACACCTTCCTTCCACTCTCCCTCTTGCCAAGTCAGGTAGGGCCTCCTGACACTGGCCCACCAGCCCAGGGTCCGTACCCGCAGGCTGCATAGGGGTCACGGGCGAGGTTCTCCTCTCCCTACCCCGCATTCTGGGTTCCCGCACTCTCCTCCCAGGAGAGGCGCCCCAGAACACACCTTTCCTACTTGTTGAGGACCTCTCTCCAGCAACTGGTCTCCCAACCTAGGGTTTAACCCCTCAGGTTGCACCGGGGTCAGATGCGAGGACATCCTCCCTCTGCACCAGAGTGCTGCACCCTCCCTACTGGTGGGGTACCCCGGGAAGTCAAATTGGTCAGGACACTAGGTACAGATGTCCTTCCCTCCAGGTCAGGCAGATCCTGAACCTGGTCTACCAACCCAGGGGCCAATACCTGCGGTGGGGCACTTGCCTGGCATGCCAGGACTTCTGGGGACTCACACAGTACCCCCCTGAGGGTGACACATGACTCATGTGTCCTGTGATAGTCTGCTTGGCTCTGATCTCCCGACCCCTGTCCACCTGACAGTGTGTGAAGATCCCCCAGGACAGAAGTGGTGTCACCATGGTCACTCCTGGGAGACTCAGCCCTTCTGGCTGGCCCCTGACCCACTGGTTCTCCCACTGGGGGCTCCTTCCCCCTCTTACCCCTCAGTCTGGACTTGTACACCCTCCCAACTGGAGTGGCACTGCCAGACACCAGAACTGATGGAGGCCTGGTTAAAGGCACTCCCCATTCAATAGGCATTAGGAGATCCTCCTCAAATGGCCTATTAGCACTTTCTAGGCCCCCAACCTGGTGTTCCCTTAAGAAACCCTCTAGGCCCTGAGGCTGGGTTTCGGGCACCGTGAGACACACTGTCCCACACTCACTCCTTCTCCACATGTTTAAAGTGATTTTCATGCTTCCAGGGGCCCTAAACACAGGATTTGTGGAATCGTTAAAAGTGCACGGAAATGGCCAATTGACTGACTCTGAGGTCTCAAAAAGTGTTTCTTCACCCCGGGAAGTAAATTAAATACCATTTGGAGGCATTTAATGTTGAAGCAAACATGGCTGATTTTTGACAAAAGAGATAACACCCCCCATTACATCATGTTTCAGAAAGGTGAAAAATTGTCCGTTTTCAAATGTTTTATTTTTGAACGTCAGTTCACATTTGTAGGTGGATCCTCAGTTTTAGAGCTAAAATTAGCATGTTTAAAGTGGTTTTCATGCTTCCAGGGGCCCTAAACACAAGATTTGTGGAATGGTTAAAAGTGCATGTAAAATGGCCAATGTACTCACTCTGAGGTCTCAAAAAGTGTTTCTTCACCCCGGGAAGTGAATTAAATACCATTTGGAGGCATTTAATGTTCAAGCAAAAACGGCTGATTTTTGACAAAAGACAACACCCCCCCCCTCATTACGTCATGCTTCAGAAAGGTGAAAAATGGTCCATTTTCAACTGGTTTTTTTTAGCGTCAGTTCACATTTGAAGGTGGTTCATCCGTTTTAGAGCTAAAATTAGCATGTTTAAAGTGGTTTTCATGCTTCCAGGGGCCCTAAACACAAGATTTGTGGAATAGTTAAAAGTGCATGAATATGGCCAATTTACTCACTCTGAGGTCTCAAAAAGTGTTTCTTCACCCTGGGAAGTGAATTAAATACCATGTGGAGGCATTTAATGTTCAAGCAAAAATGGCTGATTTTTGACAAAAGAGATAACACCCCCCATTACGCCATGCTTCAGAAAGGTGAAAAATGGTCCATTTTCAAATGTTTTATTTTTGAACTTCAGTTCACATTTGTAGGTGGATCATCAGTTTTAGAGCTAAAATGAGCATGTTTAAAGTGATTTTAATGCTTCCAGGGGCCCTAAACACAAGATTTGTGGAATGGTTAAAAGTGCATGAAAATGGCCAGATTACTCACTTTGAGGTCTCAAAAAGTGTTTCTTCACCCCGGGAAGTGAATTAAATACCATTTGGAGGTATTTAATGTTCAAGCAAAAACTGCAGATTTTTGACAAAAGACATCACCCCCCACATTACGTCGTGCTTCAGAAAGGTGAAAAATGGTCACTTTTCAAATGTTTTATTTTTGAACATCAGTTCACATTTGTAAGTGGATCATCAGTTTTAGAGCTAAAATTAGCATGTTTAAAGTGATTTTCATGCTTCCAGGGGCCCTAAACACAAGACTTGTGGAATGGTTAAAAGTGTATGAAAATGGCCTATTTACTCACTCTGAGGTCTCAAAAAGTGTTTCTTCACCCCGGGAAGTGGATTAAATACCATTTGGAGGCATTTAATGTTCAAGCAAAAACGGCTGATTTTTGACAAAAGAGATAACACCCCCCCATTACGTCATGCTTCAGAAAGGTGAAAAATGGTCTGTTTTCAAATGTTTTATTTTTGAACGTCAGTTCACATTTGTAGGTGGATCATCAGTTTTAGAGCTAAAATTAGCATGTTTCAAGTGATATTCATGCTTCCAGGTGCCCTAAACACAAGATTTGTGGAATGGTTAAAACGGCATGAAAATGGCCAATTTACTCACTCTGAGGTCTCAAACAGTGTTTCTTCACCCCTGGAAGTGAATTAAATACCATTTGGAGTCATTTAGTGTTCGAGCAAAAACGGCTGATTTTTGACAAAAGATATAACACCCCCCATTACGTCATGCTTCAGAAAGGTGAAAAATGATCCGTTTTCAAATGTTTTATTTTTGAACGTCAGTTCACATTTGTAGGTGGATCATCAGTTTTAGAGCTAAAATGAGCATGTTTAAAGTGATTTTCATGCTTCCAGGGGCCCGGGAAGTGAATTAAATACCATTTGAAGGCATTTAATATTCAAGCAAAAACGGCTGATTTTTGACAAAAGAGATAACACCCCCCCATTACGTCATGCTTCAGAAAGGTGAAAAATGGTCCGTTTTCAAATGTTTTGTTTTTGAACGTCAGTTCACATTTGTAGGTGGATCATCAGTTTTAGAGCTAAAATTAGCATGTTTAAAGTGATATTCATGCTTCCAGGGGCCCTAAACACCAGATTTGTGGAATGGTTAAAAGGGCATGAAAATGGCCAATTTACTCACTCTGAGGTCTCAAAAAGTGTTTCTTCACCCCGGGAAGTGAAGAAAATACCATTTGGAGGCATTTAATGTTCAAGCAAAAACTGCTGATTTTTTACAAAAGAGATAACACCCCCCCATTATTTCAAGATTCAGAAAGGTGAAAAATGGTCCGTTTTCAAATGTTTTATTTTTGAATACCAGTTCACATTTGTAGGTAGATCATCAGTTTTAGAGCTAAAATTAGCATGTTTAAAGTGATTTTCATGCTTCCAGGGGCCCGGGAAGTGAATTAAATACCATTTGGAGGCATTTAATGTTCAAGCAAAAACCACAGATTTTTGACAAAAGAGATAACACCCCCATTACGTCATGCTTCAGAAAGGTGAGAAATGGTCCATTTTCAAATGTTTTATTTTTGAATGTCAGTTTACATTTGTAGGTGGATCATCAGTTTTAGAGCTAAAATTAGCATGTTTAAAGTGATTTTCATGCTTCCAGGGGCCCTAAAAACACAAGATTTGTGGAATGGTTAAAAGTGCATGAAAATGGCAAATGTACTCACTCTGAGGTCTCAAAAAGTGTTTCTTCACCCCGGGAAGTGAATTAAATACCATTTGGAGGCCTTTAATGTTCAAGTAAAAACAGCTGATTTTCGACAAAAGAGATAACACCCACCCATTACGTCATGCTTCAGAAAGGTGAAAAATGGTCCATTTTCAAATGTTTTATTTTTGAACTTCAGCTCACATTTGTAGGTGGATCATCAGTCTCAGAGCTAAAATTAGCATTTTTAAAGTGATTGTCATGCTTCCAGGGGCCCTAAACACAAGACTTGTGGAATGGTTAAAAGAGCATGAAAATGGCCAATTTACTCACTCTGTGGTCTCAAAAAGTGTTTCTTCACCCCAGGAAGTGAATTAAATACCATTTGGAGGCATATAATGTTCAAGCAAAAACAGCGGATTTTTGACAAAAGAGATAACACCCCCCCATAATGTCATGCTTCAGAAAGGTGAAAAATGGTCCGTTTTCAAATGTTTTATTTTTGAATGCCAGTTCACATTTGTAGGTAGATCATCAGTTTTAGAGCTAAAATTAGCATGTTTAAAGTGATTTTCATGCTTCCAGGGGCCCGGGAAGTGAATTAAATACCATTTGGAGGCATTTAATGTTCAAGCAAAAACGGCTGATTTTTGGTAAAAGAGATAACACCCCCCATTACGTCATGCTTCAGAAAGGTGAAAAATGGTCCGTTTTCAAATGTTTTATTTTTGAATGTCAGTTCACATTTGTAGGTGGATCATCAGTTTTAGAGCTAAAATTAGCATGTTTAAAGTGATTTTCATGCTTCCAGGGGCCCGGGAAGTGAATTAAATACCATTTGGAGGCATTTAATGTTCAAGCAAAAACGGCAGATTTTTGGTAAAAGAGATAACACCCCCATTACGTCATGCTTCAGAAAGGTGAAAAATGGTCCGTTTTCAAATGTTTTATTTTTGAATGTCAGTTCACATTTGTAGGTGGATCATCAGTTTTAGAGCTAAAATTAGCATGTATAAAGTGATTTTCATGCTTCCAGAGGCCCTAAACATAACATTTGTGGAATGGTAAAAAGTGCATGAAAAAGGCCAATTTACTCACTCTGAGGTCTCAAAAAGTGTTTCCTTACCCCGGGAAGTGAATTAAATACCATTTGGAGGCATTTAATGTTCAAGCAAAAACGGCTGATTTTTGACAAAAGAGATAACACCCCCCCAATATGTCATGCTTCAGAAAGGTGAAAAATGGTCCGTTTTCAAATGTTTTATTTTTGAATGCCAGTTCACATTTGTAGGTAGATCATCAGTTTTAGAGCTAAAATTAGCATGTTTAAAGTGATTTTCATGCTTCCAGGGGCCCGGGAAGTGAATTAAATACCATTTGGATGCATTTAATGTTCAAGCAAAAACGGCTGGTTTTTGACAAAAGAGATAACACCCCCCCAATATGTCATGCTTCAGAAAGGTGAAAAATGGTCCGTTTTCAAAAGTTTTATTTTTTAACGTCAGTTCACATTTGTAGGTGAATTATCAGTTTTAGAGCTAAAATTAGCATGTTTAAAGTGATTTCCATGCTTCCAGGGGCCCTAAACACAAGATTTGTGGAATGGTTAAAAGTGCATGAAAATGGCCTATTTACTCACTCTGAGGTCTCAAAAAGTGTTTCTTCACCCCGGGAAGTAAAATAAATACCATTTGGAGGCATTTAATGTTCAAGCAAAAACCAGGTGATTTTTGGTAAAAGAGATAACACCCCCATTACGTCATGCTTCAGAAAGGTGAAAAATGGTCCGTTTTCAAATGTTTTATTTTTGAATGTCAGTTCACATTTGTAGGTGGATCATCAGTTTTAGAGCTAAAATTAGCGTGTTTAAAGTGATTTTCATGCTTCCAGGGGCCCGGGAAGTGAATTAAATATCATTTGGAGGCATTTAATGTTCAAGCAAAAACGGCTGATTTTTGGTAAAAGAGATAACACCCCCATTACGTCATGCTTCAGAAAGGTGAAAAATGGTCTGTTTTCAAATGTTTTATTTTTGAATGTCAGTTCACATTTGTAGGTGGATCATCAGTTTTAGAGCTAAAATTAGCATGTTTAAAGTGATTTTCATGCTTCCAGGGGCCCTAAACACAAGATTTGTGGAACGGTTTAAAGTGCATGAAAATGGCCAATGTACTCACTCTGAGGTCCCAAAAAGTGTTTCTTCACCCCGGGAAGTGAATTAAATACCATTTGGAGGTATTTAATGTTCAAGCAAAAACAGCTGATTTTTGACAAAAGAGATAACACCCCCCCATTACGTCATGCTTCAGAAAGGTGAAAAATGGTTGGTTTTCAAATGTTTTATTTTTGAACGTCAGTTCACATTTGTAGGTGGATCATCAGTTTTAGAGCCACAATTAGCATGTTTAAAGTGATTTTCATGCTTCCAGGGGCCCTAAACACAAGACTTGTGGAATGAATAAAAGTGTATGAAAATGGCCTATTTACTCACTCTGAGGTCTCAAAAAGTGTTTCTTCACCCCGGGAAGTGAATTAAATACCATTTGGAGGAATTTAATGTTCAAGCAAAAACGGCTGATTTTTGACAAAAGAGATAACACCCCCCCATTATGTCATGCTTCAGAAAGGTGAAAAATGGTCCGTTTTCAAATGTTTTATGTTTTTTAATGCCAGTTCACATTTGTAGGTAGATCATCCGTTTTAGAGCTAAAATTAGCATGTTTAAAGTGATTTTCATGCTTCCAGGGGCCCGGGAAGTGAATTAAATACCATTTGGAGGCATTTAATGTTCAAGCAAAAACGGCTGATTTTTGGCAAAAGAGATAACACCCCCCATTACGTCATGCTTCAGAAAGGTGAAAAATGATTGGTTTTCAAATGTTTTATTTTTGAACGTCAGTTCGCATTTGTAGGTGGATCATCAGTTTTAGAGCTAAAATTAGCATGTATAAAGTGATTTTCATGCTTCCAGAGGCCCTAAACACAAGACTTGTGGAATGGTAAAAAGTGCATGAAAAAGACCAATTTACTCACTCTGAGGTCTCAAAAAGTGTTTCTTCACCCCGGGAAGTGAATTAAATACCATGTGGAGGCATTAATGTTCAAGCAAAAATGGCTGATTTTTGACAAAAGAGATAACACCCCCCATTACGCCATGCTTCAGAAAGGTAAAAAATGGTCCATTTTCAAATGTTTTATTTTTGAACTTCAGTTCACATTTGTAGGTGGATCATCAGTTTTAGAGATAAAATTAGCATGTTTAAAGTGATTGTCATGCTTCCAGGGGCCCTAAACACAAGACTTGTGGAATGGTTAAAAGTGCCTGAAAATGGCCAATTTACTCACTCTGTTGTCTCAAAAAGTGTTTCTTCACCCTGGGAAGTGAATTAAATACCATTTGGAGGCATTTAATGTTCAAGCAAAAACTGCAGATTTTTGACAAAAGAGATAACACCCCCCATTATGTCATGCTTCAGAAATGTGAAAAAAGGTCAGTTTTCAAATGTTTTATTTTTGAATGCCAGTTCACATTTGTAGGTAGATCATCAGTTTTAGAGCTAAAATTAGCATGTTTAAAGTGATTTTCATGCTTCCAGGGGCCCGGGAAGTGAATTAAATACCATTTGGAGGAATTTAATGTTCAAGCAAAAACGGCTGATTTTTGGCAAAAGAGATAACACCCCCCATTACGTCATGCTTCAGAAAGGTGAAAAATGGTCCGTTTTCAAATGTTTTATTTTTGAATGTCAGTTCACATTTGTAGGTGGATCATCAGTTTTAGAGATAGAATTAGCATGTTTAAAGTGATTTTCATGCTTCCAGGGGCCCTAAACACAAGATTTGTGGAATGGTTAAAAGTGCATGAAAATGGCCAATGTACTCACTCTGAGGTCCCAAAAAGTGTTTCTTCACCCCGGGAAGTGAATTAAATACCATTTGGAGGCATTTAATGTTCAAGCAAAAACAGCTGATTTTTGACAAAAGAGATAACACCCACCCATTACTTCATGCTTCAGAAAGGTGAATAATGGTCAGTTTTCAAATGTTTTATTTTTGAACGTCAGTTCGCATTTGTAGGTGGATCATCAGTTTTAGAGCTAAAATTAGCATGTATAAAGTGATTTTCATGCTTCCAGAGGCCCTAAACACAACATTTGTGGAATGGTAAAAAGTGCATGAAAAAGGCCAATTTACTCACTCTGAGGTCTCAAAAAGTGTTTCCTCACCCCGGGAAGTGAATTAAATACCATTTGGAGGCATTTAATGTTCAAGCAAAAACGGCAGATTTTTGACAAAAGAGATAACACCCCCCCAATATGTCATGCTTCAGAAAGGTGAAAAATGGTCCGTTTTCAAATGTTTTATTTTTGAATGCCAGTTCACATTTGTAGGTAGATCATCAGTTTTAGAGCTAAAATTAGCATGTTTAAAGTGATTTTCATGCTTCCAGGGGCCCGGGAAGTGAATTAAATACCATTTGGATGCATTTAATGTTCAAGCAAAAACGGCTGGTTTTTGACAAAAGAGATAACACCCCCCCAATATGTCATGCTTCAGAAAGGTGAAAAATGGTCAGTTTTCAAAAGTTTTATTTTTTAACGTCAGTTCACATTTGTAGGTGAATTATCAGTTTTAGAGCTAAAATTAGCATGTTTAAAGTGATTTCCATGCTTCCAGGGGCCCTAAACACAAGATTTGTGGAATGGTTAAAAGTGCATGAAAATGGCCTATTTACTCACTCTGAGGTCTCAAAAAGTGTTTCTTCACCCCGGGAAGTAAAATAAATACCATTTGGAGGCATTTAATGTTCAAGCAAAAACCAGGTGATTTTTGACAAAAGAGATAACACCCCCGATTACGTCATGCTTCAGAAAGGTGAAAAATGGTCCGTTTTCAAATGTTTTATTTTTGAACGTCAGTTCACATTTGTAGGTAGATCGTCAGTTTAAGAGCTAAAATTAGCATGTTTAAAGTGATTTTCATGCTTCCAGGGGCCCTAAACACAAGATTTGTGGAACAGTTAAAAGTGCACGAAAATGGCCAATTTACTCACTCTGAGGTCTCAAAAAGTGTTTCTTCACCCCGGGAAGTGAATTAAATACCATTTGGAGGCATTTAATGTTCAAGCAAAAACAGGTGATTTTTGACAAAAGAGATAACACCCCCCCCCATTACGTCATGCTTCAGAAAGGTGAAAAATGGTCCGTTTTCAAATGTTTTATTTTTGAACGTCAGTTCACATTTGTAGGTAGATCATCAGTTTAAGAGCTAAAATTAGCATGTTTAAAGTGATTTTCATGCTTCCAGGGGCCCTAAACACAAGATTTGTGGAACAGTTAAAAGTGCATGAAAATGGCCAATTTACTCACTCTGAGGTCTCAAAAAGTGTTTCTTCACCCCGGGAAGTGAATTAAATACCATTTGGAGGCATTTAATGTTCAAGCAAAAACAGGTGATTTTTGACAAAAGAGATAACACCCCCCATTACGTCATGCTTCAGAAAGGTGAAAAATGGTCCGTTTTCAAATGTTTTATTTTTGAACGTCAGTTCACATTTGTAGGTAGATCATCAGTTTAAGAGCTAAAATTAGCATGTTTAAAGTGATTTTCATGCTTCCAGGGGCCCGGGAAGTGAATTAAATACCATTTGGAGGCATTTAATGTTCAAGCAAAAACAGGTGATTTGTGACAAAAGGGATAACACCCCCATTACGTCATGCTTCAGAAAGGTGAAAAATGGTCCATTTTCAAATGTTTTATTTTTGAACTTCAGTTCACATTTGTAGGTAGATCATCAGTTTAAGAGCTAAAATTAGCATGTTTAAAGTGATTTTCATGCTTCCAGGGGTCCTAAACACAAGATTTGTGGAACAGTTAAAAGTGCATAAAAATCGCCAATTTACTCACTCTGAGGTCTCAAAAAGGATTTCTTCACCCCGGGAAGTGAATTAAATACCATTTGGAGGCATTTAATGTTCAAGCAAAAACAGGTGATTTTTGACAAAAGAGATAACACCCCCCCATTACGTCATGCTTCAGAAAGGTGAAAAATGGTCCGTTTTCAAATGTTTTAATTTTGAACATCAGTTCACATTTGTAGGTAGGTCATCAGTTTAAGAGCTAAAATTAGCATGTTTAAAGTGATTTTCATGCTTCCAGGGTACCGGGAAGTGAATTAAATACCATTTGGAGGAATTTAATGTTCAAGCAAAAACAGGTGATTTTTGACAAAAGAGATAACACCCCCCCATTACGTCATGCTTCAGAAAGGTGAAAAATTGTCCATTTTCAAATGTTTATTTTTGAACGTCAGTTCACATTTGTAGGTAGATCATCAGTTTAAGAGCTAAAATTAGCATGTTTAAAGTGATTTTCATGCTTCCAGGGTACCGGGAAGTGAATAAATACCATTTGGAGGCATTTAATGTTCAAGCAAAAACAGGTGATTTTTGACAAAAGAGATAACACCCCCCCCCATTACGTCATGCTTCAGAAAGGTGAAAAATGGTCCGTTTTCAAATGTTTTATTTTTGAACGTCAATTCACATTTGTAGTTAGATCACCAGGTTTAGAGCTAAAATTAGCATGTTTAAAGTGATTTTCATGCTTCCAGGGGCCCAGGAAGTGAATTAAATACCATTTGGAGGCATTTAATGTTCAAGCAAAAACGGCTGATTTTTGGTAAAAGAGATAACACCCCCCATTACGTCATGCTTCAGAAAGGTGAAAAATGGTCCGTTTTCAAATGTTTTATTTTTGAATGTCAGTTCACATTTGTAGGTGGATCATCAGTTTTAGAGCTAAAATTAGCATGTTTAAAGTGATTTTCATGCTTCCAGGGGCCCGGGAAGTGAATTAAATACCATTTGGAGGCATTTAATGTTCAAGCAAAAACGGCAGATTTTTGGTAAAAGAGATAACACCCCCATTACGTCATGCTTCAGAAAGGTGAAAAATGGTCCGTTTTCAAATGTTTTATTTTTCAATGTCAGTTCACATTTGTAGGTGGATCATCAGTTTTAGAGCTAAAATTAGCATGTATAAAGTGATTTTCATGCTTCCAGAGGCCCTAAACATAACATTTGTGGAATGGTAAAAAGTGCATGAAAAAGGCCAATTTACTCACTCTGAGGTCTCAAAAAGTGTTTCCTCACCCCGGGAAGTGAATTAAATACCATTTGGAGGCATTTAATGTTCAAGCAAAAACGGCTGATTTTTGACAAAAGAGATAACACCCCCCCAATATGTCATGCTTCAGAAAGGTGAAAAATGGTCCGTTTTCAAATGTTTTATTTTTGAATGCCAGTTCACATTTGTAGGTAGATCATCAGTTTTAGAGCTAAAATTAGCATGTTTAAAGTGATTTTCATGCTTCCAGGGGCCCGGGAAGTGAATTAAATACCATTTGGATGCATTTAATGTTCAAGCAAAAACGGCTGGTTTTTGACAAAAGAGATAACACCCCCCCAATATGTCATGCTTCAGAAAGGTGAAAAATGGTCCGTTTTCAAAAGTTTTATTTTTTAACGTCAGTTCACATTTGTAGGTGAATTATCAGTTTTAGAGCTAAAATTAGCATGTTTAAAGTGATTTCCATGCTTCCAGGGGCCCTAAACACAAGATTTGTGGAATGGTTAAAAGTGCATGAAAATGGCCTATTTACTCACTCTGAGGTCTCAAAAAGTGTTTCTTCACCCCGGGAAGTAAAATAAATACCATTTGGAGGCATTTAATGTTCAAGCAAAAACCAGGTGATTTTTGGTAAAAGAGATAACACCCCCATTACGTCATGCTTCAGAAAGGTGAAAAATGGTCCGTTTTCAAATGTTTTATTTTTGAATGTCAGTTCACATTTGTAGGTGGATCATCAGTTTTAGAGCTAAAATTAGCATGTTTAAAGTGATTTTCATGCTTCCAGGGGCCCGGGAAGTGAATTAAATATCATTTGGAGGCATTTAATGTTCAAGCAAAAACGGCTGATTTTTGGTAAAAGAGATAACACCCCCATTACGTCATGCTTCAGAAAGGTGAAAAATGGTCTGTTTTCAAATGTTTTATTTTTGAATGTCAGTTCACATTTGTAGGTGGATCATCAGTTTTAGAGCTAAAATTAGCATGTTTAAAGTGATTTTCATGCTTCCAGGGGCCCTAAACACAAGATTTGTGGAACGGTTTAAAGTGCATGAAAATGGCCAATGTACTCACTCTGAGGTCCCAAAAAGTGTTTCTTCACCCCGGGAAGTGAATTAAATACCATTTGGAGGTATTTAATGTTCAAGCAAAAACAGCTGATTTTTGACAAAAGAGATAACACCCCCCCATTACGTCATGCTTCAGAAAGGTGAAAAATGGTTGGTTTTCAAATGTTTTATTTTTGAACGTCAGTTCACATTTGTAGGTGGATCATCAGTTTTAGAGCCACAATTAGCATGTTTAAAGTGATTTTCATGCTTCCAGGTGCCCTAAACACAAGACTTGTGGAATGAATAAAAGTGTATGAAAATGGCCTATTTACTCACTCTGAGGTCTCAAAAAGTGTTTCTTCACCCCGGGAAGTGAATTAAATACCATTTGGAGGAATTTAATGTTCAAGCAAAAACAGCTGATTTTTGACAAAAGAGATAACACCCCCCCATTATGTCATGCTTCAGAAAGGTGAAAAATGGTCCGTTTTCAAATGTTTTATGTTTTTTAATGCCAGTTCACATTTGTAGGTAGATCATCCGTTTTAGAGCTAAAATTAGCATGTTTAAAGTGATTTTCATGCTTCCAGGGGCCCGGGAAGTGAATTAAATACCATTTGGAGGCATTTAATGTTCAAGCAAAAACGGCTGATTTTTGGCAAAAGAGATAACACCCCCCATTACGTCATGCTTCAGAAAGGTGAAAAATGATTGGTTTTCAAATGTTTTATTTTTGAACGTCAGTTCGCATTTGTAGGTGGATCATCAGTTTTAGAGCTAAAATTAGCATGTATAAAGTGATTTTCATGCTTCCAGAGGCCCTAAACACAAGACTTGTGGAATGGTAAAAAGTGCATGAAAAAGACCAATTTACTCACTCTGAGGTCTCAAAAAGTGTTTCTTCACCCCGGGAAGTGAATTAAATACCATGTGGAGGCATTAATGTTCAAGCAAAAATGGCTGATTTTTGACAAAAGAGATAACACCCCCCATTACGCCATGCTTCAGAAAGGTAAAAAATGGTCCATTTTCAAATGTTTTATTTTTGAACTTCAGTTCACATTTGTAGGTGGATCATCAGTTTTAGAGATAAAATTAGCATGTTTAAAGTGATTGTCATGCTTCCAGGGGCCCTAAACACAAGACTTGTGGAATGGTTAAAAGTGCCTGAAAATGGCCAATTTACTCACTCTGTTGTCTCAAAAAGTGTTTCTTCACCCTGGGAAGTGAATTAAATACCATTTGGAGGCATTTAATGTTCAAGCAAAAACTGCAGATTTTTGACAAAAGAGATAACACCCCCCATTATGTCATGCTTCAGAAATGTGAAAAAAGGTCCGTTTTCAAATGTTTTATTTTTGAATGCCAGTTCACATTTGTAGGTAGATCATCAGTTTTAGAGCTAAAATTAGCATGTTTAAAGTGATTTTCATGCTTCCAGGGGCCCGGGAAGTGAATTAAATACCATTTGGAGGAATTTAATGTTCAAGCAAAAACGGCTGATTTTTGGCAAAAGAGATAACACCCCCCATTACGTCATGCTTCAGAAAGGTGAAAAATGGTCCGTTTTCAAATGTTTTATTTTTGAATGTCAGTTCACATTTGTAGGTGGATCATCAGTTTTAGAGATAGAATTAGCATGTTTAAAGTGATTTTCATGCTTCCAGGGGCCCTAAACACAAGATTTGTGGAATGGTTAAAAGTGCATGAAAATGGCCAATGTACTCACTCTGAGGTCCCAAAAAGTGTTTCTTCACCCCGGGAAGTGAATTAAATACCATTTGGAGGCATTTAATGTTCAAGCAAAAACAGCTGATTTTTGACAAAAGAGGTAACACCCACCCATTACTTCATGCTTCAGAAAGGTGAATAATGGTCAGTTTTCAAATGTTTTATTTTTGAACGTCAGTTCGCATTTGTAGGTGGATCATCAGTTTTAGAGCTAAAATTAGCATGTATAAAGTGATTTTCATGCTTCCAGAGGCCCTAAACACAACATTTGTGGAATGGTAAAAAGTGCATGAAAAAGGCCAATTTACTCACTCTGAGGTCTCAAAAAGTGTTTCCTCACCCCGGGAAGTGAATTAAATACCATTTGGAGGCATTTAATGTTCAAGCAAAAACGGCAGATTTTTGACAAAAGAGATAACACCCCCCCAATATGTCATGCTTCAGAAAGGTGAAAAATGGTCCGTTTTCAAATGTTTTATTTTTGAATGCCAGTTCACATTTGTAGGTAGATCATCAGTTTTAGAGCTAAAATTAGCATGTTTAAAGTGATTTTCATGCTTCCAGGGGCCCGGGAAGTGAATTAAATACCATTTGGATGCATTTAATGTTCAAGCAAAAACGGCTGGTTTTTGACAAAAGAGATAACACCCCCCCAATATGTCATGCTTCAGAAAGGTGAAAAATGGTCAGTTTTCAAAAGTTTTATTTTTTAACGTCAGTTCACATTTGTAGGTGAATTATCAGTTTTAGAGCTAAAATTAGCATGTTTAAAGTGATTTCCATGGTTCCAGGGGCCCTAAACACAAGATTTGTGGAATGGTTAAAAGTGCATGAAAATGGCCTATTTACTCACTCTGAGGTCTCAAAAAGTGTTTCTTCACCCCGGGAAGTAAAATAAATACCATTTGGAGGCATTTAATGTTCAAGCAAAAACCAGGTGATTTTTGACAAAAGAGATAACACCCCCCGATTACGTCATGCTTCAGAAAGGTGAAAAATGGTCCGTTTTCAAATGTTTTATTTTTGAACGTCAGTTCACATTTGTAGGTAGATCGTCAGTTTAAGAGCTAAAATTAGCATGTTTAAAGTGATTTTCATGCTTCCAGGGGCCCTAAACACAAGATTTGTGGAACAGTTAAAAGTGCACGAAAATGGCCAATTTACTCACTCTGAGGTCTCAAAAAGTGTTTCTTCACCCCGGGAAGTGAATTAAATACCATTTGGAGGCATTTAATGTTCAAGCAAAAACAGGTGATTTTTGACAAAAGAGATAACACCCCCCCCCATTACGTCATGCTTCAGAAAGGTGAAAAATGGTCCGTTTTCAAATGTTTTATTTTTGAACGTCAGTTCACATTTGTAGGTAGATCATCAGTTTAAGAGCTAAAATTAGCATGTTTAAAGTGATTTTCATGCTTCCAGGGGCCCTAAACACAAGATTTGTGGAACAGTTAAAAGTGCATGAAAATGGCCAATTTACTCACTCTGAGGTCTCAAAAAGTGTTTCTTCACCCCGGGAAGTGAATTAAATACCATTTGGAGGCATTTAATGTTCAAGCAAAAACAGGTGATTTTTGACAAAAGAGATAACACCCCCCATTACGTCATGCTTCAGAAAGGTGAAAAATGGTCCGTTTTCAAATGTTTTATTTTTGAACGTCAGTTCACATTTGTAGGTAGATCATCAGTTTAAGAGCTAAAATTAGCATGTTTAAAGTGATTTTCATGCTTCCAGGGGCCCGGGAAGTGAATTAAATACCATTTGGAGGCATTTAATGTTCAAGCAAAAACAGGTGATTTTTGACAAAAGGGATAACACCCCCATTACGTCATGCTTCAGAAAGGTGAAAAATGGTCCATTTTCAAATGTTTTATTTTTGAACTTCAGTTCACATTTGTAGGTAGATCATCAGTTTAAGAGCTAAAATTAGCATGTTTAAAGTGATTTTCATGCTTCCAGGGGTCCTAAACACAAGATTTGTGGAACAGTTAAAAGTGCATAAAAATCGCCAATTTACTCACTCTGAGGTCTCAAAAAGGATTTCTTCACCCCGGGAAGTGAATTAAATACCATTTGGAGGCATTTAATGTTCAAGCAAAAACAGGTGATTTTTGACAAAAGAGATAACACCCCCCCATTACGTCATGCTTCAGAAAGGTGAAAAATGGTCCGTTTTCAAATGTTTTAATTTTGAACATCAGTTCACATTTGTAGGTAGGTCATCAGTTTAAGAGCTAAAATTAGCATGTTTAAAGTGATTTTCATGCTTCCAGGGTACCGGGAAGTGAATTAAATACCATTTGGAGGAATTTAATGTTCAAGCAAAAACAGGTGATTTTTGACAAAAGAGATAACACCCCCCCATTACGTCATGCTTCAGAAAGGTGAAAAATTGTCCATTTTCAAATGTTTATTTTTGAACGTCAGTTCACATTTGTAGGTAGATCATCAGTTTAAGAGCTAAAATTAGCATGTTTAAAGTGATTTTCATGCTTCCAGGGTACCGGGAAGTGAATAAATACCATTTGGAGGCATTTAATGTTCAAGCAAAAACAGGTGATTTTTGACAAAAGAGATAACACCCCCCCCCATTACGTCATGCTTCAGAAAGGTGAAAAATGGTCCGTTTTCAAATGTTTTATTTTTGAACGTCAATTCACATTTGTAGTTAGATCACCAGGTTTAGAGCTAAAATTAGCATGTTTAAAGTGATTTTCATGCTTCCAGGGGCCCAGGAAGTGAATTAAATACCATTTGGAGGCATTTAATGTTCAAGCAAAAACAGGTGATTTTTGACAAAAGAGATAACACCCCCCATTACGTCATGCTTCAGAAAGGTAAAAAATGGTCCATTTTCAAATGTTTTATTTTTGAACGTCAGTTCACATTTGTAGGTAGATCATCAGTTTAAGAGCTAAAATTAGCATGTTTAAAGTGATTTTCATGCTTCCAGGGTACCGGGAAGTGAATTAAATACCATTTGGAGGCATTTAATGTTCAAGCAAAAACAGGTGATTTTTGACAAAAGAGATAACACCCCCCCCCCCCATTACGTCATGCTTCAGAAAGGTGAAAAATGGTCCATTTTCAAATGTTTTATTTTTGAACGTCAGTTCACATTTGTAGGTAGATCATCAGTTTAAGAGCTAAAATTAGCATGTTTAAAGTGATTTTCATGCTCCCAGGGGCCCTAAACACAAGATTTGTGGAACAGTTAAAAGTGCATGAAAATGGCCAATTTACTCACTCTGAGGTCTCAAAAAGTGTTTCTTCACCCTGGGAAGTGAATTAAATACCATTTGGAGGTATTTAATGTTAAAGCAAAAACAGGTGATTTTTGACTAAAGAGATAACACATTTGTAGGTAGGTCATCAGTTTAAGAGCTAAAATTAGCATGTTTAAAGTGATTTTCATGCTTCCAGGGTACCGGGAAGTGAATTAAATACCATTTGGAGACATTTAATGTTCAAGCAAAAACAGGTGATTTTAGACAAAAGAGATAACACCCCCCCCCATTACGTCATGCTTCAGAAAGGTGAAAAATGGTCCATTTTCAAATGTTTATTTTTGAACGTCAGTTCACATTTGTAGGTAGATCATCAGTTTAAGAGCTAAAATTAGCATGTTTAAAGTGATTTTCATGCTTCCAGGGTACCGGGAAGTGAATTTAATACCATTTGGAGGCATTTAATGTTCAAGCAAAAACAGGTGATTTTTGACAAAAGAGGTAACACCCCCCATTACGTCATGCTTCAGAAAGGTGAAAAATGGTCAGTTTTCAAATGTTTTATTTTTGAACGTCAGTTCACATTTGTAGGGAGATCATCAGTTTAAGAGCTAAAATTAGCATGTTTAAAGTGATTTTCATGCTTCCAGGGGCCCTAAACACAAGATTTGTGGAACAGTTAAAAGTGCATGAAAATGGCCAATTTACTCACTCTGAGGTCTCAAAAAGTGTTTCTTCACCCCGGGAAGTGAATTAAATACCATATGGAGGCATTTAATGTTCAAGCAAAAACAGGTGATTTTTGACAAAAGAGATAACACCCCCCATTACGTCATGCTTCAGAAAGGTGAAAAATGGTCGGTTTTCAAATGTTTTATTTTTGAACGTCAGTTCACATTTGTAGGTAGATCATCAGTTTAAGAGCTAAAATTAGCATGTTTTGAGTGATTTTCATGCTTCCAGGGGCCCGGGAAGTGAATTAAATACCATTTGGAGGCATTTAATGTTCAAGGAAAAACAGGTGATTTTTGACAAAAGAGATAACACCCCCCCATTACGTCATGCTTCAGAAAGGTGAAAAATGGTCCGTTTTCAAATGTTTTATTTTTGAACGTCAGTTCACATTTGTAGGTAGATCATCAGTTTAAGAGCTAAAATTTGCATGTTTAAAGTGATTTTCATGCTTCCAGGGGCCCTAAACACAAGATTTGTGGAACAGTTAAAAGTGCATGAAAATGGCCAATTTTCTCACTCTGAGGTCTCAAAAAGGGTTTCTTCACCCCGGGAAGTGAATTAAATACCATTTGGAGGCATTTAATGTTCAAGCAAAAACAGGTGATTTTTGACAAAAGAGATAACACCCCCCCCATTACGTCATGCTTCAGAAAGGTGAAAAATGGTCCGTTTTCAAATGTTTTATTTTTGAACGTCAGTTCACATTTGTAGGTAGATCATCAGTTTAAGAGCTAAAATTAGCATGTTTAAAGTGATTTTCATGCTTCCAGGGGCCCTAAACACAAGATTTGTGGAACAGTTAAAAGTGCATGAAAATGGCCAATTTACTCACTCTGAGGTCTCAAAAAGTGTTTCTTCACCCCGGGAAGTGAATTAAATACCATTTGGAGGCATTTAATGTTCAAGCAAAAACAGGTGATTTTTGACAAAAGAGATAACACCCCCCATTACGTCATGCTTCAGAAAGGTGAAAAATGGTCCGTTTTCAAATGTTTTATTTTTGAACGTCAGTTCACATTTGTAGGTAGATCATCAGTTTAAGAGCTAAAATTAGCATGTTTAAAGTGATTTTCATGCTTCCAGGGGCCCGGGAAGTGAATTAAATACCATTTGGAGGCATTTAATGTTCAAGCAAAAACAGGTGATTTTTGACAAAAGGGATAACACCCCCATTACGTCATGCTTCAGAAAGGTGAAAAATGGTCCATTTTCAAATGTTTTATTTTTGAACTTCAGTTCACATTTGTAGGTAGATCATCAGTTGAAGAGCTAAAATTAGCATGTTTAAAGTGATTTTCATGCTTCCAGGGGTCCTAAACACAAGATTTGTGGAACAGTTAAAAGTGCATAAAAATCGCCAATTTACTCACTCTGAGGTCTCAAAAAGGGTTTCTTCACCCCGGGAAGTGAATTAAATACCATTTGGAGGCATTTAATGTTCAAGCAAAAACAGGTGATTTTTGACAAAAGAGATAACACCCCCCCATTACGTCATGCTTCAGAAAGGTGCAAAATGGTCCGTTTTCAAATGTTTTAATTTTGAACATCAGTTCACATTTGTAGGTAGGTCATCAGTTTAAGAGCTAAAATTAGCATGTTTAAAGTGATTTTCATGCTTCCAGGGTACCGGGAAGTGAATTAAATACCATTTGGAGGCATTTAATGTTCAAGCAAAAACAGGTGATTTTTGACAAAAGAGATAACACCCCCCCATTACGTCATGCTTCAGAAAGGTGAAAAATTGTCCATTTTCAAATGTTTATTTTTGAACGTCAGTTCACATTTGTAGGTAGATCATCAGTTTAAGAGCTAAAATTAGCATGTTTAAAGTGATTTTCATGCTTCCAGGGTACCGGGAAGTGAATAAATACCATTTGGAGGCATTTAATGTTCAAGCAAAAACAGGTGATTTTTGACAAAAGAGATAACACCCCCCCCATTACGTCATGCTTCAGAAAGGTGAAAAATGGTCCGTTTTCAAATGTTTTATTTTTGAACGTCAATTCACATTTGTAGTTAGATCACCAGGTTTAGAGCTAAAATTAGCATGTTTAAAGTGATTTTCATGCTTCCAGGGGCCCAGGAAGTGAATTAAATACCATTTGGAGGCATTTAATGTTCAAGCAAAAACAGGTGATTTTTGACAAAAGAGATAACACCCCCCATTACGTCATGCTTCAGAAAGGTAAAAAATGGTCCATTTTCAAATGTTTTATTTTTGAACGTCAGTTCACATTTGTAGGTAGATCATCAGTTTAAGAGCTAAAATTAGCATGTTTAAAGTGATTTTCATGCTTCCAGGGTACCGGGAAGTGAATTAAATACCATTTGGAGGCATTTAATGTTCAAGCAAAAACAGGTGATTTTTGACAAAAGAGATAACACCCCCCCCCCCATTACGTCATGCTTCAGAAAGGTGAAAAATGGTCCATTTTCAAATGTTTTATTTTTGAACGTCAGTTCACATTTGTAGGTAGATCATCAGTTTAAGAGCTAAAATTAGCATGTTTAAAGTGATTTTCATGCTCCCAGGGGCCCTAAACACAAGATTTGTGGAACAGTTAAAAGTGCATGAAAATGGCCAATTTACTCACTCTGAGGTCTCAAAAAGTGTTTCTTCACCCTGGGAAGTGAATTAAATACCATTTGGAGGTATTTAATGTTAAAGCAAAAACAGGTGATTTTTGACTAAAGAGATAACACATTTGTAGGTAGGTCATCAGTTTAAGAGCTAAAATTAGCATGTTTAAAGTGATTTTCATGCTTCCAGGGTACCGGGAAGTGAATTAAATACCATTTGGAGACATTTAATGTTCAAGCAAAAACAGGTGATTTTAGACAAAAGAGATAACACCCCCCCCATTACGTCATGCTTCAGAAAGGTGAAAAATGGTCCATTTTCAAATGTTTATTTTTGAACGTCAGTTCACATTTGTAGGTAGATCATCAGTTTAAGAGCTAAAATTAGCATGTTTAAAGTGATTTTCATGCTTCCAGGGTACCTGGAAGTGAATTTAATACCATTTGGAGGCATTTAATGTTCAAGCAAAAACAGGTGATTTTTGACAAAAGAGATAATACCCCCCCCATTACGTCATGCTTCAGAAAGGTGAAAAATGGTCAGTTTTCAAATGTTTTATTTTTGAACGTCAGTTCACATTTGTAGGTAGATCATCAGTTTAAGAGCTAAAATTAGCATGTTTAAAGTGATTTTCATGCTTCCAGGGGCCCTAAACACAAGATTTGTGGAACAGTTAAAAGTGCATGAAAATGGCCAATTTACTCACTCTGAGGTCTCAAAAAGTGTTTCTTCACCCCGGGAAGTGAATTAAATTCCATTTGGAGGCATTTAATGTTCAAGCAAAAAGAGGTGATTCTTGACAAAAGAGATAACACCCCCCCATTACGTCATGCTTCAGAAAGGTGAAAAATGGTCCGTTTTCAAATGTTTTATTTTTGAACGTCAGTTCACATTTGTAGGTAGATCATCAGTTTAAGAGCTAAAATTAGCTTGTTTAAAGTGATTTTCATGCTTCCAGGGGCCCGGGAAGTGAATTAAATACCATTTGGAGGCATTTAATGTTCAAGCAAAAACTGGTGAGTTTTGACAAAAGAGATAACACCCCCCCCCATTACGTCATGCTTCAGAAAGGTGAAAAATGGTCCGTTTTCAAATGTTTTATTTTTGAACGTCAGTTCACATTTGTAGGTAGATCATCAGTTTAAGAGCTAAAATTAGCATGTTTAAAGTGATTTTCATGCTTCCAGGGGCCCGGGAAGTGAATTAAATACCATTTGGAGGCATTTAATGTTCAAGCAAAAACAGGTGATTTTTGACAAAAGGGATAACACCCCCATTACGTCATGCTTCAGAAAGGTGAAAAATGGTCCGTTTTCAAATGTTTTATTTTTGAACGTCAGTTCACATTTGTAGGTAGATCATCAGTTTAGGAGCTAAAATTAGCATGTTTAAAGTGATTTTCATGCTTCCAGGGGTCCTAAACACAAGATTTGTGGAGCAGTTAAAAGTGCATAAAAATCGCCAATTTACTCACTCTGAGGTCTCAAAAAGGGTTTCTTCACCCCGGGAAGTGAATTAAATACCATTTGGAGGCATTTAATGTTCAAGCAAAAACAGGTGATTTTTGACAAAAGAGATAACACCCCCCCATTACGTCATGCTTCAGAAAGGTGAAAAATGGTCCGTTTTCAAATGTTTTATTTTTAAACATCAGTTCACATTTGTAGGTAGGTCATCAGTTTAAGAGCTAAAATTAGCATGTTTAAAGTGATTTTCATGCTTCCAGGGTACCGGGAAGTGAATTAAATACCATTTGGAGACATTTAATGTTCAAGCAAAAACAGGTGAATTTAGACAAAAGAGATAACACCCCCCACATTACGTCATGATCAGAAAGGTGAAAAATGGTCCATTTTCAAATGTTTATTTTTGAACGTCAGTTCACATTTGTAGGTAGATCATCAGTTTAAGAGCTAAAATTAGCATGTTTAAAGTGATTTTCATGCTTCCAGGGTACCGGGAAGTGAATAAATACCATTTGGAGGCATTTAATGTTCAAGCAAAAACAGGTGATTTTTGACAAAAGAGATAATACCCCCCCCATTACGTCATGCTTCAGAAAGGTGAAAAATGGTCCGTTTTCAAATGTTTTATTTTTGAACGTCAATTCACATTTGTAGTTAGATCACCAGGTTTAGAGCTAAAATTAGCATGTTTAAAGTGATTTTCATGCTTCCAGGGGCCCAGGAAGTGAATTAAATACCATTTGGAGGCATTTAATGTTCAAGCAAAAACAGGTGATTTTTGACAAAAGAGATAACACCCCCCATTACGTCATGCTTCAGAAAGGTAAAAAATGGTCCATTTTCAAATGTTTTATTTTTGAACGTCAGTTCACATTTGTAGGTAGATCATCAGTTTAAGAGCTAAAATTAGCATGTTTAAAGTGATTTTCATGCTTCCAGGGTACCGGGAAGTGAATTAAATACCATTTGGAGGCATTTAATGTTCAAGCAAAAACAGGTGATTTTTGACAAAAGAGATAACACCCCCCCCCCCATTACGTCATGCTTCAGAAAGGTGAAAAATGGTCCATTTTCAAATGTTTTATTTTTGAACGTCAGTTCACATTTGTAGGTAGATCATCAGTTTAAGAGCTAAAATTAGCATGTTTAAAGTGATTTTCATGCTCCCAGGGGCCCTAAACACAAGATTTGTGGAACAGTTAAAAGTGCATGAAAATGGCCAATTTACTCACTCTGAGGTCTCAAAAAGTGTTTCTTCACCCTGGGAAGTGAATTAAATACCATTTGAAGGCATTTAATGTTAAAGCAAAAACAGGTGATTTTTGACTAAAGAGCTAACACCCCCCATTACGTCATGCTTCAGAAAGGTGAAAAATGGTCCGTTTTCAAATGTTTTATTTTTGAACGTCAGTTCACATTTGTAGGTAGATCATCAGTTTAGGAGCTAAAATTAGTATGTTTAAAGTGATTTTCATGCTTCCAGGGGCCCTAAACACAAGATTTGTGGAACAGTTACAAGTGCATGAAAATGGCCAATTTACTCACTCTGAGGTCTCAAAAAGTGTTTCTTCACCCCGGGAAGTGAATTAAATACCATTTGGAGGCATTTAATGTTCAAGCAAAAACAGGTGATTTTTGACAAAAGAGATACCCCCCCCCCATTACGTCATGCTTCAGAAAGGTGAAAAATGGTCCGTTTTCAAATGTTTTATTTTTGAACGTCAGTTCACATTTGTAGGTAGATCATCAGTTTAAGAGCTAAAATTAGCATGTTTAAAGTGATTTTCATGCTTCCAGGGGCCCTAATCACAAGATTTGTGGAACAGTTAAAAGTGCATGAAAATGGCCAATTTACTCACTCTGAGGTCTCAAAAAGGGTTTCTTCACCCCGGGAAGTGAATTTAATACCATTTGGAGGCATTTAATGTTCAAGCAAAAACAGGTGATTTTTGACAAAAGAGATAACACCCCCCATTACGTCATGCTTCAGAAAGGTGAAAAATGGTCAGTTTTCAAATGTTTTATTTTTGAACGTCAGTTCACATTTGTTGGTAGATCATCAGTTTAAGAGCTAAAATTAGCATGTTTAAAGTGATTTTCATGCTTCCAGGGGCCCTAAACACAAGATTTGTGGAACAGTTAAAAGTGCATGAAAATGGCCAATTTACTCACTCTGAGGTCTCAAAAAGTGTTTCTTCACCCCGGGAAGTGAATTAAATTCCATTTGGAGGCATTTAATGTTCAAGCAAAAAGAGGTGATTTTTGACAAAAGAGATAACACCCCCCTTTACGTCATGCTTCAGAAAGGTGAAAAATGGTCCATTTTCAAATGTTTTATTTTTGAACGTCAGTTCACATTTGTAGGTAGATCATCAGTTTAAGAGCTAAAATTAGCTTGTTTAAAGTGATTTTCATGCTTCCAGGGGCCCGGGAAGTGAATTAAATACCATTTGGAGGCATTTAATGTTCAAGCAAAAACAGGTGATTTTTGACAAAAGAGATAACACCCCCCCATTACGTCATGCTTCAGAAAGGTGAAAAATGGTCCGTTTTCAAATGTTTTATTTTTGAACGTCAGTTCACATTTGTAGGTAGATCATCAGTTTAAGAGCTAAAATTAGCATGTTTAAAGTGATTTTCATGCATCCAGGGGCCCTAAACACAAGATTTGTGGAACAGTTAAAAGTGCATGAAAATGGCCATATTAACTCACTCTGAGGTCTCAAAAAGTGTTTCTTCACCCTGGGAAGTGAATTAAATACCATTTGGAGGCATTTAATGTTCAAGCAAAAACTGGTGATTTTTGACAAAAGAGATAACACCCCCCCATTACGTCATGCTTCAGAAAGGTGAAAAATGGTCCGTTTTCAAATGTTTTATTTTTGAACGTCAGTTCACGTTTGTAGGTAGATCACCAGGTTTAGAGCTAAAATTAGCAAGTTTAAAGTGATTTTCATGCTTCCAGGGGCCCTAAACACAAGATTTGTGGAACAGTTAAAAGTGCATGAAAATGGCCAATTTACTCACTCTGAGGTCTCAAAAAGTGTTTCTTCACCCCGGGAAGTGAATTAAATACCATTTGGAGGCATTTAATGTTCAAGCAAAAACAGGTGATTTTTGACAAAAGGGATAACACCCCCCATTACATCATGCTTCAGAAAGGTGAAAAATGGTCCGTTTTCAAATGATTTATTTTTGAACGTCAGTTCACATTTGTAGGTAGATCATCAGTTTAAGAGCTAAAATTAGCATGTTTAAAGTGATTTTCATGCTTCCAGGGGCCCTAAACACAAGATTTGTGGAACAGTTAAAAGTGCATGAAAATGGCCAATCTACTCACTCTGAGGCCTCAAAAAGTGTTTCTTCACCCCGGGAAGTGAATTAAATACCATTTGGAGGCATTTAATGTTCAATCAAAAACATGTGATTTTTGACAAAAGAGATAACATCCCCCTTTACGTCATGCTTCAGAAAGGTGAAAAATGGTCCGTTTTCAAATGTTTTATATTTGAACGTCAGTTCACATTTGTAGGTAGATCATCAGTTTAAGAGCTAAAATTAGCATGTTTAAAGTGATTTTCATGCTTCCAGGGGCCCGGGAAGTGAATTAAATACCATTTGGAGGCATTTAATGTTCAAGCAAAAACAGGTGATTTTTGACAAAAGAGATAACACCCCCCCCCCATTACGTCATGCTTCAGAAAGGTGAAAAATGGTCTGTTTTCAAATGTTTTATTTTTGACCGTCAGTTCACATTTGTAGGTAGATCATCAGTTTAAGAGCTAAAATTAGCATGTTTAAAGTGATTTTCATGCTTCCAGGGGCCCTAAACACAAGATTTGTGGAACAGTTAAAAGTGCATGAAAATGGCCAATTTACTCACTCAGAGGTCTCAAAAAGGGTTTCTTCACCCCAGGAAGTGAATTAAATACCATTTGGAGGCATTTAATGTTCAAGCAAAAACAGGTGATTTTTGACAAAAGAGATAACACCCCCCCTATTACGTCATGCTTAAGAAAGGTGAAAAATTGTCTGTTTTCAAATGTTTTATTTTTGAACGTCAGTTCACATTTGTAGGTAGATCATCAGTTTAAGAGCTAAAATTAGCATGTTTAAAGTGATTTTCCTGCTTCCAGGGGCCCTAAACACAAGATTTGTGGAACAGTTAAAAGTGCATGAAAATGGCCAATTTACTCACTCTGAGGTCTCAAAAAGGGTTTCTTCACCTCGGAAAGTGAATTAAATACCATTTGGAGGCATTTAATGTTCAAGCAAAAACAGGTGATTTTTGACAAAAGAGATAACACCCTCCCATTACGTCATGCTTCAGAAAGGTGAAAAATGGTCCATTTTCAAATGTTTTATTTTTGAACGTCAATTCACATTTGTAGGTAGATCATCAGTTTAAGAGCTAAAATTAGCATGTTTAAAGTGATTTTCATGCTTTCAGGGGCCCTAAACACAAGATTTGTGGAACAGTTAAAAGTGCATGAAAATGGCCAATTTACTCACTCTGAGGTCTCAAAAAGGGTTTCTTCACCCCGGAAAGTGAATTAAATACTATTTGGAGGCATTTAATGTTCAAGCAAAAACAGGTGATTTTTGACAAAAGAGATAACACCCCCCATTACGTCATGCTTCAGAAAGGTGAAAAATGGTCCGTTTTCAAATGTTTTATTTTTGAACGTCAGTTCACATTTGTAGGTAGATCATCAGTTTAAGAGCTAAAATTGGCATGTTTAAAGTGATTTTCATGCTTCCAGGGGCCCTAAACACAAGATTTGTGGAACAGTAAAAAGTGAATGAAAATGGCCAATTTACTCACTCTGAGGTCTCAAAAAGGGTTTCTTCACCCCGAGAAGTGAATTAAATAAGTGTGAGCGGTAAATCCGTTACACCCACGGATTTTTCGGATTTTTGGGAAATCCGCAATCCGCGTATTTTATGGATTTCCCACAAAATCCGAAAAAATCCGCGCGGACGTAACGGGTTCAAAAGTTGAACCCCCACAATTTACAATGGCGCCAGCAAGCTGCCAGCGCCGTTGTAAAATAGTTACAAAGTTAGCTTGCACAGGAACCACTAGATAAAACGAAGCAGGTGCTGCTTTATTTTATCTAAGTGCTTCCTGTGCAAGCTAACTTTGTAACTATTTTACAACGGCGCTGGCAGCTTGCTGGCGCCATTGTAAATTACAACAGCAGCTCACTCAAGGGACCCCTGCCCCCTTCGGGGCGATTGCATAGTAACACACACATGGTGGCTGTAGACAACTCTCTGGCACTTTAGGAAGCTGTAGTATAGTAAAAGCACTATACATTTACCCAACGAGGTAGCACTTACTGATTTTCCAGTAGAAAGTACTCCAGTTGAGTAGAGGTATGGCACAAAACGGTGGCGTCTTCTTGAATAAATATGAAGGGCAGGGTTCATTCTGGCACGATGGTCCTGGCACAAAAATTAAACCTCAACAGGAAGCACTTACAGATATCAATAAAGCATGTGCCCTAGTTGAAGCTTAAATTCAGTGACTCATTCATCAGCCCAAAAACAATCGTAAGCGTTGTCAAGGCTGGGCTGGTGTGCCTTCTTCCCAAATCTACCGTCGAAAATCAGCTGTGATGCTGGATAGACTTTGCATCCTTGACTTTCACGAGCGCAATACCCAGGCACATTGTGTTCGCACGGGTTTCTGCACGTTCGCGAGCGTTTTGTACAATAAAACCCTCGCAAACTTGAAGAAACCCGTGCGAACACAAAAAAAAAAATACGCTAGGATCCGCAGATTTTGCGTATTTTCGAAATCCGCAAGTCCGCAAATCCGCAAATCCGCGGATTGCCAATACGCAAAATCCGCTCATGCTTAGAAATAAATACCATTTGGAGGCATTTAATATTCAAGCAAAAACAGGTGATTTTTGACAAAAGAGATAACACCCCCCATTACGTCATGCTTCAGAAAGGTGAAAAATGGTCCGTTTTCAAATGTTTTATTTTTGAACGTCAGTTCACATTTGTAGGTAGATCATCAGTTTAAGAGCTAAAATTAGCATGTTTAAAGTGATTTTCATGCTTCCAGGGGCCCTAAACACAAGATTTGTGGAACAGTTAAAAGTGCATGAAAATGGCCAATCTACTCACTCTGAGGCCTCAAAAAGTGTTTCTTCACCCCGGGAAGTGAATTAAATACCATTTGGAGGCATTTAATGTTCAATCAAAAACATGTGATTTTTGACAAAAGAGATAACATCCCCCTTTACGTCATGCTTCAGAAAGGTGAAAAATGGTCCGTTTTCAAATGTTTTATATTTGAACGTCAGTTCACATTTGTAGGTAGATCATCAGTTTAAGAGCTAAAATTAGCATGTTTAAAGTGATTTTCATGCTTCCAGGGGCCCGGGAAGTGAATTAAATACCATTTGGAGGCATTTAATGTTCAAGCAAAAACAGGTGATTTTTGACAAAAGAGATAACACCCCCCCCCCATTACGTCATGCTTTAGAAAGGTGAAAAATGGTCTGTTTTCAAATGTTTTATTTTTGACCGTCAGTTCACATTTGTAGGTAGATCATCAGTTTAAGAGCTAAAATTAGCATGTTTAAAGTGATTTTCATGCTTCCAGGGGCCCTAAACACAAGATTTGTGGAACAGTTAAAAGTGCATGAAAATGGCCAATTTACTCACTCAGAGGTCTCAAAAAGGGTTTCTTCACCCCAGGAAGTGAATTAAATACCATTTGGAGGCATTTAATGTTCAAGCAAAAACAGGTGATTTTTGACAAAAGAGATAACACCCCCCCCTATTACGTCATGCTTAAGAAAGGTGAAAAATTGTCTGTTTTCAAATGTTTTATTTTTGAACGTCAGTTCACATTTGTAGGTAGATCATCAGTTTAAGAGCTAAAATTAGCATGTTTAAAGTGATTTTCCTGCTTCCAGGGGCCCTAAACACAAGATTTGTGGAACAGTTAAAAGTGCATGAAAATGGCCAATTTACTCACTCTGAGGTCTCAAAAAGGGTTTCTTCACCTCGGAAAGTGAATTAAATACCATTTGGAGGCATTTAATGTTCAAGCAAAAACAGGTGATTTTTGACAAAAGAGATAACACCCTCCCATTACGTCATGCTTCAGAAAGGTGAAAAATGGTCCATTTTCAAATGTTTTATTTTTGAACGTCAGTTCACATTTGTAGGTAGATCATCAGTTTAAGAGCTAAAATTAGCATGTTTAAAGTGATTTTCCTGCTTCCAGGGGCCCTAAACACAAGATTTGTGGAACAGTTAAAAGTGCATGAAAATGGCCAATTTACTCACTCTGAGGTCTCAAAAAGGGTTTCTTCACCTCGGAAAGTGAATTAAATACCATTTGGAGGCATTTAATGTTCAAGCAAAAACAGGTGATTTTTGACAAAAGAGATAACACCCTCCCATTACGTCATGCTTCAGAAAGGTGAAAAATGGTCCATTTTCAAATGTTTTATTTTTGAACGTCAATTCACATTTGTAGGTAGATCATCAGTTTAAGAGCTAAAATTAGCATGTTTAAAGTGATTTTCATGCTTTCAGGGGCCCTAAACACAAGATTTGTGGAACAGTTAAAAGTGCATGAAAATGGCCAATTTACTCACTCTGAGGTCTCAAAAAGGGCTTCTTCACCCCGGAAAGTGAATTAAATACTATTTGGAGGCATTTAATGTTCAAGCAAAAACAGGTGATTTTTGACAAAAGAGATAACACCCCCCATTACGTCATGCTTCAGAAAGGTGAAAAATGGTCCGTTTTCAAATGTTTTATTTTTGAACGTCAGTTCACATTTGTAGGTAGATCATCAGTTTAAGAGCTAAAATTGGCATGTTTAAAGTGATTTTCATGCTTCCAGGGGCCCTAAACACAAGATTTGTGGAACAGTAAAAAGTGAATGAAAATGGCCAATTTACTCACTCTGAGGTCTCAAAAAGGGTTTCTTCACCCCGAGAAGTGAATTAAATAAGTGTGAGCGGTAAATCCGTTACACCCACGGATTTTTCGGATTTTTGGGAAATCCGCAATCCGCGTATTTTATGGATTTCCCACAAAATCCGAAAAAAAATCCGCGCGGACGTAACGGGTTCAAAAGTTGAACCCCCACAATTTACAATGGCGCCAGCAAGCTGCCAGCGCCGTTGTAAAATAGTTACAAAGTTAGCTTGCACAGGAACCACTAGATAAAACGAAGCAGGTGCTGCTTTATTTTATCTAAGTGCTTCCTGTGCAAGCTAACTTTGTAACTATTTTACAACGGCGCTGGCAGCTTGCTGGCGCCATTGTAAATTACAACAGCAGCTCACTCAAGGGACCCCTGCCCCCTTCGGGGCGATTGCATAGTAACACACACATGGTGGCTGTAGACAACTCTCTGGCACTTTAGGAAGCTGTAGTATAGTAAAAGCACTATACATTTACCCAACGAGGTAGCACTTACTGATTTTCCAGTAGAAAGTACTCCAGTTGAGTAGAGGTATGGCACAAAACGGTGGCGTCTTCTTGAATAAATATGAAGGGCAGGGTTCATTCTGGCACGATGGTCCTGGCACAAAAATTAAACCTCAACAGGAAGCACTTACAGATATCAATAAAGCATGTGCCCTAGTTGAAGCTTAAATTCAGTGACTCATTCATCAGCCCAAAAACAATCGTAAGCGTTGTCAAGGCTGGGCTGGTGTGCCTTCTTCCCAAATCTACCGT
Organism: Lissotriton helveticus; assembly: GCF_964261635.1. Classification (NCBI taxonomy): domain Eukaryota; kingdom Metazoa; phylum Chordata; class Amphibia; order Caudata; family Salamandridae; genus Lissotriton; species Lissotriton helveticus. Next base: position 516,052,272 of record NC_136071.1, read on the forward strand.
CGAAAATCAGCTGTGATGCTGGATAGACTTTGCATCCTTGACTTTCACGAGCGCAATACCCAGGCACATTGTGTTCGCACGGGTTTCTGCACGTTCGCGAGCGTTTTGTACAATAAAACCCTCGCAAACTTGAAGAAACCCGTGCGAACACAAAAAAAAAAATACGCTAGGATCCGCAGATTTTGCGTATTTTCGAAATACGCAAGTCCGCAAATCCGCAAATCCGCGGATTGCCAATACGCAAAATCCGCTCATGCTTAGAAATAAATACCATTTGGAGGCATTTAATATTCAAGCAAAAACAGGTGATTTTTGACAAAAGAGATAACACCCCCATTACGTCATGCTTCAGAAAGGTGAAAAATGGTCCGTTTTCAAATGTTTTATTTTTGAACGTCAGTTCACATTTGTAGGTAGATCATCAGTTGAAGAGCTAAAATTAGCATGTTTAAAGTGATTTTCATGCTTCCAGGGGCCCTAAACACAAGATTTGTGGAACAGTTAAAAGTGCATGAAAATGGCCAATTTACTCACTCTGAGGCCTCAAAAAGTGTTTCTTCACCCCGGGAAGTGAATTAAATACCATTTGGAGGCATTTAATGTTCAATCAAAAACATGTGATTTTTGACAAAAGAGATAACACCCCCCTTTACGTCATGCTTCAGAAAGGTGAAAAATGGTCCATTTTCAAATGTTTTATATTTGAACGTCAGTTCACATTTGTAGGTAGATCATCAGTTTGAGAGCTAAAATTAGCATGTTTAAAGTGATTTTCATGCTTCCAGGGGCCCTAAACACAAGATTTGTGGAACAGTTAAAAGTGCATGAAAATGGCCAATTTACTCACTCTGAGGTCTCAAAAAGGGTTTCTTCACCCTGGGAAGTGAATTAAATACCATTAGGAGGCATTTAATGTTCAAGCAAAAACAGGTGATTTTTGACAAAAGAGATAACACCCCCCCCCCCATTACGTCATGCTTCAGAAAGGTGAAAAATGGTCTGTTTTTAAATGTTTTATTTTTGAACGTCAGTTCACATTTGTAGGTAGATCATCAGTTTAAGAGCTAAAATTAGCATGTTTAAAGTGATTTTCATGCTTCCAGGGGCCCTAAACACAAGATTTGTGGAACAGTTAAAAGTGCATGAAAATGGCCAATTTACTCACTCTGAGGTCTCAAAAAGGGTTTCCTCACCTCGGAAAGTGAATTAAATACCATTTGGAGGCATTTAATGTTCAAGCAGAAACAGGTGATTTTTGACAAAAGAGATAACACCCTCCCATTACGTCATGCTTCAGAAAGGTGAAAAATGGTCCGTTTTCAAATGTTTTATTTTTGAACGTCTGTTCACATTTGTAGGTAGATCATCAGTTTAAGAGCTAAAATTAGCATGTTTAAAGTGATTTTCATGCTTCCAGGGGCCCTAAACACAAGATTTGTGGAACAGTAAAAAGTGAATGAAAATGGCCAATTTACTCACTCTGAGGTCTCAAAAAGGGTTTCTTCAGCCCAGGAAGTGAATTAAATACCATTTGGAGGCATTTAATGTTCAAGCAAAAACAGGTGATTTTTGACAAAAGAGATATAACCCCCCATTACGTCATGCTTCAGAAAGGTGAAAAATGGTCCGTTTTCAAATGTTTTATTTTTGAACGTCAGTTCACATTTGTAGGTAGATCATCAGTTTAAGAGCTAAAATTAGCATGTTTAAAGTGATTTTCATGCTTCCAGGGGCCCTAAACACAAGAATTGTGGAACAGTAAAAAGTGAATGAAAATGGCCAATTTACTCACTCTGAGGTCTCAAAAAGTGTTTCTTCACCCCGGGAAGTGAATTAAAAACCATTTGGAGGCATTTAATGTTCAAGCAAAAACAGGTGATTTTTGACAAAAGAGATAACACCCCCCTTTACGTCATGCTTCAGAAAGGTGAAAAATGGTCCGTTTTCAAATGTTTTATATTTGAACGTCAGTTCACATTTGTAGGTAGATCATCAGTTTAAGAGCTAAAATTAGCATGTTTAAAGTGATTTTCATGCTTCCAGGGGCCCGGGAAGTGAATTAAATACCATTTGGAGGCATTTAATGTTCAAGCAAAAACAGGTGTTTTTTGACAAAAGAGATAACACCCCCCCATTACGTCATGCTTCAAAAAGGTGAAAAATGGTCTGTTTTCAAATGTTTTATTTTTGAACGTCAGTTCACATTTGTAGGTAGATCATCAGTTTAAGAGCTAAAATTAGCATGTTTAAAGTGATTTTCATGCTTCAAGGGGCCCTAAACACAAGATTTGTGGAACAGTTAAAAGTGCATGAAAATGGCCAATTTACTCACTCTGAGGTCTCAAAAAGGGTTTCTTCACCTCGGAAAGTGAATACCATTTGGAGGCATTTAATGTTCAAGCAAAAATAGGTGATTTTTGACAAAAGAGATAACACCCCCCATTACGTCATGCTTCAGAAAGGTGAAAAATGGTCCGTTTTCAAATGTTTATTTTTGAACGTCAGTTTACATTTGTAGGTAGATCATCAGTTTAAGAGCTAAAATTAGCATGTTTAAAGTAATTTTCATGCTTCCAGGGGCCCTAAACACAAGATTTGTGGAACAGTAAAAAGTGAATGAAAATGGCCAATTTACTCACTCTGAGGTCTCAAAAAGTGTTTCTTCACCCCGGGAAGTGAATTAAATACCATTTGGAGGCATTTAATGTTCAAGCAAAAACATGTGATTTTTGACAAAAGAGATAACACCCCCCTTTACGTCATGCTTCAGAAAGGTGAAAAATGGTCCGTTTTCAAATGTTTTATTTTTGAACGTCAGTTCACATTTGTAGGTAGATCATCAGTTTAAGAGCTAAAATTAGCATGTTTAAAGTGATTTTCATGCTTCCAGGGGCCCTAAACACAAGAATTGTGGAACAGTAAAAAGTGAATGAAAATGGCCAATTTACTCACTCTGAGGTCTCAAAAAGTGTTTCTTCACCCCGGGAAGTGAATTAAAAACCATTTGGAGGCATTTAATGTTCAAGCAAAAACAGGTGATTTTTGACAAAAGAGATAACACCCCCCTTTACGTCATGCTTCAGAAAGGTGAAAAATGGTCCGTTTTCAAATGTTTTATATTTGAACGTCAGTTCACATTTGTAGGTAGATCATCAGTTTAAGAGCTAAAATTAGCATGTTTAAAGTGATTTTCATGCTTCCAGGGGCCCGGGAAGTGAATTAAATACCATTTGGAGGCATTTAATGTTCAAGCAAAAACAGGTGTTTTTTGACAAAAGAGATAACACCCCCCCCATTACGTCATGCTTCAAAAAGGTGAAAAATGGTCTGTTTTCAAATGTTTTATTTTTGAACGTCAGTTCACATTTGTAGGTAGATCATCAGTTTAAGAGCTAAAATTAGCATGTTTAAAGTGATTTTCATGCTTCAAGGGGCCCTAAACACAAGATTTGTGGAACAGTTAAAAGTGCATGAAAATGGCCAATTTACTCACTCTGAGGTCTCAAAAAGGGTTTCTTCACCTCGGAAAGTGAATACCATTTGGAGGCATTTAATGTTCAAGCAAAAACAGGTGATTTTTGACAAAAGAGATAACACCCCCCTTTACGTCATGCTTCAGAAAGGTGAAAAATGGTCCGTTTTCAAATGTTTTATATTTGAACGTCAGTTCACATTTGTAGGTAGATCATCAGTTTAAGAGCTAAAATTAGCATGTTTAAAGTGATTTTCATGCTTCCAGGGGCCCGGGAAGTGAATTAAATACCATTTGGAGGCATTTAATGTTCAAGCAAAAACAGGTGTTTTTTGACAAAAGAGATAACACCCCCCCATTACGTCATGCTTCAAAAAGGTGAAAAATGGTCTGTTTTCAAATGTTTTATTTTTGAACGTCAGTTCACATTTGTAGGTAGATCATCAGTTTAAGAGCTAAAATTAGCATGTTTAAAGTGATTTTCATGCTTCAAGGGGCCCTAAACACAAGATTTGTGGAACAGTTAAAAGTGCATGAAAATGGCCAATTTACTCACTCTGAGGTCTCAAAAAGGGTTTCTTCACCTCGGAAAGTGAATACCATTTGGAGGCATTTAATGTTCAAGCAAAAATAGGTGATTTTTGACAAAAGAGATAACACCCCCCATTACGTCATGCTTCAGAAAGGTGAAAAATGGTCCGTTTTCAAATGTTTATTTTTGAACGTCAGTTTACATTTGTAGGTAGATCATCAGTTTAAGAGCTAAAATTAGCATGTTTAAAGTAATTTTCATGCTTCCAGGGGCCCTAAACACAAGATTTGTGGAACAGTAAAAAGTGAATGAAAATGGCCAATTTACTCACTCTGAGGTCTCAAAAAGTGTTTCTTCACCCCGGGAAGTGAATTAAATACCATTTGGAGGCATTTAATGTTCAAGCAAAAACATGTGATTTTTGACAAAAGAGATAACACCCCCCTTTACGTCATGCTTCAGAAAGGTGAAAAATGGTCCGTTTTCAAATGTTTTATTTTTGAACGTCAGTTCACATTTGTAGGTAGATCATCAGTTTAAGAGCTAAAATTAGCATGTTTAAAGTGATTTTCATGCTTCCAGGGGCCCTAAACACAAGAATTGTGGAACAGTAAAAAGTGAATGAAAATGGCCAATTTACTCACTCTGAGGTCTCAAAAAGTGTTTCTTCACCCCGGGAAGTGAATTAAAAACCATTTGGAGGCATTTAATGTTCAAGCAAAAACAGGTGATTTTTGACAAAAGAGATAACACCCCCCTTTACGTCATGCTTCAGAAAGGTGAAAAATGGTCCGTTTTCAAATGTTTTATATTTGAACGTCAGTTCACATTTGTAGGTAGATCATCAGTTTAAGAGCTAAAATTAGCATGTTTAAAGTGATTTTCATGCTTCCAGGGGCCCGGGAAGTGAATTAAATACCATTTGGAGGCATTTAATGTTCAAGCAAAAACAGGTGTTTTTTGACAAAAGAGATAACACCCCCCCCATTACGTCATGCTTCAAAAAGGTGAAAAATGGTCTGTTTTCAAATGTTTTATTTTTGAACGTCAGTTCACATTTGTAGGTAGATCATCAGTTTAAGAGCTAAAATTAGCATGTTTAAAGTGATTTTCATGCTTCAAGGGGCCCTAAACACAAGATTTGTGGAACAGTTAAAAGTGCATGAAAATGGCCAATTTACTCACTCTGAGGTCTCAAAAAGGGTTTCTTCACCTCGGAAAGTGAATACCATTTGGAGGCATTTAATGTTCAAGCAAAAATAGGTGATTTTTGACAAAAGAGATAACACCCCCCATTACGTCATGCTTCAGAAAGGTGAAAAATGGTCCGTTTTCAAATGTTTATTTTTGAACGTCAGTTTACATTTGTAGGTAGATCATCAGTTTAAGAGCTAAAATTAGCATGTTTAAAGTAATTTTCATGCTTCCAGGGGCCCTAAACACAAGATTTGTGGAACAGTAAAAAGTGAATGAAAATGGCCAATTTACTCACTCTGAGGTCTCAAAAAGTGTTTCTTCACCCCGGGAAGTGAATTAAATACCATTTGGAGGCATTTAATGTTCAAGCAAAAACATGTGATTTTTGACAAAAGAGATAACACCCCCCTTTACGTCATGCTTCAGAAAGGTGAAAAATGGTCCGTTTTCAAATGTTTTATTTTTGAACGTCAGTTCACATTTGTAGGTAGATCATCAGTTTAAGAGCTAAAATTAGCATGTTTAAAGTGATTTTCATGCTTCCAGGGTCCCGGGAAGTGAATTAAATACCATTTGGAGGCATTTAATGTTGAAGCAAAAACAGGTGATTTTTGACAAAAGAGATAACACCCCCCATTACGTCATGCTTCAGAAAGGTGAAAAATGGTCCGTTTTCAAATGTTTTATTTTTGAACGTCAGTTCACATTTGTAGGTAGATCATCAGTTTAAGAGCTAAAATTAGCATGTTTAAAGTGGTTTTCATGCTTCCAGGGGCCCTAAACACAAGATTTGTGGAACAGTTAAAAGTGCATGAAAATGGCCAATTTACTCACTCTGAGGTCTCAAAAAGGGTTTCTTCACCTCGGAAAGTGAATTAAATACCATTTGGAGGCATTTAATGTTCAAGCAAAAACAGGCGATTTTTGACAAAAGAGATAACACCCTCCCATTACGTCATGCTTCAGAAAGGTGAAAAATGGTCCGTTTTCAAATGTTTTATTTTTGAACGTCAGTTCACATTTGTAGGTAGATCATCAGTTTAAGAGCTAAAATTAGCATGTTTAAAGTGATTTTCATGCTTCCAGGGGCCCTAAACACAAGATTTGTGGAACAGTAAAAAGTGAATGAAAATGGCCAATTTACTCACTCTGAGGTCTCAAAAAGGGTTTCTTCACCCCGGGAAGTGAATTAAATACCATTTGGAGGCATTTAATGTTCAAGCAAAAACAGGTGATTTTTGACAAAAGAGATATAACCCCCCATTACGTCATGCTTCAAAAAGGTGAAAAATGGTCTGTTTTCAAATGTTTTATTTTTTAACGTCAGTTCACATTTGTAGGTAGATCATCAGTTTAAGAGCTAAAATTAGCATGTTTAAAGTGATTTTCATGCTTCCAGGGGCCCTAAACACAAGATTTGTGGAACAGTTTAAAGTGCATGAAAATGGCCAATTTACTCACTCTGAGGTCTCAAAAAGGGTTTCTTCACCTCGGAAAGTGAATTAAATACCATTTGGAGGCATTTAATGTTGAAGCAAAAACAGGTGATTTTTTGACAACAGAGATAACACCCCCCCATTACGTCGTGCTTCAGAAAGGTGAAAAATGGTCCGTTTTCAAATGTTTTATTTTTGAACGTCAGTTCACATTTGTAGGTAGATCATCAGTTTAAGAGCTAAAATTAGCATGTTTAAAGTGGTTTTCATGCTTCCAGGGGCCCTAAACACAAGATTTGTGGAACAGTTAAAAGTGCATGAAAATGGCCAATTTACTCACTCTGAGGTCTCAAAAAGGGTTTCTTCACCTCGGAAAGTGAATTAAATACCATTTGGAGGCATTTAATGTTCAAGCAAAAACAGGTGATTTTTGACAAAAGAGATAACACCCTCCCATTACGTCATGCTTCAGAAAGGTGAAAAATGGTCCGTTTTCAAATGTTTTATTTTTGAACGTCAGTTCACATTTGTAGGTAGATCATCAGTTTAAGAGCTAAAATTAGCATGTTTAAAGTGATTTTCATGCTTCCAGGGGCCCTAAACACAAGATTTGTGGAACAGTAAAAAGTGAATGAAAATGGCCAATTTACTCACTCTGAGGTCTCAAAAAGGGTTTCTTCACCCCGGGAAGTGAATTAAATACCATTTGGAGGCATTTAATGTTCAAGCAAAAACAGGTGATTTTTGACAAAAGAGATATAACCCCCATTACGTCATGCTTCAGAAAGGTGAAAAATGGTCCGTTTTCAAATGTTTTATTTTTGAACGTCAGTTCACATTTGTAGGTAGATCATCAGTTTAAGAGCTAAAATTAGCATGTTTAAAGTGATTTTCATGCTTCCAGGGGCCCTAAACACAAGATTTGTGGAACAGTAAAACGTGAATGAAAATGGCCAATTTACTCACTCTGAGGTCTCAAAGAGGGTTTCTTCACCCCGGGAAGTGAATTAAATACAATTTGGAGGCATTTAATGTTCAAGCAAAAACAGGTGATTTTTGACAAAAGAGATAACACCCCCCCATTACGTCATGCTTCAGAAAGGTGAAAAATGGTCCGTTTTCAAATGTATTATTTTTGAACGTCAGTTCACATTTGTAGGTAGATCATCAGTTTAAGAGCTAAAATTAGCATGTTTAAAGTGATTTTCATGCTTCCAGGGGCACGGGAAGTGAATTAAATACCATTTGGAGGCATTTAATGTTCAAGCAAAAACAGGTGATTTTTGACAAAAGAGATAACACCCCCCATTACGTCATGCTTCAGAAAGGTGAAAAATGGTCCGTTTTCAAATGTTTTATTTTTGAACGTCAGTTCACATTTGTAGGTAGATCATCAGTTTAAGAGCTAAAATTAGCATGTTTAAAGTGATTATCATGCTTCCAGGGGCCAGGGAAGTGAATTAAATACCATTTGGAGGCATTTAATGTTCAAGCAAAAACAGGTGATTTTTGACAAAAGAGATAACACCCCCCCATTACGTCATGCTTCAGAAAGGTGAAAAATGGTCCGTTTTCAAATGTATTATTTTTGAACGTCAGTACACATTTGTAGGTAGATCATCAGTTTAAGAGCTAAAATTAGCATGTTTAAAGTGATTTTCATGCTTCCAGGGGCCCGGGAAGTGAATTAAATACCATTTGGAGGCATTTAATGTTCAAGCAAAAAAAGGTGATTTTTCACAAAAGAGATAACACCCCCCCATTACGTCATGCTTCAGAAAGGTGAAAAATGGTCCGTTTTCAAATGTTTTATTTTTGAACGTCAGTTCACATTTGTAGGTAGATCATCAGTTTAAGAGCTAAAATTAGCATGTTTAAAGTGATTTTCATGCTTCCAGGGGCACGGGAAGTGAATTAAATACCATTAGGAGGCATTTAATGTTCAAGCAAAAACAGGTGATTTTTGACAAAAGAGATAACACCCCCCATTACGTCATGCTTCAGAAAGGTGAAAAATGGTCAGTTTTCAAATGTTTTATTTTTGAACGTCAGTTCACATTTGTAGGTAGATCATCAGTTTAAGAGCTAAAATTAGCATGTTTAAAGTGATTTTCATGCTTCCAGGGGCCCTAAACACAAGATTTGTGGAACAGTTAAAAGTGCATGAAAATGGACAATTTACTCACTCTGAGGTCTCAAAAAGGGTTTCTTCACCCCGGGAAGTGAATTAAATACCATTTGGAGGCATTTAATGTTCAAGCAAAAACAGGTGATTTTTGACAAAAGAGATAACACCCCCCCATTACGTCATGCTTCAGAAAGGTGAAAAATGGTCCGTTTTCAAATGTATTATTTTTGAACGTCAGTTCACATTTGTAGGTAGATCATCAGTTTAAGAGCTAAAATTAGCATGTTTAAAGTGATTTCCATGCTTCCAGGGGCCCAGGAAGTCAATTAAATACCATTTGGAGGCATTTAATGTTCAAGCAAAAACAGGTGATTTTTGACAAAAGAGATAACACCCCCCATTACGTCATGCTTCAGAAAGGTGAAAAATTGTCCGTTTTCAAATGTATATTTTTTGAACGTCAGTTGACATTTGTAGGTAGATCATCAGTTTAAGAGCTAAAATTAGCATGTTTAAAGTGATTTTCATGCTTCCAGGGGCCCAGGAAGTCAATTAAATACCATTTGGAGGCATTTAATGTTCAAGCAAAAACAGGTGATTTTTGACAAAAGAGATAACACCCCCCCATTACGTCATGCTTCAGAAAAGTGAAAAATGGTCCGTTTTCAAATGTTTTATTTTTGAACGTCAGTTCACATTTGTAGGTAGATCATCAGTTTAAGAGCTAAAATTAGCATGTTTAAAGTGATTATCATGCTTCCAGGGGCCTGGGAAGTGAATTAAATACCATTTGGAGGCATTTAATGTTCAAGCAAAAACAGGTGATTTTTGACAAAAGAGATAACACCCCCCCATTACGTCATGCTTCAGAAAGGTGAAAAATGGTCCGTTTTCAAATGTTTTATTTTTGAACGTCAGTTCACATTTGTAGGTAGATCATCAGTTTAAGAGCTAAAATTAGCATGTTTAAAGTGATTATCATGCTTCCAGGGGCCTGGGAAGTGAATTAAATACCATTTGGAGGCATTTAATGTTCAAGCAAAAACAGGTGATTTTTGACAAAAGAGATAACACCCCCCCATTACGTCATGCTTCAGAAAGGTGAAAAATGGTCCGTTTTCAAATGTTTTATTTTTGAACGTCAGTTCACATTTGTAGGTAGATCATCAGTTTAAGAGCTAAAATTAGCATGTTTAAAGTGATTTTCATGCTTCCAGGGCCCCTAAACACAAGATTTGTGGAACAGTTAAAAGTGCATGAAAATGGCAAATTTACTCACTCTGAGGTCTCAAAAAGGGTTTCTTCACCCCGGGAAGTGAATTAAATACAATTTGGAGGCATTTCATGTTCAAGCAAAAACAGATGATTTTTGACAAAATAGATAACACCCCCCATTACGTCATGCTTCAGAAAGGTGAAAAATGGTCCGTTTTCAAATGTATTATTTTTGAACGTCAGTTCACATTTGTAGGTAGATCATCAGTTTAAGAGCTAAAATTAGCATGTTTAAAGTGATTTTCATGCTTCCAGGGGCCCCGGAAGTGAATTAAATACCATTTGGAGGCATTTAATGTTCAAGCAAAAAAAGGTGATTTTTGACAAAAGAGATAACACCCCCCCATTACGTCATGCTTCAGAAAGGTAAAAAATGGTCCATTTTCAAATGTTTTATTTTTGAACGTCAGTTCACATTTGTAGGTAGATCATCAGTTTAAGAGCTAAAATTAGTATGTTTAAATTGATTTTCATGCTTCCAGGGTCCCTAAACACAAGATTTGTGGAACAGTTAAAAGTGCATGAAAATGGCCAATGTACTCACTCTGAGGTCTCAAAAAGGGTTTCTTCACCCCGGGAAGTGAATTAAATACAATTTGGAGGCATTTAATGTTCAAGCAAAAACAGGTGATTTTTGACAAAAGAGATAACACCCCCCCATTACGTCATGCTTCAGAAAGGTGAAAAATGGTCCGTTTTCAAATGTTTTATTTTTGAACGTCAGTTCACATTTGTAGGTAGATCATCAGTTTAAGAGCTAAAATTAGCATGTTTAAAGTGGTTTTCATGCTTCCAGGGGCCCTAAACACAAGATTTGTGGAACAGTTAAAAGTGCATGAAAATGGCCAATTTACTCACTCTGAGGTCTCAAAAAGGGTTTCTTCACCTCGGAAAGTGAATTAAATACCATTTGGAGGCATTTAATGTTCAAGCAAAAACAGGCGATTTTTGACAAAAGAGATAACACCCTCCCATTACGTCATGCTTCAGAAAGGTGAAAAATGGTCCGTTTTCAAATGTTTTATTTTTGAACGTCAGTTCACATTTGTAGGTAGATCATCAGTTTAAGAGCTAAAATTAGCATGTTTAAAGTGATTTTCATGCTTCCAGGGGCCCTAAACACAAGATTTGTGGAACAGTAAAAAGTGAATGAAAATGGCCAATTTACTCACTCTGAGGTCTCAAAAAGGGTTTCTTCACCCCGGGAAGTGAATTAAATACCATTTGGAGGCATTTAATGTTCAAGCAAAAACAGGTGATTTTTGACAAAAGAGATAACACCCCCCCATTACGTCATGCTTCAGAAAGGTGAAAAATGGTCCGTTTTCAAATGTATTATTTTTGAACATCAGTTCACATTTGTAGGTAGATCATCAGTTTAAGAGCTAAAATTAGCATGTTTAAAGTGATTATCATGCTTCCAGGGGCCTGGGAAGTGAATTAAATACCATTTGGAGGCATTTAATGTTCAAGCAAAAACAGGTGATTTTTGACAAAAGAGATAACACCCCCCCATTACGTCATGCTTCAGAAAGGTGAAAAATGGTCCGATTTCAAATGTATTATTTTTGAACATCAGTTCACATTTGTAGGTAGATCATCAGTTTAAGAGCTAAAATTAGCATGTTTAAAGTGATTATCATGCTTCCAGGGGCCTGGGAAGTGAATTAAATACCATTTGGAGGCATTTAATGTTCAAGCAAAAACAGGTGATTTTTGACAAAAGAGATAACACCCCCCCATTACGTCATGCTTCAGAAAGGTGAAAAATGGTCCGTTTTCAAATGTTTTATTTTTGAACGTCAGTTCACATTTGTAGGTAGATCATCAGTTTAAGAGCTAAAATTAGCATGTTTAAAGTGATTTTCATGCTTCCAGGGCCCCTAAACACAAGATTTGTGGAACAGTTAAAAGTGCATGAAAATGGCCAATTTACTCACTCTGAGGTCTCCAAAAGGGTTTCTTCACCCCGGGAAGTGAATTAAATACAATTTGGAGGCATTTAATGTTCAAGCAAAAACAGGTGATTTTTGACAAAAGAGATAACACCCCCCCATTACGTCATGCTTCAGAAAGGTGAAAAATGGTCCGTTTTCAAATGTATTATTTTTTTTTTTCAAAACCGTATTTATTAAAAGTTCAAGCAAATCAAGTGTACAGCCCTCCAAGAGCAGGAGAACACGTCAGTATGCAAATGACAGTATAATATACGCAGAGCTCAAACTTTTGACTAGCCCCAACCCACCCCATTATCCCCCCCACAACAGCAACAGTCCCAACTACCCACCCCTTATCCCGCCCTAACCCGAAGCACGTGATCACAATCAGCTGCAGTATACAAAAGGAAAACACCAAGTGTCTTGGAGCCATCCAGGCCCCGAGGTCTCAATCATCGGACAGATCAACGTCCGTTTCAGCAGGAGGTTCCAGTGTCAGGTCTCTATAGTCCGCCCACCGCTTCCAGATCTTGTAATGTTTCCGAGGGCAGCCCCTGGCTTCAAACACTGGCAATTCCAGCCCCATGAGGAAGTCTAAGCCCGCCTTCCAGGCGCTAAGCGGGGGGGGGCGGTCACTCTTCCAGGCCCTCGCCAGATCCCTCTTGGCCACAACAAGGCCTAGCAGAAGGAGATGGCGCTTATAAATGTTACCACCCACCTGATCCAGGACATGGAGAAGACCCAACCTAGGTGTACGGGGTAGCTCCCATCCCAGCACCTCCGACAGGCAGTCCCACACCCCACCCCAGAACCGGGCCAGGCCCACACAAGACCACACAGTATGCACCAAGGTGCCTCTCTCAGCCCCACAGCGCAGGCAATCTGGGGAAGCAATAAGGCCCGCCCTCCACAGTCTCTCTCTGGTGTAATAGGCCCGATGCAAGTATTTATATTGTATGAATCACAACCGCACTGCTATAGCCGTGCCCCGGGGGGACTCCAGCACCTCCCTCCAGTCATCCTCATCCAACGGACCAACATCCACCTCCCAAGAGGCCTTCAACGACACCAGGGAAGAGGAGCAGTGAGTGACCAGTGTTTGGTAGATTTTTGAGACTTTTTTATCCCCCAGGTCTCCCATGAAAAGCTTAGCCTCCACGGGGCTAAAGTCCGGAAGCTGGTCCAGCTCCACCAGACTCGGCGCCAGAGCGTGACGAAGCTGTAGATACTTAAAAAACTGGGTCTTGGGCATCGCAAACTCAGCGCTAAGCGCTTCAAAGGATTTAAGGGTAGTCCCGGTAAGAATATGACCAAGCGACGAGATCCCTATGGAATCCCAGCCACCAAACCCTTGCAAGGAGGCTAGTGCAGGGAGCCGCCCGTTGTTCCACAGCGGAGTTTCGGCCGTCAGTCGTCCCCACCAGCCCATTCGTCGCAGTGCCTGCCTCCAGATCAGGAAGACCACTTGGGTCACATGCGGCAGCGACTTCCGCCGCCCTGCTGAATACAAGAGTGTATGGAGCGAGGCATCTCCCATCAGAAAGTGTTCTAGGGCATACGCCGGATCGTCACGACCACCGTACCACCACTCGTTTAAGACCAGCAAATGAGAGGCTTGATAGTACGACAATATGTCGGACGTCGCGAGACCTCCACAGTACGTGGACAAAAAGCAGGTCCGCAGTGCCACCCTAGAAGCACCCCCAGCCCACAGAAACCGGCCCAACAAGGAGTTCACCCGCCGGAACCACTGCGGGTCTACCCTGTACGGATGATTTTGCAGCTGGTATAGTAGCCTAGGGAGGGCCACCATCTTAAAAATAGCAGATCTGCCATAGATATTAAGAGGCGACCACGCTTTGACGTCGGACTGAACCCTGTCCCACACCGGTTGTACGTTGCGCTCCCACGCAATAGCGGCAGACTCCGACAGGAAGACGCCCAAATATTTCAGGCCACCAACCGCTACCTGCAGGTCCGCTGCCCAAGGAGACACCTCGCGCCGGCCCCCCAGCATCCAGAGAGTCGATTTGCGTGGGTTAAGGTAGAGTCCCGAGACGTCCCCGAAAATGCGCAATATCTCCAAAATACGCGGGCCCGAACGATCGAGGTCCGTCAAAAAGAAAAGAACGTCATCCGCATACAGTGCGATTCTGTCCGTGAGGCTCGCACTCCATACAAAGCTGCGAAGCTGCGCGTCAATGCGCACCCAGGCCGCCAGCGGCTCCATGACGAGCGCAAAGAGATACGGGGACAGGGGGCACCCTTGCCGGGTTCCCCTAGCAATCGGGAATTTCTCCGAAATGGCTCCCGAGACACGTACCGAGGCTGTGATGTTGGTGTACAACAGTTTGACATACGAGACAAAAACTGGACCCAAGTTGAGGCGCGGTAACAGAGCAAAGAGGTATGTCCAGCTGACAGAGTCAAACGCTCTGTCGATGTCTGCCAGTAGGAGCGCCGCCCGCTCCCCAGTCACCCCCATCGCACCCACCGCCACCTGTGCCCGTCTGATGTTGTGCCTTGTCGCTCTGCCCGGCATAAACCCCGCCTGATCCGGGTGGACCAGATCTGCGACATACGGGAGAAGACGATTCGCCAACGCCTTAGCCAACAATTTAGCCTCAAAATTAATGAGAGATATCGGGCGATATGACTCGTGTCTGTCAGGGGGCCTGCCCGGTTTCAGGAACACCACAATTTCAGCCTGACGCCAGTCTACCGGCAAGCAACCACCCTCCCGAGCCGCTTCCAAAGCCCGTCGATAGTGTGGTCCCAACTGCAAATGAAATTGTTTGTAGAATTCACTGGGGAAGCCACTCGGTCCAGGCGCCTTACCCGTGTTAAGTTGTCCTAGCGCGTCGCCCAGTTCCTCCGCCGACAGGGGAAGGTCCAGAGCTGTCCTGGCCTCATCCGATATCACCCGGGGGGGGGAGGTCAGCTATAAATTTGTCAATTGCCTCCGGTGGGAGACAATCCCGCGAAGCGTATTGTACCTCATAATAGTCGGCAAAACTCGCCGCAAGCGCAGCCGGGTCCGTCATGGCAATCCCCTCCCCATCTGTAAGGCCTGGCAGAGAGATCGGCTGTAGAGTTTGCTGACACAATCGGTGGAGCATAGAGCATGATTTGTCGCCCCACTGGTATACCCTACTCCGCGTGGCCAGCCAGGCCTGTCGAGCCTCGTCCAGTAGGATCGAAGCATAGGAACGCTGAGCCTGGAGAAGCAGCCTGAGCGCCACATCGCCCGCATCTCCACCACACTGCCCCTCCAGAGCCCGCACCGTAGCCGCAGCCGCCACAATGGCCTCTTGACGCTTCCCACGGGCGGCAGCACACCAGGCGATGTCCACGCCCCGCAGCGTAGGTTTCATGGCCTCCCAGACCGTCACGCTGTCCATGCCTTCGGTCAAATTCTCCCGCCAATACTGGGCTATCGCTACGCGCATGTGAGTCGTATATTCTGCCCGCTGGAGATGCCATGAAGACATCCGCCAACGGAACGGCTGATGGGGTTTACAGAGCGCAATCCGCACTGCGACCGGGGAATGGTCCGACAGACCTCGAGGCTGAATCACGGCCTGCTTCACCCTATCGAGGAAGGCCCCGGGTACAAACACACAGTCTAACCGGGAGAAGGAGCCATGCACTGCTGACACATATGTGTATTCACGCGTCCTGGCATGCAGATGTCGCCATGCATCCACCCAACCTAGCCCATCGCTTAACGCTTTCAGACGTGTAGGGGTAGGCGCCCCGGCGGCCACCTGCATTCTCTGCCTGTCCAGACTCACATCCACCACATCATTCCAGTCACCCCCTATCACAGCCAGGCAGTCTGGGATATCGGCCCACAAATCAAACAGGCGCTCTGCCAGAGACCACTGCAGGGGAGGGGGAGCATACACACTGCCGAACACCACAGGTTCCACCCCAATCATGCCCTTGACAAACACAAACCGACCCTGGGGATCAAGCCAATGGCGCTCATGAGTATAAGAAAGTCGTCGATGAATGAGGACAGCCACCCCTCTCGACCCCCTGGCAAAGCCTGCATGGAACACCTGGGTAAAACCAAAGCGTTGTAAGCTCAGTACTTTCGTCCCCAACATATGCGTTTCCTGCAACAACATGACATCCGCCGAGTCTCTCTTACCCCAGCGCAGTACTGCTCCCCTTTTAATTTTGTCCAGCATTCCCCTAACATTCCAACTAAGTATCCTCATGGAGCCACTAACAGGCGCTGTCTCCGGGGAATCACCCATAGTCTCGGTGGGAGAGCATCAGGAAACCCTCGGACCTAGCCCAAGCATCACTCAGCAGAAAAATCACAGCAGCAAAAATCACGTGCATCCCTACCCAACTACCCTGTACCCCCCCCACCCCATTCACCAACACAACATCCCCAACTACTGAACCCCCGCCTATTCCCCCACCCCCACCCCTATACCTCAAGAAACAGTGAAGTACCTGTCGCGGCATAAAGAGCCTCGGGCCCAAAACAGAGCGCCCAATGCCCCCCAATCCAATGGATCCCCTTACCCCCCCCAACTAGCAGCACCTCCCCTTAGGGCCCCCCTCGAACAGGAGAGGAAAAGGCCGCCCATGGGTCAGCACCCCGAACCCCATTAATCACAAGTGGCCCACCGCCTAAGCGCGGCGGGACAGATCTACAACAGACATCATGCCCCCCCTTGTGTCCAGCCATGGCCTAGACCACACCATACCATGCGCCAGCCCAACAATTAGTAGTGTACCCCCAGGGCCACCAGCCAAGGCCAAAGACGAATGTCGCTCAGGAGACAAGAGGGGGACTCTACGACCCTCAGGTCCCAGTCCCAGACTGAGCAGTGTCTGACTGTGCACCATCCAGCAGGCCACCCCCGGATAGGGAGCGTCGCCGCGACCTGGACTTCCTGTGTCTCCTGCTCCTGTTGGAGGATTCGCCCCTCTCCGGCGACGACCCCCGCGACGCTCCAGAGTTCAGGCCCGGCTGGGCATTTGGTCGGATCCTGACAGTCTCATCCGTCCAGCTAAACACCGCCTCCGGGGTGTCAAAGAAGTGGGTCTTGGAATGAAACACTACGCGCAGACGGGCAGGGTACAATAGTGAATACTGAATTTTCAGTCCACGTAACTTGGCTTTCGCATCTTGGAAGGACCGGCGCTGCTGCTGCACCAGCCTGGTATAGTCCGGGAAAATCATAATCCTGTGACCCTCGAACGACAAGTCCTCCTTCGCTCTCGCTTCTCTAAGAATGACATCCCGGTCATGAAAGTTGAGGATTTTGGCGATGACTGGACGTGGTCGCTCTCCCGCCGGCGGTTTCTGCGCCAGGGCCCTATGGGCGCGCTCCACTACAAAGCAGCGCGACAAGGCGTCCGGGGGAATCCAACTCTCCAACCAGCGCGCCAATAATACATCCATGGATCCCTTCTCACAATCCTCCGGAAAGCCCACAAAGCGCAGATTATTTCTTCGCGCCCTTCCCTCCGCATCCTCGACACGGAGCGCTAGCCCTTTTTGGATCCTGGCCATGTCCTCCACTTTCTTTTTCAGGGTCACCACATCCTCCTCCACCCCTGTAATCCGAGTTTCAGTTTCTGTGATGCGGGCCACAGCATTGCGGAGATCTTGACGCAGCAGCATGACATCGGCGCCGACCGCCCCAATTTTGGCATCAAGCATGTCCCTGGACTGCGTAATGGCGGCCATCAGGGCCGCATTGTCAGGGCCTGAGGTCTGGCCACCTCCGGAGGCCCCAGACCCTCCGCCGGGCCCGGTGAACTTATCAATCGGCCCCTGCTTGGTGGACCCGGTGCCGCCCCCACCTCTCGTCATGGTCAGTGGCAGGGAAGAGGGCCTCCCTTCCCTCGCTGTGGGCCCCTTGTCTACGGCAATTCAACAGCAGCGTCCAACCGGGGGAGCCAAGGAGACTCCGTCGGGGCTTGCACGCCGTTCCCAGTGGGCACCCCCAGAGCACAGACACCACAGCCCAGCTTCGGGCAGCCCGCCCCAGCGGGAACGTTCAGCAGGACAGTCGCTGCACCAGGTCAGGGCCTCCAGGAACCCCGGTTCGGGCTTCGCCCAGGAATGTCTCAAGAGCCCAGGATGTCCAGCCCCGTCATCCACCAGGCCACCCCACAGCTCACTCGCACCTCACAGCAGCTGATGAAGCAGGGCAGGCACCCGGGTCTTCACACCGACCAGCCCAGATCACTTCCCAGGGCACAAGTCTCGTCACAGCGCCCCAGCGTAGGTCCACCAGAGGGAAGGAGGAGGGGGGGGCACTCACTGTGTGTCTCGGGCTATCCGCAGGAGGCCTCCAGGCACTATCCGGGCAGCAGGCTCGTCCCTCAAGGCAACTCCAGGTCCAGCCCTCGCAGTCCGGAGTGGCATGCAATTCTCCAGCTCCCCGGCTGCACCGAGCCCACCTCTCCGACCAAGAGCCAGGGAACCCCGGCAGGCAGGCTGCAATGTCACTCCAAAGCCCCAGGGTGCGAGGCAGGATCCAGCGGGGACCTCCTCCGTCGTGACACCGGCCCCAAGCAGGCCCGGGAACTGGCCAAGGGAGGCGCGCCCCAGAGCGCACGGTATGGGGAACACACGGGGCCACCGGGCAGTCGGCTCGAGCCGCTACACACCCCTTCAGGGCCCCCCCAGACGTGGGCAGCGGACGCCGCGCACAGCAAGTGCCACACCGGCACTAGGAGCAAGCCCCAGCGACCCTCGGTCCCCCTGGCTCGGACCGGTCCGGGGTCGCGAAAATCGAGGCCCCGGTCTCCCGGGGTCCGCACAGGCCGCGGCGCCCCAACTCCACCTCAGGAACACCCCGGTGCAGCCTCCAACGTCCTAGGCACCCCCAGCTGGTCCCGTGGGCTCCGGTGCCGAAGCGTCTGGGCGGGGGAATCTCCTCCGGCCGGCCCGACCACTGGCCGTCGGCCCCGGGTTGTGAAAATTGAGGCCCCGGCTCCACTCGTGGACTGCAGGCCGCACCGCGCTGCCAACAATCGCGGATCACCGGAGCCGTTGATGACGCAGGGCGGCACACCGGACAGGTCTCGGTGCCACCCGGAACACTTCTAGCACAGGTAGGGCGGTTTGCGGGGCTCGGGGGCCAGGATAACAGACGGACAGTGTTTGGGCCGGCGGGAGCTCCTCTAAGCTGCGACCGCCATCTTCGCCCTTCAAGCCACGCCCCCCAAATGTATTATTTTTGAACGTCAGTTCACAATTGTCGGTAGATCATCAGTTTAAGAGCTAAAATTAGCATGTTTAAAGTGATTTTCATGCTTCCAGGGGCCCAGGAAGTCAATTAAATACCATTTGGAGGCATTTAATGTTCAAGCAAAAAAGAGGTGATTTTTGACAAAAGAGATAACACCCCCCCATTACGTCATGCTTCAGAAAGGTGAAAAATGGTCCGTTTTCAAATGTTTTAATTTTGAACGTCAGTTCACATTTGTAGGTAGATCATCAGTTTAAGAGCTAAAATTTGCATGTTTAAAGTGATTTTCATGCTTCCAGGGGCCTGGGAAGTGAATTAAATACCATTTGGAGGCATTTAATGTTCAAGCAAAAACAGGTGACTTTTGACAAAAGAGATAACACCCCCCCATTACGTCATGCTTCAGAAAGGTGAAAAATGGTCAGTTTTCAAATGTTTTATTTTTGAACGTCAGTTCACATTTGTAGGTAGATCATCAGTTTAAGAGCTAAAATTAGCATGTTTAAAGTGATTTTCATGCTTCCAGGGCCCCTAAACACAAGATTTGTGGAACAGTTAAAAGTGCATGAAAATGGCCAATTTACTCACTCTGAGGTCTCAAAAAGGGTTTCTTCACCCCGGGATGTGAATTAAATACAATTTGGAGGCATTTAATGTTCAAGCAAAAACAGGTGATTTTTGACAAAAGAGATAACACCCCCCATTACGTCATGCTTCAGAAAGGTGAAAAATGGTCCGTTTTCAAATGTATTATTTTTGAACGTCAGTTCACATTTGTAGGTAGATCATCAGTTTAAGAGCTAAAATTAGCATGTTTAAAGTGATTTTCATGCTTCCAGGGGCCCAGGAAGTCAATTAAATACCATTTGGAGGCATTTAATGTTCAAGCAAAAACAGGTGATTTTTGACAAAAGAGATAACACCCCCCCATTACGTCATGATTCAGAAAGGTGAAAAATGGTCCGTTTTCAAATGTTTTATTTTTGAACGTCAGTTCACATTTGTAGGTAGATCATCAGTTTAAGAGCTAAAATTAGCATGTTTAAAGTGATTTTCATGCTTCCAGGGCCCCTAAACACAAGATTTGTGGAACAGTTAAAAGTGCATGAAAATAGCCAATTTACTCACTCTGAGGTCTCAAAAAGGGTTTCTTCACCCCGGGAAGTGAATTAAATACAATTTGGAGGCATTTAATGTTCAAGCAAAAACAGGTGATTTTTGACAAAAGAGATAACACCCCCCCATTACGTCATGCTTCAGAAAGGTGAAAAATGGTCCGTTTTCAAATGTATTATTTTTTAACGTCAGTTCACATTTGTAGGTAGATCATCAGTTTAAGAGCTAAAATTAGCATGTTTAAAGTGATTTTCATGCTTCCAGGGGCCCAGGAAGTCAATTAAATACCATTTGGAGGCATTTAATGTTCAAGCAAAAACAGGTGATTTTTGACAAAAGAGATAACACCCCCCCATTACGTTATGCTTCAGAAAGGTGAAAAATGGTCCGTTTTCAAATGTTTTATTTTTGAACGTCAGTTCACATTTGTAGGTAGATCATCAGTTTAAGAGCTAAAATTAGCATGTTTAAAGTGATTTTCATGCTTCCAGGGCCCCTAAACACAAGATTTGTGGAACAGTTAAAAGTGCATGAAAATGGCCAATTTACTCACTCTGAGGTCTCAAAAAGGGTTTCTTCACCCCGGGAAGTGAATAAAATACAATTTGGAGGCATTTAATGTTCAAGCAAAAACAGGTGATTTTTGACAAAAGAGATAACACCCCCCCATTACGTCATGCTTCAGAAAGGTGAAAAATGGTCCGTTTTCAAATGTATTATTTTTGAACGTCAGTTCACATTTGTAGGTAGATCATCAGTTTAAGAGCTAAAATTAGCATGTTTAAAGTGATTTTCATGCTTCCAGGGGCCCGGGAAGTGAATTAAATACCATTTGGAGGCATTTAATGTTCAAGCAAAAAAAGGTGATTTTTGACAAAAGAGATAACACCCCCCCCTTACGTCATGCTTCAGAAAGGTGAAAAATGGTCCGTTTTCAAATGTTTTATTTTTGAACGTCAGTTCACATTTGTAGGTAGATCATCAGTTTAAGAGCTAAAATTAGCATGTTTAAAGTGATTCTCATGCTTCCAGGGGCACGGGAAGTGAATTAAATACTATTTGGAGGCATTTAATGTTCAAGCAAAAACAGGTGATTTTTGACAAAAGAGATAACACCCCCCATTACGTCATGCTTCAGAAAGGTGAAAAATGGTCAGTTTTCAAATGTTTTATTTTTGAACGTCAGTTCACATTTGTAGGTAGATCATCAGTTTAAGAGCTAAAATTAGCATGTTTAAAGTGATTATCATGCTTCCAGGGGCCCGGGAAGTGAATTAAATACCATTTGGAGGCATTTAATGTTCAAGCAAAAACAGGTGATTTTTGACAAAAGAGATAACACCCCCCCCATTACGTCATGCTTCAGAAAGGTGAAAAATGGTCCGTTTTCAAATGTTTTATTTTTGAACGTCAGTTCGCATTTGTAGGTAGATCATCAGTTTAAGAGCTAAAATTAGCATGTTTAAAGTGATTTTCATGCTTCCAGGGCCCCTAAACACAAGATTTGTGGAACAGTTAAAAGTGCATGAAAATGGCCAATTTACTCACTCTGAGGTCTCAAAAAGGGTTTCTTCAACCCGGGAAGTTAATTAAATACAATTTGGAGGCATTTAATGTTCAAGCAAAAACAGGTGATTTTTGACAAAAGAGATAACACCCCCCCATTACGTCATGCTTCAGAAAGGTGAAAAATGGTCCGTTTTCAAATGTATTATTTTTGAACGTCAGTTCACATTTGTAGGTAGATCATCAGTTTAAGAGCTAAAATTAGCATGTTTAAAGTGATTTTCATGCTTCCAGGGGCCCGGGAAGTGAATTAAATACCATTTGGAGGCATTTAATGTTCAAGCAAAAAAGGTGATTTTTGACAAAAGAGATAACACCCCCCCCTTACGTCATGCTTCAGAAAGGTGAAAAATGGTCCGTTTTCAAATGTTTTATTTTTGAACGTCAGTTCACATTTGTAGGTAGATCATCAGTTTAAGAGCTAAAATTAGCATGTTTAAAGTGATTCTCATGCTTCCAGGGGCACGGGAAGTGAATTAAATACTATTTGGAGGCATTTAATGTTCAAGCAAAAACAGGTGATTTTTGACAAAAGAGATAACACCCCCCATTACGTCATGCTTCAGAAAGGTGAAAAATGGTCAGTTTTCAAATGTTTTATTTTTGAACGTCAGTTCACATTTGTAGGTAGATCATCAGTTTAAGAGCTAAAATTAGCATGTTTAAAGTGATTATCATGCTTCCAGGGGCCTGGGAAGTGAATTAAATACCATTTGGAGGCATTTAATGTTCAAGCAAAAACAGGTGATTTTTGACAAAAGAGATAACACCCCCCCCATTACGTCATGCTTCAGAAAGGTGAAAAATGGTCCGTTTTCAAATGTTTTATTTTTGAACGTCAGTTCGCATTTGTAGGTAGATCATCAGTTTAAGAGCTAAAATTAGCATGTTTAAAGTGATTTTCATGCTTCCAGGGCCCCTAAACACAAGATTTGTGGAACAGTTAAAAGTGCATGAAAATGGCCAATTTACTCACTCTGAGGTCTCAAAAAGGGTTTCTTCAACCCGGGAAGTTAATTAAATACAATTTGGAGGCATTTAATGTTCAAGCAAAAACAGGTGATTTTTGACAAAAGAGATAACACCCCCCCATTACGTCATGCTTCAGAAAGGTGAAAAATGGTCCGTTTTCAAATGTATTATTTTTGAACGTCAGTTCACATTTGTAGGTAGATCATCAGTTTAAGAGCTAAAATTAGCATGTTTAAAGTGATTTTCATGCTACCAGGGGCCCGGGAAGTGAATTAAATACCATTTGGAGGCATTTAATGTTCAAGCAAAAAAGAGGTGATTTTTGACAAAAGAGATAACACCCCCCCATTACGTCATGCTTCAGAAAGGTGAAAAATGGTCCGTTTTCAAATGTTTTATTTTTGAACGTCAGTTCACATTTGTAGGTAGATCATCAGTTTAAGAGCTAAAATGTGCATGTTTAAAGTGATTTTCATGCTTCCAGGGGCACGGGAAGTGAATTAAATACCATTTGGAGGCATTTAATGTTCAAGCAAAAACAGGTGATTTTTGACAAAAGAGATAACACCCCCCATTACGTCATGCTTCAGAAAGGTGAAAAATGGTCAGTTTTCAAATGTTTTATTTTTGAAGGTCAGTTCACATTTGTAGGTAGATCATCAGTTTAAGAGCTAAAATTAGCATGTTTAAAGTGATTTTCATGCTTCCAGGGGCCCTAAACACAAGATTTGTGGAACAGTAAAAAGTGCATGAAAATGGCCAATTTTCTCACTCTGAGGTCTCAAAAAGGGTTTCTTCACCCCGGGAAGTGAATTAAATACCATTTGGAGGCATTTAATGTTCAAGCAAAAACAGGTGATTTTTGACAAAAGAGATAACACCCCCCATTACGTCATGCTTCAGAAAGGTGAAAAATGGTCCGTTTTCAAATGTTTTATTTTTGAACGTCAGTTCACATTTGTAGGTAGATCATCAGTTTAAGAGCTAAAATTAGCATGTTTAAAGTGATTATCATGCTTCCAGGGGCCTGGGAAGTGAATTAAATACCATTTGGAGGCATTTAATGTTCAAGCAAAAACAGGTGATTTTTGACAAAAGAGATAACACCCCCCCTTTACGTCATGCTTCAGAAAGGTGAAAAATGGTCCGTTTTCAAATGTTTTATTTTTGAACGTCAGTTCACATTTGTAGGTAGATCATCAGTTTAAGAGCTAAAATTAGCATGTTTAAAGTGATTTTCATGCTTCCAGGGCCCCTAAACACAAGATTTGTGGAACAGTTAAAAGTGCATGAAAATGGCCAATTTACTCACTCTGAGGTCTCAAAAAGGGTTTCTTCAACCCGGGAAGTTAATTAAATACAATTTGGAGGCATTTAATGTTCAAGCAAAAACAGGTGATTTTTGACAAAAGAGATAACACCCCCCCATTACGTCATGCTTCAGAAAGGTGAAAAATGGTCCGTTTTCAAATGTATTATTTTTGAACGTCAGTTCACATTTGTAGGTAGATCATCAGTTTAAGAGCTAAAATTAGCATGTTTAAAGTGATTTTCATGCTACCAGGGGCCCGGGAAGTGAATTAAATACCATTTGGAGGCATTTAATGTTCAAGCAAAAAAAGGTGATTTTTGACAAAAGAGATAACACCCCCCCATTACGTCATGCTTCAGAAAGGTGAAAAATGGTCCGTTTTCAAATGTTTTATTTTTGAACGTCAGTTCACATTTGTAGGTAGATCATCAGTTTAAGAGCTAAAATGTGCATGTTTAAAGTGATTTTCATGCTTCCAGGGGCACGGGAAGTGAATTAAATACCATTTGGAGGCATTTAATGTTCAAGCAAAAACAGGTGATTTTTGACAAAAGAGATAACACCCCCCATTACGTCATGCTTCAGAAAGGTGAAAAATGGTCAGTTTTCAAATGTTTTATTTTTGAAGGTCAGTTCACATTTGTAGGTAGATCATCAGTTTAAGAGCTAAAATTAGCATGTTTAAAGTGATTATCATGCTTCCAGGGGCCTGGGAAGTGAATTAAATACCATTTGGAGGCATTTAATGTTCAAGCAAAAACAGGTGATTTTTGACAAAAGAGATAACACCCCCCCATTACGTCATGCTTCAGAAAGGTGAAAAATGGTCCGTTTTCAAATGTTTTATTTTTGAACGTCAGTTCACATTTGTAGGTAGATCATCAGTTTAAGAGCTAAAATTAGCATGTTTAAAGTGATTTTCATGCTTCCAGGGCCCCTAAACACAAGATTTGTGGAACAGTTAAAAGTGCATGAAAATGATCAATTTACTCACTCTGAGGTCTCAAAAAGGGTTTCTTCACCCCGGGAAGTGAATTAAATACAATTTGGAGGCATTTAATGTTCAAGCAAAAACAGGTGATTTTTGACAAAAGAGATAACACCCCCCCATTACGTCATGCTTCAGAAAGGTGAAAAATGGTCCGTTTTCAAATGTTTTATTTTTGAACGTCAGTTCGCATTTGTAGGTAGATCATCAGTTTAAGAGCTAAAATTAGCATGTTTAAAGTGATTTTCATGCTTCCAGGGCCCCTAAACACAAGATTTGTGGAACAGTTAAAAGTGCATGAAAATGGCCAATTTACTCACTCTGAGGTCTCAAAAAGGGTTTCTTCAACCCGGGAAGTTAATTAAATACAATTTGGAGGCATTTAATGTTCAAGCAAAAACAGGTGATTTTTGACAAAAGAGATAACACCCCCCCATTACGTCATGCTTCAGAAAGGTGAAAAATGGTCCGTTTTCAAATGTATTATTTTTGAACGTCAGTTCACATTTGTAGGTAGATCATCAGTTTAAGAGCTAAAATTAGCATGTTTAAAGTGATTTTCATGCTACCAGGGGCCCGGGAAGTGAATTAAATACCATTTGGAGGCATTTAATGTTCAAGCAAAAAAAGGTGATTTTTGACAAAAGAGATAACACCCCCCCATTACGTCATGCTTCAGAAAGGTGAAAAATGGTCCGTTTTCAAATGTTTTATTTTTGAACGTCAGTTCACATTTGTAGGTAGATCATCAGTTTAAGAGCTAAAATGTGCATGTTTAAAGTGATTTTCATGCTTCCAGGGGCCCAGGAAGTCAATTAAATACCATTTGGAGGCATTTAATGTTCAAGCAAAAACAGGTGATTTTTGACAAAAGAGATAACACCCCCCATTACGTCATGCTTCAGAAAGGTGAAAAATGGTCCGTTTTCAAATGTTTTATTTTTGAACGTCAGTTCACATTTGTAGGTAGATCATCAGTTTAAGAGCTAAAATTAGCATGTTTAAAGTGATTATCATGCTTCCAGGGGCCTGGGAAGTGAATTAAATACCATTTGGAGGCATTTAATGTTCAAGCAAAAACAGGTGATTTTTGACAAAAGAGATAACACCCCCCCATTACGTCATGCTTCAGAAAGGTGAAAAATGGTCCGTTTTCAAATGTTTTATTTTTGAACGTCAGTTCACATTTGTAGGTAGATCATCAGTTTAAGAGCTAAAATTAGCATGTTTAAAGTGATTTTCATGCTTCCAGGGCCCCTAAACACAAGATTTGTGGAACAGTTAAAAGTGCATGAAAATGATCAATTTACTCACTCTGAGGTCTCAAAAAGGGTTTCTTCACCCCGGGAAGTGAATTAAATACAATTTGGAGGCATTTAATGTTCAAGCAAAAACAG
Source organism: Lissotriton helveticus (assembly GCF_964261635.1). Classification (NCBI taxonomy): domain Eukaryota; kingdom Metazoa; phylum Chordata; class Amphibia; order Caudata; family Salamandridae; genus Lissotriton; species Lissotriton helveticus. The sequence goes on from NC_136071.1 coordinate 516,078,829, forward strand.
GTGATTTTTGACAAAAGAGATAACACCCCCCCATTACGTCATGCTTCAGAAAGGTGAAAAATGGTCCGTTTTCAAATGTTTTATTTTTGAACGTCAGTTCGCATTTGTAGGTAGATCATCAGTTTAAGAGCTAAAATTAGCATGTTTAAAGTGATTTTCATGCTTCCAGGGCCCCTAAACACAAGATTTGTGGAACAGTTAAAAGTGCATGAAAATGGCCAATTTACTCACTCTGAGGTCTCAAAAAGGGTTTCTTCAACCCGGGAAGTTAATTAAATACAATTTGGAGGCATTTAATGTTCAAGCAAAAACAGGTGATTTTTGACAAAAGAGATAACACCCCCCCATTACGTCATGCTTCAGAAAGGTGAAAAATGGTCCGTTTTCAAATGTATTATTTTTGAACGTCAGTTCACATTTGTAGGTAGATCATCAGTTTAAGAGCTAAAATTAGCATGTTTAAAGTGATTTTCATGCTACCAGGGGCCCGGGAAGTGAATTAAATACCATTTGGAGGCATTTAATGTTCAAGCAAAAAAGAGGTGATTTTTGACAAAAGAGATAACACCCCCCCATTACGTCATGCTTCAGAAAGGTGAAAAATGGTCCGTTTTCAAATGTTTTATTTTTGAACGTCAGTTCACATTTGTAGGTAGATCATCAGTTTAAGAGCTAAAATGTGCATGTTTAAAGTGATTTTCATGCTTCCAGGGGCACGGGAAGTGAATTAAATACCATTTGGAGGCATTTAATGTTCAAGCAAAAACAGGTGATTTTTGACAAAAGAGATAACACCCCCCATTACGTCATGCTTCAGAAAGGTGAAAAATGGTCAGTTTTCAAATGTTTTATTTTTGAAGGTCAGTTCACATTTGTAGGTAGATCATCAGTTTAAGAGCTAAAATTAGCATGTTTAAAGTGATTTTCATGCTTCCAGGGGCCCTAAACACAAGATTTGTGGAACAGTAAAAAGTGCATGAAAATGGCCAATTTTCTCACTCTGAGGTCTCAAAAAGGGTTTCTTCACCCCGGGAAGTGAATTAAATACCATTTGGAGGCATTTAATGTTCAAGCAAAAACAGGTGATTTTTGACAAAAGAGATAACACCCCCCATTACGTCATGCTTCAGAAAGGTGAAAAATGGTCCGTTTTCAAATGTTTTATTTTTGAACGTCAGTTCACATTTGTAGGTAGATCATCAGTTTAAGAGCTAAAATTAGCATGTTTAAAGTGATTATCATGCTTCCAGGGGCCTGGGAAGTGAATTAAATACCATTTGGAGGCATTTAATGTTCAAGCAAAAACAGGTGATTTTTGACAAAAGAGATAACACCCCCCATTACGTCATGCTTCAGAAAGGTGAAAAATGGTCCGTTTTCAAATGTTTTATTTTTGAACGTCAGTTCACATTTGTAGGTAGATCATCAGTTTAAGAGCTAAAATTAGCATGTTTAAAGTGATTTTCATGCTTCCAGGGCCCCTAAACACAAGATTTGTGGAACAGTTAAAAGTGCATGAAAATGGCCAATTTACTCACTCTGAGGTCTCAAAAAGGGTTTCTTCAACCCGGGAAGTTAATTAAATACAATTTGGAGGCATTTAATGTTCAAGCAAAAACAGGTGATTTTTGACAAAAGAGATAACACCCCCCCATTACGTCATGCTTCAGAAAGGTGAAAAATGGTCCGTTTTCAAATGTATTATTTTTGAACGTCAGTTCACATTTGTAGGTAGATCATCAGTTTAAGAGCTAAAATTAGCATGTTTAAAGTGATTTTCATGCTACCAGGGGCCCGGGAAGTGAATTAAATACCATTTGGAGGCATTTAATGTTCAAGCAAAAAAAGGTGATTTTTGACAAAAGAGATAACACCCCCCCATTACGTCATGCTTCAGAAAGGTGAAAAATGGTCCGTTTTCAAATGTTTTATTTTTGAACGTCAGTTCACATTTGTAGGTAGATCATCAGTTTAAGAGCTAAAATGTGCATGTTTAAAGTGATTTTCATGCTTCCAGGGGCACGGGAAGTGAATTAAATACCATTTGGAGGCATTTAATGTTCAAGCAAAAACAGGTGATTTTTGACAAAAGAGATAACACCCCCCATTACGTCATGCTTCAGAAAGGTGAAAAATGGTCAGTTTTCAAATGTTTTATTTTTGAAGGTCAGTTCACATTTGTAGGTAGATCATCAGTTTAAGAGCTAAAATTAGCATGTTTAAAGTGATTATCATGCTTCCAGGGGCCTGGGAAGTGAATTAAATACCATTTGGAGGCATTTAATGTTCAAGCAAAAACAGGTGATTTTTGACAAAAGAGATAACACCCCCCCATTACGTCATGCTTCAGAAAGGTGAAAAATGGTCCGTTTTCAAATGTTTTATTTTTGAACGTCAGTTCACATTTGTAGGTAGATCATCAGTTTAAGAGCTAAAATTAGCATGTTTAAAGTGATTTTCATGCTTCCAGGGCCCCTAAACACAAGATTTGTGGAACAGTTAAAAGTGCATGAAAATGATCAATTTACTCACTCTGAGGTCTCAAAAAGGGTTTCTTCACCCCGGGAAGTGAATTAAATACAATTTGGAGGCATTTAATGTTCAAGCAAAAACAGGTGATTTTTGACAAAAGAGATAACACCCCCCCATTACGTCATGCTTCAGAAAGGTGAAAAATGGTCCGTTTTCAAATGTTTTATTTTTGAACGTCAGTTCGCATTTGTAGGTAGATCATCAGTTTAAGAGCTAAAATTAGCATGTTTAAAGTGATTTTCATGCTTCCAGGGCCCCTAAACACAAGATTTGTGGAACAGTTAAAAGTGCATGAAAATGGCCAATTTACTCACTCTGAGGTCTCAAAAAGGGTTTCTTCAACCCGGGAAGTTAATTAAATACAATTTGGAGGCATTTAATGTTCAAGCAAAAACAGGTGATTTTTGACAAAAGAGATAACACCCCCCCATTACGTCATGCTTCAGAAAGGTGAAAAATGGTCCGTTTTCAAATGTATTATTTTTGAACGTCAGTTCACATTTGTAGGTAGATCATCAGTTTAAGAGCTAAAATTAGCATGTTTAAAGTGATTTTCATGCTACCAGGGGCCCGGGAAGTGAATTAAATACCATTTGGAGGCATTTAATGTTCAAGCAAAAAAAGGTGATTTTTGACAAAAGAGATAACACCCCCCCATTACGTCATGCTTCAGAAAGGTGAAAAATGGTCCGTTTTCAAATGTTTTATTTTTGAACGTCAGTTCACATTTGTAGGTAGATCATCAGTTTAAGAGCTAAAATGTGCATGTTTAAAGTGATTTTCATGCTTCCAGGGGCCCAGGAAGTCAATTAAATACCATTTGGAGGCATTTAATGTTCAAGCAAAAACAGGTGATTTTTGACAAAAGAGATAACACCCCCCATTACGTCATGCTTCAGAAAGGTGAAAAATGGTCCGTTTTCAAATGTTTTATTTTTGAACGTCAGTTCACATTTGTAGGTAGATCATCAGTTTAAGAGCTAAAATTAGCATGTTTAAAGTGATTATCATGCTTCCAGGGGCCTGGGAAGTGAATTAAATACCATTTGGAGGCATTTAATGTTCAAGCAAAAACAGGTGATTTTTGACAAAAGAGATAACACCCCCCCATTACGTCATGCTTCAGAAAGGTGAAAAATGGTCCGTTTTCAAATGTTTTATTTTTGAACGTCAGTTCGCATTTGTAGGTAGATCATCAGTTTAAGAGCTAAAATTAGCATGTTTAAAGTGATTTTCATGCTTCCAGGGCCCCTAAACACAAGATTTGTGGAACAGTTAAAAGTGCATGAAAATGGCCAATTTACTCACTCTGAGGTCTCAAAAAGGGTTTCTTCAACCCGGGAAGTTAATTAAATACAATTTGGAGGCATTTAATGTTCAAGCAAAAACAGGTGATTTTTGACAAAAGAGATAACACCCCCCCATTACGTCATGCTTCAGAAAGGTGAAAAATGGTCCGTTTTCAAATGTATTATTTTTGAACGTCAGTTCACATTTGTAGGTAGATCATCAGTTTAAGAGCTAAAATTAGCATGTTTAAAGTGATTTTCATGCTACCAGGGGCCCGGGAAGTGAATTAAATACCATTTGGAGGCATTTAATGTTCAAGCAAAAAAAGGTGATTTTTGACAAAAGAGATAACACCCCCCCATTACGTCATGCTTCAGAAAGGTGAAAAATGGTCAGTTTTCAAATGTTTTATTTTTGAAGGTCAGTTCACATTTGTAGGTAGATCATCAGTTTAAGAGCTAAAATTAGCATGTTTAAAGTGATTTTCATGCTTCCAGGGGCCCTAAACACAAGATTTGTGGAACAGTAAAAAGTGCATGAAAATGGCCAATTTTCTCACTCTGAGTTCTCAAAAAGGGTTTCTTCACCCCGGGAAGTGAATTAAATACCATTTGGAGGCATTTAATGTTCAAGCAAAAACAGGTTATTTTTGACAAAAGAGATAACACCCCCCATTACGTCATGCTTCAGAAAGGTGAAAAATGGTCCGTTTTCAAATGTTTTATTTTTGAACGTCAGTTCACATTTGTAGGTAGATCATCAGTTTAAGAGCTAAAATTAGCATGTTTAAAGTGATTATCATGCTTCCAGGGGCCTGGGAAGTGAATTAAATACCATTTGGAGGCATTTAATGTTCAAGCAAAAACAGGTGATTTTTGACAAAAGAGATAACACCCCCCCATTACGTCATGCTTCAGAAAGGTGAAAAATGGTCCGTTTTCAAATGTTTTATTTTTGAACGTCAGTTCACATTTGTAGGTAGATCATCAGTTTAAGAGCTAAAATTAGCATGTTTAAAGTGATTTTCATGCTTCCAGGGCCCCTAAACACAAGATTTGTGGAACAGTTAAAAGTGCATGAAAATGATCAATTTACTCACTCTGAGGTCTCAAAAAGGGTTTCTTCACCCCGGGAAGTGAATTAAATACAATTTGGAGGCATTTAATGTTCAAGCAAAAACAGGTGATTTTTGACAAAAGAGATAACACCCCCCCATTACGTCATGCTTCAGAAAGGTGAAAAATGGTCCGTTTTCAAATGTTTTATTTTTGAACGTCAGTTCACATTTGTAGGTAGATCATCAGTTTAAGAGCTAAAATTAGCATGTTTAAAGTGATTTTCATGCTTCCAGGGCCCCTAAACACAAGATTTGTGGAACAGTTAAAAGTGCATGAAAATGGCCAATTTACTCACTCTGAGGTCTCAAAAAGGGTTTCTTCACCCTGGGAAGTGAATTAAATACAATTTGGAGGCATTTAATGTTCAAGCAAAAACAGGTGATTTTTGACAAAAGAGATAACACCCCCCCATTACGTCATGCTTCAGAAAGGTGAAAAATGGTCCGTTTTCAAATGTATTATTTTTGAACGTCAGTTCACATTTGTAGGTAGATCATCAGTTTAAGAGCTAAAATTAGCATGTTTAAAGTGATTTTCATGCTTCCAGGGGCCCAGGAAGTCAATTAAATACCATTTGGAGGCATTTAATGTTCAAGCAAAAACAGGTGATTTTTGACAAAAGAGATGACATCCCCCCATTACGTCATGCTTCAGAAAGGTGAAAAATGGTCCGTTTTCAAATGTTTTATTTTTGAACGTCAGTTCACATTTGTAGGTAGATCATCAGTTTAAGAGCTAAAATTAGCATGTTTATAGTGATTATCATGCTTCCAGGGGCCTGGGAAGTGAATTAAATACCATTTGGAGGCATTTAATGTTCAAGCAAAAACAGGTGATTTTTGACAAAAGAGATAACACCCCCCCATTACGTCATGCTTCAGAAAAGTGAAAAATGGTCCATTTTCAAATGTTTTATTTTTGAACGTCAGTTCACATTTGTAGGTAGATCATCAGTTTAAGAGCTAAAATTAGCATGTTTAAAGTGATTATCATGCTTCCAGGGGCCTAGGAAGTGAATTAAATACCATTTGGAGGCATTTAATGTTCAAGCAAAAACCGGTGATTTTTGACAAAAGAGATAACACCCCCCCATTACGTCATGCTTCAGAAAGGTGAAAAATGGTCCGTTTTCAAATGTTTTATTTTTCAACGTCAGTTCACATTTGTAGGTAGATCATCAGTTTAAGAGCTAAAATTAGCATGTTTAAAATGATTTTCATGCTTCCAGGGCCCCTAAACACAAGATTTGTGGAACAGTTAAAAGTGCATGAAAATGGCCAATTTACTCACTCTGAGGTCTCAAAAAGGGTTTCTTCACCCCGGGAAGTGAATTAAATACAATTTGGAGGCATTTAATGTTCAAGCAAAAACAGGTGATTTTTGACAAAAGAGATAACACCCCCCCATTACGTCATGCTTCAGAAAGGTGAAAAATGGTCCGTTTTCAAATGTATTATTTTTGAACATCAGTTCACATTTGTAGGTAGATCATCAGTTTAAGAGCTAAAATTAGCATGTTTAAAGTGATTATCATGCTTCCAGGGGCCTGGGAAGTGAATTAAATACCATTTGGAGGCATTTAATGTTCAAGCAAAACAGGTGATTTTTGACAAAAGAGATAACACCCCCCCATTACGACATGCTTCAGAAAGGTGAAAAATGGTCCGTTTTAAAATGTTTTATTTTTGAACGTCAGTTCACATTTGTAGGTAGATCATCAGTTTAAGAGCTAAAATTAGCATGTTTAAAGTGATTTTCATGCTTCCAGGGCCCCTAAACACAAGATTTGTGGAACAGTTAAAAGTGCATGAAAATGGCCAATTTATTCACTCTGAGGTCTCAAAAAGGGTTTCTTCACCCCGGGAAGTGAATTAAATACAATTTGGAGGCATTTAATGTTCAAGCAAAAACAGGTGATTTTTGACAAAAGAGATAACACCCCCCCATTACGTCATGCTTCAGAAAGGTGAAAAATGGTCCGTTTTCAAATGTATTATTTTTGAACGTCAGTTCACATTTGTAGGTAGATCATCAGTTTAAGAGCTAAAATTAGCATGTTTAAAGTGATTTTCATGCTACCAGGGGCCCGGGAAGTGATGTAAATACCATTTGGAGGCATTTAATGTTCAAGCAAAAAAAGGTGATTTTTGACAAAAGAGATAACACCCCCCCATTACGTCATGCTTCAGAAAGGTGAAAAATGGTCTGTTTTCAAATGTTTTATTTTTGAACGTCAGTTCACATTTGTAGGTAGATCATCAGTTTAAGAGCTAAAATGTGCATGTTTGAAGTGATTTTCATGCTTCCAGGGGCACGGGAAGTGAATTAAATACCATTTGGAGGCATTTAATGTTCAAGCAAAAACAGGTGATTTTTGACAAAAGAGATAACATCCCCCATTACGTCATGCTTCAGAAAGGTGAAAAATGGTCAGTTTTCAAATGTTTTATTTTTGAACGTCAGATCACATTTGTAGGTAGATCATCAGTTTAAGAGCTAAAATTAGCATGTTTAAAGTGATTATCATGCTTCCAGGGGCCTGGGAAGTGAATTAAATACCATTTGGAGGCATTTAATGTTCAAGCAAAAACAGGTGATTTTTGACAAAAGAGATAACACCCCCCTATTACGTCATGCTTCAGAGAGGTGAAAAATGGTCCATTTTCAAATGTTTTATTTTTGAACGTCAGTTCACATTTGTAGGTAGATCATCAGTTTAAGAGCTAAAATTAGCATGTTTAAAGTGATTTTCATGCTTCCAGGGCCCCTAAACACAAGATTTGTGGAACCGTTAAAAGTGCATGAAAATGGCCAATTTACTCACTCTGAGGTCTCAAAAAGGGTTTCTTCACCCCGGGAAGTGAATTGAATACAATTTGGAGGCATTTAATGTTCAAGCAAAAACAGGTGATTTTTGACAAAAGAGATAACACCCCCCCCATTACGTCATGCTTCAGAAAGGTGAAAAATGGTCCGTTTTCAAATGTATTATTTTTGAACGTCAGTTCACATTTGTAGGTAGATCATCAGTTTAAGAGCTAAAATTAGCATGTTTAAAGTGATTTTCATGCTTCCAGGGGCCCGGGAAGTGAATTAAATACCATTTGGAGGCATTTAATGTTCAAGCAAAAAAAGGTGATTTTTGACAAAAGAGATAACACCCCCCATTACGTCATGCTTCAGAAAGGTGAAAAATGGTCCGTTTTCAAATGTTTTATTTTTGAACGTCAGTTCACATTTGTAGGTAGATCATCAGTTTAAGAGCTAAAATTAGCATGTTTAAAGTGATTATCATGCTTCCAGGGGCCTGGGAAGTGAATTAAATACCATATGGAGGCATTTAATGTTCAAGCAAAAACAGGTGATTTTTGACAAAAGAGATAACACCCCCCCATTACGTCATGCTTCAGAAAGGTGAAAAATGGTCCGTTTTCAAATGTTTTATTTTTGAACGTCAGTTCACATTTGTAGGTAGATCATCAGTTTAAGAGCTAAAATTAGCATGTTTAAAGTGATTATCATGCTTCCAGGGGCCTAGGAAGTGAATTAAATACCATTTGGAGGCATTTAATGTTCAAGCAAAAACCGGTGATTTTTGACAAAAGAGATAACACCCCCCCATTACGTCATGCTTCAGAAAGGTGAAAAATGGTCCGTTTTCAAATGTTTTATTTTTGAACGTCAGTTCACATTTGTAGGTAGATCATCAGTTTAAGAGCTAAAATTAGCATGTTTAAAGTGATTTTCAGGCTTCCAGGGCCCCTAAACACAAGATTTGTGGAACAGTTAAAAGTGCATGAAAATGGCCAATTTACTCACTCTGAGGTCTCAAAAAGGGTTTCTTCACCCCGGGAAGTGAATTAAATACAATTTGGAGGCATTTAATGTTCAAGCAAAAACAGGTGATTTTTGACAAAAGAGATAACACCCCCCCATTACGTCATGCTTCAGAAAGGTGAAAAATGGTCCGTTTTCAAATGTTTTATTTTTGAACGTCAGTTCACATTTGTAGGTAGATCATCAGTTTAAGAGCTAAAATTAGCATGTTTAAAGTGATTTTCATGCTTCCAGGGCCCCTAAACACAAGATTTGTGGAACAGTTAAAAGTGCATGAAAATGGCCAATTTACTCACTCTGAGGTCTCAAAAAGGGTTTCTTCACCCCGGGAAGTGAATGAAATACAATTTGGAGGCATTTAATGTTCAAGCAAAAACAGGTGATTTTTGACAAAAGAGATAACACCCCCCATTACGTCATGCTTCAGAAAGGTGAAAAATGGTCCGTTTTCAAATGTATTATTTTTGAACGTCAGTTCACATTTGTAGGTAGATCATCAGTTTAAGAGCTAAAATTAGCATGTTTAAAGTGATTATCATGCTTCCAGGGGCCTGGGAAGTGAATTAAATACCATATGGAGGCATTTAATGTTCAAGCAAAAACAGGTGATTTTTGACAAAAGAGATAACACCCCCCCATTACGTCATGCTTCAGAAAGGTGAAAAATGGTCCGTTTTCAAATGTTTTATTTTTGAACGTCAGTTCACATTTGTAGGTAGATCATCAGTTTAAGAGCTAAAATTAGCATGTTTAAAGTGATTATCATGCTTCCAGGGGCCTAGGAAGTGAATTAAATACCATTTGGAGGCATTTAATGTTCAAGCAAAAACCGGTGATTTTTGACAAAAGAGATAACACCCCCCCATTACGTCATGCTTCAGAAAGGTGAAAAATGGTCCGTTTTCAAATGTTTTATTTTTGAACGTCAGTTCACATTTGTAGGTAGATCATCAGTTTAAGAGCTAAAATTAGCATGTTTAAAATGATTTTCATGCTTCCAGGGCCCCTAAACACAAGATTTGTGGAACAGTTAAAAGTGCATGAAAATGGCCAATTTACTCACTCTGAGGTCTCAAAAAGGGTTTCTTCACCCCGGGAAGTGAATTAAATACAATTTGGAGGCATTTAATGTTCAAGCAAAAACAGGTGATTTTTGACAAAAGAGATAACACCCCCCCATTACGTCATGCTTCAGAAAGGTGAAAAATGGTCCGTTTTCAAATGTATTATCTTTGAACGTCAGTTCACATTTGTAGGTAGATCATCAGTTTAAGAGCTAAAATTAGCATGTTTAAAGTGATTTTCATGCTTCCAGGGGCCCAGGAAGTCAATTAAATACCATTTGGAGGCATTTAATGTTCAAGCAAAAAAAGGTGATTTTTGACAAAAGAGATAACACCCCCCCATTACGTCATGCTTCAGAAAGGTGAAAAATGGTCCGTTTTCAAATGTTTTATTTTTGAACGTCAGTTCACATTTGTAGGTAGATCATCAGTTTAAGAGCTAAAATTAGCATGTTTAAAGTGATTATCATGCTTCCAGGGGCCTGGGAAGTGAATTAAATACCATTTGGAGGCATTTAATGTTCAAGCAAAAACAGGTGATTTTTGACAAAAGAGATAACACCCCCCCATTACGTCATGCTTCAGAAAGGTGAAAAATGGTCCGTTTTCAAATGTTTTATTTTTGAACGTCAGTTCACATTTGTAGGTAGATCATCAGTTTAAGAGCTAAAATTAGCAAGTTTAAAGTGATTATCATGCTTCCAGGGGCCTGGGAAGTGAATTAAATACCATTTGGAGGCATTTAATGTTCAAGCAAAAACAGGTGATTTTTGACAAAAGAGATAACACCCCCCCATTACGTGATGCTTCAGAAAGGTGAAAAATGGTCCGTTTTCAAATATTTTATTTTTGAACGTCAGTTCACATTTGTAGGTAGATCATCAGTTTAAGAGCTAAAATTAGCATGTTTAAAGTGATTATCATGCTTCCAGGGGCCTGGGAAGTGAATTAAATACCATTTGGAGGCATTTAATGTTCAAGCAAAAACAGGTGATTTTTGACAGAAGAGATAACACCCCCCCCATTACGTCATGCTTCAGAAAGGTGAAAAATGGTCAGTTTTCAAATGTTTTATTTTTGAACGTCAGTTCACATTTGTAGGTAGATCATCAGTTTAAGAGCTAAAATTAGCATGTTTAAAGTGATTATCATGCTTCCAGGGGCCTGGGAAGTGAATTAAATACCATTTGGAGGCATTTAATGTTCAAGCAAAAACAGGTGATTTTTGACAAAAGAGATAACACCCCCGATTACGTCATGCTTCAGAAAGGTGAAAAATGGTCAGTTTTCAAATGTTTTATTTTTGAACGTCAGTTCACATTTGTAGGTAGATCATCAGTTTAAGAGCTAAAATTAGCATGTTTAAAGTGATGATCATGCTTCCAGGGGCCTGGGAAGTGAATTAAATACCATTTGGAGGCATTTAATGTTCAAGCAAAAATAGGTGATTTTTGACAAAAGAGATAACACCCCCCCCATTACGTCATGCTTCAGAAAGGTGAAAAATGGTCCGTTTTCAAATGTTTTATTTTTGAACGTCAGTTCACATTTGTAGGTAGATCATCAGTTTAAGAGCTAAAATTAGCATGTTTAAAGTGATTATCATGCTTCCAGGGGCCTGGGAAGTGAATTAAATACCATTTGGAGGCATTTAATGTTCAAGCAAAAACAGGTGATTTTTGACAAAAGAGATAACACCCCCCCATTACGTCATGCTTCAGAAAGGTGAAAAATGGTCCATTTTCAAATGTTTTATTTTTGAACGTCAGTTCACATTTGTAGGTAGATCATCAGTTTAAGAGCTAAAATTAGCATGTTTAAAGTGATTATCATGCTTCCAGGGGCCTAGGAAGTGAATTAAATACCATTTGGAGGCATTTAATGTTCAAGCAAAAACCGGTGATTTTTGACAAAAGAGATAACACCCCCCCATTACGTCATGCTTCAGAAAGGTGAAAAATGGTCCGTTTTCAAATGTTTTATTTTTCAACGTCAGTTCACATTTGTAGGTAGATCATCAGTTTAAGAGCTAAAATTAGCATGTTTAAAATGATTTTCATGCTTCCAGGGCCCCTAAACACAAGATTTGTGGAACAGTTAAAAGTGCATGAAAATGGCCAATTTACTCACTCTGAGGTCTCAAAAAGGGTTTCTTCACCCCGGGAAGTGAATTAAATACAATTTGGAGGCATTTAATGTTCAAGCAAAAACAGGTGATTTTTGACAAAAGAGATAACACCCCCCCATTACGTCATGCTTCAGAAAGGTGAAAAATGGTCCGTTTTCAAATGTATTATTTTTGAACGTCAGTTCACATTTGTAGGTAGATCATCAGTTTAAGAGCTAAAATTAGCATGTTTAAAGTGATTATCATGCTTCCAGGGGCCTGGGAAGTGAATTAAATACCATTTGGAGGCATTTAATGTTCAAGCAAAAACAGGTGATTTTTGACAAAAGAGATAACACCCCCCCATTACGTCATGCTTCAGAAAGGTGAAAAATGGTCCGTTTTAAAATGTTTTATTTTTGAACGTCAGATCACATTTGTAGGTAGATCATCAGTTTAAGAGCTAAAATTAGCATGTTTAAAGTGATTATCATGCTTCCAGGGGCCTGGGAAGTGAATTAAATACCATTTGGAGGCATTTAATGTTCAAGCAAAAAAAGGTGATTTTTGACAAAAGAGATAACACCCCCCCATTACGTCATGCTTCAGAAAGGTGAAAAATGGTCTGTTTTCAAATGTTTTATTTTTGAACGTCAGTTCACATTTGTAGGTAGATCATCAGTTTAAGAGCTAAAATGTGCATGTTTGAAGTGATTTTCATGCTTCCAGGGGCACGGGAAGTGAATTAAATACCATTTGGAGGCATTTAATGTTCAAGCAAAAACAGGTGATTTTTGACAAAAGAGATAACATCCCCCATTACGTCATGCTTCAGAAAGGTGAAAAATGGTCAGTTTTCAAATGTTTTATTTTTGAACGTCAGATCACATTTGTAGGTAGATCATCAGTTTAAGAGCTAAAATTAGCATGTTTAAAGTGATTATCATGCTTCCAGGGGCCTGGGAAGTGAATTAAATACCATTTGGAGGCATTTAATGTTCAAGCAAAAACAGGTGATTTTTGACAAAAGAGATAACACCCCCCTATTACGTCATGCTTCAGAGAGGTGAAAAATGGTCCATTTTCAACTGTTTTATTTTTGAACGTCAGTTCACATTTGTAGGTAGATCATCAGTTTAAGAGCTAAAATTAGCATGTTTAAAGTGATTTTCATGCTTCCAGGGCCCCTAAACACAAGATTTGTGGAACCGTTAAAAGTGCATGAAAATGGCCAATTTACTCACTCTGAGGTCTCAAAAAGGGTTTCTTCACCCCGGGAAGTGAATTAAATACAATTTGGAGGCATTTAATGTTCAAGCAAAAACAGGTGATTTTTGACAAAAGAGATAACACCCCCCCCATTACGTCATGCTTCAGAAAGGTGAAAAATGGTCCGTTTTCAAATGTATTATTTTTGAACGTCAGTTCACATTTGTAGGTAGATCATCAGTTTAAGAGCTAAAATTAGCATGTTTAAAGTGATTTTCATGCTTCCAGGGGCCCAGGAAGTGAATTAAATACCATTTGGAGGCATTTAATGTTCAAGCAAAAAAAGGTGATTTTTGACAAAAGAGATAACACCCCCCATTACGTCATGCTTCAGAAAGGTGAAAAATGGTCCGTTTTCAAATGTTTTATTTTTGAACGTCAGTTCATATTTGTAGGTAGATCATCAGTTTAAGAGCTAAAATTAGCATGTTTAAAGTGATTATCATGCTTCCAGGGGCCTGGGAAGTGAATTAAATACCATATGGAGGCATTTAATGTTCAAGCAAAAACAGGTGATTTTTGACAAAAGAGATAACACCCCCCCATTACGTCATGCTTCAGAAAGGTGAAAAATGGTCCGTTTTCAAATGTTTTATTTTTGAACGTCAGTTCACATTTGTAGGTAGATCATCAGTTTAAGAGCTAAAATTAGCATGTTTAAAGTGATTATCATGCTTCCAGGGGCCTAGGAAGTGAATTAAATACCATTTGGAGGCATTTAATGTTCAAGCAAAAACCGGTGATTTTTGACAAAAGAGATAACACCCCCCCATTACGTCATGCTTCAGAAAGGTGAAAAATGGTCCGTTTTCAAATGTTTTATTTTTGAACGTCAGTTCACATTTGTAGGTAGATCATCAGTTTAAGAGCTAAAATTAGCATGTTTAAAGTGATTTTCAGGCTTCCAGGGCCCCTAAACACAAGATTTGTGGAACAGTTAAAAGTGCATGAAAATGGCCAATTTACTCACTCTGAGGTCTCAAAAAGGGTTTCTTCACCCCGGGAAGTGAATTAAATACAATTTGGAGGCATTTAATGTTCAAGCAAAAACAGGTTATTTTTGACAAAAGAGATAACACCCCCCCATTACGTCATGCTTCAGAAAGGTGAAAAATGGTCCGTTTTCAAATGTTTTATTTTTGAACGTCAGTTCACATTTGTAGGTAGATCATCAGTTTAAGAGCTAAAATTAGCATGTTTAAAGTGATTTTCATGCTTCCAGGGCCCCTAAACACAAGATTTGTGGAACAGTTAAAAGTGCATGAAAATGGCCAATTTACTCACTCTGAGGTCTCAAAAAGGGTTTCTTCACCCCGGGAAGTGAATGAAATACAATTTGGAGGCATTTAATGTTCAAGCAAAAACAGGTGATTTTTGACAAAAGAGATAACACCCCCCATTACGTCATGCTTCAGAAAGGTGAAAAATGGTCCGTTTTCAAATGTATTATTTTTGAACGTCAGTTCACATTTGTAGGTAGATCATCAGTTTAAGAGCTAAAATTAGCATGTTTAAAGTGATTATCATGCTTCCAGGGGCCTGGGAAGTGAATTAAATACCATATGGAGGCATTTAATGTTCAAGCAAAAACAGGTGATTTTTGACAAAAGAGATAACACCCCCCCATTACGTCATGCTTCAGAAAGGTGAAAAATGGTCCGTTTTCAAATGTTTTATTTTTGAACGTCAGTTCACATTTGTAGGTAGATCATCAGTTTAAGAGCTAAAATTAGCATGTTTAAAGTGATTATCATGCTTCCAGGGGCCTAGGAAGTGAATTAAATACCATTTGGAGGCATTTAATGTTCAAGCAAAAACCGGTGATTTTTGACAAAAGAGATAACACCCCCCCATTACGTCATGCTTCAGAAAGGTGAAAAATGGTCCGTTTTCAAATGTTTTATTTTTGAACGTCAGTTCACATTTGTAGGTAGATCATCAGTTTAAGAGCTAAAATTAGCATGTTTAAAATGATTTTCATGCTTCCAGGGCCCCTAAACACAAGATTTGTGGAACAGTTAAAAGTGCATGAAAATGGCCAATTTACTCACTCTGAGGTCTCAAAAAGGGTTTCTTCACCCCGGGAAGTGAATTAAATACAATTTGGAGGCATTTAATGTTCAAGCAAAAACAGGTGATTTTTGACAAAAGAGATAACACCCCCCCATTACGTCATGCTTCAGAAAGGTGAAAAATGGTCCGTTTTCAAATGTATTATCTTTGAACGTCAGTTCACATTTGTAGGTAGATCATCAGTTTAAGAGCTAAAATTAGCATGTTTAAAGTGATTTTCATGCTTCCAGGGGCCCAGGAAGTCAATTAAATACCATTTGGAGGCATTTAATGTTCAAGCAAAAAAAGGTGATTTTTGACAAAAGAGATAACACCCCCCCATTACGTCATGCTTCAGAAAGGTGAAAAATGGTCCGTTTTCAAATGTTTTATTTTTGAACGTCAGTTCACATTTGTAGGTAGATCATCAGTTTAAGAGCTAAAATTAGCATGTTTAAAGTGATTATCATGCTTCCAGGGGCCTGGGAAGTGAATTAAATACCATTTGGAGGCATTTAATGTTCAAGCAAAAACAGGTGATTTTTGACAAAAGAGATAACACCCCCCCATTACGTCATGCTTCAGAAAGGTGAAAAATGGTCCGTTTTCAAATGTTTTATTTTTGAACGTCAGTTCACATTTGTAGGTAGATCATCAGTTTAAGAGCTAAAATTAGCAAGTTTAAAGTGATTATCATGCTTCCAGGGGCCTGGGAAGTGAATTAAATACCATTTGGAGGCATTTAATGTTCAAGCAAAAACAGGTGATTTTTGACAAAAGAGATAACACCCCCCCATTACGTGATGCTTCAGAAAGGTGAAAAATGGTCCGTTTTCAAATATTTTATTTTTGAACGTCAGTTCACATTTGTAGGTAGATCATCAGTTTAAGAGCTAAAATTAGCATGTTTAAAGTGATTATCATGCTTCCAGGGGCCTGGGAAGTGAATTAAATACCATTTGGAGGCATTTAATGTTCAAGCAAAAACAGGTGATTTTTGACAGAAGAGATAACACCCCCCCCATTACGTCATGCTTCAGAAAGGTGAAAAATGGTCCGTTTTCAAATGTTTTATTTTTGAACGTCAGTTCACATTTGTAGGTAGATCATCAGTTTAAGAGCTAAAATTAGCATGTTTAAAGTGATTATCATGCTTCCAGGGGCCTGGGAAGTGAATTAAATACCATTTGGAGGCATTTAATGTTCAAGCAAAAACAGGTGATTTTTGACAAAAGAGATAACACCCCCGATTACGTCATGCTTCAGAAAGGTGAAAAATGGTCAGTTTTCAAATGTTTTATTTTTGAACGTCAGTTCACATTTGTAGGTAGATCATCAGTTTAAGAGCTAAAATTAGCATGTTTAAAGTGATGATCATGCTTCCAGGGGCCTGGGAAGTGAATTAAATACCATTTGGAGGCATTTAATGTTCAAGCAAAAACAGGTGATTTTTGACAAAAGAGATAACACCCCCCCCATTACGTCATGCTTCAGAAAGGTGAAAAATGGTCCGTTTTCAAATGTTTTATTTTTGAACGTCAGTTCACATTTGTAGGTAGATCATCAGTTTAAGAGCTAAAATTAGCATGTTTAAAGTGATTATCATGCTTCCAGGGGCCTGGGAAGTGAATTAAATACCATTTGGAGGCATTTAATGTTCAAGCAAAAACAGGTGATTTTTGACAAAAGAGATAACACCCCCCCATTACGTCATGCTTCAGAAAGGTGAAAAATGGTCCATTTTCAAATGTTTTATTTTTGAACGTCAGTTCACATTTGTAGGTAGATCATCAGTTTAAGAGCTAAAATTAGCATGTTTAAAGTGATTATCATGCTTCCAGGGGCCTAGGAAGTGAATTAAATACCATTTGGAGGCATTTAATGTTCAAGCAAAAACCGGTGATTTTTGACAAAAGAGATAACACCCCCCCATTACGTCATGCTTCAGAAAGGTGAAAAATGGTCCGTTTTCAAATGTTTTATTTTTCAACGTCAGTTCACATTTGTAGGTAGATCATCAGTTTAAGAGCTAAAATTAGCATGTTTAAAATGATTTTCATGCTTCCAGGGCCCCTAAACACAAGATTTGTGGAACAGTTAAAAGTGCATGAAAATGGCCAATTTACTCACTCTGAGGTCTCAAAAAGGGTTTCTTCACCCCGGGAAGTGAATTAAATACAATTTGGAGGCATTTAATGTTCAAGCAAAAACAGGTGATTTTTGACAAAAGAGATAACACCCCCCCATTACGTCATGCTTCAGAAAGGTGAAAAATGGTCCGTTTTCAAATGTATTATTTTTGAACGTCAGTTCACATTTGTAGGTAGATCATCAGTTTAAGAGCTAAAATTAGCATGTTTAAAGTGATTATCATGCTTCCAGGGGCCTGGGAAGTGAATTAAATACCATTTGGAGGCATTTAATGTTCAAGCAAAAACAGGTGATTTTTGACAAAAGAGATAACACCCCCCCATTACGTCATGCTTCAGAAAGGTGAAAAATGGTCCGTTTTAAAATGTTTTATTTTTGAACGTCAGTTCACATTTGTAGGTAGATCATCAGTTTAAGAGCTAAAATTAGCATGTTTAAAGTGATTTTCATGCTTCCAGGGCCCCTAAACACAAGATTTGTGGAACAGTTAAAAGTGCATGAAAATGGCCAATTTATTCACTCTGAGGTCTCAAAAAGGGTTTCTTCACCCCGGGAAGTGAATTAAATACAATTTGGAGGCATTTAATGTTCAAGCAAAAACAGGTGATTTTTGACAAAAGAGATAACACCCCCCCATTACGTCATGCTTCAGAAAGGTGAAAAATGGTCCGTTTTCAAATGTATTATTTTTGAACGTCAGTTCACATTTGTAGGTAGATCATCAGTTTAAGAGCTAAAATTAGCATGTTTAAAGTGATTTTCATGCTACCAGGGGCCCGGGAAGTGAATTAAATACCATTTGGAGGCATTTAATGTTCAAGCAAAAACAGGTGATTTTTGACAAAAGAGATAACACCCCCCATTACGTCATGCTTCAGAAAGGTGAAAAATGGTCAGTTTTCAAATGTTTTATTTTTGAACGTTAGTTCACATTTGTAGGTAGATCATCAGTTTAAGAGCTAAAATTAGCATGTTTAAAGTGATTTTCATGCTTCCAGGGGCCCTAAACACAAGATTTGTGGAACAGTTAAAAGTGCATGAAAATGGCCAATTTTCTCACTCTGAGGTCTCAAAAAGGGTTTCTTCACCCCGGGAAGTGAATTAAATACCATTTGGAGGCATTTAATGTTCAAGCAAAAACAGGTGATTTTTGACAAAAGAGATAACACCCCCCCATTACGTCATGCTTCAGAAAGGTGAAAAATGGTCCTTTTTCAAATGTTTTATTTTTGAACGTCAGATCACATTTGTAGGTAGATCATCAGTTTAAGAGCTAAAATTAGCATGTTTAAAGTGATTATCATGCTTCCAGGGGCCTGGGAAGTGAATTAAATACCATTTGGAGGCATTTAATGTTCAAGCAAAAACAGGTGATTTTTGACAAAAGAGATAACATCCCCCATTACGTCATGCTTCAGAAAGGTGAAAAATGGTCAGTTTTCAAATGTTTTATTTTTGAACGTCAGATCACATTTGTAGGTAGATCATCAGTTTAAGAGCTAAAATTAGCATGTTTAAAGTGATTATCATGCTTCCAGGGGCCTGGGAAGTGAATTAAATACCATTTGGAGGCATTTAATGTTCAAGCAAAAACAGGTGATTTTTGACAAAAGAGATAACACCCCCCTATTACGTCATGCTTCAGAGAGGTGAAAAATGGTCCATTTTCAAATGTTTTATTTTTGAACGTCAGTTCACATTTGTAGGTAGATCATCAGTTTAAGAGCTAAAATTAGCATGTTTAAAGTGATTTTCATGCTTCCAGGGCCCCTAAACACAAGATTTGTGGAACCGTTAAAAGTGCATGAAAATGGCCAATTTACTCACTCTGAGGTCTCAAAAAGGGTTTCTTCACCCCGGGAAGTGAATTAAATACAATTTGGAGGCATTTAATGTTCAAGCAAAAACAGGTGATTTTTGACAAAAGAGATAACACCCCCCCCATTACATCATGCTTCAGAAAGGTGAAAAATGGTCCGTTTTCAAATGTATTATTTTTGAACGTCAGTTCACATTTGTAGGTAGATCATCAGTTTAAGAGCTAAAATTAGCATGTTTAAAGTGATTTTCATGCTTCCAGGGGCCCGGGAAGTGAATTAAATACCATTTGGAGGCATTTAATGTTCAAGCAAAAAAAGGTGATTTTTGACAAAAGAGATAACACCCCCCATTACGTCATGCTTCAGAAAGGTGAAAAATGGTCCGTTTTCAAATGTTTTATTTTTGAACGTCAGTTCACATTTGTAGGTAGATCATCAGTTTAAGAGCTAAAATTAGCATGTTTAAAGTGATTATCATGCTTCCAGGGGCCTAGGAAGTGAATTAAATACCATTTGGAGGCATTTAATGTTCAAGCAAAAACCGGTGATTTTTGACAAAAGAGATAACACCCCCCCATTACGTCATGCTTCAGAAAGGTGAAAAATGGTCCGTTTTCAAATGTTTTATTTTTGAACGTCAGTTCACATTTGTAGGTAGATCATCAGTTTAAGAGCTAAAATTAGCATGTTTAAAGTGATTTTCAGGCTTCCAGGGCCCCTAAACACAAGATTTGTGGAACAGTTAAAAGTGCATGAAAATGGCCAATTTACTCACTCTGAGGTCTCAAAAAGGGTTTCTTCACCCCGGGAAGTGAATTAAATACAATTTGGAGGCATTTAATGTTCAAGCAAAAACAGGTGATTTTTGACAAAAGAGATAACACCCCCCCATTACGTCATGCTTCAGAAAGGTGAAAAATGGTCCGTTTTCAAATGTTTTATTTTTGAACGTCAGTTCACATTTGTAGGTAGATCATCAGTTTAAGAGCTAAAATTAGCATGTTTAAAGTGATTTTCATGCTTCCAGGGCCCCTAAACACAAGATTTGTGGAACAGTTAAAAGTGCATGAAAATGGCCAATTTACTCACTCTGAGGTCTCAAAAAGGGTTTCTTCACCCCGGGAAGTGAATGAAATACAATTTGGAGGCATTTAATGTTCAAGCAAAAACAGGTGATTTTTGACAAAAGAGATAACACCCCCCATTACGTCATGCTTCAGAAAGGTGAAAAATGGTCCGTTTTCAAATGTATTATTTTTGAACGTCAGTTCACATTTGTAGGTAGATCATCAGTTTAAGAGCTAAAATTAGCATGTTTAAAGTGATTATCATGCTTCCAGGGGCCTGGGAAGTGAATTAAATACCATATGGAGGCATTTAATGTTCAAGCAAAAACAGGTGATTTTTGACAAAAGAGATAACACCCCCCCATTACGTCATGCTTCAGAAAGGTGAAAAATGGTCCGTTTTCAAATGTTTTATTTTTGAACGTCAGTTCACATTTGTAGGTAGATCATCAGTTTAAGAGCTAAAATTAGCATGTTTAAAGTGATTATCATGCTTCCAGGGGCCTAGGAAGTGAATTAAATACCATTTGGAGGCATTTAATGTTCAAGCAAAAACCGGTGATTTTTGACAAAAGAGATAACACCCCCCCATTACGTCATGCTTCAGAAAGGTGAAAAATGGTCCGTTTTCAAATGTTTTATTTTTGAACGTCAGTTCACATTTGTAGGTAGATCATCAGTTTAAGAGCTAAAATTAGCATGTTTAAAATGATTTTCATGCTTCCAGGGCCCCTAAACACAAGATTTGTGGAACAGTTAAAAGTGCATGAAAATGGCCAATTTACTCACTCTGAGGTCTCAAAAAGGGTTTCTTCACCCCGGGAAGTGAATTAAATACAATTTGGAGGCATTTAATGTTCAAGCAAAAACAGGTGATTTTTGACAAAAGAGATAACACCCCCCCATTACGTCATGCTTCAGAAAGGTGAAAAATGGTCCGTTTTCAAATGTATTATCTTTGAACGTCAGTTCACATTTGTAGGTAGATCATCAGTTTAAGAGCTAAAATTAGCATGTTTAAAGTGATTTTCATGCTTCCAGGGGCCCAGGAAGTCAATTAAATACCATTTGGAGGCATTTAATGTTCAAGCAAAAAAAGGTGATTTTTGACAAAAGAGATAACACCCCCCCATTACGTCATGCTTCAGAAAGGTGAAAAATGGTCCGTTTTCAAATGTTTTATTTTTGAACGTCAGTTCACATTTGTAGGTAGATCATCAGTTTAAGAGCTAAAATTAGCATGTTTAAAGTGATTATCATGCTTCCAGGGGCCTGGGAAGTGAATTAAATACCATTTGGAGGCATTTAATGTTCAAGCAAAAACAGGTGATTTTTGACAAAAGAGATAACACCCCCCCATTACGTGATGCTTCAGAAAGGTGAAAAATGGTCCGTTTTCAAATATTTTATTTTTGAACGTCAGTTCACATTTGTAGGTAGATCATCAGTTTAAGAGCTAAAATTAGCATGTTTAAAGTGATTATCATGCTTCCAGGGGCCTGGGAAGTGAATTAAATACCATTTGGAGGCATTTAATGTTCAAGCAAAAACAGGTGATTTTTGACAGAAGAGATAACACCCCCCCCATTACGTCATGCTTCAGAAAGGTGAAAAATGGTCCGTTTTCAAATGTTTTATTTTTGAACGTCAGTTCACATTTGTAGGTAGATCATCAGTTTAAGAGCTAAAATTAGCATGTTTAAAGTGATTATCATGCTTCCAGGGGCCTGGGAAGTGAATTAAATACCATTTGGAGGCATTTAATGTTCAAGCAAAAACAGGTGATTTTTGACAAAAGAGATAACACCCCCGATTACGTCATGCTTCAGAAAGGTGAAAAATGGTCAGTTTTCAAATGTTTTATTTTTGAACGTCAGTTCACATTTGTAGGTAGATCATCAGTTTAAGAGCTAAAATTAGCATGTTTAAAGTGATTATCATGCTTCCAGGGGCCTGGGAAGTGAATTAAATACCATTTGGAGGCATTTAATGTTCAAGCAAAAACAGGTGATTTTTGACAAAAGAGATAACACCCCCCCCATTACGTCATGCTTCAGAAAGGTGAAAAATGGTCCGTTTTCAAATGTTTTATTTTTGAACGTCAGTTCACATTTGTAGGTAGATCATCAGTTTAAGAGCTAAAATTAGCATGTTTAAAGTGATTATCATGCTTCCAGGGGCCTGGGAAGTGAATTAAATACCATTTGGAGGCATTTAATGTTCAAGCAAAAACAGGTGATTTTTGACAAAAGAGATAACACCCCCCCATTACGTCATGCTTCAGAAAGGTGAAAAATGGTCCATTTTCAAATGTTTTATTTTTGAACGTCAGTTCACATTTGTAGGTAGATCATCAGTTTAAGAGCTAAAATTAGCATGTTTAAAGTGATTATCATGCTTCCAGGGGCCTAGGAAGTGAATTAAATACCATTTGGAGGCATTTAATGTTCAAGCAAAAACCGGTGATTTTTGACAAAAGAGATAACACCCCCCCATTACGTCATGCTTCAGAAAGGTGAAAAATGGTCCGTTTTCAAATGTTTTATTTTTCAACGTCAGTTCACATTTGTAGGTAGATCATCAGTTTAAGAGCTAAAATTAGCATGTTTAAAATGATTTTCATGCTTCCAGGGCCCCTAAACACAAGATTTGTGGAACAGTTAAAAGTGCATGAAAATGGCCAATTTACTCACTCTGAGGTCTCAAAAAGGGTTTCTTCACCCCGGGAAGTGAATTAAATACAATTTGGAGGCATTTAATGTTCAAGCAAAAACAGGTGATTTTTGACAAAAGAGATAACACCCCCCCATTACGTCATGCTTCAGAAAGGTGAAAAATGGTCCGTTTTCAAATGTATTATTTTTGAACGTCAGTTCACATTTGTAGGTAGATCATCAGTTTAAGAGCTAAAATTAGCATGTTTAAAGTGATTATCATGCTTCCAGGGGCCTGGGAAGTTAATTAAATACCATTTGGAGGCATTTAATGTTCAAGCAAAAACAGGTGATTTTTGACAAAAGAGATAACACCCCCCCATTACATCATGCTTCAGAAAGGTGAAAAATGGTCCGTTTTAAAATGTTTTATTTTTGAACGTCAGTTCACATTTGTAGGTAGATCATCAGTTTAAGAGCTAAAATTAGCATGTTTAAAGTGATTTTCATGCTTCCAGGGCCCCTAAACACAAGATTTGTGGAACAGTTAAAAGTGCATGAAAATGGCCAATTTATTCACTCTGAGGTCTCAAAAAGGGTTTCTTCACCCCGGGAAGTGAATTAAATACAATTTGGAGGCATTTAATGTTCAAGCAAAAACAGGTGATTTTTGACAAAAGAGATAACACCCCCCCATTACGTCATGCTTCAGAAAGGTGAAAAATGGTCCGTTTTCAAATGTATTATTTTTGAACGTCAGTTCACATTTGTAGGTAGATCATCAGTTTAAGAGCTAAAATTAGCATGTTTAAAGTGATTTTCATGCTACCAGGGGCCCGGGAAGTGAATTAAATACCGTTTGGAGGCATTTAATGTTCAAGCAAAAAAAGGTGATTTTTGACAAAAGAGATAACACCCCCCCATTATGTCATGCTTCAGAAAGGTGAAAAATGGTCCGTTTTCAAATGTTTTATTTTTGAACGTCAGTTCACATTTGTAGGTAGATCATCAGTTTAAGAGCTAAAATGTGCATGTTTGAAGTGATTTTCATGCTTCCAGGGGCACGGGAAGTGAATTAAATACCATTTGGAGGCATTTAATGTTCAAGCAAAAACAGGTGATTTTTGACAAAAGAGATAACACCCCCCATTACGTCATGCTTCAGAAAGGTGAAAAATGGTCAGTTTTCAAATGTTTTATTTTTGAACGTTAGTTCACATTTGTAGGTAGATCATCAGTTTAAGAGCTAAAATTAGCATGTTTAAAGTGATTTTCATGCTTCCAGGGGCCCTAAACACAAGATTTGTGGAACAGTTAAAAGTGCATGAAAATGGCCAATTTTCTCACTCTGAGGTCTCAAAAAGGGTTTCTTCACCCCGGGAAGTGAATTAAATACCATTTGGAGGCATTTAATGTTCAAGCAAAAACAGGTGATTTTTGACAAAAGAGATAACACCCCCCCATTACGTCATGCTTCAGAAAGGTGAAAAATGGTCCTTTTTCAAATGTTTTATTTTTGAACGTCAGATCACATTTGTAGGTAGATCATCAGTTTAAGAGCTAAAATTAGCATGTTTAAAGTGATTATCATGCTTCCAGGGGCCTGGGAAGTGAATTAAATACCATTTGGAGGCATTTAATGTTCAAGCAAAAACAGGTGATTTTTGACAAAAGAGATAACACCCCCCTATTACGTCATGCTTCAGAGAGGTGAAAAATGGTCCATTTTCAAATGTTTTATTTTTGAACGTCAGTTCACATTTGTAGGTAGATCATCAGTTTAAGAGCTAAAATTAGCATGTTTAAAGTGATTTTCAAGCTTCCAGGGCCCCTAAACACAAGATTTGTGGAACCGTTAAAAGTGCAAGAAAATGGCCAATTTACTCACTCTGAGGTCTCAAAAAGGGTTTCTTCACACCGGGAAGTGAATTAAATACAATTTGGAGGCATTTAATCTTCAAGCAAAAACAGGTGATTTTTGACAAAAGAGATAACACCCCCCCATTACGTCATGCTTCAGAAAGGTGAAAAATGGTCCGTTTTCAAATGTATTATTTTTGAACGTCAGTTCACATTTGTAGGTAGATCATCAGTTTAAGAGCTAAAATTAGCGTGTTTAAAGTGATTTTCATGCTTCCAGGGGCCCGGGAAGTGAATTAAATACCATTTGGAGGCATTTAATGTTCAAGCAAAAAAAGGTGATTTTTGACAAAAGAGATAACACCCCCCCATTACGTCATGCTTCAGAAAGGTGAAAAATGGTCCGTTTTCAAATGTTTTATTTTTGAACGTCAGTTCACATTTGTAGGTAGATCATCAGTTTAAGAGCTAAAATTAGCATGTTTAGAGTGATTTTCATGCTTCCAGGGGCCTAAACACAAGATTTGTGGAACAGTTAAAAGTGCATGAAAATGGCCAATTTACTCACTCTGAGGTCTCAAAAAGGGTTTCTTCACCCCGGGAAGTGAATTAAATACCATTTGGAGGCATTTAATGTTCAAGCAAAAACAGGTGGTTTTTGACAAAAGAGATAACACCCCCCCATTACGTCATGCTTCAGAAAGGTGAAAAATGGTCCGTTTTCAAATGTTTTATTTTTGAACGTCAGTACACATTTGTAGGTAGATCATCAGTTTAAGAGCTAAAATTAGCATGTTTAAAGTGATTTTCATGCTTCAAGGGGCCCTAAACACAAGATTTGTGGAACAGTTAAAAGTGCATGAAAATGGCCAATTTACTCACTCTGAGGTCTCAAAAAGGGTTTCTTCACCTCGGAAAGTGAATACCATTTGGAGGCATTTAATGTTCAAGCAAAAACAGGTGATTTTTGACAAAAGAGGTAACACCCCCCATTACGTCATGCTTCAGAAAGGTGAAAAATGGTCCGTTTTCAAATGTATTATTTTTGAACGTCAGTTCACATTTGTAGGTAGATCATCAGTTTAAGAGCTAAAATTAGCATGTTTAAAGTGATTTTCATGCTTCCAGGGGCCCAGGAAGTCAATTAAATACCATTTGGAGGCATTTAATGTTCAAGCAAAAACAGGTGATTTTTGACAAAAGAGATAACACCCCCCCCATTACGTCATGCTTCAGAAAGGTGAAAAATGGTCCGTTTTCAAATGTTTTATTTTTGAACGTCAGTTCACATTTGTAGGTAGATCATCAGTTTAAGAGCTAAAATTAGCATGTTTAAAGTGATTATCATGCTTCCAGGGGCCTGGGAAGTGAATTAAATACCATTTGGAGGCATTTAATGTTCAAGCAAAAACAGGTGATTTTTGACAAAAGAGATAACACCCCCCCATTACGTCATGCTTCAGAAAGGTGAAAAATGGTCCGTTTTCAAATGTTTTATTTTTGAACGTCAGTTCACATTTGTAGGTAGATCATCAGTTTAAGAGCTAAAATTAGCATGTTTAAAGTGATTATCATGCTTCCAGGGGCCTAGGAAGTGAATTAAATACCATTTGGAGGCATTTAATGTTCAAGCAAAAACCGGTGATTTTTGACAAAAGAGATAACACCCCCCCATTACGTCATGCTTCAGAAAGGTGAAAAATGGTCCGTTTTCAAATGTTTTATTTTTGAACGTCAGTTCACATTTGTAGGTAGATCATCAGTTTAAGAGCTAAAATTAGCATGTTTAAAGTGATTTTCATGCTTCCAGGGCCCCTAAACACAAGATTTGTGGAACAGTTAAAAGTGCATGAAAATGGCCAATTTACTCACTCTGAGGTCTCAAAAAGGGTTTCTTCACCCCGGGAAGTGAATTAAATACAATTTGGAGGCATTTAATGTTCAAGCAAAAACAGGTGATTTTTGACAAAAGAGATAACACCCCCCATTACGTCATGCTTCAGAAAGGTGAAAAATGGTCCGTTTTCAAATGTTTTATTTTTGAACGTCAGTTCACATTTGTAGGTAGATCATCAGTTTAAGAGCTAAAATTAGCATGTTTAAAGTGATTTTCATGCTTCCAGGGCCCCTAAACACAAGATTTGTGGAACAGTTAAAAGTGCATGAAAATGGCCAATTTACTCACTCTGAGGTCTCAAAAAGGGTTTCTTCACCCCGGGAAGTGAATTAAATACAATTTGGAGGCATTTAATGTTCAAGCAAAAACAGGTGATTTTTGACAAAAGAGATAACACCCCCCTTACGTCATGCTTCAGAAAGGTGAAAAATGGTCCGTTTTCAAATGTATTATTTTTGAACGTCAGTTCACATTTGTAGGTAGATCATCAGTTTAAGAGCTAAAATTAGCATGTTTAAAGTGATTTTCATGCTTCCAGGGGCCCAGGAAGTCAATTAAATACCATTTGGAGGCATTTAATGTTCAAGCAAAAACAGGTGATTTTTGACAAAAGAGATAACACCCCCCCATTACGTCATGCTTCAGAAAGGTGAAAAATAGTCCGTTTTCAAATGTTTTATTTTTGAACGTCAGTTCACATTTGTAGGTAGATCATCAGTTTAAGAGCTAGAATTAGCATGTTTAAAGTGATTATCATGCTTCCAGGGGCCTGGGAAGTGAATTAAATACCATTTGGAGGCATTTAATGTTCAAGCAAAAACAGGTGATTTTTGACAAAAGAGATAACACCCCCCCATTACGTCATGCTTCAGAAAGGTGAAAAATGGTCCGTTTTCAAATGTTTTATTTTTGAACGTCAGTTCACATTTGTAGGTAGATCATCAGTTTAAGAGCTAAAATTAGCATGTTTAAAGTGATTATCATGCTTCCAGGGGCCTGGGAAGTGAATTAAATACCATTTGGAGGCATTTAATGTTCAAGCAAAAACAGGTGATTTTTGACAAAAGAGATAACACCCCCCCATTACGTCATGCTTCAGAAAGGTGAAAAATGGTCCGTTTTCAAATGTATTATTTTTGAACGTCAGTTCACATTTGTAGGTAGATCATCAGTTTAAGAGCTAAAATTAGCATGTTTAAAGTGATTTTCATGCTTCCAGGGGCCCGGGAAGTGAATTAAATACCATTTGGAGGCATTTAATGTTCAAGCAAAAAAAGGTGATTTTTGACAAAAGAGATAACACCCCCCATTACGTCATGCTTCAGAAAGGTGAAAAATGGTCCGTTTTCAAATGTTTTATTTTTGAACGTCAGTTCACATTTGTAGGTAGATCATCAGTTTAAGAGCTAAAATTAGCATGTTTAGAGTGATTTTCATGCTTCCAGGGGCCTAAACACAAGATTTGTGGAACAGTTAAAAGTGCATGAAAATGGCCAATTTACTCACTCTGAGGTCTCAAAAAGGGTTTCTTCACCCCGGGAAGTGAATTAAATACCATTTGGAGGCATTTAATGTTCAAGCAAAAACAGGTGGTTTTTGACAAAAGAGATAACACCCCCCCATTACGTCATGCTTCAGAAAGGTGAAAAATGGTCCGTTTTCAAATGTTTTATTTTTGAACGTCAGTACACATTTGTAGGTAGATCATCAGTTTAAGAGCTAAAATTAGCATGTTTAAAGTGATTTTCATGCTTCAAGGGGCCCTAAACACAAGATTTGTGGAACAGTTAAAAGTGCATGAAAATGGCCAATTTACTCACTCTGAGGTCTCAAAAAGGGTTTCTTCACCTCGGAAAGTGAATACCATTTGGAGGCATTTAATGTTCAAGCAAAAACAGGTGATTTTTGACAAAAGAGATAACACCCCCCATTACGTCATGCTTCAGAAAGGTGAAAAATGGTCCGTTTTCAAATGTATTATTTTTGAACGTCAGTTCACATTTGTAGGTAGATCATCAGTTTAAGAGCTAAAATTAGCATGTTTAAAGTGATTTTCATGCTTCCAGGGGCCCAGGAAGTCAATTAAATACCATTTGGAGGCATTTAATGTTCAAGCAAAAACAGGTGATTTTTGACAAAAGAGATAACACCCCCCCCATTACGTCATGCTTCAGAAAGGTGAAAAATGGTCCGTTTTCAAATGTTTTATTTTTGAACGTCAGTTTACATTTGTAGGTAGATCATCAGTTTAAGAGCTAAAATTAGCATGTTTAAAGTGATTATCATGCTTCCAGGGGCCTGGGAAGTGAATTAAATACCATTTGGAGGCATTTAATGTTCAAGCAAAAACAGGTGATTTTTGACAAAAGAGATAACACCCCCCCATTACGTCATGCTTCAGAAAGGTGAAAAATGGTCCGTTTTCAAATGTTTTATTTTTGAACGTCAGTTCACATTTGTAGGTAGATCATCAGTTTAAGAGCTAAAATTAGCATGTTTAAAGTGATTATCATGCTTCCAGGGGCCTAGGAAGTGAATTAAATACCATTTGGAGGCATTTAATGTTCAAGCAAAAACCGGTGATTTTTGACAAAAGAGATAACACCCCCCCATTACGTCATGCTTCAGAAAGGTGAAAAATGGTCCGTTTTCAAATGTTTTATTTTTGAACGTCAGTTCACATTTGTAGGTAGATCATCAGTTTAAGAGCTAAAATTAGCATGTTTAAAGTGATTTTCATGCTTCCAGGGCCCCTAAACACAAGATTTGTGGAACAGTTAAAAGTGCATGAAAATGGCCAATTTACTCACTCTGAGGTCTCAAAAAGGGTTTCTTCATCCCGGGAAGTGAATTAAATACAATTTGGAGGCATTTAATGTTCAAGCAAAAACAGGTGATTTTTGACAAAAGAGATAACACCCCCCATTACGTCATGCTTCAGTAAGGTGAAAAATGGTCCGTTTTCAAATGTTTTATTTTTGAACGTCAGTTCACATTTGTAGGTAGATCATCAGTTTAAGAGCTAAAATTAGCATGTTTAAAGTGATTTTCATGCTTCCAGGGCCCCTAAACACAAGATTTGTGGAACAGTTGAAAGTGCATGAAAATGGCCAATTTACTCACTCTGAGGTCTCAAAAAGGGTTTCTTCACCCCGGGAAGTGAATTAAATACAATTTGGAGGCATTTAATGTTCAAGCAAAAACAGGTGATTTTTGACAAAAGAGATAACACCCCCCTTACGTCATGCTTCAGAAAGGTGAAAAATGGTCCGTTTTCAAATGTATTATTTTTGAACGTCAGTTCACATTTGTAGGTAGATCATCAGTTTAAGAGCTAAAATTAGCATGTTTAAAGTGATTTTCATGCTTCCAGGGGCCCAGGAAGTCAATTAAATACCATTTGGAGGCATTTAATGTTCAAGCAAAAACAGGTGATTTTTGACAAAAGAGATAACACCCCCCCATTACGTCATGCTTCAGAAAGGTGAAAAATGGTCCGTTTTCAAATGTTTTATTTTTGAACGTCAGTTCACATTTGTAGGTAGATCATCAGTTTAAGAGCTAGAATTAGCATGTTTAAAGTGATTATCATGCTTCCAGGGGCCTGGGAAGTGAATTAAATACCATTTGGAGGCATTTAATGTTCAAGCAAAAACAGGTGATTTTTGACAAAAGAGATAACACCCCCCCATTACGTCATGCTTCAGAAAGGTGAAAAATGGTCCGTTTTCAAATGTTTTATTTTTCAACGTCAGTTCACATTTGTAGGTAGATCATCAGTTTAAGAGCTAAAATTAGCATGTTTAAAGTGATTATCATGCTTCCAGGGGCCTGGGAAGTGAATTAAATACCATTTGGAGGCATTTAATGTTCAAGCAAAAACAGGTGATTTTTGACAAAAGAGATAACACCCCCCCATTACGTCATGCTTCAGAAAGGTGAAAAATGGTCCGTTTTAAAATGTTTTATTTTTGAACGTCAGTTCACATTTGTAGGTAGATCATCAGTTTAAGAGCTAAAATTAGCATGTTTAAAGTGATTTTCATGCTTCCAGGGCCCCTAAACACAAGATTTGTGGAACAGTTAAAAGTGCATGAAAATGGCCAATTTATTCACTCTGAGGTCTCAAAAAGGGTTTCTTCACCCCGGGAAGTGAATTAAATACAATTTGGAGGCATTTAATGTTCAAGCAAAAACAGGTGATTTTTGACAAAAGAGATAACACCCCCCCCATTACGTCATGCTTCAGAAAGGTGAAAAATGGTCCGTTTTCAAATGTATTATTTTTGAACGTCAGTTCACATTTGTAGGTAGATCATCAGTTTAAGAGCTAAAATTAGCATGTTTAAAGTGATTTTCATGCTACCAGGGGCCCGGGAAGTGAATTAAATACCATTTGGAGGCATTTAATGTTCAAGCAAAAAAAGGTGATTTTTGACAAAAGAGATAACACCCCCCCATTATGTCATGCTTCAGAAAGGTGAAAAATGGTCCGTTTTCAAATGTTTTATTTTTGAACGTCAGTTCACATTTGTAGGTAGATCATCAGTTTAAGAGCTAAAATGTGCATGTTTGAAGTGATTTTCATGCTTCCAGGGGCACGGGAAGTGAATTAAATACCATTTGGAGGCATTTAATGTTCAAACAAAAACAGGTGATTTTTGACAAAAGAGATAACACCCCCCATTACGTCATGCTTCAGAAAGGTGAAAAATGGTCAGTTTTCAAATGTTTTATTTTTGAACGTTAGTTCACATTTGTAGGTAGATCATCAGTTTAAGAGCTAAAATTAGCATGTTTAAAGTGATTTTCATGCTTCCAGGGGCCCTAAACACAAGATTTGTGGAACAGTTAAAAGTGCATGAAAATGGCCAATTTTCTCACTCTGAGGTCTCAAAAAGGGTTTCTTCACCCCGGGAAGTGAATTAAATACCATTTGGAGGCATTTAATGTTCAAGCAAAAACAGGTGATTTTTGACAAAAGAGATAACACCCCCCCATTACGTCATGCTTCAGAAAGGTGAAAAATGGTCCTTTTTCAAATGTTTTATTTTTGAACGTCAGATCACATTTGTAGGTAGATCATCAGTTTAAGAGCTAAAATTAGCATGTTTAAAGTGATTATCATGCTTCCAGGGGCCTGGGAAGTGAATTAAATACCATTTGGAGGCATTTAATGTTCAAGCAAAAACAGGTGATTTTTGACAAAAGAGATAACACCCCCCTATTACGTCATGCTTCAGAGAGGTGAAAAATGGTCCATTTTCAAATGTTTTATTTTTGAACGTCAGTTCACATTTGTAGGTAGATCATCCGTTTAAGAGCTAAAATTAGCATGTTTAAAGTGATTTTCATGCTTCCAGGGCCCCTAAACACAAGATTTGTGGAACCGTTAAAAGTGCATGAAAATGGCCAATTTACTCACTCTGAGGTCTCAAAAAGGGTTTCTTCACCCCGGGAAGTGAATTAAATACAATTTGGAGGCATTTAATGTTCAAGCAAAAACAGGTGATTTTTGACAAAAGAGATAACACCCCCCCATTACGTCATGCTTCAGAAAGGTGAAAAATGGTCCGTTTTCAAATGTTTTATTTTTGAACGTCAGTTCACATTTGTAGGTAGATCATCAGTTTAAGAGCTAAAATTAGCATGTTTAAAGTGATTATCATGCTTCCAGGGGCCTAGGAAGTGAATTAAATGCCATTTGGAGGCATTTAATGTTCAAGCAAAAACCGGTGATTTTTGACAAAAGAGATAACACCCCCCCATTACGTCATGCTTCAGAAAGGTGAAAAATGGTCCGTTTTCAAATGTTTTATTTTTGAACGTCAGTTCACATTTGTAGGTAGATCATCAGTTTAACAGCTAAAATTAGCATGTTTAAAGTGATTTTCATGCTTCCAGGGCCCCTAAACACAAGATTTGTGGAACAGTTAAAAGTGCATGAAAATGGCCAATTTACTCACTCTGAGGTCTCAAAAAGGGTTTCTTCACCCCGGGAAGTGAATTAAATACAATTTGGAGGCATTTAATGTTCAAGCAAAAACAGGTGATTTTTGACAAAAGAGATAACACCCCCCATTACGTCATGCTTCAGAAAGGTGAAAAATGGTCCGTTTTCAAATGTTTTATTTTTGAACGTCAGTTCACATTTGTAGGTAGATCATCAGTTTAAGAGCTAAAATTAGCATGTTTAAAGTGATTTTCATGCTTCCAGGGCCCCTAAACACAAGATTTGTGGAACAGTTAAAAGTGCATGAAAATGGCCAATTTACTCACTCTGAGGTCTCAAAAAGGGTTTCTTCACCCCGGGAAGTGAATTAAATACAATTTGGAGGCATTTAATGTTCAAGCAAAAACAGGTGATTTTTGACAAAAGAGATAACACCCCCCTTACGTCATGCTTCAGAAAGGTGAAAAATGGTCCGTTTTCAAATGTATTATTTTTGAACGTCAGTTCACATTTGTAGGTAGATCATCAGTTTAAGAGCTAAAATTAGCATGTTTAAAGTGATTTTCATGCTTCCAGGGGCCCAGGAAGTCAATTAAATACCATTTGGAGGCATTTAATGTTCAAGCAAAAACAGGTGATTTTTGACAAAAGAGATAACACCCCCCCATTACGTCATGCTTCAGAAAGGTGAAAAATGGTCCGTTTTCAAATGTTTTATTTTTGAACGTCAGTTCACATTTGTAGGTAGATCATCAGTTTAAGAGCTAGAATTAGCATGTTTAAAGTGATTATCATGCTTCCAGGGGCCTGGGAAGTGAATTAAATACCATTTGGAGGCATTTAATGTTCAAGCAAAAACAGGTGATTTTTGACAAAAGAGATAACACCCCCCCATTACGTCATGCTTCAGAAAGGTGAAAAATGGTCCGTTTTCAAATGTTTTATTTTTGAACGTCAGTTCACATTTGTAGGTAGATCATCAGTTTAAGAGCTAAAATTAGCATGTTTAAAGTGATTATCATGCTTCCAGGGGCCTGGGAAGTGAATTAAATACCATTTGGAGGCATTTAATGTTCAAGCAAAAACAGGTGATTTTTGACAAAAGAGATAACACCCCCCCATTACGTCATGCTTCAGAAAGGTGAAAAATGGTCCGTTTTAAAATGTTTTATTTTTGAACGTCAGTTCACATTTGTAGGTAGATCATCAGTTTAAGAGCTAAAATTAGCATGTTTAAAGTGATTTTCATGCTTCCAGGGCCCCTAAACACAAGATTTGTGGAACAGTTAAAAGTGCATGAAAATGGCCAATTTATTCACTCTGAGGTCTCAAAAAGGGTTTCTTCACCCCGGGAAGTGAATTAAATACAATTTGGAGGCATTTAATGTTCAAGCAAAAACAGGTGATTTTTGACAAAAGAGATAACACCCCCCCATTACGTCATGCTTCAGAAAGGTGAAAAATGGTCCGTTTTCAAATGTATTATTTTTGAACGTCAGTTCACATTTGTAGGTAGATCATCAGTTTAAGAGCTAAAATTAGCATGTTTAAAGTGATTTTCATGCTACCAGGGGCCCGGGAAGTGAATTAAATACCATTTGGAGGCATTTAATGTTCAAGCAAAAAAAGGTGATTTTTGACAAAAGAGATAACACCCCCCCATTATGTCATGCTTCAGAAAGGTGAAAAATGGTCCGTTTTCAAATGTTTTATTTTTGAACGTCAGTTCACATTTGTAGGTAGATCATCAGTTTAAGAGCTAAAATGTGCATGTTTGAAGTGATTTTCATGCTTCCAGGGGCACGGGAAGTGAATTAAATACCATTTGGAGGCATTTAATGTTCAAACAAAAACAGGTGATTTTTGACAAAAGAGATAACACCCCCATTACGTCATGCTTCAGAAAGGTGAAAAATGGTCAGTTTTCAAATGTTTTATTTTTGAACGTTAGTTCACATTTGTAGGTAGATCATCAGTTTAAGAGCTAAAATTAGCATGTTTAAAGTGATTT
Source organism: Lissotriton helveticus (assembly GCF_964261635.1). Classification (NCBI taxonomy): domain Eukaryota; kingdom Metazoa; phylum Chordata; class Amphibia; order Caudata; family Salamandridae; genus Lissotriton; species Lissotriton helveticus. Next base: position 516,113,511 of record NC_136071.1, read on the forward strand.
TCATGCTTCCAGGGGCCCTAAACACAAGATTTGTGGAACAGTTAAAAGTGCATGAAAATGGCCAATTTTCTCACTCTGAGGTCTCAAAAAGGGTTTCTTCACCCCGGGAAGTGAATTAAATACCATTTGGAGGCATTTAATGTTCAAGCAAAAACAGGTGATTTTTGACAAAAGAGATAACACCCCCCCATTACGTCATGCTTCAGAAAGGTGAAAAATGGTCCTTTTTCAAATGTTTTATTTTTGAACGTCAGATCACATTTGTAGGTAGATCATCAGTTTAAGAGCTAAAATTAGCATGTTTAAAGTGATTATCATGCTTCCAGGGGCCTGGGAAGTGAATTAAATACCATTTGGAGGCATTTAATGTTCAAGCAAAAACAGGTGATTTTTGACAAAAGAGATAACACCCCCCTATTACGTCATGCTTCAGAGAGGTGAAAAATGGTCCATTTTCAAATGTTTTATTTTTGAACGTCAGTTCACATTTGTAGGTAGATCATCAGTTTAAGAGCTAAAATTAGCATGTTTAAAGTGATTTTCATGCTTCCAGGGCCCCTAAACACAAGATTTGTGGAACCGTTAAAAGTGCATGAAAATGGCCAATTTACTCACTCTGAGGTCTCAAAAAGGGTTTCTTCACCCCGGGAAGTGAATTAAATACAATTTGGAGGCATTTAATGTTCAAGCAAAAACAGGTGATTTTTGACAAAAGAGATAACACCCCCCCATTACGTCATGCTTCAGAAAGGTGAAAAATGGTCCGTTTTCAAATGTATTATTTTTGAACGTCAGTTCACATTTGTAGGTAGATCATCAGTTTAAGAGCTAAAATTAGCATGTTTAAAGTGATTTTCATGCTTCCAGGGGCCCGGGAAGTGAATTAAATACCATTTGGAGGCATTTAATGTTCAAGCAAAAAAAGGTGATTTTTGACAAAAGAGATAACACCCCCCCATTACGTCATGCTTCAGAAAGGTGAAAAATGGTCCGTTTTCAAATGTTTTATTTTTGAACGTCAGTTCACATTTGTAGGTAGATCATCAGTTTAAGAGCTAAAATTAGCATGTTTAAAGTGATTTTCATGCTTCCAGGGGCCTAAACACAAGATTTGTGGAACAGTTAAAAGTGCATGAAAATGGCCAATTTACTCACTCTGAGGTCTCAAAAAGGGTTTCTTCACCCCGGGAAGTGAATTAAATACCATTTGGAGGCATTTAATGTTCAAGCAAAAACAGGTGGTTTTTGACAAAAGAGATAACACCCCCCCATTACGTCATGCTTCAGAAAGGTGAAAAATGGTCCGTTTTCAAATGTTTTATTTTTGAACGTCAGTTCACATTTGTAGGTAGATCATCAGTTTAAGAGCTAAAATTAGCATGTTTAAAGTGATTTTCATGCTTCAAGGGGCCCTAAACACAAGATTTGTGGAACAGTTAAAAGTGCATGAAAATGGCCAATTTACTCACTCTGAGGTCTCAAAAAGGGTTTCTTCACCTCGGAAAGTGAATACCATTTGGAGGCATTTAATGTTCAAGCAAAAACAGGTGATTTTTGACAAAAGAGATAACACCCCCCATTACGTCATGCTTCAGAAAGGTGAAAAATGGTCCGTTTTCAAATGTATTATTTTTGAACGTCAGTTCACATTTGTAGGTAGATCATCAGTTTAAGAGCTAAAATTAGCATGTTTAAAGTGATTATCATGCTTCCAGGGGCCTGGGAAGTGAATTAAATACCATTTGGAGGCATTTAATGTTCAAGCAAAAACAGGTGATTTTTGACAAAAGAGATAACATCCCCCCATTACGTCATGCTTCAGAAAGGTGAAAAATGGTCCGTTTTCCAATGTTTTATTTTTGAACGTCAGTTCACATTTGAAGGTAGATCATCAGTTTAAGAGCTAAAATTAGCATGTTTAAAGTGATTATCATGCTTCCAGGGGCCTAGGAAGTGAATTAAATACCATTTGGAGGCATTTAATGTTCAAGCAAAAACCGGTGATTTTTGACAAAAGAGATAACACCCCCCCATTACGTCATGCTTCAGAAAGGTGAAAAATGGTCCGTTTTCAAATGTTTTATTTTTGAACGTCAGTTCACATTTGTAGGTAGATCATCAGTTTAAGAGCTAAAATTAGCATGTTTAAAGTGATTTTCATGCTTCCAGGGCCCCTAAACACAAGATTTGTGGAACAGTTAAAAGTGCATGAAAATGGCCAATTTACTCACTCTGAGGTCTCAAAAAGGGTTTCTTCACCCCGGGAAGTGAATTAAATACAATTTGGAGGCATTTAATGTTCAAGCAAAAACAGGTGATTTTTGACAAAAGAGATAACACCCCCCATTACGTCATGCTTCAGAAAGGTGAAAAATGGTCCGTTTTCAAATGTTTTATTTTTGAACGTCAGTTCACATTTGTAGGTAGATCATCAGTTTAAGAGCTAAAATTAGCATGTTTAAAGTGATTTTCATGCTTCCAGGGCCCCTAAACACAAGATTTGTGGAACAGTTAAAAGTGCATGAAAATGGCCAATTTACTCACTCTGAGGTCTCAAAAAGGGTTTCTTCACCCCGGGAAGTGAATTAAATACAATTTGGAGGCATTTAATGTTCAAGCAAAAACAGGTGATTTTTGACAAAAGAGATAACACCCCCCTTACGTCATGCTTCAGAAAGGTGAAAAATGGTCCGTTTTCAAATGTATTATTTTTGAACGTCAGTTCACATTTGTAGGTAGATCATCAGTTTAAGAGCTAAAATTAGCATGTTTAAAGTGATTTTCATGCTTCCAGGGGCCCAGGAAGTCAATTAAATACCATTTGGAGGCATTTAATGTTCAAGCAAAAACAGGTGATTTTTGACAAAAGAGATAACACCCCCCCATTACGTCATGCTTCAGAAAGGTGAAAAATGGTCCGTTTTCAAATGTTTTATTTTTGAACGTCAGTTCACATTTGTAGGTAGATCATCAGTTTAAGAGCTAGAATTAGCATGTTTAAAGTGATTATCATGCTTCCAGGGGCCTGGGAAGTGAATTAAATACCATTTGGAGGCATTTAAAGTTCAAGCAAAAACAGGTGATTTTTGACAAAAGAGATAACACCCCCCCATTACGTCATGCTTCAGAAAGGTGAAAAATGGTCCGTTTTCAAATGTTTTATTTTTGAACGTCAGTTCACATTTGTAGGTAGATCATCAGTTTAAGAGCTAGAATTAGCATGTTTAAAGTGATTATCATGCTTCCAGGGGCCTGGGAAGTGAATTAAATACCATTTGGAGGCATTTAAAGTTCAAGCAAAAACAGGTGATTTTTGACAAAAGAGATAACACCCCCCCATTACGTCATGCTTCAGAAAGGTGAAAAATGGTCCGTTTTCAAATGTTTTATTTTTGAACGTCAGTTCACATTTGTAGGTAGATCATCAGTTTAAGAGCTAAAATTAGCATGTTTAAAGTGATTTTCATGCTTCCAGGGCCCCTAAACACAAGATTTGTGGAACAGTTAAAAGTGCATGAAAATGGCCAATTTACTCACTCTGAGGTCTCAAAAAGGGTTTCTTCACCCCGGGAAGTGAATTAAATACAATTTGGAGGCATTTAATGTTCAAGCAAAAACAGGTGATTTTTGACAAAAGAGATAACACCCCCCCATTACGTCATGCTTCAGAAAGGTGAAAAATGGTCCGTTTTCAAATGTTTTATTTTTGAACGTCAGTTCACATTTGTAGGTAGATCATCAGTTTAAGAGCTAAAATTAGCATGTTTAAAGTGATTTTCATGCTTCCAGGGCCCCTAAACACAAGATTTGTGGAACAGTTAAAAGTGCATGAAAATGGCCAATTTACTCACTCTGAGGTCTCAAAAAGGGTTTCTTCACCCCGGAAAGTGAATTAAATACAATTTGGAGGCATTTAATGTTCAAGCAAAAACAGGTGATTTTTTACAAAAGAGATAACACCCCCCATTACTTCATGCTTCAGAAAGGTGAAAAATGGTCCGTTTTCAAATGTATTATTTTTGAACGTCAGTTCACATTTGTAGGTAGATCATCAGTTTAAGAGCTAAAATTAGCACGTTTAAAGTGATTTTCATGCTTCCAGGGGCCCAGGAAGTCAATTAAATACCATTTGGAGGCATTTAATGTTCAAGCAAAAACAGGTGATTTTTGACAAAAGAGATAACAGCCCCCCATTACGTCATGCTTCAGAAAGGTGAAAAATGGTCCGTTTTCAAATGTATTATTTTTGAACGTCAGTTCACATTTGTAGGTAGATCATCAGTTTAAGAGCTAAAATTAGCATGTTTAAAGTGATTATCATGCTTCCAGGGGCCTGGGAAGTGAATTAAATACCATTTGGAGGCATTTAATGTTCAAGCAAAAACAGGTGATTTTTGACAAAAGAGATAACACCCCCCCATTACGTCATGCTTCAGAAAGGTGAAAAATGGTCCGTTTTCAAATGTTTTATTTTTGAACGTCAGTTCACATTTGTAGGTAGATCATCAGTTTAAGAGCTAAAATTAGCATGTTTAAAGTGATTATCATGCTTCCAGGGGCCTAGGAAGTGAATTAAATACCATTTGGAGGCATTTAATGTTCAAGCAAAAACCGGTGATTTTTGACAAAAGAGATAACACCCCCCCATTACGTCATGCTTCAGAAAGGTGAAAAATGGTCCGTTTTCAAATGTTTTATTTTTGAACGTCAGTTCACATTTGTAGGTAGATCATCAGTTTAAGAGCTAAAATTAGCATGTTTAAAATGATTTTCATGCTTCCAGGGTCCCTAAACACAAGATTTGTGGAACAGTTAAAAGTGCATGAAAATGGCCAATTTACTCACTCTGAGGTCTCAAAAAGGGTTTCTTCACCCCGGAAAGTGAATTAAATACAATTTGGAGGCATTTAATGTTCAAGCAAAAACAGGTGATTTTTGACAAAAGAGATAACACCCCCCATTACGTCATGCTTCAGAAAGGTGAAAAATGGTCCGTTTTCAAATGTATTATTTTTGAACGTCAGTTCACATTTGTAGGTAGATCATCAGTTTAAGAGCTAAAATTAGCACGTTTAAAGTGATTTTCATGCTTCCAGGGGCCCAGGAAGTCAATTAAATACCATTTGGAGGCATTTAATGTTCAAGCAAAAACAGGTGATTTTTGACAAAAGAGATAACAGCCCCCCATTACGTCATGCTTCAGAAAGGTGAAAAATGGTCCGTTTTCAAATGTTTTATTTATGAACGTCAGTTCACATTTGTAGGTAGATCATCAGTTTAAGAGCTAAAATTAGCATGTTTAAAGTGATTATCATGCTTCCAGGGGCCTGGGAAGTGAATTAAATACCATTTGGAGGCATTTAATGTTCAAGCAAAAACAGGTGATTTTTGACAAAAGAGATAACACCCCCCCATTACATCATGCTTCAGAAAGGTGAAAAATGGTCCGTTTTCAAATGTTTTATTTTTGAACGTCAGTTCACATTTGTAGGTAGATCATCAGTTTAAGAGCTAAAATTAGCATGTTTAAAGTGATTATCATGCTTCCAGGGGCCTAGGAAGTGAATTAAATACCATTTGGAGGCATTTAATGTTCAAGCAAAAACCGGTGATTTTTGACAAAAGAGATAACACCCCCCCATTACGTCATGCTTCAGAAAGGTGAAAAATGGTCCGTTTTCAAATGTTTTATTTTTGAACGTCAGTTCACATTTGTAGGTAGATCATCAGTTTAAGAGCTAAAATTAGCATGTTTAAAATGATTTTCATGCTTCCAGGGCCCCTAAACACAAGATTTGTGGAACAGTTAAAAGTGCATGAAAATGGCCAATTTACTCACTCTGAGGTCTCAAAAAGGGTTTCTTCACCCCGGGAAGTGAATTAAATACAATTTGGAGGCATTTAATGTTCAAGCAAAAACAGGTGATTTTTGACAAAAGAGATAACACCCCCCCATTACGTCATGCTTCAGAAAGGTGAAAAATGTTCCGTTTTCAAATGTATTATCTTTGAACGTCAGTTCACATTTGTAGGTAGATCATCAGTTTAAGAGCTAAAATTAGCATGTTTAAAGTGATTTTCATGCTTCCAGGGGCCTGGGAAGTGAATTAAATACCATTTGGAGGCATTTAATGTTCAAGCAAAAACAGGTGATTTTTGACAAAAGAGATAACACCCCCCCATTACGTCATGCTTCAGAAAGGTGAAAAATGGTCCGTTTTCAAATATTTTATTTTTGAACGTCAGTTCACATTTGTAGGTAGATCATCAGTTTAAGAGCTAAAATTAGCATGTTTAAAGTGATTATCATGCTTCCAGGGGCCTGGGAAGTGAATTAAATACCATTTGGAGGCATTTAATGTTCAAGCAAAAACAGGTGATTTTTGACAAAAGAGATAACACCCCCCCCCCATTACGTCATGCTTCAGAAAGGTGAAAAATGGTCCGTTTTCAAATGTTTTATTTTTGAACGTCAGTTCACATTTGTAGGTAGATCATCAGTTTAAGAGCTAAAATTAGCATGTTTAAAGTGATTATCATGCTTCCAGGGGCCTGGGAAGTGAATTAAATACCATTTGGAGGCATTTAATGTTCAAGCAAAAACAGGTGATTTTTGACAAAAGAGATAACACCCCCGATTACGTCATGCTTCAGAAAGGTGAAAAATGGTCAGTTTTCAAATGTTTTATTTTTGAACGTCAGTTCACATTTGTAGGTAGATCATCAGTTTAAGAGCTAAAATTAGCATGTTTAAAGTGATTATCATGCTTCCAGGGGCCTGGGAAGTGAATTAAATACCATTTGGAGGCATTTAATGTTCAAGCAAAAACAGGTGATTTTTGACAAAAGAGATAACACCCCCCCCATTACGTCATGCTTCAGAAAGGTGAAAAATGGTCCGTTTTCAAATGTTTTATTTTTGAACGTCAGTTCACATTTGTAGGTAGATCATCAGTTTAAGAGCTAAAATTAGCATGTTTAAAGTGATTATCATGCTTCCAGTGGCCTGGGAAGTGAATTAAATACCATTTGGAGGCATTTAATGTTCAAGCAAAAACAGGTGCTTTTTGACAAAAGAGATAACACCCCCCCATTACGTCATGCTTCAGAAAGGTGAAAAATGGTCCATTTTCAAATGTTTTATTTTTGAACGTCAGTTCACATTTGTAGGTAGATCATCAGTTTAAGAGCTAAAATTGGCATGTTTAAAGTGATTTTCATGCTTCCAGGGGCCCAGGAAGTCAATTAAATACCATTTGGAGGCATTTAATGTTCAAGCAAAAACCGATGATTTTTGACAAAAGAGATAACACCCCCCCATTACGTCATGCTTCAGAAAGGTGAAAAATGGTCCGTTTTCAAATGTTTTATTTTTGAACATCAGTTCACATTTGTAGGTAGATCATCAGTTTAAGAGCTAAAATTAGCATGTTTAAAGTGATTATCATGCTTCCAGGGGCCTGGGAAGTGAATTAAATACCATTTGGAGGCATTTAATGTTCAAGCAAAAACAGGTGATTTTTGACAAAAGAGATAACACCCCCCCCCCATAACGTCATGCTTCAGAAAGGTGAAAAATGGTCCGTTTTCAAATGTTTTATTTTTGAACGTCAGTTCACATTTGTAGGTAGATCATCAGTTTAAGAGCTAAAATTAGCATGTTTAAAGTGATTATCATGCTTCCAGGGGCCTGGGAAGTGAATTAAATACCATTTGGAGGCATTTAATGTTCAAGCAAAAACAGGTGATTTTTGACAAAAGAGATAACACCCCCGATTACGTCATGCTTCAGAAAGGTGAAAAATGGTCAGTTTTCAAATGTTTTATTTTTGAACGTCAGTTCACATTTGTAGGTAGATCATCAGTTTAAGAGCTAAAATTAGCATGTTTAAAGTGATTATCATGCTTCCAGGGGCCTGGGAAGTGAATTAAATACCATTTGGAGGCATTTAATGTTCAAGCAAAAACAGGTGATTTTTGACAAAAGAGATAACACCCCCCCCATTACGTCATGCTTCAGAAAGGTGAAAAATGGTCCGTTTTCAAATGTTTTATTTTTGAACGTCAGTTCACATTTGTAGGTAGATCATCAGTTTAAGAGCTAAAATTAGCATGTTTAAAGTGATTATCATGCTTCCAGTGGCCTGGGAAGTGAATTAAATACCATTTGGAGGCATTTAATGTTCAAGCAAAAACAGGTGCTTTTTGACAAAAGAGATAACACCCCCCCATTACGTCATGCTTCAGAAAGGTGAAAAATGGTCCATTTTCAAATGTTTTATTTTTGAACGTCAGTTCACATTTGTAGGTAGATCATCAGTTTAAGAGCTAAAATTAGCATGTTTAAAGTGATTATCATGCTTCCAGGGGCCTAGGAAGTGAATTAAATACCATTTGGAGGCATTTAATGTTCAAGCAAAAACCGGTGATTTTTGACAAAAGAGATAACACTCCCCCATTACGTCATGCTTCAGAAAGGTGAAAAATGGTCCGTTTTCAAATGTTTTATTTTTCAACGTCAGTTCACATTTGTAGGTAGATCATCAGTTTAAGAGCTAAAATTAGCATGTTTAAAATGATTTTCATGCTACCAGGGCCCCTAAACACAAGATTTGTGGAACAGTTAAAAGTGCATGAAGATGGCCAATTTACTCACTCTGAGGTCTCAAAAAGGGTTTCTTCACCCCGGGAAGTGAATTAAATACAATTTGGAGGCATTTAATGTTCAAGCAAAAACAGGTGATTTTTGACAAAAGAGATAACACCCCCCCATTACGTCATGCTCCAGAAAGGTGAAAAATGGTCCGTTTTCAAATGTATTATTTTTGAACGTCAGTTCACATTTGTAGGTAGATCATCAGTTTAAGAGCTAAAATTAGCATGTTTAAAGTGATTATCATGCTTCCAGGGGCCTGGGAAGTGAATTAAATACCATTTGGAGGCATTTAATGTTCAAGCAAAAACAGGTGATTTTTGACAAAAGAGATAACACCCCCCCATTACGTCATGCTTCAGAAAGGTGAAAAATGGTCCGTTTTAAAATGTTTTATTTTTGAACGTCAGTTCACATTTGTAGGTAGATCATCAGTTTAAGAGCTAAAATTAGCATGTTTAAAGTGATTTTCATGCTTCCAGGGCCCCTAAACACAAGATTTGTGGAACAGTTAAAAGTGCATGAAAATGGCCAATTTATTCACTCTGAGGTCTCAAAAAGGGTTTCTTCACCCCGGGAAGTGAATTAAATACAATTTGGAGGCATTTAATGTTCAAGCAAAAACAGGTGATTTTTGACAAAAGAGATAACACCCCCCCATTACGTCATGCTTCAGAAAGGTGAAAAATGGTCCGTTTTCAAATGTTTTATTTTTGAACGTCAGTTCACATTTGTAGGTAGATCATCAGTTTAAGAGCTAAAATGTGCATGTTTGAAGTGATTTTCATGCTTCCAGGGGCACGGGAAGTGAATTAAATACCATTTGGAGGCATTTAATGTTCAAGCAAAAACAGGTGATTTTTGACAAAAGAGATAACACCCCCCATTACGTCATGCTTCAGAAAGGTGAAAATTGGTCAGTTTTCAAATGTTTTATTTTTGAACGTTAGTTCACATTTGTAGGTAGATCATCAGTTTAAGAGCTAAAATTAGCATGTTTAAAGTGATTTTCATGCTTCCAGGGGCCCTAAACACAAGATTTGTGGAACAGTTAAAAGTGCATGAAAATGGCCAATTTTCTCACTCTGAGGTCTCAAAAAGGGTTTCTTCACCCCGGGAAGTGAATTAAATACCATTTGGAGGCATTTAATGTTCAAGCAAAAACAGGTGATTTTTGACAAAAGAGATAACACCCCCCCATTACGTCATGCTTCAGAAAGGTGAAAAATGGTCCTTTTTCAAATGTTTTATTTTTGAACGTCAGATCACATTTGTAGGTAGATCATCAGTTTAAGAGCTAAAATTAGCATGTTTAAAGTGATTATCATGCTTCCAGGGGCCTGGGAAGTGAATTAAATACCATTTGGAGGCATTTAATGTTCAAGCAAAAACAGGTGATTTTTGACAAAAGAGATAACACCCCCCTATTACGTCATGCTTCAGAGAGGTGAAAAATGGTCCATTTTCAAATGTTTTATTTTTGAACGTCAGTTCACATTTGTAGGTAGATCATCAGTTTAAGAGCTAAAATTAGCATGTTTAAAGTGATTATCATGCTTCCAGGGGCCTAGGAAGTGAATTAAATACCATTTGGAGGCATTTAATGTTCAAGCAAAAACCGGTGATTTTTGACAAAAGAGATAACACCCCCCCATTACGTCATGCTTCAGAAAGGTGAAAAATGGTCCGTTTTCAAATGTTTTACTTTTGAACGTCAGTTCACATTTGTAGGTAGATCATCAGTTTAAGAGATAAAATTAGCATGTTTAAAGTGATTTTCATGCTTCCAGGGCCCCTAAACACAAGATTTGTGGAACAGTTAAAAGTGCATGAAAATGGCCAATTTACTCACTCTGAGGTCTCAAAAAGGGTTTCTTCACCCCGGGAAGTGAATTAAATACAATTTGGAGGCATTTAATGTTCAAGCAAAAACAGGTGATTTTTGACAAAAGAGATAACACCCCCCCATTACGTCATGCTTCAGAAAGGTGAAAAATGGTCCGTTTTCAAATGTTTTATTTTTGAACGTCAGTTCACATTTGTAGGTAGATCATCAGTTTAAGAGCTAAAATTAGCATGTTTAAAGTGATTTTCATGCTTCCAGGGCCCCTAAACACAAGATTTGTGGAACAGTTAAAAGTGCATGAAAATGGCCAATTTACTCACTCTGAGGTCTCAAAAAGGGTTTCTTCACCCCGGAAAGTGAATTAAATACAATTTGGAGGCATTTAATGTTCAAGCAAAAACAGGTGATTTTTGACAAAAGAGATACCACCCCCCATTACGTCATGCTTCAGAAAGGTGAAAAATGGTCCGTTTTCAAATGTATTATTTTTGAACGTCAGTTCACATTTGTAGGTAGATCATCAGTTTAAGAGCTAAAATTAGCACGTTTAAAGTGATTTTCATGCTTCCAGGGGCCCAGGAAGTCAATTAAATACCATTTGGAGGCATTTAATGTTCAAGCAAAAACAGGTGATTTTTGACAAAAGAGATAACAGCCCCCCATTACGTCATGCTTCAGAAAGGTGAAAAATGGTCCGTTTTCAAATGTTTTATTTTTGAACGTCAGTTCACATTTGTAGGTAGATCATCAGTTTAAGAGCTAAAATTAGCATGTTTAAAGTGATTATCATGCTTCCAGGGGCCTGGGAAGTGAATTAAATACCATTTGGAGGCATTTAATGTTCAAGCAAAAACAGGTGATTTTTGACAAAAGAGATAACACCCCCCCATTACGTCATGCTTCAGAAAGGTGAAAAATGGTCCGTTTTCAAATGTTTTATTTTTGAACGTCAGTTCACATTTGTAGGTAGATCATCAGTTTAAGAGCTAAAATTAGCATGTTTAAAGTGATTATCATGCTTCCAGGGGCCTAGGAAGTGAATTAAATACCATTTGGAGGCATTTAATGTTCAAGCAAAAACCGGTGATTTTTGACAAAAGAGATAACACCCCCCCATTACGTCATGCTTCAGAAAGGTGAAAAATGGTCCGTTTTCAAATGTTTTATTTTTGAACGTCAGTTCACATTTGTAGGTAGATCATCAGTTTAAGAGCTAAATTTAGCATGTTTAAAATGATTTTCATGCTTCCAGGGCCCCTAAACACAAGATTTGTGGAACAGTTAAAAGTGCATGAAAATGGCCAATTTACTCACTCTGAGGTCTCAAAAAGGGTTTCTTCACCCCGGAAAGTGAATTAAATACAATTTGGAGGCATTTAATGTTCAAGCAAAAACAGGTGATTTTTGACAAAAGAGATAACACCCCCCATTACGTCATGCTTCAGAAAGGTGAAAAATGGTCCGTTTTCAAATGTATTATTTTTGAACGTCAGTTCACATTTGTAGGTAGATCATCAGTTTAAGAGCTAAAATTAGCACGTTTAAAGTGATTTTCATGCTTCCAGGGGCCCAGGAAGTCAATTAAATACCATTTGGAGGCATTTAATGTTCAAGCAAAAACAGGTGATTTTTGACAAAAGAGATAACAGCCCCCCATTACGTCATGCTTCAGAAAGGTGAAAAATGGTCCGTTTTCAAATGTTTTATTTATGAACGTCAGTTCACATTTGTAGGTAGATCATCAGTTTAAGAGCTAAAATTAGCATGTTTAAAGTGATTATCATGCTTCCAGGGGCCTGGGAAGTGAATTAAATACCATTTGGAGGCATTTAATGTTCAAGCAAAAACAGGTGATTTTTGACAAAAGAGATAACACCCCCCCATTACGTCATGCTTCAGAAAGGTGAAAAATGGTCCGTTTTCAAATGTTTTATTTTTGAACGTCAGTTCACATTTGTAGGTAGATCATCAGTTTAAGAGCTAAAATTAGCATGTTTAAAGTGATTATCATGCTTCCAGGGGCCTAGGAAGTGAATTAAATACCATTTGGAGGCATTTAATGTTCAAGCAAAAACCGGTGATTTTTGACAAAAGAGATAACACCCCCCCATTACGTCATGCTTCAGAAAGGTGAAAAATGGTCCGTTTTCAAATGTTTTATTTTTGAACGTCAGTTCACATTTGTAGGTAGATCATCAGTTTAAGAGCTAAAATTAGCATGTTTAAAGTGATTTTCATGCTTCCAGGGCCCCTAAACACAAGATTTGTGGAACAGTTAAAAGTGCATGAAAATGGCCAATTTACTCACTCTGAGGTCTCAAAAAGGGTTTCTTCACCCCGGGAAGTGAATTAAATACAATTTGGAGGCATTTAATGTTCAAGCAAAAACAGGTGATTTTTGACAAAAGAGATAACACCCCCCCATTACGTCATGCTTCAGAAAGGTGAAAAATGGTCCGTTTTCAAATGTATTATCTTTGAACGTCAGTTCACATTTGTAGGTAGATCATCAGTTTAAGAGCTAAAATTAGCATGTTTAAAGTGATTTTCATGCTTCCAGGGGCCTGGGAAGTGAATTAAATACCATTTGGAGGCATTTAATGTTCAAGCAAAAACAGGTGATTTTTGACAAAAGAGATAACACCCCCCCCCATTACGTCATGCTTCAGAAAGGTGAAAAATGGTCCGTTTTCAAATATTTTATTTTTGAACGTCAGTTCACATTTGTAGGTAGATCATCAGTTTAAGAGCTAAAATTAGCATGTTTAAAGTGATTATCATGCTTCCAGGGGCCTGGGAAGTGAATTAAATACCATTTGGAGGCATTTAATGTTCAAGCAAAAACAGGTGATTTTTGACAAAAGAGATAACACCCCCCCCCCATTACGTCATGCTTCAGAAAGGTGAAAAATGGTCCGTTTTCAAATGTTTTATTTTTGAACGTCAGTTCACATTTGTAGGTAGATCATCAGTTTAAGAGCTAAAATTAGCATGTTTAAAGTGATTATCATGCTTCCAGGGGCCTGGGAAGTGAATTAAATACCATTTGGAGGCATTTAATGTTCAAGCAAAAACAGGTGATTTTTGACAAAAGAGATAACACCCCCGATTACGTCATGCTTCAGAAAGGTGAAAAATGGTCAGTTTTCAAATGTTTTATTTTTGAACGTCAGTTCACATTTGTAGGTAGATCATCAGTTTAAGAGCTAAAATTAGCATGTTTAAAGTGATTATCATGCTTCCAGGGGCCTGGGAAGTGAATTAAATACCATTTGGAGGCATTTAATGTTCAAGCAAAAACAGGTGATTTTTGACAAAAGAGATAACACCCCCCCCATTACGTCATGCTTCAGAAAGGTGAAAAATGGTCCGTTTTCAAATGTTTTATTTTTGAACGTCAGTTCACATTTGTAGGTAGATCATCAGTTTAAGAGCTAAAATTAGCATGTTTAAAGTGATTATCATGCTTCCAGGGGCCTGGGAAGTGAATTAAATACCATTTGGAGGCATTTAATGTTCAAGCAAAAACAGGTGATTTTTGACAAAAGAGATAACACCCCCCCATTACGTCATGCTTCAGAAAGGTGAAAAATGGTCCGTTTTCAAATGTTTTATTTTTGAACGTCAGTTCACATTTGTAGGTAGATCATCAGTTTAAGAGCTAAAATTAGCATGTTTAAAGTGATTATCATGCTTCCAGGGCCCCTAAACACAAGATTTGTGGAACAGTTAAAAGTGCATGAAAATGGCCAATTTACTCACTCTGAGGTCTCAAAAAGGGTTTCTTCACCCCGGAAAGTGAATTAAATACAATTTGGAGGCATTTAATGTTCAAGCAAAAACAGGTGATTTTTGACAAAAGAGATACCACCCCCCATTACGTCATGCTTCAGAAAGGTGAAAAATGGTCCGTTTTCAAATGTATTATTTTTGAACGTCAGTTCACATTTGTAGGTAGATCATCAGTTTAAGAGCTAAAATTAGCACGTTTAAAGTGATTTTCATGCTTCCAGGGGCCCAGGAAGTCAATTAAATACCATTTGGAGGCATTTAATGTTCAAGCAAAAACAGGTGATTTTTGACAAAAGAGATAACAGCCCCCCATTACGTCATGCTTCAGAAAGGTGAAAAATGGTCCGTTTTCAAATGTTTTATTTTTGAACGTCAGTTCACATTTGTAGGTAGATCATCAGTTTAAGAGCTAAAATTAGCATGTTTAAAGTGATTATCATGCTTCCAGGGGCCTGGGAAGTGAATTAAATACCATTTGGAGGCATTTAATGTTCAAGCAAAAACAGGTGATTTTTGACAAAAGAGATAACACCCCCCCATTACGTCATGCTTCAGAAAGGTGAAAAATGGTCCGTTTTCAAATGTTTTATTTTTGAACGTCAGTTCACATTTGTAGGTAGATCATCAGTTTAAGAGCTAAAATTAGCATGTTTAAAGTGATTATCATGCTTCCAGGGGCCTAGGAAGTGAATTAAATACCATTTGGAGGCATTTAATGTTCAAGCAAAAACCGGTGATTTTTGACAAAAGAGATAACACCCCCCCATTACGTCATGCTTCAGAAAGGTGAAAAATGGTCCGTTTTCAAATGTTTTATTTTTGAACGTCAGTTCACATTTGTAGGTAGATCATCAGTTTAAGAGCTAAAATTAGCATGTTTAAAATGATTTTCATGCTTCCAGGGCCCCTAAACACAAGATTTGTGGAACAGTTAAAAGTGCATGAAAATGGCCAATTTACTCACTCTGAGGTCTCAAAAAGGGTTTCTTCACCCCGGAAAGTGAATTAAATACAATTTGGAGGCATTTAATGTTCAAGCAAAAACAGGTGATTTTTGACAAAAGAGATAACACCCCCCATTACGTCATGCTTCAGAAAGGTGAAAAATGGTCCGTTTTCAAATGTATTATTTTTGAACGTCAGTTCACATTTGTAGGTAGATCATCAGTTTAAGAGCTAAAATTAGCACGTTTAAAGTGATTTTCATGCTTCCAGGGGCCCAGGAAGTCAATTAAATACCATTTGGAGGCATTTAATGTTCAAGCAAAAACAGGTGATTTTTGACAAAAGAGATAACAGCCCCCCATTACGTCATGCTTCAGAAAGGTGAAAAATGGTCCGTTTTCAAATGTTTTATTTATGAACGTCAGTTCACATTTGTAGGTAGATCATCAGTTTAAGAGCTAAAATTAGCATGTTTAAAGTGATTATCATGCTTCCAGGGGCCTGGGAAGTGAATTAAATACCATTTGGAGGCATTTAATGTTCAAGCAAAAACAGGTGATTTTTGACAAAAGAGATAACACCCCCCCATTACGTCATGCTTCAGAAAGGTGAAAAATGGTCCGTTTTCAAATGTTTTATTTTTGAACGTCAGTTCACATTTGTAGGTAGATCATCAGTTTAAGAGCTAAAATTAGCATGTTTAAAGTGATTATCATGCTTCCAGGGGCCTAGGAAGTGAATTAAATACCATTTGGAGGCATTTAATGTTCAAGCAAAAACCGGTGATTTTTGACAAAAGAGATAACACCCCCCCATTACGTCATGCTTCAGAAAGGTGAAAAATGGTCCGTTTTCAAATGTTTTATTTTTGAACGTCAGTTCACATTTGTAGGTAGATCATCAGTTTAAGAGCTAAAATTAGCATGTTTAAAGTGATTTTCATGCTTCCAGGGCCCCTAAACACAAGATTTGTGGAACAGTTAAAAGTGCATGAAAATGGCCAATTTACTCACTCTGAGGTCTCAAAAAGGGTTTCTTCACCCCGGGAAGTGAATTAAATACAATTTGGAGGCATTTAATGTTCAAGCAAAAACAGGTGATTTTTGACAAAAGAGATAACACCCCCCCATTACGTCATGCTTCAGAAAGGTGAAAAATGGTCCGTTTTCAAATGTATTATCTTTGAACGTCAGTTCACATTTGTAGGTAGATCATCAGTTTAAGAGCTAAAATTAGCATGTTTAAAGTGATTTTCATGCTTCCAGGGGCCTGGGAAGTGAATTAAATACCATTTGGAGGCATTTAATGTTCAAGCAAAAACAGGTGATTTTTGACAAAAGAGATAACACCCCCCCCCATTACGTCATGCTTCAGAAAGGTGAAAAATGGTCCGTTTTCAAATATTTTATTTTTGAACGTCAGTTCACATTTGTAGGTAGATCATCAGTTTAAGAGCTAAAATTAGCATGTTTAAAGTGATTATCATGCTTCCAGGGGCCTGGGAAGTGAATTAAATACCATTTGGAGGCATTTAATGTTCAAGCAAAAACAGGTGATTTTTGACAAAAGAGATAACACCCCCCCCCCATTACGTCATGCTTCAGAAAGGTGAAAAATGGTCCGTTTTCAAATGTTTTATTTTTGAACGTCAGTTCACATTTGTAGGTAGATCATCAGTTTAAGAGCTAAAATTAGCATGTTTAAAGTGATTATCATGCTTCCAGGGGCCTGGGAAGTGAATTAAATACCATTTGGAGGCATTTAATGTTCAAGCAAAAACAGGTGATTTTTGACAAAAGAGATAACACCCCCGATTACGTCATGCTTCAGAAAGGTGAAAAATGGTCAGTTTTCAAATGTTTTATTTTTGAACGTCAGTTCACATTTGTAGGTAGATCATCAGTTTAAGAGCTAAAATTAGCATGTTTAAAGTGATTATCATGCTTCCAGGGGCCTGGGAAGTGAATTAAATACCATTTGGAGGCATTTAATGTTCAAGCAAAAACAGGTGATTTTTGACAAAAGAGATAACACCCCCCCCATTACGTCATGCTTCAGAAAGGTGAAAAATGGTCCGTTTTCAAATGTTTTATTTTTGAACGTCAGTTCACATTTGTAGGTAGATCATCAGTTTAAGAGCTAAAATTAGCATGTTTAAAGTGATTATCATGCTTCCAGGGGCCTGGGAAGTGAATTAAATACCATTTGGAGGCATTTAATGTTCAAGCAAAAACAGGTGATTTTTGACAAAAGAGATAACACCCCCCCATTACGTCATGCTTCAGAAAGGTGAAAAATGGTCCGTTTTCAAATGTTTTATTTTTGAACGTCAGTTCACATTTGTAGGTAGATCATCAGTTTAAGAGCTAAAATTAGCATGTTTAAAGTGATTATCATGCTTCCAGGGGCCTAGGAAGTGAATTAAATACCATTTGGAGGCATTTAATGTTCAAGCAAAAACCGGTGATTTTTGACAAAAGAGATAACACCCCCCCATTACGTCATGCTTCAGAAAGGTGAAAAATGGTCCGTTTTCAAATGTTTTATTTTTGAACGTCAGTTCACATTTGTAGGTAGATCATCAGTTTAAGAGCTAAAATTAGCATGTTTAAAATGATTTTCATGCTTCCAGGGCCCCTAAACACAAGATTTGTGGAACAGTTAAAAGTGCATGAAAATGGCCAATTTACTCACTCTGAGGTCTCAAAAAGGGTTTCTTCACCCCGGAAAGTGAATTAAATACAATTTGGAGGCATTTAATGTTCAAGCAAAAACAGGTGATTTTTGACAAAAGAGATAACACCCCCCATTACGTCATGCTTCAGAAAGGTGAAAAATGGTCCGTTTTCAAATGTATTATTTTTGAACGTCAGTTCACATTTGTAGGTAGATCATCAGTTTAAGAGCTAAAATTAGCACGTTTAAAGTGATTTTCATGCTTCCAGGGGCCCAGGAAGTCAATTAAATACCATTTGGAGGCATTTAATGTTCAAGCAAAAACAGGTGATTTTTGACAAAAGAGATAACAGCCCCCCATTACGTCATGCTTCAGAAAGGTGAAAAATGGTCCGTTTTCAAATGTTTTATTTATGAACGTCAGTTCACATTTGTAGGTAGATCATCAGTTTAAGAGCTAAAATTAGCATGTTTAAAGTGATTATCATGCTTCCAGGGGCCTGGGAAGTGAATTAAATACCATTTGGAGGCATTTAATGTTCAAGCAAAAACAGGTGATTTTTGACAAAAGAGATAACACCCCCCCATTACGTCATGCTTCAGAAAGGTGAAAAATGGTCCGTTTTCAAATGTTTTATTTTTGAACGTCAGTTCACATTTGTAGGTAGATCATCAGTTTAAGAGCTAAAATTAGCATGTTTAAAGTGATTATCATGCTTCCAGGGGCCTAGGAAGTGAATTAAATACCATTTGGAGGCATTTAATGTTCAAGCAAAAACCGGTGATTTTTGACAAAAGAGATAACACCCCCCCATTACGTCATGCTTCAGAAAGGTGAAAAATGGTCCGTTTTCAAATGTTTTATTTTTGAACGTCAGTTCACATTTGTAGGTAGATCATCAGTTTAAGAGCTAAAATTAGCATGTTTAAAATGATTTTCATGCTTCCAGGGCCCCTAAACACAAGATTTGTGGAACAGTTAAAAGTGCATGAAAATGGCCAATTTACTCACTCTGAGGTCTCAAAAAGGGTTTCTTCACCCCGGGAAGTGAATTAAATACAATTTGGAGGCATTTAATGTTCAAGCAAAAACAGGTGATTTTTGACAAAAGAGATAACACCCCCCCATTACGTCATGCTTCAGAAAGGTGAAAAATGGTCCGTTTTCAAATGTATTATCTTTGAACGTCAGTTCACATTTGTAGGTAGATCATCAGTTTAAGAGCTAAAATTAGCATGTTTAAAGTGATTTTCATGCTTCCAGGGGCCTGGGAAGTGAATTAAATACCATTTGGAGGCATTTAATGTTCAAGCAAAAACAGGTGATTTTTGACAAAAGAGATAACACCCCCCCATTACGTCATGCTTCAGAAAGGTGAAAAATGGTCCGTTTTCAAATATTTTATTTTTGAACGTCAGTTCACATTTGTAGGTAGATCATCAGTTTAAGAGCTAAAATTAGCATGTTTAAAGTGATTATCATGCTTCCAGGGGCCTGGGAAGTGAATTAAATACCATTTGGAGGCATTTAATGTTCAAGCAAAAACAGGTGATTTTTGACAAAAGAGATAACACCCCCCCCCCCATTACGTCATGCTTCAGAAAGGTGAAAAATGGTCCGTTTTCAAATGTTTTATTTTTGAACGTCAGTTCACATTTGTAGGTAGATCATCAGTTTAAGAGCTAAAATTAGCATGTTTAAAGTGATTATCATGCTTCCAGGGGCCTGGGAAGTGAATTAAATACCATTTGGAGGCATTTAATGTTCAAGCAAAAACAGGTGATTTTTGACAAAAGAGATAACACCCCCGATTACGTCATGCTTCAGAAAGGTGAAAAATGGTCAGTTTTCAAATGTTTTATTTTTGAACGTCAGTTCACATTTGTAGGTAGATCATCAGTTTAAGAGCTAAAATTAGCATGTTTAAAGTGATTATCATGCTTCCAGGGGCCTGGGAAGTGAATTAAATACCATTTGGAGGCATTTAATGTTCAAGCAAAAACAGGTGATTTTTGACAAAAGAGATAACACCCCCCCCATTACGTCATGCTTCAGAAAGGTGAAAAATGGTCCGTTTTCAAATGTTTTATTTTTGAACGTCAGTTCACATTTGTAGGTAGATCATCAGTTTAAGAGCTAAAATTAGCATGTTTAAAGTGATTATCATGCTTCCAGGGGCCTGGGAAGTGAATTAAATACCATTTGGAGGCATTTAATGTTCAAGCAAAAACAGGTGCTTTTTGACAAAAGAGATAACACCCCCCCATTACGTCATGCTTCAGAAAGGTGAAAAATGGTCCATTTTCAAATGTTTTATTTTTGAACGTCAGTTCACATTTGTAGGTAGATCATCAGTTTAAGAGCTAAAATTAGCATGTTTAAAGTGATTATCATGCTTCCAGGGGCCTAGGAAGTGAATTAAATACCATTTGGAGGCATTTAATGTTCAAGCAAAAAACGGTGATTTTTGACAAAAGAGATAACACTCCCCCATTACGTCATGCTTCAGAAAGGTGAAAAATGGTCCGTTTTCAAATGTTTTATTTTTCAACGTCAGTTCACATTTGTAGGTAGATCATCAGTTTAAGAGCTAAAATTAGCATGTTTAAAATGATTTTCATGCTACCAGGGCCCCTAAACACAAGATTTGTGGAACAGTTAAAAGTGCATAAAGATGGCCAATTTACTCACTCTGAGGTCTCAAAAAGGGTTTCTTCACCCCGGGAAGTGAATTAAATACAATTTGGAGGCATTTAATGTTCAAGCAAAAACAGGTGATTTTTGACAAAAGAGATAACACCCCCCCATTACGTCATGCTTCAGAAAGGTGAAAAATGGTCCGTTTTCAAATGTATTATTTTTGAACGTCAGTTCACATTTGTAGGTAGATCATCAGTTTAAGAGCTAAAATTAGCATGTTTAAAGTGATTATCATGCTTCCAGGGGCCTGGGAAGTGAATTAAATACCATTTGGAGGCATTTAATGTTCAAGCAAAAACAGGTGATTTTTGACAAAAGAGATAACACCCCCCCATTACGTCATGCTTCAGAAAGGTGAAAAATGGTCCGTTTTAAAATGTTTTATTTTTGAACGTCAGTTCACATTTGTAGGTAGATCATCAGTTTAAGAGCTAAAATTAGCATGTTTAAAGTGATTTTCATGCTTCCAGGGCCCCTAAACACAAGATTTGTGGAACAGTTAAAAGTGCATGAAAATGGCCAATTTATTCACTCTGAGGTCTCAAAAAGGGTTTCTTCACCCCGGGAAGTGAATTAAATACAATTTGGAGGCATTTAATGTTCAAGCAAAAACAGGTGATTTTTGACAAAAGAGATAACACCCCCCCATTACGTCATGCTTCAGAAAGGTGAAAAATGGTCCGTTTTCAAATGTTTTATTTTTGAACGTCAGTTCACATTTGTAGGTAGATCATCAGTTTAAGAGCTAAAATGTGCATGTTTGAAGTGATTTTCATGCTTCCAGGGGCACGGGAAGTGAATTAAATACCATTTGGAGGCATTTAATGTTCAAGCAAAAACAGGTGATTTTTGACAAAAGAGATAACACCCCCCATTACGTCATGCTTCAGAAAGGTGAAAATTGGTCAGTTTTCAAATGTTTTATTTTTGAACGTTAGTTCACATTTGTAGGTAGATCATCAGTTTAAGAGCTAAAATTAGCATGTTTAAAGTGATTTTCATGCTTCAAGGGGCCCTAAACACAAGATTTGTGGAACAGTTAAAAGTGCATGAAAATTGCCAATTTTCTCACTCTGAGGTCTCAAAAAGGGTTTCTTCACCCCGGGAAGTGAATTAAATACCATTTGGAGGCATTTAATGTTCAAGCAAAAACAGGTGATTTTTGACAAAAGAGATAACACCCCCCCATTACGTCATGCTTCAGAAAGGTGAAAAATGGTCCTTTTTCAAATGTTTTATTTTTGAACGTCAGATCACATTTGTAGGTAGATCATCAGTTTAAGAGCTAAAATTAGCATGTTTAAAGTGATTATCATGCTTCCAGGGGCCTGGGAAGTGAATTAAATACCATTTGGAGGCATTTAATGTTCAAGCAAAAACAGGTGATTTTTGACAAAAGAGATAACACCCCCCTATTACGTCATGCTTCAGAGAGGTGAAAAATGGTCCATTTTCAAATGTTTTATTTTTGAACGTCAGTTCACATTTGTAGGTAGATCATCAGTTTAAGAGCTAAAATTAGCATGTTTAAAGTGATTATCATGCTTCCAGGGGCCTAGGAAGTGAATTAAATACCATTTGGAGGCATTTAATGTTCAAGCAAAAACCGGTGATTTTTGACAAAAGAGATAACACCCCCCCATTACGTCATGCTTCAGAAAGGTGAAAAATGGTCCGTTTTCAAATGTTTTATTTTTGAACGTCAGTTCACATTTGTAGGTAGATCATCAGTTTAAGAGCTAAAATTAGCATGTTTAAAGTGATTTTCATGCTTCCAGGGCCCCTAAACACAAGATTTGTGGAACAGTTAAAAGTGCATGAAAATGGCCAATTTACTCACTCTGAGGTCTCAAAAAGGGTTTCTTCACCCCGGGAAGTGAATTAAATACAATTTGGAGGCATTTAATGTTCAAGCAAAAACAGGTGATTTTTGACAAAAGAGATAACACCCCCCCCATTACGTCATGCTTCAGAAAGGTGAAAAATGGTCCGTTTTCAAATGTTTTATTTTTGAACGTCAGTTCACATTTGTAGGTAGATCATCAGTTTAAGAGCTAAAATTAGCATGTTTAAAGTGATTTTCATGCTTCCAGGGCCCCTAAACACAAGATTTGTGGAACAGTTAAAAGTGCATGAAAATGGCCAATTTACTCACTCTGAGGTCTCAAAAAGGGTTTCTTCACCCCGGAAAGTGAATTAAATACAATTTGGAGGCATTTAATGTTCAAGCAAAAACAGGTGATTTTTGACAAAAGAGATACCACCCCCCATTACGTCATGCTTCAGAAAGGTGAAAAATGGTCCGTTTTCAAATGTATTATTTTTGAACGTCAGTTCACATTTGTAGGTAGATCATCAGTTTAAGAGCTAAAATTAGCACGTTTAAAGTGATTTTCATGCTTCCAGGGGCCCAGGAAGTCAATTAAATACCATTTGGAGGCATTTAATGTTCAAGCAAAAACAGGTGATTTTTGACAAAAGAGATAACAGCCCCCCATTACGTCATGCTTCAGAAAGGTGAAAAATGGTCCGTTTTCAAATGTTTTATTTTTGAACGTCAGTTCACATTTGTAGGTAGATCATCAGTTTAAGAGCTAAAATTAGCATGTTTAAAGTGATTATCATGCTTCCAGGGGCCTGGGAAGTGAATTAAATACCATTTGGAGGCATTTAATGTTCAAGCAAAAACAGGTGATTTTTGACAAAAGAGATAACACCCCCCCATTACGTCATGCTTCAGAAAGGTGAAAAATGGTCCGTTTTCAAATGTTTTATTTTTGAACGTCAGTTCACATTTGTAGGTAGATCATCAGTTTAAGAGCTAAAATTAGCATGTTTAAAGTGATTATCATGCTTCCAGGGGCCTAGGAAGTGAATGAAATACCATTTGGAGGCATTTAATGTTCAAGCAAAAACCGGTGATTTTTGACAAAAGAGATAACACCCCCCCATTACGTCATGCTTCAGAAAGGTGAAAAATGGTCCGTTTTCAAATGTTTTATTTTTGAACGTCAGTTCACATTTGTAGGTAGATCATCAGTTTAAGAGCTAAAATTAGCATGTTTAAAATGATTTTCATGCTTCCAGGGCCCCTAAACACAAGATTTGTGGAACAGTTAAAAGTGCATGAAAATGGCCAATTTACTCACTCTGAGGTCTCAAAAAGGGTTTCTTCACCCCGGAAAGTGAATTAAATACAATTTGGAGGCATTTATTGTTCAAGCAAAAACAGGTGATTTTTGACAAAAGAGATAACACCCCCCATTACGTCATGCTTCAGAAAGGTGAAAAATGGTCCGTTTTCAAATGTATTATTTTTGAACGTCAGTTCACATTTGTAGGTAGATCATCAGTTTAAGAGCTAAAATTAGCACGTTTAAAGTGATTTTCATGCTTCCAGGGGCCCAGGAAGTCAATTAAATACCATTTGGAGGCATTTAATGTTCAAGCAAAAACAGGTGATTTTTGACAAAAGAGATAACAGCCCCCCATTACGTCATGCTTCAGAAAGGTGAAAAATGGTCCGTTTTCAAATGTTTTATTTATGAACGTCAGTTCACATTTGTAGGTAGATCATCAGTTTAAGAGCTAAAATTAGCATGTTTAAAGTGATTATCATGCTTCCAGGGGCCTGGGAAGTGAATTAAATACCATTTGGAGGCATTTAATGTTCAAGCAAAAACAGGTGATTTTTGACAAAAGAGATAACACCCCCCCATTACGTCATGCTTCAGAAAGGTGAAAAATGGTCCGTTTTCAAATGTTTTATTTTTGAACGTCAGTTCACATTTGTAGGTAGATCATCAGTTTAAGAGCTAAAATTAGCATGTTTAAAGTGATTATCATGCTTCCAGGGGCCTAGGAAGTGAATTAAATACCATTTGGAGGCATTTAATGTTCAAGAAACCGGTGATTTTTGACAAAAGAGATAACACCCCCCCATTACGTCATGCTTCAGAAAGGTGAAAAATGGTCCGTTTTCAAATGTTTTATTTTTGAACGTCAGTTCACATTTGTAGGTAGATCATCAGTTTAAGAGCTAAAATTAGCATGTTTAAAATGATTTTCATGCTTCCAGGGCCCCTAAACACAAGATTTGTGGAACAGTTAAAAGTGCATGAAAATGGCCAATTTACTCACTCTGAGGTCTCAAAAAGGGTTTCTTCACCCCGGGAAGTGAATTAAATACAATTTGGAGGCATTTAATGTTCAAGCAAAAACAGGTGATTTTTGACAAAAGAGATAACACCCCCCCATTACGTCATGCTTCAGAAAGGTGAAAAATGGTCCGTTTTCAAATGTATTATCTTTGAACGTCAGTTCACATTTGTAGGTAGATCATCAGTTTAAGAGCTAAAATTAGCATGTTTAAAGTGATTTTCATGCTTCCAGGGGCCTGGGAAGTGAATTAAATACCATTTGGAGGCATTTAATGTTCAAGCAAAAACAGGTGATTTTTGACAAAAGAGATAACACCCCCCCCCATTACGTCATGCTTCAGAAAGGTGAAAAATGGTCCGTTTTCAAATATTTTATTTTTGAACGTCAGTTCACATTTGTAGGTAGATCATCAGTTTAAGAGCTAAAATTAGCATGTTTAAAGTGATTATCATGCTTCCAGGGGCCTGGGAAGTGAATTAAATACCATTTGGAGGCATTTAATGTTCAAGCAAAAACAGGTGATTTTTGACAAAAGAGATAACACCCCCCCCCATTACGTCATGCTTCAGAAAGGTGAAAAATGGTCCGTTTTCAAATGTTTTATTTTTGAACGTCAGTTCACATTTGTAGGTAGATCATCAGTTTAAGAGCTAAAATTAGCATGTTTAAAGTGATTATCATGCTTCCAGGGGCCTGGGAAGTGAATTAAATACCATTTGGAGGCATTTAATGTTCAAGCAAAAACAGGTGATTTTTGACAAAAGAGATAACACCCCCGATTACGTCATGCTTCAGAAAGGTGAAAAATGGTCAGTTTTCAAATGTTTTATTTTTGAACGTCAGTTCACATTTGTAGGTAGATCATCAGTTTAAGAGCTAAAATTAGCATGTTTAAAGTGATTATCATGCTTCCAGGGGCCTGGGAAGTGAATTAAATACCATTTGGAGGCATTTAATGTTCAAGCAAAAACAGGTGATTTTTGACAAAAGAGATAACACCCCCCCCATTACGTCATGCTTCAGAAAGGTGAAAAATGGTCCGTTTTCAAATGTTTTATTTTTGAACGTCAGTTCACATTTGTAGGTAGATCATCAGTTTAAGAGCTAAAATTAGCATGTTTAAAGTGATTATCATGCTTCCAGGGGCCTGGGAAGTGAATTAAATACCATTTGGAGGCATTTAATGTTCAAGCAAAAACAGGTGCTTTTTGACAAAAGAGATAACACCCCCCCATTACGTCATGCTTCAGAAAGGTGAAAAATGGTCCATTTTCAAATGTTTTATTTTTGAACGTCAGTTCACATTTGTAGGTAGATCATCAGTTTAAGAGCTAAAATTAGCATGTTTAAAGTGATTATCATGCTTCCAGGGGCCTAGGAAGTGAATTAAATACCATTTGGAGGCATTTAATGTTCAAGCAAAAACCGGTGATTTTTGACAAAAGAGATAACACCCCCCCATTACGTCATGCTTCAGAAAGGTGAAAAATGGTCCGTTTTCAAATGTTTTATTTTTCAACGTCAGTTCACATTTGTAGGTAGATCATCAGTTTAAGAGCTAAAATTAGCATGTTTAAAATGATTTTCATGCTACCAGGGCCCCTAAACACAAGATTTGTGGAACAGTTAAAAGTGCATGAAGATGGCCAATTTACTCACTCTGAGGTCTCAAAAAGGGTTTCTTCACCCCGGGAAGTGAATTAAATACAATTTGGAGGCATTTAATGTTCAAGCAAAAACAGGTGATTTTTGACAAAAGAGATAACACCCCCCCATTACGTCATGCTTCAGAAAGGTGAAAAATGGTCCGTTTTCAAATGTATTATTTTTGAACGTCAGTTCACATTTGTAGGTAGATCATCAGTTTAAGAGCTAAAATTAGCATGTTTAAAGTGATTATCATGCTTCCAGGGGCCTGGGAAGTGAATTAAATACCATTTGGAGGCATTTAATGTTCAAGCAAAAACAGGTGATTTTTGACAAAAGAGATAACACCCCCCCATTACGTCATGCTTCAGAAAGGTGAAAAATGGTCCGTTTTAAAATGTTTTATTTTTGAACGTCAGTTCACATTTGTAGGTAGATCATCAGTTTAAGAGCTAAAATTAGCATGTTTAAAGTGATTTTCATGCTTCCAGGGCCCCTAAACACAAGATTTGTGGAACAGTTAAAAGTGCATGAAAATGGCCAATTTATTCACTCTGAGGTCTCAAAAAGGGTTTCTTCACCCCGGGAAGTGAATTAAATACAATTTGGAGGCATTTAATGTTCAAGCAAAAACAGGTGATTTTTGACAAAAGAGATAACACCCCCCCATTACGTCATGCTTCAGAAAGGTGAAAAATGGTCCGTTTTCAAATGTTTTATTTTTGAACGTCAGTTCACATTTGTAGGTAGATCATCAGTTTAAGAGCTAAAATGTGCATGTTTGAAGTGATTTTCATGCTTCCAGGGGCACGGGAAGTGAATTAAATACCATTTGGAGGCATTTAATGTTCAAGCAAAAACAGGTGATTTTTGACAAAAGAGATAACACCCCCCATTACGTCATGCTTCAGAAAGGTGAAAAATGGTCAGTTTTCAAATGTTTTATTTTTGAACGTTAGTTCACATTTGTAGGTAGATCATCAGTTTAAGAGCTAAAATTAGCATGTTTAAAGTGATTTTCATGCTTCCAGGGGCCCTAAACACAAGATTTGTGGAACAGTTAAAAGTGCATGAAAATGGCCAATTTTCTCACTCTGAGGTCTCAAAAAGGGTTTCTTCACCCCGGGAAGTGAATTAAATACCATTTGGAGGCATTTAATGTTCAAGCAAAAACAGGTGATTTTTGACAAAAGAGATAACACCCCCCCATTACGTCATGCTTCAGAAAGGTGAAAAATGGTCCTTTTTCAAATGTTTTATTTTTGAACGTCAGATCACATTTGTAGGTAGATCATCAGTTTAAGAGCTAAAATTAGCATGTTTAAAGTGATTATCATGCTTCCAGGGGCCTGGGAAGTGAATTAATTACCATTTGGAGGCATTTAATGTTCAAGCAAAAACAGGTGATTTTTGACAAAAGAGATAACACCCCCCTATTACGTCATGCTTCAGAGAGGTGAAAAATGGTCCATTTTCAAATGTTTTATTTTTGAACGTCAGTTCACATTTGTAGGTAGATCATCAGTTTAAGAGCTAAAATTAGCATGTTTAAAGTGATTTTCATGCTTCCAGGGCCCCTAAACACAAGATTTGTGGAACCGTTAAAAGTGCATGAAAATGGCCAATTTACTCACTCTGAGGTCTCAAAAAGGGTTTCTTCACCCCGGGAAGTGAATTAAATACAATTTGGAGGCATTTAATGTTCAAGCAAAAACAGGTGATTTTTGACAAAAGAGATAACACCCCCCCATTACGTCATGCTTCAGAAAGGTGAAAAATGGTCCGTTTTCAAATGTATTATTTTTGAACGTCAGTTCACATTTGTAGGTAGATCATCAGTTTAAGAGCTAAAATTAGCATGTTTAAAGTGATTTTCATGCTTCCAGGGGCCCGGGAAGTGAATTAAATACCATTTGGAGGCATTTAATGTTCAAGCAAAAAAAGGTGATTTTTGACAAAAGAGATAACACCCCCCCATTACGTCATGCTTCAGAAAGGTGAAAAATGGTCCGTTTTCAAATGTTTTATTTTTGAACGTCAGTTCACATTTGTAGGTAGATCATCAGTTTAAGAGCTAAAATTAGCATGTTTAAAGTGATTTTCATGCTTCATGATTTTCATTTTCAGTGATCCACTCCTCGCTCCAGCCTCGAGTGGTCGCTCCCCTGCCTCAGCGCTGCAAAAGCGGTAACGTGGTTTGGCTTCTGATAAAGCGATCTGGGAGAAAGTTTTACTTCTATAGCGCCAGGATAAATATAGCGCTTTCATTGCTTGGCTTGCTCAGCTTTTTTCATCTGCGCACTGTTGTTGTGTTCTCCCCCAGCGCACTGTTGTTGTGATAAATATAGCGCTTTCATTGCTTGGCTTGCTCTGTTTTTCATCAGCGCACTGTTGTTGTGTTCTCCCCCAGCGTCCTGCTCTGCCCTCCCCTCCATTTTAACGCTGTTGTTGTTGTGCTCCGTTCCCTTTAACCCGCCCCGCCTCCCAGCTGAGACGCCCTCCCACTACCATTATAGAGCGCCCCCTGACCTCGCCGCGACGTGATCCACTCCTCGCTCCAGCCTCGAGTGGTCGCTCCCCTGCCTCAGCGCTGCAAAAGCGGTAACGTGGTTTGGCTTCTGATAAAGCGATCTGGGAGAAAGTTTTACTTCTATAGCGCCAGGATAAATATAGCGCTTTCATTGCTTGGCTTGCTCAGCTTTTTTCATCTGCGCACTGTTGTTGTGTTCTCCCCCAGCGCACCGTTGTTGTGATAAATATAGCGCTTTCATTGCTTGGCTTGCTCTGTTTTTCATCAGCGCACTGTTGTTGTGTTCTCCCCCAGCGTCCTGCTCTGCCCTCCCCTCCATTTTAACGCTGTTGTTGTTGTGCTCCGTTCCCTTTAACCCGCCCCGCCTCCCAGCTGAGACGCCCTCGCCCCTCCCCCTTCCCACCATCCATATATGACAGTAGCCCATGTGCGCAGCGTCCACGCGCAGCGACCGCGCCCAATCCGCGCCGAAGGTGCGCCAAAGGTAAGCCCGTCTACGCCCGTCCGCGCCTGGCCCGTGCCCAGCGCCAGACCCCCTGCCCCTCGCGCTCCCCAGCCCTCCCGCATTACCTACGATGCCGCCACCCTCCTAGCCCTTGACCCCGGTCGCGCCCCCAACTGTGTCCAAGCCGCTCCTGGACATACCCATGGACCTTTCTCCTGCTACTCCTGCAAATTCAGCGGCACCGACAACATCTCCGCTACGATCACACCACAGACTCTCGACCCCAACCACTAACAGTGCATCCTTCTCAACACCCGATCGGTCCACAGACACGCCATTGACCTATGGAATCTACTAGACACCATCTCTCCAGACGTCGCCTTCCTAACAGAAACATGGATGAACGCTTCCTCCGCCCCAGACATCACTATTGCCATCCCTGAAGACTATAAGATCACACGCAAGGACCGTACCGGCCACACAGGAGGAGGAATCGCTATCGTCCATAAGAAATCAATCCACATCTCAACCAGCTCTGACGCCAACCTCGCTAACTCCGAACACCTTCACTTCCAGATCCACATCGACCCCAAGACCACACTCAGAGGCACCCTCCTCTACAGACCACCAGGACCCCGCGCAAAATTCAGTGAAGACATCACGGACTTCATCACCCCACACGCGCTCCCCTCCAAAAACTACATCCTTCTGGGAGACCTCAACTTTCACCTCGAAAAGATCAACGACCGCAACACCGCCACCCTCTTAGACAACCTCGCCAACCTCGGACTTAAACAACTAGTCACTTCCCCCACCCACATCGCAGGTCACACACTCGACCCCATCTTCACCTCCAGCAATCATGTCTCCTTCAGCCACACTACGGACCTCCTCTGGACTGACCACAGCTGCGTTCACTTCACCTACAACAAGCCGAAACCCACCAACCACCTCCAACCAACTCTGCAAGGAAACTGGAACAAAATCACCACGGACCAGATCTCCGCCTCGCTCCTTCTAAACGCCCCAGCCCACTCTTCTAACGCAAACGAAGCCGCCGCCAACCTCACCCTATGGTTATCCAACACTGCCGACACCTTAGCACCACTGAAAAAACGTCAAAGCAAACCTGGCAGCAAGAAGGCCTCATGGTTCAACGATGATCTTAAGAAGTCCAAGAAACTCTGCCGCTCCCTTGAAAAGGCCTGGAAAAAAGACCCAACCACTAGCACCAAGGACGCCTTCAAAAACGCCACCCGCACTCACCACCAACTAATCCGAAAAGCCAAGAAAACTGCATTCAAGGATCGACTTGACAACAACACCCACAACAGCAAGGAACTTTTCAACATCGTCAAGGAATTTTCCAATCCCTCGGCCAACTCCAACGACATCACCCCCTCTCAAGCCCTCTGCGACTCCCTAGCCTCATTCTTCCACAACAAGATTGCAGACATCCACAACAGCTTTGACAACCAACCCGGAAACCAACCCACCCTACCATTTGCTGAACATTCTCCCCCCGTGAACACCCTTAACGACTGGAACCCAATCTCCACTGAGGACACAATTCGCCTGATGAATTCCATCCACTCAGGATCCCCCACAGACCCATGTCCTCACTACATCTTCAACAAAGCAGACTCCGTCATAGCACCGCACCTCCGAGACGTCATCAACTGCTCCTTCAACTCCGCCACCTTCCCGGAAGACTGGAAACACGCTGAACTCACCGCCCTTCTGAAAAAACCCACAGCGGACCCCACCGAACTCAAAAATTACCGTCCCATCTCGCTCCTTCCATTCCCGGCCAAAGTCATCGAGAAAGCTGTCAACAACCAGCTCGCCGCCTTCCTCGAAGCCAACAAATCCCTCGACTCCTCACAATCCGGCTTCCGAGCCAAACACAGCACTGAGACTGCCCTCATCACAGCAACAGACGACATTCGAACTCTACTGGACAATGGAGACACAGTCGCCCTCATCCTCCTCGACCTCTCTGCAGCATTCGACACAGTCTGCCACAGCACCCTTTTACAATGCCTCAATAACATCGGAATCCAAGGAAAAGCACTTGAATGGATCACCTCGTTCCTCTCCGGAAGAACCCAGAGAGTCCGCCTCCCACCATTCAAGTCCGAGGCCACTGAAGTCATCTGTGGCGTACCACAAGGATCCTCACTCAGCCCCACCCTCTTCAACGTATACATGAGCCCCCTCGCGGCCATCGCCCGCCAACACAACCTCAACATCATCTCTTACGCGGATGACACTCAACTAATCCTTTCTCTCACCAATGACCCCAGCACCGCCAAAACTAACCTACACGAAGGAATGAAAGAAGTTGCCGAATGGATGAAACAAAGCCGTCTGAAACTGAACTCAGATAAAACAGAAGTCCTCATCTTAGGTACATCCCCCTCTGCATGGGACGACTCCTGGTGGCCGGAAGCCCTCGGAAAAGCACCCATCCCGACAGACCACGCACGGAACCTAGGCGTCATCCTGGATTCTTCACTCTCAATGAACAGACAAGTCAGCGCCGTATCCTCTTCCTGCTTCAACATTCTTCGCATGCTCAGAAAAACATTTCGCTGGATCCCCACCGAAACAAGGAAAACAGTCACCCATGCTCTGGTCACGAGCCGACTGGACTACGGAAACACCCTCTACGCAGGCACTACCGCTAAACTCCAGAAGAAACTCCAACGAATCCAAAACGCCTCAGCCAGGATCATATTAGACATCCCACGCAACGAACACATCTCTGGTCACCTTAAAGACCTCCATTGGCTACCCGTCAATAAGAGGATCACTTTCCGTCTGCTAACCCACGCACACAAATCACTCTACGACATCGGACCAGAATGCCTCAACTCACGACTGTCCTTCTACACCCCCTCCCGCCAACTACGTTCTTCCAGCCAAGCCCTCGCCACGGTACCTCGCATCAACAAGACCACCATGGGAGGCCGATCCTTCTCATACCTGGCTGCTAAAACATGGAACTCACTCCCCGCTTACCTTCGCCTTACCCAGAACCACCTAGCATTCAGAAAGCAACTTAAAACGTGGATATTTGACAAGTAATCCTCCTCCCCTTTCTAAGCGCCTTGAGACCCTCTGGGTATGTAGTGCGCTATATAAATTCTCTGACTTGACTTGACTTGACTTCCAGGGGCCTAAACACAAGATTTGTGGAACAGTTAAAAGTGCATGAAAATGGCCAATTTACTCACTCTGAGGTCTCAAAAAGGGTTTCTTCACCCCGGGAAGTGAATTAAATACCATTTGGAGGCATTTAATGTTCAAGCAAAAACAGGTGGTTTTTGACAAAAGAGATAACACCCCCCCATTACGTCATGCTTCAGAAAGGTGAAAAATGGTCCGTTTTCAAATGTTTTATTTTTGAACGTCAGTTCACATTTGTAGATAGATCATCAGTTTAAGAGCTAAAATTAGCATGTTTAAAGTGATTTTCATGCTTCAAGGGGCCCTAAACACAAGATTTGTGGAACAGTTAAAAGTGCATGAAAATGGCCAATTTACTCACTCTGAGGTCTCAAAAAGGGTTTCTTCACCTCGGAAAGTGAATACCATTTGGAGGCATTTAATGTTCAAGCAAAAACAGGTGATTTTTGACAAAAGAGATAACACCCCCATTACGTCATGCTTCAGAAAGGTGAAAAATGGTCCGTTTTCAAATGTATTATTTTTGAACGTCAGTTCACATTTGTAGGTAGATCATCAGTTTAAGAGCTAAAATTAGCATGTTTAAAGTGATTATCATGCTTCCAGGGGCCTAGGAAGTGAATTAAATACCATTTGGAGGCATTTAATGTTCAAGCAAAAACCGGTGATTTTTGACAAAAGAGATAACACCCCCCCATTACGTCATGCTTCAGAAAGGTGAAAAATGGTCCGTTTTCAAATGTTTTATTTTTGAACGTCAGTTCACATTTGTAGGTAGATCATCAGTTTAAGAGCTAAAATTAGCATGTTTAAAGTGATTTTCATGCTTCCAGGGCCCCTAAACACAAGATTTGTGGAACAGTTAAAAGTGCATGAAAATGGCCAATTTACTCACTCTGAGGTCTCAAAAAGGGTTTCTTCACCCCGGGAAGTGAATTAAATACAATTTAGAGGCATTTAATGTTCAAGCAAAAACAGGTGATTTTTGACAAAAGAGATAACACCCCCCCATTACGTCATGCTTCAGAAAGGTGAAAAATGGTCCGTTTTCAAATGTTTTATTTTTGAACGTCAGTTCACATTTGTAGGTAGATCATCAGTTTAAGAGCTAAAATTAGCATGTTTAAAGTGATTTTCATGCTTCCAGGGCCCCTAAACACAAGATTTGTGGAACAGTTAAAAGTGCATGAAAATGGCCAATTTACTCACTCTGAGGTCTCAAAAAGGGTTTCTTCACCCCGGGAAGTGAATTAAATACAATTTGGAGGCATTTAATGTTCAAGCAAAAACAGGTGATTTTTGACAAAAGAGATAACACCCCCCATTACGTCATGCTTCAGAAAGGTGAAAAATGGTCCGTTTTCAAATTTATTATTTTTGAACGTCAGTTCACATTTGTAGGTAGATCATCAGTTTAAGAGCTAAAATTGGCATGTTTAAAGTGATTTTCATGCTTCCAGGGGCCCAGGAAGTCAATTAAATACCATTTGGAGGCATTTAATGTTCAAGCAAAAACAGATGATTTTTGACAAAAGAGATAACACCCCCCCATTACGTCATGCTTCAGAAAGGTGAAAAATGGTCCGTTTTCAAATGTTTTATTTTTGAACATCAGTTCACATTTGTAGGTAGATCATCAGTTTAAGAGCTAAAATTAGCATGTTTAAAGTGATTATCATGCTTCCAGGGGCCTGGGAAGTGAATTAAATACCATTTGGAGGCATTTAATGTTCAAGCAAAAACAGGTGATTTTTGACAAAAGAGATAACACCCCCCATTACGTCATGCTTCAGAAAGGTGAAAAATGGTCCGTTTTCAAATGTTTTATTTTTGAACGTCAGTTCACATTTGTAGGTAGATCATCAGTTTAAGAGCTAAAATTAGCATGTTTAAAGTGATTATCATGCTTCCAGGGGCCTAGGAAGTGAATTAAATACCATTTGGAGGCATTTAATGTTCAAGCAAAAACCGGTGATTTTTGACAAAAGAGATAACACCCCCCCCATTACGTCATGCTTCAGAAAGGTGAAAAATGGTCCGTTTTCAAATGTTTTATTTTTGAACGTCAGTTCACATTTGTAGGTAGATCATCAGTTTAAGAGCTAAAATTAGCATGTTTAAAATGATTTTCATGCTTCCAGGGCCCCTAAACACAAGATTTGTGGAACAGTTAAAAGTGCATGAAAATGGCCAATTTACTCACTCTGAGGTCTCAAAAAGGGTTTCTTCACCCCGGGAAGTGAATTAAATACAATTTGGAGGCATTTAATGTTCAAGCAAAAACAGGTGATTTTTGACAAAAGAGATAACACCCCCCCATTACGTCATGCTTCAGAAAGGAGAAAAATGGTCCGTTTTCAAATGTATTATCTTTGAACGTCAGTTCACATTTGTAGGTAGATCATCAGTTTAAGAGCTAAAATTAGCATGTTTAAAGTGATTTTCATGCTTCCAGGGGCCCAGGAAGTCAATTAAATACCATTTGGAGGCATTTAATGTTCAAGCAAAAAAAGGTGATTTTTGACAAAAGAGATAACACGCCCCCCATTACGTCATGCTTCAGAAAGGTGAAAAATGGTCTGTTTTCAAATGTTTTATTTTTGAACGTCAGTTCACATTTGTAGGTAGATCATCAGTTTAAGAGCTAAAATGTGCATGTTTGAAGTGATTTTCATGCTTCCAGGGGCACGGGAAGTGAATTAAATACCATTTGGAGGCATTTAATGTTCAAGCAAAAACAGGTGATTTTTGACAAAAGAGATAACACCCCCCATTACGTCATGCTTCAGAAAGGTGAAAAATGGTCAGTTTTCAAATGTTTTATTTTTGAACGTTAGTTCACATTTGTAGGTAGATCATCAGTTTAAGAGCTAAAATTAGCATGTTTAAAGTGATTTTCATGCTTCCAGGGGCCCTAAACACAAGATTTGTGGAACAGTTAAAAGTGCATGAAAATGGCCAATTTTCTCACTCTGAGGTCTCAAAAAGGGTTTCTTCACCCCGGGAAGTGAATTAAATACCATTTGGAGGCATTTAATGTTCAAGCAAAAACAGGTGATTTTTGACAAAAGAGATAACACCCCCCCATTACGTCATGCTTCAGAAAGGTGAAAAATGGTCCTTTTTCAAATGTTTTATTTTTGAACGTCAGATCACATTTGTAGGTAGATCATCAGTTTAAGAGCTAAAATTAGCATGTTTAAAGTGATTATCATGCTTCCAGGGGCCTGGGAAGTGAATTAAATACCATTTGGAGGCATTTAATGTTCAAGCAAAAACAGGTGATTTTTGACAAAAGAGATAACACCCCCCTATTACGTCATGCTTCAGAGAGGTGAAAAATGGTCCATTTTCAAATGTTTTATTTTTGAACGTCAGTTCACATTTGTAGGTAGATCATCAGTTTAAGAGCTAAAATTAGCATGTTTAAAGTGATTTTCATGCTTCCAGGGCCCCTAAACACAAGATTTGTGGAACCGTTAAAAGTGCATGAAAATGGCCAATTTACTCACTCTGAGGTCTC
Source organism: Lissotriton helveticus (assembly GCF_964261635.1). Lineage (NCBI taxonomy): Eukaryota > Metazoa > Chordata > Amphibia > Caudata > Salamandridae > Lissotriton > Lissotriton helveticus. The sequence continues at coordinate 516,149,622 of NC_136071.1, forward strand.
AAAAAGGGTTTCTTCACCCCGGGAAGTGAATTAAATACAATTTGGAGGCATTTAATGTTCAAGCAAAAACAGGTGATTTTTGACAAAAGAGATAACACCCCCCCATTACGTCATGCTTCAGAAAGGTGAAAAATGGTCCGTTTTCAAATGTATTATTTTTGAACGTCAGTTCACATTTGTAGGTAGATCATCAGTTTAAGAGCTAAAATTAGCATGTTTAAAGTGATTTTCATGCTTCCAGGGGCCCGGGAAGTGAATTAAATACCATTTGGAGGCATTTAATGTTCAAGCAAAAAAAGGTGATTTTTGACAAAAGAGATAACACCCCCCCATTACGTCATGCTTCAGAAAGGTGAAAAATGGTCCGTTTTCAAATGTTTTATTTTTGAACATCAGTTCACATTTGTAGGTAGATCATCAGTTTAAGAGCTAAAATTAGCATGTTTAAAGTGATTTTCATGCTTCCAGGGGCCTAAACACAAGATTTGTGGAACAGTTAAAAGTGCATGAAAATGGCCAATTTACTCACTCTGAGGTCTCAAAAAGGGTTTCTTCACCCCGGGAAGTGAATTAAATACCATTTGGAGGCATTTAATGTTCAAGCAAAAACAGGTGGTTTTTGACAAAAGAGATAACACCCCCCCATTACGTCATGCTTCAGAAAGGTGAAAAATGGTCCGTTTTCAAATGTTTTATTTTTGAACGTCAGTTCACATTTGTAGGTAGATCATCAGTTTAAGAGCTAAAATTAGCATGTTTAAAGTGATTTTCATGCTTCAAGGGGCCCTAAACACAAGATTTGTGGAACAGTTAAAAGTGCATGAAAATGGCCAATTTACTCACTCTGAGGTCTCAAAAAGGGTTTCTTCACCTCGGAAAGTGAATACCATTTGGAGGCATTTAATGTTCAAGCAAAAACAGGTGATTTTTGACAAAAGAGATAACACCCCCATTACGTCATGCTTCAGAAAGGTGAAAAATGGTCCGTTTTCAAATGTATTATTTTTGAACGTCAGTTCACATTTGTAGGTAGATCATCAGTTTAAGAGCTAAAATTAGCATGTTTAAAGTGATTATCATGCTTCCAGGGGCCTGGGAAGTGAATTAAATACCATTTGGAGGCATTTAATGTTCAAGCAAAAACAGGTGATTTTTGACAAAAGAGATAACACCCCCCCATTACGTCATGCTTCAGAAAGGTGAAAAATGATCCGTTTTCAAATGTTTTATTTTTGAACGTCAGTTCACATTTGTAGGTAGATCATCAGTTTAAGAGCTAAAATTAGCATGTTTAAAGTGATTATCATGCTTCCAGGGGCCTAGGAAGTGAATTAAATACCATTTGGAGGCATTTAATGTTCAAGCAAAAACCGGTGATTTTTGACAAAAGAGATAACACCCCCCCATTACGTCATGCTTCAGAAAGGTGAAAAATGGTCCGTTTTCAAATGTTTTATTTTTGAACGTCAGTTCACATTTGTAGGTAGATCATCAGTTTAAGAGCTAAAATTAGCATGTTTAAAGTGATTTTCATGCTTCCAGGGCCCCTAAACACAAGATTTGTGGAACAGTTAAAAGTGCATGAAAATGGCCAATTTACTCACTCTGAGGTCTCAAAAAGGGTTTCTTCACCCCGGGAAGTGAATTAAATACAATTTAGAGGCATTTAATGTTCAAGCAAAAACAGGTGATTTTTGACAAAAGAGATAACACCCCCCCATTACGTCATGCTTCAGAAAGGTGAAAAATGGTCCGTTTTCAAATGTTTTATTTTTGAACGTCAGTTCACATTTGTAGGTAGATCATCAGTTTAAGAGCTAAAATTAGCATGTTTAAAGTGATTTTCATGCTTCCAGGGCCCCTAAACACAAGATTTGTGGAACAGTTAAAAGTGCATGAAAATGGCCAATTTACTCACTCTGAGGTCTCAAAAAGGGTTTCTTCACCCCGGGAAGTGAATTAAATACAATTTGGAGGCATTTAATGTTCAAGCAAAAACAGGTGATTTTTGACAAAAGAGATAACACCCCCCATTACGTCATGCTTCAGAAAGGTGAAAAATGGTCCGTTTTCAAATTTATTATTTTTGAACGTCAGTTCACATTTGTAGGTAGATCATCAGTTTAAGAGCTAAAATTGGCATGTTTAAAGTGATTTTCATGCTTCCAGGGGCCCAGGAAGTCAATTAAATACCATTTGGAGGCATTTAATGTTCAAGCAAAAACAGATGATTTTTGACAAAGGAGATAACACCCCCCCATTACGTCATGCTTCAGAAAGGTGAAAAATGGTCCGTTTTCAAATGTTTTATTTTTGAACATCAGTTCACATTTGTAGGTAGATCATCAGTTTAAGAGCTAAAATTAGCATGTTTAAAGTGATTATCATGCTTCCAGGGGCCTGGGAAGTGAATTAAATACCATTTGGAGGCATTTAATGTTCAAGCAAAAACAGGTGATTTTTGACAAAAGAGATAACACCCCCCATTACGTCATGCTTCAGAAAGGTGAAAAATGGTCCGTTTTCAAATGTTTTATTTTTGAACGTCAGTTCACATTTGTAGGTAGATCATCAGTTTAAGAGCTAAAATTAGCATGTTTAAAGTGATTATCATGCTTCCAGGGGCCTAGGAAGTGAATTAAATACCATTTGGAGGCATTTAATGTTCAAGCAAAAACCGGTGATTTTTGACAAAAGAGATAACACCCCCCCCATTACGTCATGCTTCAGAAAGGTGAAAAATGGTCCGTTTTCAAATGTTTTATTTTTGAACGTCAGTTCACATTTGTAGGTAGATCATCAGTTTAAGAGCTAAAATTAGCATGTTTAAAATGATTTTCATGCTTCCAGGGCCCCTAAACACAAGATTTGTGGAACAGTTAAAAGTGCATGAAAATGGCCAATTTACTCACTCTGAGGTCTCAAAAAGGGTTTCTTCACCCCGGGAAGTGAATTAAATACAATTTGGAGGCATTTAATGTTCAAGCAAAAACAGGTGATTTTTGACAAAAGAGATAACACCCCCCCATTACGTCATGCTTCAGAAAGGAGAAAAATGGTCCGTTTTCAAATGTATTATCTTTGAACGTCAGTTCACATTTGTAGGTAGATCATCAGTTTAAGAGCTAAAATTAGCATGTTTAAAGTGATTTTCATGCTTCCAGGGGCCCAGGAAGTCAATTAAATACCATTTGGAGGCATTTAATGTTCAAGCAAAAAAAGGTGATTTTTGACAAAAGAGATAACACGCCCCCCATTACGTCATGCTTCAGAAAGGTGAAAAATGGTCTGTTTTCAAATGTTTTATTTTTGAACGTCAGTTCACATTTGTAGGTAGATCATCAGTTTAAGAGCTAAAATTAGCATGTTTAAAGTGATTTTCATGCTTCCAGGGGCCCTAAACACAAGATTTGTGGAACAGTTAAAAGTGCATGAAAATGGCCAATTTTCTCACTCTGAGGTCTCAAAAAGGGTTTCTTCACCCCGGGAAGTGAATTAAATACCATTTGGAGGCATTTAATGTTCAAGCAAAAACAGGTGATTTTTGACAAAAGAGATAACACCCCCCCATTACGTCATGCTTCAGAAAGGTGAAAAATGGTCCTTTTTCAAATGTTTTATTTTTGAACGTCAGATCACATTTGTAGGTAGATCATCAGTTTAAGAGCTAAAATTAGCATGTTTAAAGTGATTATCATGCTTCCAGGGGCCTGGGAAGTGAATTAAATACCATTTGGAGGCATTTAATGTTCAAGCAAAAACAGGTGATTTTTGACAAAAGAGATAACACCCCCCTATTACGTCATGCTTCAGAGAGGTGAAAAATGGTCCATTTTCAAATGTTTTATTTTTGAACGTCAGTTCACATTTGTAGGTAGATCATCAGTTTAAGAGCTAAAATTAGCATGTTTAAAGTGATTTTCATGCTTCCAGGGCCCCTAAACACAAGATTTGTGGAACCGTTAAAAGTGCATGAAAATGGCCAATTTACTCACTCTGAGGTCTCAAAAAGGGTTTCTTCACCCCGGGAAGTGAATTAAATACAATTTGGAGGCATTTAATGTTCAAGCAAAAACAGGTGATTTTTGACAAAAGAGATAACACCCCCCCATTACGTCATGCTTCAGAAAGGTGAAAAATGGTCCGTTTTCAAATGTATTATTTTTGAAAGTCAGTTCACATTTGTAGGTAGATCATCAGTTTAAGAGCTAAAATTAGCATGTTTAAAGTGATTTTCATGCTTCCAGGGGCCCGGGAAGTGAATTAAATACCATTTGGAGGCATTTAATGTTCAAGCAAAAAAAGGTGATTTTTGACAAAAGAGATAACACCCCCCCATTACGTCATGCTTCAGAAAGGTGAAAAATGGTCCGTTTTCAAATGTTTTATTTTTGAACATCAGTTCACATTTGTAGGTAGATCATCAGTTTAAGAGCTAAAATTAGCATGTTTAAAGTGATTTTCATGCTTCCAGGGGCCTAAACACAAGATTTGTGGAACAGTTAAAAGTGCATGAAAATGGCCAATTTACTCACTCTGAGGTCTCAAAAAGGGTTTCTTCACCCCGGGAAGTGAATTAAATACCATTTGGAGGCATTTAATGTTCAAGCAAAAACAGGTGGTTTTTGACAAAAGAGATAACACCCCCCCATTACGTCATGCTTCAGAAAGGTGAAAAATGGTCCGTTTTCAAATGTTTTATTTTTGAACGTCAGTTCACATTTGTAGGTAGATCATCAGTTTAAGAGCTAAAATTAGCATGTTTAAAGTGATTTTCATGCTTCAAGGGGCCCTAAACACAAGATTTGTGGAACAGTTAAAAGTGCATGAAAATGGCCAATTTACTCACTCTGAGGTCTCAAAAAGGGTTTCTTCACCTCGGAAAGTGAATACCATTTGGAGGCATTTAATGTTCAAGCAAAAACAGGTGATTTTTGACAAAAGAGAAAACACCCCCCATTACGTCATGCTTCAGAAAGGTGAAAAATGGTCCGTTTTCAAATGTATTATTTTTGAACGTCAGTTCACATTTGTAGGTAGATCATCAGTTTAAGAGCTAAAATTAGCATGTTTAAAGTGATTTTCATGCTTCCAGGGGCCCAGGAAGTCAATTAAATACCATTTGGAGGCATTTAATGTTCAAGCAAAAACAGGTGATTTTTGACAAAAGAGATAACACCCCCCCATTACGTCATGCTTCAGAAAGGTGAAAAATGGTCTGTTTTCAAATGTTTTATTTTTGAACGTCAGTTCACATTTGTAGGTAGATCATCAGTTTAAGAGCTAAAATTAGCATGTTTAAAGTGATTATCATGCTTCCAGGGGCCTGGGAAGTGAATTAAATACCATTTGGAGGCATTTAATGTTCAAGCAAAAACAGGTGATTTTTGACAAAAGAGATAACACCCCCCCCATTACGTCATGCTTCAGAAAGGTGAAAAATGGTCCGTTTTCAAATGTTTTATTTTTGAACGTCAGTTCACATTTGTAGGTAGATCATCAGTTTAAGAGCTAAAATTAGCATGTTTAAAGTGATTATCATGCTTCCAGGGGCCTAGGAAGTGAATTAAATACCATTTGGAGGCATTTAATGTTCAAGCAAAAACCGGTGATTTTTGACAAAAGAGATAACACCCCCCCATTACGTCATGCTTCAGAAAGGTGAAAAATGGTCCGTTTTCAAATGTTTTATTTTTGAACGTCAGTTCACATTTGTAGGTAGATCATCAGTTTAAGAGCTAAAATTAGCATGTTTAAAGTGATTTTCATGCTTCCAGGGCCCCTAAACACAAGATTTGTGGAACAGTTAAAAGTGCATGAAAATGGCCAATTTACTCACTCTGAGGTCTCAAAAAGGGTTTCTTCACCCCGGGAAGTGAATTAAATACAATTTGGAGGCATTTAATGTTCAAGCAAAAACAGGTGATTTTTGACAAAAGAGATAACACCCCCCCATTACGTCATGCTTCAGAAAGGTGAAAAATGGTCCATTTTCAAATGTTTTATTTTTGAACGTCAGTTCACATTTGTAGGTAGATCATCAGTTTAAGAGCTAAAATTAGCATGTTTAAAGTGATTTTCATGCTTCCAGGGCCCCTAAACACAAGATTTGTGAAACAGTTAAAAGTGCATGAAAATGGCCAATTTACTCACTCTGAGGTCTCAAAAAGGGTTTCTTCACCCCGGGAAGTGAATTAAATACAATTTGGAGGCATTTAATGTTCAAGCAAAAACAGGTGATTTTTGACAAAAGAGATAACACCCCCCATTACGTCATGCTTCAGAAAGGTGAAAAATGGTCCGTTTTCAAATTTATTATTTTTGAACGTCAGTTCACATTTGTAGGTAGATCATCAGTTTAAGAGCTAAAATTAGCATGTTTAAAGTGATTTTCATGCTTCCAGGGGCCCAGGAAGTCAATTAAATACCATTTGGAGGCATTTAATGTTCAAGCAAAAACAGGTGATTTTTGACAAAAGAGATAACACCCCCCCATTACGTCATGCTTCAGAAAGGTGAAAAATGGTCCGTTTTCAAATGTTTTATTTTTGAACGTCAGTTCACATTTGTAGGTAGATCATCAGTTTAAGAGCTAAAATTAGCATGTTTAAAGTGATTATCATGCTTCCAGGGGCCTGGGAAGTGAATTAAATACCATTTGGAGGCATTTAATGTTCAAGCAAAAACAGTTGATTTTTGACAAAAGAGATAACACCCCCCCATTACGTCATGCTTCAGAAAGGTGAAAAATGGTCCGTTTTCAAATGTTTTATTTTTGAACATCAGTTCACATTTGTAGGTAGATCATCAGTTTAAGAGCTAAAATTAGCATGTTTAAAGTGATTATCATGCTTCCAGGGGCCTGGGAAGTGAATTAAATACCATTTGGAGGCATTTAATGTTCAAGCAAAAACAGGTGATTTTTGACAAAAGAGATAACACCCCCCATTACGTCATGCTTCAGAAAGGTAAAAAATGGTCCGTTTTCAAATGTTTTATTTTTGAACGTCAGTTCACATTTGTAGGTAGATCATCAGTTTAAGAGCTAAAATTAGCATGTTTAAAGTGATTATCATGCTTCCAGGGGCCTAGGAAGTGAATTAAATACCATTTGGAGGCATTTAATGTTCAAGCAAAAACCGGTGATTTTTGACAAAAGAGATAACACCCCCCCATTACGTCATGCTTCAGAAAGGTGAAAAATGGTCCGTTTTCAAATGTTTTATTTTTGAACGTCAGTTCACATTTGTAGGTAGATCATCAGTTTAAGAGCTAAAATTAGCATGTTTAAAATGATTTTCATGCTTCCAGGGCCCCTAAACACAAGATTTGTGGAACAGTTAAAAGTGCATGAAAATGGCCAATTTACTCACTCTGAGGTCTCAAAAAGGGTTTCTTCACCCCGGGAAGTGAATTAAATACAATTTGGAGGCATTTAATGTTCAAGCAAAAACAGGTGATTTTTGACAAAAGAGATAACACCCCCCCATTACGTCATGCTTCAGAAAGGAGAAAAATGGTCCGTTTTCAAATGTATTATCTTTGAACGTCAGTTCACATTTGTAGGTAGATCATCAGTTTAAGAGCTAAAATTAGCATGTTTAAAGTGATTTTCATGCTTCCAGGGGCCCAGGAAGTCAATTAAATACCATTTGGAGGCATTTAATGTTCAAGCAAAAAAAGGTGATTTTTGACAAAAGAGATAACACGCCCCCCATTACGTCATGCTTCAGAAAGGTGAAAAATGGTCCGTTTTCAAATGTTTTATTTTTGAACGTCAGTTCACATTTGTAGGTAGATCATCAGTTTAAGAGCTAAAATGTGCATGTTTGAAGTGATTTTCATGCTTCCAGGGGCACGGGAAGTGAATTAAATACCATTTGGAGGCATTTAATGTTCAAGCAAAAACAGGTGATTTTTGACAAAAGAGATAACACCCCCCATTACGTCATGCTTCAGAAAGGTGAAAAATGGTCAGTTTTCAAATGTTTTATTTTTGAACGTTAGTTCACATTTGTAGGTAGATCATCAGTTTAAGAGCTAAAATTAGCATGTTTAAAGTGATTTTCATGCTTCCAGGGGCCCTAAACACAAGATTTGTGGAACAGTTAAAAGTGCATGAAAATGGCCAATTTTCTCACTCTGAGGTCTCAAAAAGGGTTTCTTCACCCCGGGAAGTGAATTAAATACCATTTGGAGGCATTTAATGTTCAAGCAAAAACAGGTGATTTTTGACAAAAGAGATAACACCCCCCCATTACGTCATGCTTCAGAAAGGTGAAAAATGGTCCTTTTTCAAATGTTTTATTTTTGAACGTCAGATCACATTTGTAGGTAGATCATCAGTTTAAGAGCTAAAATTAGCATGTTTAAAGTGATTATCATGCTTCCAGGGGCCTGGGAAGTGAATTAAATACCATTTGGAGGCATTTAATGTTCAAGCAAAAACAGGTGATTTTTGACAAAAGAGATAACACCCCCCTATTACGTCATGCTTCAGAGAGGTGAAAAATGGTCCATTTTCAAATGTTTTATTTTTGAACGTCAGTTCACATTTGTAGGTAGATCATCAGTTTAAGAGCTAAAATTAGCATGTTTAAAGTGATTTTCATGCTTCCAGGGCCCCTAAACACAAGATTTGTGGAACCTTTAAAAGTGCATGAAAATGGGCAATTTACTCACTCTGAGGTCTCAAAAAGGGTTTCTTCACCCCGGGAAGTGAATTAAATACAATTTGGAGGCATTTAATGTTCAAGCAAAAACAGGTGATTTTTGACAAAAGAGATAACACCCCCCCATTACGTCATGCTTCAGAAAGGTGAAAAATGGTCCGTTTTCAAATGTATTATTTTTGAACGTCAGTTCACATTTGTAGGTAGATCATCAGTTTAAGAGCTAAAATTAGCATGTTTAAAGTGATTTTCATGCTTCCAGGGGCCCGGGAAGTGAATTAAATACCATTTGGAGGCATTTAATGTTCAAGCAAAAAAAGGTGATTTTTGACAAAAGAGATAACACCCCCCCATTACGTCATGCTTCAGAAAGGTGAAAAATGGTCCGTTTTCAAATGTTTTATTTTTGAACGTCAGTTCACATTTGTAGGTAGATCATCAGTTTAAGAGCTAAAATTAGCATGTTTAAAGTGATTTTCATGCTTCCAGGGGCCTAAACACAAGATTTGTGGAACAGTTAAAAGTGCATGAAAATGGCCAATTTACTCACTCTGAGGTCTCAAAAAGGGTTTCTTCACCCCGGGAAGTGAATTAAATACCATTTGGAGGCATTTAATGTTCAAGCAAAAACAGGTGGTTTTTGACAAAAGAGATAACACCCCCCCATTACGTCATGCTTCAGAAAGGTGAAAAATGGTCCGTTTTCAAATGTTTTATTTTTGAACGTCAGTTCACATTTGTAGGTAGATCATCAGTTTAAGAGCTAAAATTAGCATGTTTAAAGTGATTTTCATGCTTCAAGGGGCCCTAAACACAAGATTTGTGGAACAGTTAAAAGTGCATGAAAATGGCCAATTTACTCACTCTGAGGTCTCAAAAAGGGTTTCTTCACCTCGGAAAGTGAATACCATTTGGAGGCATTTAATGTTCAAGCAAAAACAGGTGATTTTTGACAAAAGAGAAAACACCCCCCATTACGTCATGCTTCAGAAAGGTGAAAAATGGTCAGTTTTCAAATGTATTATTTTTGAACGTCAGTTCACATTTGTAGGTAGATCATCAGTTTAAGAGCTAAAATTAGCATGTTTAAAGTGATTTTCTTGCTTCCAGGGGCCCAGGAAGTCAATTAAATACCATTTGGAGGCATTTAATGTTCAAGCAAAAACAGGTGATTTTTGACAAAAGAGATAACACTCCCCCATTACGTCATGCTTCAGAAAGGTGAAAAATGGTCCGTTTTCAAATGTTTTATTTTTGAACGTCAGTTCACATTTGTAGGTAGATCATCAGTTTAAGAGCTAAAATTAGCATGTTTAAAGTGATTATCATGCTTCCAGGGGCCTGGGAAGTGAATTAAATACCATTTGGAGGCATTTAATGTTCAAGCAAAAACAGGTGATTTTTGACAAAAGAGATAACACCCCCCCATTACGTCATGCTTCAGAAAGGTGAAAAATGGTCCGTTTTCAAATGTTTTATTTTTGAACGTCAGTTCACATTTGTAGGTAGATCATCAGTTTAAGAGCTAAAATTAGCATGTTTAAAGTGATTTTCATGCTTCCAGGGCCCCTAAACACAATATTTGTGGAACAGTTAAAAGTGCATGAAAATGGCCAATTTACTCACTCTGAGGTCTCAAAAAGGGTTTCTTCACCCCGGGAAGTGAATTAAATACAATTTGGAGGCATTTAATGTTCAAGCAAAAACAGGTGATTTTTGACAAAAGAGATAACACCCCCCATTACGTCATGCTTCAGAAAGGTGAAAAATGGTCCGTTTTCAAATGTTTTATTTTTGAACGTCAGTTCACATTTGTAGGTAGATCATCAGTTTAAGAGCTAAAATTAGCATGTTTAAAGTGATTTTCATGCTTCCAGGGCCCCTAAACACAAGATTTGTGGAACAGTTAAAAGTGCATGAAAATGGCCAATTTACTCACTCTGAGGTCTCAAAAAGGGTTTCTTCACCCCGGGAAGTGAATTAAATACAATTTGGAGGCATTTAATGTTCAAGCAAAAACAGGTGATTTTTGACAAAAGAGATAACCATTACGTCATGCTTCAGAAAGGTGAAAAATGGTCCGTTTTCAAATTTATTATTTTTGAACGTCAGTTCACATTTGTAGGTAGATCATCAGTTTAAGAGCTAAAATTAGCATGTTTAAAGTGATTTTCATGCTTCCAGGGGCCCAGGAAGTCAATTAAATACCATTTGGAGGCATTTAATGTTCAAGCAAAAACAGGTGATTTTTGACAAAAGAGATAACACCCCCCCATTACGTCATGCTTCAGAAAGGTGAAAAATGGTCCGTTTTCAAATGTTTTATTTTTGAACGTCAGTTCACATTTGTAGGTAGATCATCAGTTTAAGAGCTAAAATTAGCATGTTTAAAGTGATTATCATGCTTTCAGGGGCCTGGGAAGTGAATTAAATACCATTTGGAGGCATTTAATGTTCAAGCAAAAACAGGTGATTTTTGACAAAAGAGATAACACCCCCCCATTACGTCATGCTTCAGAAAGGTGAAAAATGGTCCGTTTTCAAATGTTTTATTCTTGAACGTCAGTTCACATTTGTGAGTAGATCATCAGTTTAAGAGCTAAAATTAGCATGTTTAAAGTGATTATCATGCTTCCAGGGGCCTAGGAAGTGAATTAAATACCATTTGGAGGCATTTAATGTTCAAGCAAAAACCGGTGATTTTTGACAAAAGAGATAACACCCCCCCCATTACGTCATGCTTCAGAAAGGTGAAAAATGGTCCGTTTTCAAATGTTTTATTTTTGAACGTCAGTTCACATTTGTAGGTAGATCATCAGTTTAAGAGCTAAAATGTGCATGTTTGAAGTGATTTTCATGCTTCCAGGGGCACGGGAAGTGAATTAAATACCATTTGGAGGCATTTAATGTTCAAGCAAAAACAGGTGATTTTTGACAAAAGAGATAACACCCCCCATTACGTCATGCTTCAGAAAGGTGAAAAATGGTCAGTTTTCAAATGTTTTATTTTTGAACGTTAGTTCACATTTGTAGGTAGATCATCAGTTTAAGAGCTAAAATTAGCATGTTTAAAGTGATTTTCATGCTTCCAGGGGCCCTAAACACAAGATTTGTGGAACAGTTAAAAGTGCATGAAAATGGCCAATTTTCTCACTCTGAGGTCTCAAAAAGGGTTTCTTCACCCCGGGAAGTGAATTAAATACCATTTGGAGGCATTTAATGTTCAAGCAAAAACAGGTGATTTTTGACAAAAGAGATAACACCCCCCCATTACGTCATGCTTCAGAAAGGTGAAAAATGGTCCTTTTTCAAATGTTTTATTTTTGAACGTCAGATCACATTTGTAGGTAGATCATCAGTTTAAGAGCTAAAATTAGCATGTTTAAAGTGATTATCATGCTTCCAGGGGCCTGGGAAGTGAATTAAATACCATTTGGAGGCATTTAATGTTCAAGCAAAAACAGGTGATTTTTGACAAAAGATATAACACCCCCCTATTACGTCATGCTTCAGAGAGGTGAAAAATGGTCCATTTTCAAATGTTTTATTTTTGAACGTCAGTTCACATTTGTAGGTAGATCATCAGTTTAAGAGCTCAAATTAGCATGTTTAAAGTGATTTTCATGCTTCCAGGGCCCCTAAACACAAGATTTGTGGAACCGTTAAAAGTGCATGAAAATGGGCAATTTACTCACTCTGAGGTCTCAAAAAGGGTTTCTTCACCCCGGGAAGTGAATTAAATACCATTTGGAGGCATTTAATGTTCAAGCAAAAACAGGTGGTTTTTGACAAAAGAGATAACACCCCCCCATTACGTCATGCTTCAGAAAGGTGAAAAATGGTCCGTTTTCAAATGTTTTATTTTTGAACGTCAGTTCACATTTGTAGGTAGATCATCAGTTTAAGAGCTAAAATTAGCATGTTTAAAGTGATTTTCATGCTTCAAGGGGCCCTAAACACAAGATTTGTGGAACAGTTAAAAGTGCATGAAAATGGCCAATTTACTCACTCTGAGGTCTCAAAAAGGGTTTCTTCACCTCGGAAAGTGAATACCATTTGGAGGCATTTAATGTTCAAGCAAAAACAGGTGATTTTTGACAAAAGAGATAACACCCCCCCATTACGTCATGCTTCAGAAAGGTGAAAAATGGTCCGTTTTCAAATGTTTTATTCTTGAACGTCAGTTCACATTTGTAGGTAGATCATCAGTTTAAGAGCTAAAATTAGCATGTTTAAAGTGATTATCATGCTTCCAGGGGCCTAGGAAGTGAATTAAATACCATTTGGAGGCATTTAATGTTCAAGCAAAAACCGGTGATTTTTGACAAAAGAGATAACACCCCCCCCATTACGTCATGCTTCAGAAAGGTGAAAAATGGTCCGTTTTCAAATGTTTTATTTTTGAACGTCAGTTCACATTTGTAGGTAGATCATCAGTTTAAGAGCTAAAATGTGCATGTTTGAAGTGATTTTCATGCTTCCAGGGGCACGGGAAGTGAATTAAATACCATTTGGAGGCATTTAATGTTCAAGCAAAAACAGGTGATTTTTGACAAAAGAGATAACACCCCCCATTACGTCATGCTTCAGAAAGGTGAAAAATGGTCAGTTTTCAAATGTTTTATTTTTGAACGTTAGTTCACATTTGTAGGTAGATCATCAGTTTAAGAGCTAAAATTAGCATGTTTAAAGTGATTTTCATGCTTCCAGGGGCCCTAAACACAAGATTTGTGGAACAGTTAAAAGTGCATGAAAATGGCCAATTTTCTCACTCTGAGGTCTCAAAAAGGGTTTCTTCACCCCGGGAAGTGAATTAAATACCATTTGGAGGCATTTAATGGTCAAGCAAAAACAGGTGATTTTTGACAAAAGAGATAACACCCCCCCATTACGTCATGCTTCAGAAAGGTGAAAAATGGTCCTTTTTCAAATGTTTTATTTTTGAACGTCAGATCACATTTGTAGGTAGATCATCAGTTTAAGAGCTAAAATTAGCATGTTTAAAGTGATTATCATGCTTCCAGGGGCCTGGGAAGTGAATTAAATACCATTTGGAGGCATTTAATGTTCAAGCAAAAACAGGTGATTTTTGACAAAAGAGATAACACCCCCCTATTACGTCATGCTTCAGAGAGGTGAAAAATGGTCCATTTTCAAATGTTTTATTTTTGAACGTCAGTTCACATTTGTAGGTAGATCATCAGTTTAAGAGCTAAAATTAGCATGTTTAAAGTGATTTTCATGCTTCCAGGGCCCCTAAACACAAGATTTGTGGAACCGTTAAAAGTGCATGAAAATGGGCAATTTACTCACTCTGAGGTCTCAAAAAGGGTTTCTTCACCCCGGGAAGTGAATTAAATACCATTTGGAGGCATTTAATGTTCAAGCAAAAACAGGTGGTTTTTGACAAAAGAGATAACACCCCCCCATTACGTCATGCTTCAGAAAGGTGAAAAATGGTCCGTTTTCAAATGTTTTATTTTTGAACGTCAGTTCACATTTGTAGGTAGATCATCAGTTTAAGAGCTAAAATTAGCATGTTTAAAGTGATTTTCATGCTTCAAGGGGCCCTAAACACAAGATTTGTGGAACAGTTAAAAGTGCATGAAAATGGCCAATTTACTCACTCTGAGGTCTCAAAAAGGGTTTCTTCACCTCGGAAAGTGAATACCATTTGGAGGCATTTAATGTTCAAGCAAAAACAGGTGATTTTTGACAAAAGAGAAAACACCCCCCATTACGTCATGCTTCAGAAAGGTGAAAAATGGTCCGTTTTCAAATGTATTATTTTTGAACGTCAGTTCACATTTGTAGGTAGATCATCAGTTTAAGAGCTAAAATTAGCATGTTTAAAGTGATTTTCATGCTTCCAGGGGCCCAGGAAGTCAATTAAATACCATTTGGAGGCATTTAATGTTCAAGCAAAAACAGGTGATTTTTGACAAAAGAGATAACACCCCCCCATTACGTCATGCTTCAGAAAGGTGAAAAATGGTCCGTTTTCAAATGTTTTATTTTTGAACGTCAGTTCACATTTGTAGGTAGATTATCAGTTTAAGAGCTAAAATTAGCATGTTTAAAGTGATTATCATGCTTCCAGGGGCCTGGGAAGTGAATTAAATACCATTTGGAGGCATTTAATGTTCAAGCAAAAACAGGTGATTTTTGACAAAAGAGATAACACCCCCCCATTACGTCATGCTTCAGAAAGGTGAAAAATGGTCCGTTTTCAAATGTTTTATTTTTGAACGTCAGTTCACATTTGTAGGTAGATCATCAGTTTAAGAGCTAAAATTAGCATGTTTAAAGTCATTCTCATGCTTCCAGGGCCCCTAAACACAAGATTTGTGGAACAGTTAAAAGTGCATGAAAATGGCCAATTTACTCACTCTGAGGTCTCAAAAAGGGTTTCTTCACCCCGGGAAGTGAATTAAATACAATTTGGAGGCATTTAATGTTCAAGCAAAAACAGGTGATTTTTGACAAAAGAGATAACACCCCCCATTACGTCATGCTTCAGAAAGGTGAAAAATGGTCCGTTTTCAAATGTTTTATTTTTGAACGTCAGTTCACATTTGTAGGTAGATCATCAGTTTAAGAGCTAAAATTAGCATGTTTAAAGTGATTTTCATGCTTCCAGGGCCCCTAAACACAAGATTTGTGGAACAGTTAAAAGTGCATGAAAATGGCCAATTTACTCACTCTGAGGTCTCAAAAAGGGTTTCTTCACCCCGGGAAGTGAATTAAATACAATTTGGAGGCATTTAATGTTCAAGCAAAAACAGGTGATTTTTGACAAAAGAGATAACACCCCCCATTACGTCATGCTTCAGAAAGGTGAAAAAAGGTCCGTTTTCAAATTTATTATTTTTGAACGTCAGTTCACATTTGTAGGTAGATCATCAGTTTAAGAGCTAAAATTAGCATGTTTAAAGTGATTTTCATGCTTCCAGGGGCCCAGGAAGTCAATTAAATACCATTTGGAGGCATTTAATGTTCAAGCAAAAACAGGTGATTTTTGACAAAAGAGATAACACCCCCCCATTACGTCATGCTTCAGAAAGGTGAAAAATGGTCCGTTTTCAAATGTTTTATTTTTGAACGTCAGTTCACATTTGTAGGTAGATCATCAGTTTAAGAGCTAAAATTAGCATGTTTAAAGTGATTATCATGCTTCCAGGGGCCTGGGAAGTGAATTAAATACCATTTGGAGGCATTTAATGTTCAAGCAAAAACAGGTGATTTTTGACAAAAGAGATAACACCCCCCCATTACGTCATGCTTCAGAAAGGTGACAAATGGTCCGTTTTCCAATGTTTTATTTTTGAACATCAGTTCACATTTGTAGGTAGATCACCAGTTTAAGAGCTAAAATTAGCATGTTTAAAGTGATTATCATGCTTCCAGGGGCCTGGGAAGTGAATTAAATACCATTTGGAGGCATTTAATGTTCAAGCAAAAACAGGTGATTTTTGACAAAAGAGATAACACCCCCCCATTACGTCATGCTTCAGAAAGGTGAAAAATGGTCCGTTTTCAAATGTTTTATTTTTGAACGTCAGTTCACATTTGTAGGTAGATCATCAGTTTAAGAGCTAAAATTAGCATGTTTAAAGTGATTATCATGCTTCCAGGGGCCTAGGAAGTGAATTAAATACCATTTGGAGGCATTTAATGTTCAAGCAAAAACCGGTGATTTTTGACAAAAGAGATAACACCCCCCCCATTACGTCATGCTTCAGAAAGGTGAAAAATGGTCCGTTTTCAAATGTTTTATTTTTGAACGTCAGTTCACATTTGTAGGTAGATCATCAGTTTAAGAGCTAAAATTAGCATGTTTAAAATGATTTTCATGCTTCCAGGGCCCCTAAACACAAGATTTGTGGAACAGTTAAAAGTGCATGAAAATGGCCAATTTACTCACTCTGAGGTCTCAAAAAGGGTTTCTTCACCCCGGGAAGTGAATTAAATACAATTTGGAGGCATTTAATGTTCAAGCAAAAACAGGTGATTTTTGACAAAAGAGATAACACCCCCCCATTACGTCATGCTTCAGAAAGGAGAAAAATGGTCCGTTTTCAAATGTATTATCTTTGAACGTCAGTTCACATTTGTAGGTAGATCATCAGTTTAAGAGCTAAAATTAGCATGTTTAAAGTGATTTTCATGCTTCCAGGGGCCCAGGAAGTCAATTAAATACCATTTGGAGGCATTTAATGTTCAAGCAAAAAAAGGTGATTTTTGACAAAAGAGATAACACGCCCCCCATTACGTCATGCTTCAGAAAGGTGAAAAATGGTCCGTTTTCAAATGTTTTATTTTTGAACGTCAGTTCACATTTGTAGGTAGATCATCAGTTTAAGAGCTAAAATATGCATGTTTGAAGTGATTTTCATGCTTCCAGGGGCCTGGGAAGTGAATTAAATACCATTTGGAGGCATTTAATGTTCAAGCAAAAACAGGTGATTTTTGACAAAAGAGATAACACCCCCCCATTACGTCATGCTTCAGAAAGGTGAAAAATGGTCCGTTTTCAAATGTTTTATTTTTGAACGTTAGTTCACATTTGTAGGTAGATCATCAGTTTAAGAGCTAAAATTAGCATGTTTAAAGTGATTTTCATGCTTCCAGGGGCCCTAAACACAAGATTTGTGGAACAGTTAAAAGTGCATGAAAATGGCCAATTTTCTCACTCTGAGGTCTCAAAAAGGGTTTCTTCACCCCGGGAAGTGAATTAAATACCATTTGGAGGCATTTAATGTTCAAGCAAAAACAAGTGATTTTTGACAAAAGAGATAACACCCCCCCATTACGTCATGCTTCAGAAAGGTGAAAAATGGTCCTTTTTCAAATGTTTTATTTTTGAACGTCAGATCACATTTGTAGGTAGATCATCAGTTTAAGAGCTAAAATTAGCATGTTTAAAGTGATTATCATGCTTCCAGGGGCCTGGGAAGTGAATTAAATACCATTTGGAGGCATTTAATGTTCAAGCAAAAACAGGTGATTTTTGACAAAAGAGATAACACCCCCCTATTACGTCATGCTTCAGAGAGGTGAAAAATGGTCCATTTTCAAATGTTTTATTTTTGAACGTCAGTTCACATTTGTAGGTAGATCATCAGTTTAAGAGCTAAAATTAGCATGTTTAAAGTGATTTTCATGCTTCCAGGGGCCTAAACACAAGATTTGTGGAACAGTTAAAAGTGCATGAAAATGGCCAATTTACTCACTCTGAGGTCTCAAAAAGGGTTTCTTCACCCCGGGAAGTGAATTAAACACCATTTGGAGGCATTTAATGTTCAAGCAAAAACAGGTGGTTTTTGACAAAAGAGATAACACCCCCCCATTACGTCATGCTTCAGAAAGGTGAAAAATGGTCCGTTTTCAAATGTTTTATTTTTGAACGTCAGTTCACATTTGTAGGTAGATCATCAGTTTAAGAGCTAAAATTAGCATGTTTAAAGTGATTTTCATGCTTCAAGGGGCCCTAAACACAAGATTTGTGGAACAGTTAAAAGTGCATGAAAATGGCCAATTTACTCACTCTGAGGTCTCAAAAAGGGTTTCTTCACCCCGGGAAGTGAATTAAATGCAATTTGGAGGCATTTAATGTTCAAGCAAAAACAGGTGATTTTTGACAAAAGAGATAACACCCCCCATTACGTCATGCTTCAGAAAGGTGAAAAATGGTCCGTTTTCAAATTTATTATTTTTGAACGTCAGTTCACATTTGTAGGTAGATCATCAGTTTAAGAGCTAAAATTAGCATGTTTAAAGTGATTTTCATGCTTCCAGGGGCCCAGGAAGTCAATTAAATACCATTTGGAGGCATTTAATGTTCAAGCAAAAACAGGTGATTTTTGACAAAAGAGATAACACCCCCCCATTACGTCATGCTTCAGAAAGGTGAAAAATGGTCCGTTTTCAAATGTTTTATTTTTGAACGTCAGTTCACATTTGTAGGTAGATCATCAGTTTAAGAGCTAAAATTAGCATGTTTAAAGTGATTATCATGCTTCCAGGGGCCTAGGAAGTGAATTAAATACCATTTGGAGGCATTTAATGTTCAAGCAAAAACCGGTGATTTTTGACAAAAGAGATAACACCCCCCCCATTACGTCATGCTTCAGAAAGGTGAAAAATGGTCCGTTTTCAAATGTTTTATTTTTGAACGTCAGTTCACATTTGTAGGTAGATCATCAGTTTAAGAGCTAAAATTAGCATGTTTAAAATGATTTTCATACTTCCAGGGCCCCTAAACACAAGATTTGTGGAACAGTTAAAAGTGCATGAAAATGGCCAATTTACTCACTCTGAGGTCTCAAAAAGGGTTTCTTCACCCCGGGAAGTGAATTAAATACAATTTGGAGGCATTTAATGTTCAAGCAAAAACAGGTGATTTTTGACAAAAGAGATAACACCCCCCCATTACGTCATGCTTCAGAAAGGAGAAAAATGGTCCGTTTTCAAATGTATTATCTTTGAACGTCAGTTCACATTTGTAGGTAGATCATCAGTTTAAGAGCTAAAATTAGCATGTTTAAAGTGATTTTCATGCTTCCAGGGGCCCAGGAAGTCAATTAAATACCATTTGGAGGCATTTAATGTTCAAGCAAAAAAAGGTGATTTTTGACAAAAGAGATAACACCCCCCCCATTACGTCATGCTTCAGAAAGGTGAAAAATGGTCCGTTTTCAAATGTTTTATTTTTGAACGTCAGTTCACATTTGTAGGTAGATCATCAGTTTAAGAGCTAAAATTAGCATGTTTAAAGTGATTATCATGCTTCCAGGGGCCTGGGAAGTGAATTAAATACCATTTGGAGGCATTTAATGTTCAAGCAAAAACAGGTGATTTTTGACAAAAGAGATAACACCCCCCCCATTACGTCATGCTTCAGAAAGGTGAAAAATGGTCCGTTTTCAAATGTTTTATTTTTGAACGTCAGTTCACATTTGTAGGTAGATCATCAGTTTAAGAGCTGAAATTAGCATGTTTAAAGTGATTATCATGCTTCCAGGGGCCTGGGAAGTGAATTAAATACCATTTGGAGGCATTTAATGTTCAAGCAAAAACAGGTGATTTTTGACAAAAGAGATAACACCCCCCCCCATTACGTCATGCTTCAGAAAGGTGAAAAATGGTCCGTTTTCAAATATTTTATTTTTGAACGTCAGTTCACATTTGTAGGTAGATCATCAGTTTAAGAGCTAAAATTAGCATGTTTAAAGTGATTATCATGCTTCCAGGGGCCTGGGAAGTGAATTAAATACCATTTGGAGGCATTTAATGTTCAAGCAAAAACAGGTGATTTTTGACAAAAGAGATAACACCCCCCCCATTACGTCATGCTTCAGAAAGGTGAAAAATGGTCCGTTTTGAAATGTTTTATTTTTGAACGTCAGTTCACATTTGTAGGTAGATCATCAGTTTAAGAGCTAAAATTAGCATGTTTAAAGTGATTATCATGCTTCCAGGGGCCTAGGAAGTGAATTAAATACCATTTGGAGGCATTTAATGTTCAAGCAAAAACCGGTGATTTTTGACAAAAGAGATAACACCCCCCCATTACGTTATGCTTCAGAAAGGTGAAAAATGGTCCGTTTTCAAATGTATTATTTTTGAACGTCAGTTCACATTTGTAGGTAGATCATCAGTTTAAGAGCTAAAATTAGCATGTTTAAAGTGATTATCATGCTTCCAGGGGCCTGGGAAGTGAATTAAATACCATTTGGAGGCATTTAATGTCAAGCAAAAACAGGTGATTTTTGACAAAAGAGATAACACCCCCCCATTACGTCATGCTTCAGAAAGGTGAAAAATGGTCCGTTTTAAAATGTTTTATTTTTGAACGTCAGTTCACATTTGTAGGTAGATCATCAGTTTAAGAGCTAAAATTAGCATGTTTAAAGTGATTTTCATGCTTCCAGGGCCCCTAAACACAAGATTTGTGGAACAGTTAAAAGTGCATGAAAATGGCCAATTTATTCACTCTGAGGTCTCAAAAAGGGTTTCTTCACCCCGGGAAGTGAATTAAATACAATTTGGAGGCATTTATTGGTTCAAGCAAAAACAGGTGATTTTTGACAAAAGAGATAACACCCCCCCCATTACGTCATGCTTCAGAAAGGTGAAAAATGGTCCGTTTTCAAATGTATTATTTTTGAACGTCAGTTCACATTTGTAGGTAGATCATCAGTTTAAGAGCTAAAATGTGCATGTTTGAAGTGATTTTCATGCTTCCAGGGGCCCGGGAAGTGAATTAAATACAATTTGGAGGCATTTAATGTTCAAGCAAAAACAGGTGATTTTTGACAAAAGAGATAACACCCCCCCATTACGTCATGCTTCAGAAAGGTGAAAAATGGTCCGTTTTCAAATGTATTATTTTTGAACGTCAGTTCACATTTGTAGGTAGATCATCAGTTTAAGAGCTAAAATTAGCATGTTTAAAGTGATTTTCATGCTTCCAGGGGCCCGGGAAGTGAATTAAATACCATTTGGAGGCATTTAATGTTCAAGCAAAAAAAGGTGATTTTTGACAAAAGAGATAACACCCCACCATTACGTCATGCTTCAGAAAGGTGAAAAATGGTCTGTTTTCAAATGTTTTATTTTTGAACGTCAGTTCACATTTGTAGGTAGATCATCAGTTTAAGAGCTAAAATTAGCATGTTTAAAGTGATTTTCATGCTTCCAGGGGCCTAAACACAAGATTTGTGGAACAGTTAAAAGTGCATGAAAATGACCAATTTACTCATTCTGAGGTCTCAAAAAGGGTTTCTTCACCCCGGGAAGTGAATTAAATACCATTTGGAGGCATTTAATGTTCAAGCAAAAACAGGTGGTTTTTGACAAAAGAGATAACACCCCCCCATTACGTCATGCTTCAGAAAGGTGAAAAATGGTCCGTTTTCAAATGTTTTATTTTTGAACGTCAGTTCACATTTGTAGGTAGATCATCAGTTTAAGAGCTAAAATTAGCATGTTTAAAGTGATTATCATGCTTCCAGGGGCCTGGGAAGTGAATTAAATACCATTTGGAGGCATTTAATGTTCAAGCAAAAACAGGTGATTTTTGACAAAAATAGATAACACCCCCCCATTACGTCATGCTTCAGAAAGGTGAAAAATGGTCCGTTTTCAAATGTTTTATTTTTGAACGTCAGTTCACATTTGTAGGTAGATCATCAGTTTAAGAGCTAAAATTAGCATGTTAAAAGTGATTTTCATGCTTCCAGGGCCCCTAAACACAAGATTTGTGGAACAGTTAAAAGTGCATGAAAATGGCCAATTTACTCACTCTGAGGTCTCAAAAAGGGTTTCTTCACCCCGGGAAGTGAATTAAATACAATTTGGAGGCATTTAATGTTCAAGCAAAAACAGGTGATTTTTGACAAAAGAGATAACACCCCCCCATTACGTCATGCTTCAGAAAGCTGAAAAATGGTCCGTTTTCAAATGTTTTATTTTTGAACGTCAGTTCACATTTGTAGGTAGATCATCAGTTTAAGAGCTAAAATTAGCATGTTTAAAGTGATTTTCATGCTTCCAGGGCCCCTAAACACAAGATTTGTGGAACAGTTAAAAGTGCATGAAAATGGCCAATTTACTCACTCTGAGGTCTCAAAAAGGGTTTCTTCACCCCGGGAAGTGAATTAAATACAATTTGGAGGCATTTAATGTTCAAGCAAAAACAGGTGATTTTTGACAAAAGAGATAACACCCCCCTTACGTCATGCTTCAGAAAGGTGAAAAATGGTCCGTTTTCAAATGTATTATTTTTGAACGTCAGTTCACATTTGTAGGTAGATCATCAGTTTAAGAGCTAAAATTAGCATGTTTAAAGTGATTTTCATGCTTCCAGGGGCCCAGGAAGTCAATTAAATACCATTTGGAGGCATTTAATGTTCAAGCAAAAACAGGTGATTTTTGACAAAAGAGATAACACCCCCCCATTACGTCATGCTTCAGAAAGGTGAAAAATGGTCCGTTTTCAAATGTTTTATTTTTGAACGTCAGTTCACATTTGTAGGTAGATCATCAGTTTAAGAGCTAGAATTAGCATGTTTAAAGTGATTATCATGCTTCCAGGGGCCTAGGAAGTGAATTAAATACCATTTGGAGGCATTTAATGTTCAAGCAAAAACCGGTGATTTTTGACAAAAGAGATAACACTCCCCCATTACGTCATGCTTCAGAAAGGTGAAAAATGGTCCGTTTTCAAATGTTTTATTTTTCAACGTCAGTTCACATTTGTAGGTAGATCATCAGTTTAAGAGCTAAAATTAGCATGTTTAAAATGATTTTCATGCTACCAGGGCCCCTAAACACAAGATTTGTGGAACAGTTAAAAGTGCATGAAGATGGCCAATTTACTCACTCTGAGGTCTCAAAAAGGGTTTCTTCACCCCGGGAAGTGAATTAAATACAATTTGGAGGCATTTAATGTTCAAGCAAAAACAGGTGATTTTTGACAAAAGAGATAACACCCCCCCATTACGTCATGCTTCAGAAAGGTGAAAAATGGTCCGTTTTCAAATGTATTATTTTTGAACGTCAGTTCACATTTGTAGGTAGATCATCAGTTTAAGAGCTAAAATTAGCATGTTTAAAGTGATTATCATGCTTCCAGGGGCCTGGGAAGTGAATTAAATACCATTTGGAGGCATTTAATGTCAAGCAAAAACAGGTGATTTTTGACAAAAGAGATAACACCCCCCCATTACGTCATGCTTCAGAAAGGTGAAAAATGGTCCGTTTTAAAATGTTTTATTTTTGAACGTCAGTTCACATTTGTAGGTAGATCATCAGTTTAAGAGCTAAAATTAGCATGTTTAAAGTGATTTTCATGCTTCCAGGGCCCCTAAACACAAGATTTGTGGAACAGTTAAAAGTGCATGAAAATGGCCAATTTATTCACTCTGAGGTCTCAAAAAGGGTTTCTTCACCCCGGGAAGTGAATTAAATACAATTTGGAGGCATTTATTGGTTCAAGCAAAAACAGGTGATTTTTGACAAAAGAGATAACACCCCCCCCATTACGTCATGCTTCAGAAAGGTGAAAAATGGTCCGTTTTCAAATGTATTATTTTTGAACGTCAGTTCACATTTGTAGGTAGATCATCAGTTTAAGAGCTAAAATGTGCATGTTTGAAGTGATTTTCATGCTTCCAGGGGCCCGGGAAGTGAATTAAATACAATTTGGAGGCATTTAATGTTCAAGCAAAAACAGGTGATTTTTGACAAAAGAGATAACACCCCCCCATTACGTCATGCTTCAGAAAGGTGAAAAATGGTCCGTTTTCAAATGTATTATTTTTGAACGTCAGTTCACATTTGTAGGTAGATCATCAGTTTAAGAGCTAAAATTAGCATGTTTAAAGTGATTTTCATGCTTCCAGGGGCCCGGGAAGTGAATTAAATACCATTTGGAGGCATTTAATGTTCAAGCAAAAAAAGGTGATTTTTGACAAAAGAGATAACACCCCACCATTACGTCATGCTTCAGAAAGGTGAAAAATGGTCTGTTTTCAAATGTTTTATTTTTGAACGTCAGTTCACATTTGTAGGTAGATCATCAGTTTAAGAGCTAAAATTAGCATGTTTAAAGTGATTTTCATGCTTCCAGGGGCCTAAACACAAGATTTGTGGAACAGTTAAAAGTGCATGAAAATGACCAATTTACTCATTCTGAGGTCTCAAAAAGGGTTTCTTCACCCCGGGAAGTGAATTAAATACCATTTGGAGGCATTTAATGTTCAAGCAAAAACAGGTGGTTTTTGACAAAAGAGATAACACCCCCCCATTACGTCATGCTTCAGAAAGGTGAAAAATGGTCCGTTTTCAAATGTTTTATTTTTGAACGTCAGTTCACATTTGTAGGTAGATCATCAGTTTAAGAGCTAAAATTAGCATGTTTAAAGTGATTATCATGCTTCCAGGGGCCTGGGAAGTGAATTAAATACCATTTGGAGGCATTTAATGTTCAAGCAAAAACAGGTGATTTTTGACAAAAATAGATAACACCCCCCCATTACGTCATGCTTCAGAAAGGTGAAAAATGGTCCGTTTTCAAATGTTTTATTTTTGAACGTCAGTTCACATTTGTAGGTAGATCATCAGTTTAAGAGCTAAAATTAGCATGTTAAAAGTGATTTTCATGCTTCCAGGGCCCCTAAACACAAGATTTGTGGAACAGTTAAAAGTGCATGAAAATGGCCAATTTACTCACTCTGAGGTCTCAAAAAGGGTTTCTTCACCCCGGGAAGTGAATTAAATACAATTTGGAGGCATTTAATGTTCAAGCAAAAACAGGTGATTTTTGACAAAAGAGATAACACCCCCCCATTACGTCATGCTTCAGAAAGCTGAAAAATGGTCCGTTTTCAAATGTTTTATTTTTGAACGTCAGTTCACATTTGTAGGTAGATCATCAGTTTAAGAGCTAAAATTAGCATGTTTAAAGTGATTTTCATGCTTCCAGGGCCCCTAAACACAAGATTTGTGGAACAGTTAAAAGTGCATGAAAATGGCCAATTTACTCACTCTGAGGTCTCAAAAAGGGTTTCTTCACCCCGGGAAGTGAATTAAATACAATTTGGAGGCATTTAATGTTCAAGAAAAAACAGGTGATTTTTGACAAAAGAGATAACACCCCCCATTACGTCATGCTTCAGAAAGGTGAAAAATGGTCTGTTTTAAAATGTATTATTTTTGAACGTCAGTTCACATTTGTTGGTAGATCATCAGTTTAAGAGCTAAAATTAGCATGTTTAAAGTGATTTTCATGCTTCCAGGGGCCCAGGAAGTCAATTAAATACCATTTGGAGGCATTTAATGTTCAAGCAAAAACAGGTGATTTTTGACAAAAGAGATAACACCCCCCCCATTACGTCATGCTTCAGAAAGGTGAAAAATGGTCCGTTTTCAAATGTTTTATTTTTGAACGTCAGTTCACATTTGTAGGTAGATCATCAGTTTAAGAGCTAAAATTAGCATGTTTAAAGTGATTATCATGCTTCCAGGGGCCTGGGAAGTGAATTAAATACCATTTGGAGGCATTTAATGTTCAAGCAAAAACAGGTGATTTTTGACAAAAGAGATAACACCCCCCCATTACGTCATGCTTCAGAAAGGTGACAATTGGTCCGTTTTCAAATGTTTTATTTTTGAACGTCAGTTCACATTTGTAGGTAGATCATCAGTTTAAGAGCTAAAATTAGCATGTTTAAAGTGATTATCATGCTTCCAGGGGCCTAGGAAGTGAATTAAATACAATTTGGAGTCATTTAATGTTCAAGCAAAAACCGGTGATTTTTTACAAAAGAGATAACACCCCCCCATTACGTCATGCTTCAGAAAGGTGAAAAATGGTCCGTTTTCAAATGTTTTATTTTTGAACGTCAGTTCACATTTGTAGGTAGATCATCAGTTTAAGAGCTAAAATTAGCATGTTTAAAATGATTTTCATGCTTCCAGGGCCCCTAAACACAAGATTTGTGGAACAGTTAAAAGTGCATGAAAATGGCCAATTTACTCACTCTGAGGTCTCAAAAAGGGTTTCTTCACCCCGGGAAGTGAATTAAATACAATTTGGAGGCATTTAATGTTCAAGCAAAAACAGGTGATTTTTGACAAAAGAGATAACACCCCCCCATTACGTCATGCTTCAGAAAGGTGAAAAATGGTCCGTTTTCAAATGTATTATCTTTGAACGTCAGTTCACATTTGTAGGTAGATCATCAGTTTAAGAGCTAAAATTAGCATGTTTAAAGTGATTTTCATGCTTCCAGGGGCCCAGGAAGTCAATTAAATACCATTTGGAGGCATTTAATGTTCAAGCAAAAAAAGGTGATTTTTGACAAAAGAGATAACACCCCCCCATTACGTCATGCTTCAGAAAGGTGAAAAATGGTCCGTTTTCAAATGTTTTATTTTTGAACGTCAGTTCACATTTGTAGGTAGATCATCAGTTTAAGAGCTACAATTAGCATGTTTAAAGTGATTATCATGCTTCCAGGGGCCTGGGAAGTGAATTAAATACCATTTGGAGGCATTTAATGTTCAAGCAAAAACAGGTGATTTTTGACAAAAGAGATAACACCCCCCCATTACGTCATGCTTCAGAAAGGTGAAAAATGGTCCGTTTTCAAATGTTTTATTTTTGAACGTCAGTTCACATTTGTAGGTAGATCATCAGTTTAAGAGCTAAAATTAGCATGTTTAAAGTGATTTTCATGCTTCCAGGGGCCTAAACACAAGATTTGTGGAACAGTTAAAAGTGCATGAAAATGGCCAATTTACTCACTCTGAGGTCTCAAAAAGGGTTTCTTCACCCCGGGAAGTGAATTAAATACCATTTGGAGGCATTTAATGTTCAAGCAAAAACAGGTGGTTTTTGACAAAAGAGATAACACCCCCCCATTACGTCATGCTTCAGAAAGGTGAAAAATGGTCCGTTTTCAAATGTTTTATTTTTGAACGTCAGTTCACATTTGTAGGTAGATCATCAGTTTAAGAGCTAAAATTAGCATGTTTAAAGTGATTATCATGCTTCCAGGGGCCTGGGAAGTGAATTAAATACCATTTGGAGGCATTTAATGTTCAAGCAAAAACAGGTGATTTTTGACAAAAGAGATAACACCCCCCCATTACGTCATGCTTCAGAAAGGTGAAAAATGGTCCGTTTTCAAATGTTTTATTTTTGAACGTCAGTTCACATTTGTAGGTAGATCATCAGTTTAAGAGCTAAAATTAGCATGTTTAAAGTGATTTTCATGCTTCCAGGGCCCCTAAACACAAGATTTGTGGAACAGTTAAAAGTGCATGAAAATGGCCAATTTACTCACTCTGAGGTCTCAAAAAGGGTTTCTTCACCCCGGGAAGTGAATTAAATACAATTTGGAGGCATTTAATGTTCAAGCAAAAACAGGTGATTTTTGACAAAAAGATAACACCCCCCCATTACGTCATGCTTCAGAAAGGTGAAAAATGGTCCGTTTTCAAATGTTTTATTTTTGAACGTCAGTTCACATTTGTAGGTAGATCATCAGTTTAAGAGCTAAAATTAGCATGTTTAAAGTGATTTTCATGCTTCCAGGGCCCCTAAACACAAGATTTGTGGAACAGTTAAAAGTGCATGAAAATGGCCAATTTACTCACTCTGAGGTCTCAAAAAGGGTTTCTTCACCCCGGGAAGTGAATTAAATACAATTTGGAGGCATTTAATGTTCAAGCAAAAACAGGTGATTTTTGACAAAAGAGATAACACCCCCCATTACGTCATGCTTCAGAAAGGTGAAAAATGGTCTGTTTTCAAATGTATTATTTTTGAACGTCAGTTCACATTTGTAGGTAGATCATCAGTTTAAGAGCTAAAATTAGCATGTTTAAAGTGATTTTCATGCTTCCAGGGGCCCAGGAAGTCAATTAAATACCATTTGGAGGCATTTAATGTTCAAGCAAAAACAGGTGATTTTTGACAAAAGAGATAACACCCCCCCATTACGTCATGCTTCAGAAAGGTGAAAAATGGTCCGTTTTCAAATGTTTTATTTTTGAACGTCAGTTCACATTTGTAGGTAGATCATCAGTTTAAGAGCTAAAATTAGCATGTTTAAAGTGATTATCATGCTTCCAGGGGCCTGGGAAGTGAATTAAATACCATTTGGAGGCATTTAATGTTCAAGCAAAAACAGGTGATTTTTGACAAAAGAGATAACACCCCCCCATTACGTCATGCTTCAGAAAGGTGAAAAATGGTCCGTTTTCAAATGTTTTATTTTTGAACGTCAGTTCACATTTGTAGGTAGATCATCAGTTTAAGAGCTAAAATTAGCATGTTTAAAGTGATTATCATGCTTCCAGGGGCCTAGGAAGTGAATTAAATACAATTTGGAGTCATTTAATGTTCAAGCAAAAACCGGTGATTTTTGACAAAAGAGATAACACCCCCCCATTACGTCATGCTTCAGAAAGGTGAAAAATGGTCCGTTTTCAAATGTTTTATTTTTGAACGTCAGTTCACATTTGTAGGTAGATCATCAGTTTAAGAGCTAAAATTAGCATGTTTAAAATGATTTTCATGCTTCCAGGGCCCCTAAACACAAGATTTGTGGAACAGTTAAAAGTGCATGAAAATGGCCAATTTACTCACTCTGAGGTCTCAAAAAGGGTTTCTTCACCCCGGGAAGTGAATTAAATACAATTTGGAGGCATTTAATGTTCAAGCAAAAACAGGTGATTTTTGACAAAAGAGATAACACCCCCCCATTACGTCATGCTTCAGAAAGGTGAAAAATGGTCCGTTTTCAAATGTATTATCTTTGAACGTCAGTTCACATTTGTAGGTAGATCATCAGTTTAAGAGCTAAAATTAGCATGTTTAAAGTGATTTTCATGCTTCCAGGGGCCCAGGAAGTCAATTAAATACCATTTGGAGGCATTTAATGTTCAAGCAAAAAAAGGTGATTTTTGACAAAAGAGATAACACCCCCCATTACGTCATGCTTCAGAAAGGTGAAAAATGGTCCGTTTTCAAATGTTTTATTTTTGAACGTCAGTTCACATTTGTAGGTAGATCATCAGTTTAAGAGCTACAATTAGCATGTTTAAAGTGATTATCATGCTTCCAGGGGCCTGGGAAGTGAATTAAATACCATTTGGAGGCATTTAATGTTCAAGCAAAAACAGGTGATTTTTGACAAAAGAGATAACACCCCCCATTACGTCATGCTTCAGAAAGGTGAAAAATGGTCCGTTTTCAAATGTTTTATTTTTGAACGTCAGTTCACATTTGTAGGTAGATCATCCGTTTAAGAGCTAAAATTAGCATGTTTAAAGTGATTATCATGCTTCCAGGGGCCTGGGAAGTGAATTAAATACCATTTGGAGGCATTTAATGTTCAAGCAAAAACAGGTGATTTTTGACAAAAGAGATAACACCCCCCCATTACGTCATGCTTCAGAAAGGTGAAAAATGGTCCGTTTTCAAATATTTTATTTTTGAACGTCAGTTCACATTTGTAGGTAGATCATCAGTTTAAGAGCTAAAATTAGCATGTTTAAAGTGATTATCATGCTTCCAGGGGCCTGGGAAGTGAATTAAATACCATTTGGAGGCATTTAATGTTCAAGCAAAAACAGGTGATTTTTGACAAAAGAGATAACACCCCCCCCCCATTACGTCATGCTTCAGAAAGGTGAAAAATGGTCCGTTTTCAAATGTTTTATTTTTGAACGTCAGTTCACATTTGTAGGTAGATCATCAGTTTAAGAGCTAAAATTAGCATGTTTAAAGTGATTATCATGCTTCCAGGGGCCTGGGAAGTGAATTAAATACCATTTGGAGGCATTTAATGGTCAAGCAAAAACAGGTGATTTTTGACAAAAGAGATAACACCCCCGATTACGTCATGCTTCAGAAAGGTGAAAAATGGTCAGTTTTCAAATGTTTTATTTTTGAACGTCAGTTCACATTTGTAGGTAGATCATCAGTTTAAGAGCTAAAATTAGCATGTTTAAAGTGATTATCATGCTTCCAGGGGCCTGGGAAGTGAATTAAATACCATTTGGAGGCATTTAATGTTCAAGCAAAAACAGGTGATTTTTGACAAAAGAGATAACACCCCCCCATTACGTCATGCTTCAGAAAGGTGAAAAATGGTCCGTTTTCAAATGTTTTATTTTTGAACGTCAGTTCACATTTGTAGGTAGATCATCAGTTTAAGAGCTAAAATTAGCATGTTTAAAGTGATTATCATGCTTCCAGGGGCCTAGGAAGTGAATTAAATACAATTTGGAGTCATTTAATGTTCAAGCAAAAACCGGTGATTTTTGACAAAAGAGATAACACCCCCCCATTACGTCATGCTTCAGAAAGGTGAAAAATGGTCCGTTTTCAAATGTTTTATTTTTGAACGTCAGTTCACATTTGTAGGTAGATCATCAGTTTAAGAGCTAAAATTAGCATGTTTAAAGTGATTTTCATGCTTCCAGGGGCACGGGAAGTGAATTAAATACCATTTGGAGGCATTTAATGTTCAAGCAAAAACAGGTGATTTTTGACAAAAGAGATAACACCCCCCATTACGTCATGCTTCAGAAAGGTGAAAAATGGTCCGTTTTCAAATGTATTATTTTTGAACGTCAGTTCACATTTGTAGGTAGATCATCAGTTTAAGAGCTAAAATTAGCATGTTTAAAGTGATTTTCATGCTACCAGGGGCCCGGGAAGTGAATTAAATACCATTTGGAGGCATTTAATGTTCAAGCAAAAAAAGGTGATTTTTGACAAAAGAGATAACACCCCCCATTACGTCATGCTTCAGAAAGGTGAAAAATGGTCCATTTTCAAATGTTTTATTCTTGAACGTCAGTTCACATTTGTAGGTAGATCATCAGTTTAAGAGCTAAAATGTGCATGTTTAAAGTGATTTTCATGCTTCCAGGGGCACGGGAAGTGAATTAAATACCATTTGGAGGCATTTAATGTTCAAGAAAAAACAGGGGATTTTTGACAAAAGAGATAACACCCCCCATTACGTCATGCTTCAGAAAGGTGAAAAATGGTCAGTTTTCAAATGTTTTATTTTTGAAGGTCAGTTCACATTTGTAGGTAGATCATCAGTTTAAGAGCTAAAATTAGCATGTTTAAAGTGATTTTCATGCTTCCAGGGGCCCTAAACACAAGATTTGTGGAACAGTTAAAAGTGCATGAAAATGGCCAATTTTCTCACTCTGAGGTCTAAAAAAGGGTTTCTTCACCCCGGGAAGTGAATTAAATACCATTTGGAGGCATTTAATGTTCAAGCAAAAACAGGTGATTTTTGACAAAAGAGATAACACCCCCCCATTACGTCATGCTTCAGAAAGGTGAAAAATGGTCCGTTTTCAAATGTTTTATTTTTGAACGTCAGTTCACATTTGTAGGTAGATCATCAGTTTAAGAGCTAAAATTAGCATGTTTAAAGTGATTATCATGCTTCCAGGGGCCTGGGAAGTGAATTAAATACCATTTGGAGGCATTTAATGTTCAAGCAAAAACAGGTGATTTTTGACAAAAGAGATAACACCCCCCCATTACGTCATGCTTCAGAAAGGTGAAAAATGGTCCGTTTTCAAATGTTTTATTTTTGAACGTCAGTTCACATTTGTAGGTAGATCATCAGTTTAAGAGCTAAAATTAGCATGTTTAAAGTGATTTTCATGCTTCCAGGGCCCCTAAACACAATATTTGTGGAACAGTTAAACGTGCATGAAAATGGCCAATTTACTCACTCTGAGGTCTCAAAAAGGGTTTCTTCACCCCGGGAAGTGAATTAAATACAATTTGGAGGCATTTAATGTTCAAGCAAAAACAGGTGATTTTTGACAAAAGAGATAACACCCCCCCATTACGTCATGCTTCAGAAAGGTGAAAAATGGTCCGTTTTCAAATGTATTATTTTTGAACGTCAGTTCACATTTGTAGGTAGATCATCAGTTTAAGAGCTAAAATTAGCATGTTTAAAGTGATTTTCATGCTTCCAGGGGCCTAAACACAAGATTTGTGGAACAGTTAAAAGTGCATGAAAATGGCCAATTTACTCACTCTGAGGTCTCAAAAAGGGTTTCTTCACCCCGGGAAGTAAATTAAATACCAATTGGAGGCATTTAATGTTCAAGCAAAAAAAGGTGATTTTTGACAAAAGAGATAACACCCCCCCATTACGTCATGCTTCAGAAAGGTGAAAAATGGTCCGTTTTCAAATGTTTTATTTTTGAACGTCAGTTCACATTTGTAGGTAGATCATCAGTTTAAGAGCTAAAATTAGCATGTTTAAAGTGATTTTCATGCTTCCAGGGGCCCGGGAAGTGAATTAAATACCATTTGGAGGCATTTAATGTTCAAGCAAAAAAAGGTGATTTTTGACAAAAGAGATAACACCCCCCCATTACGTCATGCTTCAGAAAGGTGAAAAATGGTCCGTTTTCAAATGTTTTATTTTTGAACGTCAGTTCACATTTGTAGGTAGATCATCAGTTTAAGAGCTAAAATTAGCATGTTTAAAGTGATTATCATGCTTCCAGGGGCCTGGGAAGTGAATTAAATACCATTTGGAGGCATTTAATGTTCAAGCAAAAACAGGTGATTTTTGACAAAAGAGATAACACCCCCCCATTACGTCATGCTTCAGAAAGGTGAAAAATGGTCCGTTTTCAAATGTTTTATTTTTGAACGTCAGTTCACATTTGTAGGTAGATCATCAGTTTAAGAGCTAAAATTAGCATGTTTAAAGTGATTTTCATGCTTCCAGGGCCCCTAAACACAAGATTTGTGGAACAGTTAAAAGTGCATGAAAATGGCCAATTTACTCACTCTGAGGTCTCAAAAAGGGTTTCTTCACCCCAGGAAGTGAATTAAATACAATTTGGAGGCATTTAATGTTCAAGCAAAAACAGGTGATTTTTGACAAAAGAGATAACACCCCCCCATTACGTCATGCTTCAGAAAGGTGAAAAATGGTCCGTTTTCAAATGTATTATTTTTGAACGTCAGTTCACATTTGTAGGTAGATCATCAGTTTAAGAGCTAAAATTAGCATGTTTAAAGTGATTTTCATGCTTCCAGGGGCCCGGGAAGTGAATTAATTACCATTTGGAGGCATTTAATGTTCAAGCAAAAAAAGGTGATTTTTGACAAAAGAGATAACACCCCCCATTACGTCATGCTTCAGAAAGGTGAAAAATGGTCCGTTTTCAAATGTTTTATTTTTGAACGTCAGTTCACATTTGTAGGTAGATCATCAGTTTAAGAGCTAAAATTAGCATGTTTAAAGTGATTTTCATGCTTCCAGGGGCACGGTAAGTGAATTAAATACCATTTGGAGGCATTTAATGTTCAAGCAAAAACAGGTGATTTTTGACAAAAGAGATAACACCCCCCATTACGTCATGCTTCAGAAAGGTGAAAAATGGTCAGTTTTCAAATGTTTTATTTTTGAACGTCAGTTCACATTTGTAGGTAGATCATCAGTTTAAGAGCTAAAATTAGCATGTTTAAAGTGATTTTCATGCTTCCAGGGGCCTAAACACAAGATTTGTGGAAGAAGTTAAAAGTGCATGAAAATGGCCAATTTACTCACTCTGAGGTCTCAAAAAGGGTTTCTTTACCCCGGGAAGTGAATTAAATACCATTTGGAGGCATTTAATGTTCAAGCAAAAACAGGTGATTTTTGACAAAAGAGATAACACCCCCCCATTACGTCATGCTTCAGAAAGGTGAAAAATGGTCCGTTTTCAAATGTTTTATTTTTGAACGTCAGTTCACATTTGTAGGTAGATCATCAGTTTAAGAGCTAAAATTAGCATGTTTAAAGTGATTATCATGCTTCCAGGGGCCTGGGAAGTGAATTAAATACCATTTGGAGGCATTTAATGTTCAAGCAAAAACAGGTGATTTTTGACAAAAGAGATAACACCCCCCCATTACGTCATGCTTCAGAAAGGTGAAAAATGGTCCGTTTTCAAATGTTTTATTTTTGAACGTCAGTTCACATTTGTAGGTAGATCATCAGTTTAAGAGCTAAAATTAGCATGTTTAAAGTGATTTTCATGCTTCCAGGGCCCCTAAACACAAGATTTGTGGAACAGTTAAAAGTGCATGAAAATGGCCAATTTACTCACTCTGAGGTCTCAAAAAGGGTTTCTTCACCCCGGGAAGTGAATTAAATACAATTTGGAGGCATTTAATGTTCAAGCAAAAACAGGTGATTTTTGACAAAAAGATAACACCCCCCCATTACGTCATGCTTCAGAATGGTGAAAAATGGTCCGTTTTCAAATGTTTTATTTTTGAACGTCAGTTCACATTTGTAGGTAGATCATCAGTTTAAGAGCTAAAATTAGCATGTTTAAAGTGATTTTCATGCTTCCAGGGCCCCTAAACACAAGATTTGTGGAACAGTTAAAAGTGCATGAAAATGGCCAATTTACTCACTCTGAGGTCTCAAAAAGGGTTTCTTCACCCCGGGAAGTGAATTAAATACAATTTGGAGGCATTTAATGTTCAAGCAAAAACAGGTGATTTTTGACAAAAGAGATAACACCCCCCATTACGTCATGCTTCAGAAAGGTGAAAAATGGTCCGTTTTCAAATGTATTATTTTTGAACGTCAGTTCACATTTGTAGGTAGATCATCAGTTTAAGAGCTAAAATTAGCATGTTTAAAGTGATTTTCATGCTTCCAGGGGCCCAGGAAGTCAATTAAATACCATTTGGAGGCATTTAATGTTCAAGCAAAAACAGGTGATTTTTGACAAAAGAGATAACACCCCCCCATTACGTCATGCTTCAGAAAGGTGAAAAATGGTCCGTTTTCAAATGTTTTATTTTTGAACGTCAGTTCACATTTGTAGGTAGATCATCAGTTTAAGAGCTAAAATTAGCATGTTTAAAGTGATTATCATGCTTCCAGGGGCCTGGGAAGTGAATTAAATACCATTTGGAGGCATTTAATGTTCAAGCAAAAACAGGTGATTTTTGACAAAAGAGATAACACCCCCCCATTACGTCATGCTTCAGAAAGGTGAAAAATGGTCCGTTTTCAAATGTTTTATTTTTGAACGTCAGTTCACATTTGTAGGTAGATCATCAGTTTAAGAGCTAAAATTAGCATGTTTAAAGTGATTATCATGCTTCCAGGGGCCTAGGAAGTGAATTAAATACAATTTGGAGTCATTTAATGTTCAAGCAAAAACCGGTGATTTTTGACAAAAGAGATAACACCCCCCCATTACGTCATGCTTCAGAAAGGTGAAAAATGGTCCGTTTTCAAATGTTTTATTTTTGAACGTCAGTTCACATTTGTAGGTAGATCATCAGTTTAAGAGCTAAAATTAGCATGTTTAAAATGATTTTCATGCTTCCAGGGCCCCTAAACACAAGATTTGTGGAACAGTTAAAAGTGCATGAAAATGGCCAATTTACTCACTCTGAGGTCTCAAAAAGGGTTTCTTCACCCCGGGAAGTGAATTAAATACAATTTGGAGGCATTTAATGTTCAAGCAAAAACAGGTGATTTTTGACAAAAGAGATAACACCCCCCCATTACGTCATGCTTCAGAAAGGTGAAAAATGGTCCGTTTTCAAATGTATTATCTTTGAACGTCAGTTCACATTTGTAGGTAGATCATCAGTTTAAGAGCTAAAATTAGCATGTTTAAAGTGATTTTCATGCTTCCAGGGGCCCAGGAAGTCAATTAAATACCATTTGGAGGCATTTAATGTTCAAGCAAAAAAAGGTGATTTTTGACAAAAGAGATAACACCCCCCATTACGTCATGCTTCAGAAAGGTGAAAAATGGTCCGTTTTCAAATGTTTTATTTTTGAACGTCAGTTCACATTTGTAGGTAGATCATCAGTTTAAGAGCTACAATTAGCATGTTTAAAGTGATTATCATGCTTCCAGGGGCCTGGGAAGTGAATTAAATACCATTTGGAGGCATTTAATGTTCAAGCAAAAACAGGTGATTTTTGACAAAAGAGATAACACCCCCCCATTACGTCATGCTTCAGAAAGGTGAAAAATGGTCCGTTTTCAAATGTTTTATTTTTGAACGTCAGTTCACATTTGTAGGTAGATCATCAGTTTAAGAGCTAAAATTAGCATGTTTAAAGTGATTATCATGCTTCCAGGGGCCTGGGAAGTGAATTAAATACCATTTGGAGGCATTTAATGTTCAAGCAAAAACAGGTGATTTTTGACAAAAGAGATAACACCCCCCCATTACGTCATGCTTCAGAAAGGTGAAAAATGGTCCGTTTTCAAATATTTTATTTTTGAACGTCAGTTCACATTTGTAGGTAGATCATCAGTTTAAGAGCTAAAATTAGCATGTTTAAAGTGATTATCATGCTTCCAGGGGCCTGGGAAGTGAATTAAATACCATTTGGAGGCATTTAATGTTCAAGCAAAAACAGGTGATTTTTGACAAAAGAGATAACACCCCCCCCATTACGTCATGCTTCAGAAAGGTGAAAAATGGTCCGTTTTCAAATGTTTTATTTTTGAACATCAGTTCACATTTGTAGGTAGATCATCAGTTTAAGAGCTAAAATTAGCATGTTTAAAGTGATTATCATGCTTCCAGGGGCCTGGGAAGTGAATTAAATACCATTTGGAGGCATTTAATGGTCAAGCAAAGACAGGTGATTTTTGACAAAAGAGATAACACCCCCGATTACGTCATGCTTCAGAAAGGTGAAAAATGGTCAGTTTTCAAATGTTTTATTTTTGAACGTCAGTTCACATTTGTAGGTAGATCATCAGTTTAAGAGCTAAAATTAGCATGTTTAAAGTGATTATCATGCTTCCAGGGGCCTGGGAAGTGAATTAAATACCATTTGGAGGCATTTAATGTTCAAGCAAAAACAGGTGATTTTTGACAAAAGAGATAACACCCCCCCATTACGTCATGCTTCAGAAAGGTGAAAAATGGTCCGTTTTCAAATGTTTTATTTTTGAACGTCAGTTCACATTTGTAGGTAGATCATCAGTTTAAGAGCTAAAATTAGCATGTTTAAAGTGATTTTCATGCTTCCAGGGCCCCTAAACACAAGATTTGTGGAACAGTTAAAAGTGCATGAAAATGGCCAATTTACTCACTCTGAGGTCTCAAAAAGGGTTTCTTCACCCCGGGAAGTGAATTAAATACAATTTGGAGGCATTTAATGTTCAAGCAAAAACAGGTGATTTTTGACAAAAGAGATAACACCCCCCATTACGTCATGCTTCAGAAAGGTGAAAAATGGTCCGTTTTCAAATGTATTATTTTTGAACGTCAGTTCACATTTGTAGGTAGATCATCAGTTTAAGAGCTAAAATTAGCATGTTTAAAGTGATTTTCATGCTACCAGGGGCCCGGGAAGTGAATTAAATACCATTTGGAGGCATTTAATGTTCAAGCAAAAAAAGGTGATTTTTGACAAAAGAGATAACACCCCCCATTACGTCATGCTTCAGAAAGGTGAAAAATGGTCCGTTTTCAAATGTTTTATTCTTGAACGTCAGTTCACATTTGTAGGTAGATCATCAGTTTAAGAGCTAAAATGTGCATGTTTAAAGTGATTTTCATGCTTCCAGGGGCACGGGAAGTGAATTAAATACCATTTGGAGGCATTTAATGTTCAAGAAAAAACAGGTGATTTTTGACAAAAGAGATAACACCCCCCATTACGTCATGCTTCAGAAAGGTGAAAAATGGTCAGTTTTCAAATGTTTTATTTTTGAAGGTCAGTTCACATTTGTAGGTAGATCATCAGTTTAAGAGCTAAAATTAGCATGTTTAAAGTGATTTTCATGCTTCCAGGGGCCCTAAACACAAGATTTGTGGAACAGTTAAAAGTGCATGAAAATGGCCAATTTTCTCACTCTGAGGTCTAAAAAAGGGTTGCTTCACCCCGGGAAGTGAATTAAATACCATTTGGAGGCATTTAATGTTCAAGCAAAAACAGGTGATTTTTGACAAAAGAGATAACACCCCCCCATTACGTCATGCTTCAGAAAGGTGAAAAATGGTCCGTTTTCAAATGTTTTATTTTTGAACGTCAGTTCACATTTGTAGGTAGATCATCAGTTTAAGAGCTAAAATTAGCATGTTTAAAGTGATTATCATGCTTCCAGGGGCCTGGGAAGTGAATTAAATACCATTTGGAGGCATTTAATGTTCAAGCAAAAACAGGTGATTTTTGACAAAAGAGATAACACCCCCCCATTACGTCATGCTTCAGAAAGGTGAAAAATGGTCCGTTTTCAAATGTTTTATTTTTGAACGTCAGTTCACATTTGTAGGTAGATCATCAGTTTAAGAGCTAAAATTAGCATGTTTAAAGTGATTTTCATGCTTCCAGGGCCCCTAAACACAATATTTGTGGAACAGTTAAACGTGCATGAAAATGGCCAATTTACTCACTCTGAGGTCTCAAAAAGGGTTTCTTCACCCCGGGAAGTGAATTAAATACAATTTGGAGGCATTTAATGTTCAAGCAGAAACAGGTGATTTTTGACAAAAGAGATAACACCCCCCCATTACGTCATGCTTCAGAAAGGTGAAAAATGGTCCGTTTTCAAATGTATTATTTTTGAACGTCAGTTCACATTTGTAGGTAGATCATCAGTTTAAGAGCTAAAATTAGCATGTTTAAAGTGATTTTCATGCTTCCAGGGGCCTAAACACAAGATTTGTGGAACAGTTAAAAGTGCATGAAAATGGCCAATTTACTCACTCTGAGGTCTCAAAAAGGGTTTCTTCACCCCGGGAAGTGAATTACATACCAATTGGAGGCATTTAATGTTCAAGCAAAAAAAGGTGATTTTTGACAAAAGAGATAACACCCCCCCATTACGTCATGCTTCAGAAAGGTGAAAAATGGTCCGTTTTCAAATGTTTTATTTTTGAACGTCAGTTCACATTTGTAGGTAGATCATCAGTTTAAGAGCTAAAATTAGCATGTTTAAAGTGATTTTCATGCTTCCAGGGGCCCGGGAAGTGAATTAAATACCATTTGGAGGCATTTAATGTTCAAGCAAAAAAAGGTGATTTTTGACAAAAGAGATAACACCCCCCATTACGTCATGCTTCAGAAAGGTGAAAAATGGTCCGTTTTCAAATGTTTTATTTTTGAACGTCAGTTCACATTTGTAGGTAGATCATCAGTTTAAGAGCTAAAATTAGCATGTTTAAAGTGATTATCATGCTTCCAGGGGCCTGGGAAGTGAATTAAATACCATTTGGAGGCATTTAATGTTCAAGCAAAAACAGGTGATTTTTGACAAAAGAGATAACACCCCCCCATTACGTCATGCTTCAGAAAGGTGAAAAATGGTCCGTTTTCAAATGTTTTATTTTTGAACGTCAGTTCACATTTGTAGGTAGATCATCAGTTTAAGAGCTAAAATTAGCATGTTTAAAGTGATTTTCATGCTTCCAGGGCCCCTAAACACAAGATTTGTGGAACAGTTAAAAGTGCATGAAAATGGCCAATTTACTCACTCTGAGGTCTCAAAAAGGGTTTCTTCACCCCGGGAAGTGAATTAAATACAATTTGGAGGCATTTAATGTTCAAGCAAAAACAGGTGATTTTTGACAAAAGAGATAACACCCCCCCATTACGTCATGCTTCAGAAAGGTGAAAAATGGTCCGTTTTCAAATGTATTATTTTTGAACGTCAGTTCACATTTGTAGGTAGATCATCAGTTTAAGAGCTAAAATTAGCATGTTTAAAGTGATTTTCATGCTTCCAGGGGCCCGGGAAGTGAATTAATTACCATTTGGAGGCATTTAATGTTCAAGCAAAAAAAGGTGATTTTTGACAAAAGAGATAACACCCCCCATTACGTCATGCTTCAGAAAGGTGAAAAATGGTCCGTTTTCAAATGTTTTATTTTTGAACGTCAGTTCACATTTGTAGGTAGATCATCAGTTTAAGAGCTAAAATTAGCATGTTTAAAGTGATTTTCATGCTTCCAGGGGCACGGTAAGTGAATTAAATACCATTTGGAGGCATTTAATGTTCAAGCAAAAACAGGTGATTTTTGACAAAAGAGATAACACCCCCCATTACGTCATGCTTCAGAAAGGTGAAAAATGGTCAGTTTTCAAATGTTTTATTTTTGAACGTCAGTTCACATTTGTAGGTAGATCATCAGTTTAAGAGCTAAAATTAGCATGTTTAAAGTGATTTTCATGCTTCCAGGGGCCTAAACACAAGATTTGTGGAAGAAGTTAAAAGTGCATGAAAATGGCCAATTTACTCACTCTGAGGTCTCAAAAAGGGTTTCTTTACCCCGGGAAGTGAATTAAATACCATTTGGAGGCATTTAATGTTCAAGCAAAAACAGGTGATTTTTGACAAAAGAGATAACACCCCCCCATCACGTCATGCTTCAGAAAGGTGAAAAATGGTCCGTTTTCAAATGTTTTATTTTTGAACGTCAGTTCACATTTGTAGGTAGATCATCAGTTTAAGAGCTAAAATTAGCATGTTTAAAGTGATTATCATGCTTCCAGGGGCCTGGGAAGTGAATTAAATACCATTTGGAGGCATTTAATGTTCAAGCAAAAACAGGTGATTTTTGACAAAAGAGATAACACCCCCCCATTACGTCATGCTTCAGAAAGGTGAAAAATGGTCCGTTTTCAAATGTTTTATTTTTGAACGTCAGTTCACATTTGTAGGTAGATCATCAGTTTAAGAGCTAAAATTGGCATGTTTAAAGTGATTTTCATGCTTCCAGGGCCCCTAAACACAAGATTTGTGGAACAGTTAAAAGTGCATGAAAATGGCCAATTTACTCACTCTGAGGTCTCAAAAAGGGTTTCTTCACCCTGGGAAGTGAATTAAATACCATTTGGAGGCATTTAATGGTCAAGCAAAAACAGGTGATTTTTGACAAAAGAGATAACACCCCCGATTACGTCATGCTTCAGAAAGGTGAAAAATGGTCAGTTTTCAAATGTTTTATTTTTGAACGTCAGTTCACATTTGTAGGTAGATCATCAGTTTAAGAGCTAAAATTAGCATGTTTAAAGTGATTATCATGCTTCCAGGGGCCTGGGAAGTGAATTAAATACCATTTGGAGGCATTTAATGTTCAAGCAAAAACAGGTGATTTTTGACAAAAGAGATAACACCCCCCCATTACGTCATGCTTCAGAAAGGTGAAAAATGGTCCGTTTTCAAATGTTTTATTTTTGAACGTCAGTTCACATTTGTAGGTAGATCATCAGTTTAAGAGCTAAAATTAGCATGTTTAAAGTGATTATCATGCTTCCAGGGGCCCGGGAAGTGAATTAAATACCATTTGGAGGCATTTAATGTTCAAGCAAAAAATAGGTGATTTTTGACAAAAGAGATAACACCCCCCCATTACGTCATGCTTCAGAAAGGTGAAAAATGGTCCGTTTTCAAATGTTTTATTTTTGAACGTCAGTTCACATTTGTAGGTAGATCATCAGTTTAAGAGCTAAAATTTGCATGTTTAAAGTGATTTTCATGCTTCCAGGGGCACGGGAAGTGAATTAAATACCATTTGGAGGCATTTAATGTTCAAGCAAAAACAGGTGATTTTTGACAAAAGAGATAACACCCCCCATTACGTCATGCTTCAGAAAGGTGAAAAATGGTCAGTTTTCAAATGTTTTATTTTTGAACGTCAGTTCACATTTGTAGGTAGATCATCAGTTTAAGAGCTAAAATTAGCATGTTTAAAGTGATTTTCATGCTACCAGGGGCCCGGGAAGTGAATTAAATACCATTTGGAGGCATTTAATGTTCAAGCAA
This sequence comes from Lissotriton helveticus, assembly GCF_964261635.1. NCBI lineage: Eukaryota > Metazoa > Chordata > Amphibia > Caudata > Salamandridae > Lissotriton > Lissotriton helveticus. Next base: position 516,191,624 of record NC_136071.1, read on the forward strand.
AAAAAGGTGATTTTTGACAAAAGAGATAACACCCCCCATTACGTCATGCTTCAGAAAGGTGAAAAATGGTCAGTTTTCAAATGTTTTATTTTTGAAGGTCAGTTCACATTTGTAGGTAGATCATCAGTTTAAGAGCTAAAATTAGCATGTTTAAAGTGATTTTCATGCTTCCAGGGGCCCTAAACACAAGATTTGTGGAACAGTTAAAAGTGCATGAAAATGGCCAATTTTCTCACTCTGAGGTCTAAAAAAGGGTTTCTTCACCCCGGGAAGTGAATTAAATACCATTTGGAGGCATTTAATGTTCAAGCAAAAACAGGTGATTTTTGACAAAAGAGATAACACCCCCCCATTACGCCATGCTTCAGAAAGGTGAAAAATGGTCCGTTTTCAAATGTTTTATTTTTGAACGTCAGTTCACATTTGTAGGTAGATCATCAGTTTAAGAGCTAAAATTAGCATGTTTAAAGTGATTATCATGCTTCCAGGGGCCTGGGAAGTGAATTAAATACCATTTGGAGGCATTTAATGTTCAAGCAAAAACAGGTGATTTTTGACAAAAGAGATAACACCCCCCCATTACGTCATGCTTCAGAAAGGTGAAAAATGGTCCGTTTTCAAATGTTTTATTTTTGAACGTCAGTTCACATTTGAAGGTAGATCATCAGTTTAAGAGCTAAAATTAGCATGTTTAAAGTGATTTTCATGCTTCCAGGGCCCCTAAACACAATATTTGTGGAACAGTTAAACGTGCATGAAAATGGCCAATTTACTCACTCTGAGGTCTCAAAAAGGGTTTCTTCACCCCGGGAAGTGAATTAAATACAATTTGGAGGCATTTAATGTTCAAGCAAAAACAGGTGATTTTTGACAAAAGAGATAACACCCCCCATTACGTCATGCTTCAGAAAGGTGAAAAATGGTCCGTTTTCAAATGTATTATTTTTGAACGTCAGTTCACATTTGTAGGTAGATCATCAGTTTAAGAGCTAAAATTAGCATGTTTAAAGTGATTTTCATGCTTCCAGGGGCCTAAACACAAGATTTGTGGAACAGTTAAAAGTGCATGAAAATGGCCAATTTACTCACTCTGAGGTCTCAAAAAGGGTTTCTTCACCCCGGGAAGTGAATTAAATACCAATTGGAGGCATTTAATGTTCAAGCAAAAAAAGGTGATTTTTGACAAAAGAGATAACACCCCCCCATTACGTCATGCTTCAGAAAGGTGAAAAATGGTCCGTTTTCAAATGTTTTATTTTTGAACGTCAGTTCACATTTGTAGGTAGATCATCAGTTTAAGAGCTAAAATTAGCATGTTTAAAGTGATTTTCATGCTTCCAGGGGCCCGGGAAGTGAATTAAATACCATTTGGAGGCATTTAATGTTCAAGCAAAAAAAGGTGATTTTTGACAAAAGAGATAACACCCCCCCATTACGTCATGCTTCAGAAAGGTGAAAAATGGTCCGTTTTCAAATGTTTTATTTTTGAACGTCAGTTCACATTTGTAGGTAGATCATCAGTTTAAGAGCTAAAATTAGCATGTTTAAAGTGATTATCATGCTTCCAGGGGCCTGGGAAGTGAATTAAATACCATTTGGAGGCATTTAATGTTCAAGCAAAAACAGGTGATTTTTGACAAAAGAGATAACACACCCCCATTACGTCATGCTTCAGAAAGGTGAAAAATGGTCCGTTTTCAAATGTTTTATTTTTGAACGTCAGTTCACATTTGTAGGTAGATCATCAGTTTAAGAGCTAAAATTAGCATGTTTAAAGTGATTTTCATGCTTCCAGGGCCCCTAAACACAAGATTTGTGGAACAGTTAAAAGTGCATGAAAATGGCCAATTTACTCACTCTGAGGTCTCAAAAAGGGTTTCTTCACCCCGGGAAGTGAATTAAATACAATTTGGAGGCATTTAATGTTCAAGCAAAAACAGGTGATTTTTGACAAAAGAGATAACACCCCCCCATTACGTCATGCTTCAGAAAGGTGAAAAATGGTCCGTTTTCAAATGTATTATTTTTGAACGTCAGTTCACATTTGTAGGTAGATCATCAGTTTAAGAGCTAAAATTAGCATGTTTAAAGGGATTTTCATGCTTCCAGGGGCCCGGGAAGTGAATTAATTACCATTTGGAGGCATTTAATGTTCAAGCAAAAAAAGGTGATTTTTGACAAAAGAGATAACACCCCCCATTACGTCATGCTTCAGAAAGGTGAAAAATGGTCCGTTTTCAAATGTTTTATTTTTGAACGTCAGTTCACATTTGTAGGTAGATCATCAGTTTAAGAGCTAAAATTAGCATGTTTAAAGTGATTTTCATGCTTCCAGGGGCACAGTAAGTGAATTAAATACCATTTGGAGGCATTTAATGTTCAAGCAAAAACAGGTGATTTTTGACAAAAGAGATAACACCCCCCATTACGTCATGCTTCAGAAAGGTGAAAAATGGTCAGTTTTCAAATGTTTTATTTTTGAACGTCAGTTCACATTTGTAGGTAGATCATCAGTTTAAGAGCTAAAATTAGCATGTTTAAAGTGATTTTCATGCTTCCAGGGGCCTAAACACAAGATTTGTGGAAGAAGTTAAAAGTGCATGAAAATGGCCAATTTACTCACTCTGAGGTCTCAAAAAGGGTTTCTTTACCCCGGGAAGTGAATTAAATACCATTTGGAGGCATTTAATGTTCAAGCAAAAACAGGTGATTTTTGACAAAAGAGATAACACCCCCCCATTACGTCATGCTTCAGAAAGGTGAAAAATGGTCCGTTTTCAAATGTTTTATTTTTGAACGTCAGTTCACATTTGTAGGTAGATCATCAGTTTAAGAGCTAAAATTAGCATGTTTAAAGTGATTATCATGCTTCCAGGGGCCTGGGAAGTGAATTAAATACCATTTGGAGGCATTTAATGTTCAAGCAAAAACAGGTGATTTTTGACAAAAGAGATAACACCCCCCCATTAGGTCATGCTTCAGAAAGGTGAAAAATGGTCCGTTTTCAAATGTTTTATTTTTGAACGTCAGTTCACATTTGTAGGTAGATCATCAGTTTAAGAGCTAAAATTAGCATGTTTAAAGTGATTTTCATGCTTCCAGGGCCCCTAAACACAAGATTTATGGAACAGTTAAAAGTGCATGAAAATGGCCAATTTACTCACTCTGAGGTCTCAAAAAGGGTTTCTTCACCCCGGGAAGTGAATTAAATACAATTTGGAGGCATTTAATGTTCAAGCAAAAACAGGTGATTTTTGACAAAAGAGATAACACCCCCCCATTACGTCATGCTTCAGAAAGGTGAAAAATGGTCCGTTTTCAAAAGTTTTATTTTTGAACGTCAGTTCACATTTGTAGGTAGATCATCAGTTTAAGAGCTAAAATTAGCATGTTTAAAGTGATTTTCATGCTTCCAGGGCCCCTAAACACAAGATTTGTGGAACAGTTAAAAGTGCATCAAAATGGCCAATTTACTCACTCTGAGGTCTCAAAAAGGGTTTCTTCACCCCGGGAAGTGAATTAAATACAATTTGGAGGCATTTAATGTTCAAGCAAAAACAGGTGATTTTTGACAAAAGAGATAACACCCCCCATTACGTCATGCTTCAGAAAGGTGAAAAATGGTCCGTTTTCAAATGTATTATTTTTGAACGTCAGTTCACATTTGTAGGTAGATCATCAGTTTAAGAGCTAAAATTTGCATGTTTAAAGTGATTTTCATGCTTCCAGGGGCAAGGGAAGTGAATTAAATACCATTTGGAGGCATTTAATGTTCAAGCAAAAACAGGTGATTTTTGACAAAAGAGATAACACCCCCCATTACGTCATGCTTCAGAAAGGTGAAAAATGGTCAGTTTTCAAATGTATTATTTTTGAACGTCAGTTCACATTTGTAGGTAGATCATCAGTTTAAGAGCTAAAATTAGCATGTTTAAAGTGATTTTCATGCTACCAGGGGCCCGGGAAGTGAATTAAATACCATTTGGAGGCATTTAATGTTCAAGCAAAAAAAGGTGATTTTTGACAAAAGAGATAACACCCCCCATTACGTCATGCTTCAGAAAGGTGAAAAATGGTCCGTTTTCAAATGTTTTATTTTTGAACGTCAGTTCACATTTGTAGGTAGATCATCAGTTTAAGAGCTAAAATGTGCATGTTTAAAGTGATTTTCATGCTTCCAGGGGCACGGGAAGTGAATTAAATACCATTTGGAGGCATTTAATGTTCAAGCAAAAACAGGTGATTTTTGACAAAAGAGATAACACCCCCCATTACGTCATGCTTCAGAAAGGTGAAAAATGGTCAGTTTTCAAATGTTTTATTTTTGAAGGTCAGTTCACATTTGTAGGTAGATCATCAGTTTAAGAGCTAAAATTAGCATGTTTAAAGTGATTTTCATGCTTCCAGGGGCCCTAAACACAAGATTTGTGGAACAGTTAAAAGTGCATGAAAATTGCTAATTTTCTCACTCTGAGGTCTAAAAAAGGGTTTCTTCACCCCGGGAAGTGAATTAAATACAATTTGGAGGCATTTAATGTTCAAGCAAAAACAGGTGATTTTTGACAAAAGAGATAACACCCCCCATTACGTCATGCTTCAGAAAGGTGAAAAATGGTCCGTTTTAAAATGTATTATTTTTGAACGTCAGTTCACATTTGTTGGTAGATCATCAGTTTAAGAGCTAAAATTAGCATGTTTAAAGTGATTTTCATGCTTCCAGGGGCCCAGGAAGTCAATTAAATACCATTTGGAGGCATTTAATGTTCAAGCAAAAACAGGTGATTTTTGACAAAAGAGATAACACCCCCCCATTACGTCATGCTTCAGAAAGGTGAAAAATGGTCCGTTTTCAAATGTTTTATTTTTGAACGTCAGTTCACATTTGTAGGTAGATCATCAGTTTAAGAGCTAAAATTAGCATGTTTAAAGTGATTATCATGCTTCCAGGGGCCTGGGAAGTGAATTAAATACCATTTGGAGGCATTTAATGTTCAAGCAAAAACAGGTGATTTTTGACAAAAGAGATAACACCCCCCCATTACGTCATGCTTCAGAAAGGTGAAAAATGGTCCGTTTTCAAATGTTTTATTTTTGAACGTCAGTTCACATTTGTAGGTAGATCATCAGTTTAAGAGCTAAAATTAGCATGTTTAAAGTGATTATCATGCTTCCAGGGGCCTAGGAAGTGAATTAAATACAATTTGGAGTCATTTAATGTTCAAGCAAAAACCGGTGATTTTTGACAAAAGAGATAACACCCCCCCATTACGTCATGCTTCAGAAAGGTGAAAAATGGTCCGTTTTCAAATGTTTTATTTTTGAACGTCAGTTCACATTTGTAGGTAGATCATCAGTTTAAGAGCTAAAATTAGCATGTTTAAAATGATTTTCATGCTTCCAGGGCCCCTAAACACAAGATTTGTGGAACAGTTAAAAGTCCATGAAAATGGCCAATTTACTCACTCTGAGGTCTCAAAAAGGGTTTCTTCACCCCGGGAAGTGAATTAAATACAATTTGGAGGCATTTAATGTTCAAGCAAAAACAGGTGATTTTTGACAAAAGAGATAACACCCCCCCATTACGTCATGCTTCAGAAAGGTGAAAAATGGTCCGTTTTCAAATGTATTATCTTTGAACGTCAGTTCACATTTGTAGGTAGATCATCAGTTTAAGAGCTAAAATTAGCATGTTTAAAGTGATTTTCATGCTTCCAGGGGCCCAGGAAGTCAATTAAATACCATTTGGAGGCATTTAATGTTCAAGCAAAAAAAGGTGATTTTTGACAAAAGAGATAACACCCCCCCATTACATCATGCTTCAGAAAGGTGAAAAATGGTCCGTTTTCAAATGTTTTATTTTTGAACGTCAGTTCACATTTGTAGGTAGATCATCAGTTTAAGAGCTACAATTAGCATGTTTAAAGTGATTATCATGCTTCCAGGGGCCTGGGAAGTGAATTAAATACCATTTGGAGGCATTTAATGTTCAAGCAAAAACAGGTGATTTTTGACAAAAGAGATAACACCCCCCCATTACGTCATGCTTCAGAAAGGTGAAAAATGGTCCGTTTTCAAATGTTTTATTTTTGAACGTCAGTTCACATTTGTAGGTAGATCATCAGTTTAAGAGCTAAAATTAGCATGTTTAAAGTGATTTTCATGCTTCCAGGGGCCTAAACACAAGATTTGTGGAACAGTTAAAAGTGCATGAAAATGGCCAATTTACTCACTCTGAGGTCTCAAAAAGGGTTTCTTCACCCCGGGAAGTGAATTAAATACCATTTGGAGGCATTTAATGTTCAAGCAAAAACAGGTGGTTTTTGACAAGAGATAACACCCCCCCATTACGTCATGCTTCAGAAAGGTGAAAAATGGTCCGTTTTCAAATGTTTTATTTTTGAACGTCAGTTCACATTTGTAGGTAGATCATCAGTTTAAGAGCTAAAATTAGCATGTTTAAAGTGATTATCATGCTTCCAGGGGCCTGGGAAGTGAATTAAATACCATTTGGAGGCATTTAATGTTCAAGCAAAAACAGGTGATTTTTGACAAAAGAGATAACACCCCCCCATTACGTCATGCTTCAGAAAGGTGAAAAATGGTCCGTTTTCAAATGTTTTATTTTTGAACGTCAGTTCACATTTGTAGGTAGATCATCAGTTTAAGAGCTAAAATTAGCATGTTTAAAGTGATTTTCATGCTTCCAGGGCCCCTAAACACAAGATTTGTGGAACAGTTAAAAGTGCATGAAAATGGCCAATTTACTCACTCTGAGGTCTCAAAAAGGGTTTCTTCACCCCGGGAAGTGAATTAAATACAATTTGGAGGCATTTAATGTTCAAGCAAAAACAGGTGATTTTTGACAAAAGAGATAACACCCCCCATTACGTCATGCTTCAGAAAGGTGAAAAATGGTCCGTTTTCAAATGTATTATCTTTGAACGTCAGTTCACATTTGTAGGTAGATCATCAGTTTAAGAGCTAAAATTAGCATGTTTAAAGTGATTTTCATGCTTCCAGGGGCCCAGGAAGTCAATTAAATACCATTTGGATGCATTTAATGTTCAAGAAAAAAAAGGTGATTTTTGACAAAAGAGATAACACCCCCCATTACGTCATGCTTCAGAAAGGTGAAAAATGGTCCGTTTTCAAATGTTTTATTTTTGAACGTCAGTTCACATTTGTAGGTAGATCATCAGTTTAAGAGCTAAAATTAGCATGTTTAAAGTGATTTTCATGCTTCCAGGGCCCCTAAACACAAGATTTGTGGAACAGTTAAAAGTGCATGAAAATGGCCAATTTACTCACTCTGAGGTCTCAAAAAGGGTTTCTTCACCCCGGGAAGTGAATTAAATACAATTTGGAGGCATTTAATGTTCAAGCAAAAACAGGTGATTTTTGACAAAAAGATAACACCCCCCCATTACTTCATGCTTCAGAAAGGTGAAAAATGGTCCGTTTTCAAATGTTTTATTTTTGAACGTCAGTTCACATTTGTAGGTAGATCATCAGTTTAAGAGCTAAAATTAGCATGTTTAAAGTGATTTTCATGCTTCCAGGGCCCCTAAACACAAGATTTGTGGAACAGTTAAAAGTGCATGAAAATGGCCAATTTACTCACTCTGAGGTCTCAAAAAGGGTTTCTTCACCCCGGGAAGTGAATTAAATACAATTTGGAGGCATTTAATGTTCAAGCAAAAACAGGTGATTTTTGACAAAAGAGATAACACCCCCCATTACGTCATGCTTCAGAAAGGTGAAAAATGGTCCGTTTTCAAATGTATTATTTTTGAACGTCAGTTCACATTTGTAGGTAGATCATCAGTTTAAGAGCTAAAATTAGCATGTTTAAAGTGATTTTCATGCTTCCAGGGGCCCAGGAAGTCAATTAAATACCATTTGGAGGCATTTAATGTTCAAGCAAAAACAGGTGATTTTTGACAAAAGAGATAACACCCCCCCATTACGTCATGCTTCAGAAAGGTGAAAAATGGTCCGTTTTCAAATGTTTTATTTTTGAACGTCAGTTCACATTTGTAGGTAGATCATCAGTTTAAGAGCTAAAATTAGCATGTTTAAAGTGATTATCATGCTTCCAGGGGCCTGGGAAGTGAATTAAATACCATTTGGAGGCATTTAATGTTCAAGCAAAAACAGGTGATTTTTGACAAAAGAGATAACACCCCCCCATTATGTCATGCTTCAGAAAGGTGAAAAATGGTCCGTTTTCAAATGTTTTATTTTTGAACGTCAGTTCACATTTGTAGGTAGATCATCAGTTTAAGAGCTAAAATTAGCATGTTTAAACTGATTATCATGCTTCCAGGGGCCTAGGAAGTGAATTAAATACAATTTGGAGTCATTTAATGTTCAAGCAAAAACCGGTGATTTTTGACAAAAGAGATAACACCCCCCCATTACGTCATGCTTCAGAAAGGTGAAAAATGGTCCGTTTTCAAATGTTTTATTTTTGAACGTCAGTTCACATTTGTAGGTAGATCATCAGTTTAAGAGCTAAAATTAGCATGTTTAAAATGATTTTCATGCTTCCAGGGCCCCTAAACACAAGATTTGTGGAACAGTTAAAAGTGCATGAAAATGGCCAATTTACTCACTCTGAGGTCTCAAAAAGGGTTTCTTCACCCCGAGAAGTGAATTAAATACAATTTGGAGGCATTTAATGTTCAAGCAAAAACAGGTGATTTTTGACAAAAGAGATAACACCCCCCCATTACGTCATGCTTCAGAAAGGTGAAAAATGGTCCGTTTTCAAATGTATTATCTTTGAACGTCAGTTCACATTTGTAGGTAGATCATCAGTTTAAGAGCTAAAATTAGCATGTTTAAAGTGATTTTCATGCTTCCAGGGGCCCAGGAAGTCAATTAAATACCATTTGGAGGCATTTAATGTTCAAGCAAAAAAAGGTGATTTTTGACAAAAGAGATAACACCCCCCATTACGTCATGCTTCAGAAAGGTGAAAAATGGTCCGTTTTCAAATGTTTTATTTTTGAACGTCAGTTCACATTTGTAGGTAGATCATCAGTTTAAGAGCTACAATTAGCATGTTTAAAGTGATTATCATGCTTCCAGGGGCCTGGGAAGTGAATTGAATACCATTTGGAGGCATTTAATGTTCAAGCAAAAACAGGTGATTTTTGACAAAAGAGATAACACCCCCCCATTACGTCATGCTTCAGAAAGGTGAAAAATGGTCCGTTTTCAAATGTTTTATTTTTGAACGTCAGTTCACATTTGTAGGTAGATCATCAGTTTAAGAGCTACAATTAGCATGTTTAAAGTGATTGTCATGCTTCCAGGGGCCTGGGAAGTGAATTAAATACCATTTGGAGGCATTTAATGTTCAAGCAAAAACAGGTGATTTTTGACAAAAGAGATAACACCCCCCCATTACGTCATGCTTCAGAAAGGTGAAAAATGGTCCGTTTTCAAATGTTTTATTTTTGAACGTCAGTTCACATTTGTAGGTAGATCATCAGTTTAAGAGCTAAAATTAGCATGTTTAAAGTGATTTTCATGCTTCCAGGGCCCCTAAACACAAGATTTGTGGAACAGTTAAAAGTGCATGAAAATGGCCAATTTACTCACTCTGAGGTCTCAAAAAGGGTTTCTTCACCCCGGGAAGTGAATTAAATACAATTTGGAGGCATTTAATGTTCAAGCAAAAACAGGTGATTTTTGACAAAAGAGATAACACCCCCCATTACGTCATGCTTCAGAAAGGTGAAAAATGGTCCGTTTTCAAATGTATTATTTTTGAACGTCAGTTCACATTTGTAGGTAGATCATCAGTTTAAGAGCTAAAATTAGCATGTTTAAAGTGATTTTCATGCTTCCAGGGGCCCAGGAAGTCAATTAAATACCATTTGGAGGCATTTAATGTTCAAGCAAAAACAGGTGATTTTTGACAAAAGAGATAACACCCCCCCATTACGTCATGCTTCAGAAAGGTGAAAAATGGTCCGTTTTCAAATGTTTTATTTTTGAACGTCAGTTCACATTTGTAGGTAGATCATCAGTTTAAGAGCTAAAATTAGCATGTTTAAAGTGATTATCATGCTTCCAGGGGCCTGGGAAGTGAATTAAATACCATTTGGAGGCATTTAATGTTCAAGCAAAAACAGGTGATTTTTGACAAAAGAGATAACACCCCCCCATTATGTCATGCTTCAGAAAGGTGAAAAATGGTCCGTTTTCAAATGTTTTATTTTTGAACGTCAGTTCACATTTGTAGGTAGATCATCAGTTTAAGAGCTAAAATTAGCATGTTTAAACTGATTATCATGCTTCCAGGGGCCTAGGAAGTGAATTAAATACAATTTGGAGTCATTTAATGTTCAAGCAAAAACCGGTGATTTTTGACAAAAGAGATAACACCCCCCCATTACGTCATGCTTCAGAAAGGTGAAAAATGGTCCGTTTTCAAATGTTTTATTTTTGAACGTCAGTTCACATTTGTAGGTAGATCATCAGTTTAAGAGCTAAAATTAGCATGTTTAAAATGATTTTCATGCTTCCAGGGCCCCTAAACACAAGATTTGTGGAACAGTTAAAAGTGCATGAAAATGGCCAATTTACTCACTCTGAGGTCTCAAAAAGGGTTTCTTCACCCCGGGAAGTGAATTAAATACAATTTGGAGGCATTTAATGTTCAAGCAAAAACAGGTGATTTTTGACAAAAGAGATAACACCCCCCCATTACGTCATGCTTCAGAAAGGTGAAAAATGGTCCGTTTTCAAATGTATTATCTTTGAACGTCAGTTCACATTTGTAGGTAGATCATCAGTTTAAGAGCTAAAATTAGCATGTTTAAAGTGATTTTCATGCTTCCAGGGGCCCAGGAAGTCAATTAAATACCATTTGGAGGCATTTAATGTTCAAGCAAAAAAAGGTGATTTTTGACAAAAGAGATAACACCCCCCATTACGTCATGCTTCAGAAAGGTGAAAAATGGTCCGTTTTCAAATGTTTTATTTTTGAACGTCAGTTCACATTTGTAGGTAGATCATCAGTTTAAGAGCTACAATTAGCATGTTTAAAGTGATTATCATGCTTCCAGGGGCCTGGGAAGTGAATTAAATACCATTTGGAGGCATTTAATGTTCAAGCAAAAACAGGTGATTTTTGACAAAAGAGATAACACCCCCCCATTACGTCATGCTTCAGAAAGGTGAAAAATGGTCCGTTTTCAAATGTTTTATTTTTGAACGTCAGTTCACATTTGTAGGTAGATCATCAGTTTAAGAGCTAAAATTAGCATGTTTAAAGTGATTATCATGCTTCCAGGGGCCTGGGAAGTGAATTAAATACCATTTGGAGGCATTTAATGTTCAAGCAAAAACAGGTGATTTTTGACAAAAGAGATAACACCCCCCCATTACGTCATGCTTCAGAAAGGTGAAAAATGGTCCGTTTTCAAATATTTTATTTTTGAACGTCAGTTCACATTTGTAGGTAGATCATCAGTTTAAGAGCTAAAATTAGCATGTTTAAAGTGATTATCATGCTTCCAGGGGCCTGGGAAGTGAATTAAATACCATTTGGAGGCATTTAATGTTCAAGCAAAAACAGGTGATTTTTGACAAAAGAGATAACACCCCCCCCATTACGTCATGCTTCAGAAAGGTGAAAAATGGTCCGTTTTCAAATGTTTTATTTTTGAACGTCAGTTCACATTTGTAGGTAGATCATCAGTTTAAGAGCTAAAATTAGCATGTTTAAAGTGATTATCATGCTTCCAGGGGCCTGGGAAGTGAATTAAATACCATTTGGAGGCATTTAATGGTCAAGCAAAAACAGGTGATTTTTGACAAAAGAGATAACACCCCCGATTACGTCATGCTTCAGAAAGGTGAAAAATGGTCAGTTTTCAAATGTTTTATTTTTGAACGTCAGTTCACATTTGTAGGTAGATCATCAGTTTAAGAGCTAAAATTAGCATGTTTAAAGTGATTATCATGCTTCCAGGGGCCTGGGAAGTGAATTAAATACCATTTGGAGGCATTTAATGTTCAAGCAAAAACAGGTGATTTTTGATAAAAGAGATAACACCCCCCCATTACGTCATGCTTCAGAAAAGTGAAAAATGGTCCGTTTTCAAATGTTTTATTTTTGAACGTCAGTTCACATTTGTAGGTAGATCATCAGTTTAAGAGCTAAAATTAGCATGTTTAAAGTGATTATCATGCTTCCAGGGGCCCGGGAAGTGAATTAAATACCATTTGGAGGCATTTAATGTTCAAGCAAAAAAAGGTGATTTTTGACAAAAGAGATAACACCCCCCCATTACGTCATGCTTCAGAAAGGTGAAAAATGGTCCGTTTTCAAATGTTTTATTTTTGAACGTCAGTTCACATTTGTAGGTAGATCATCAGTTTAAGAGCTAAAATTTGCATGTTTAAAGTGATTTTCATGCTTCCAGGGGCACGGGAAGTGAATTAAATACCATTTGGAGGCATTTAATGTTCAAGCAAAAACAGGTGATTTTTGACAAAAGAGATAACACCCCCCATTACGTCATGCTTCAGAAAGGTGAAAAATGGTCAGTTTTCAAATGTTTTATTTTTGAACGTCAGTTCACATTTGTAGGTAGATCATCAGTTTAAGAGCTAAAATTAGCATGTTTAAAGTGATTTTCATGCTTCCAGGGCCCCTAAACACAAGATTTGTGGAACAGTTAAAAGTGCATGAAAATGGCCAATTTACTCACTCTGAGGTCTCAAAAAGGGTTTCGTATCCCGGGAAGTGAATTAAATACAATTTGGAGGCATTTAATGTTCAAGCAAAAACAGGTGATTTTTGACAAAAGAGATAACACCCCCCATTACTTCATGCTTCAGAAAGGTGAAAAATGGTCCGTTTTCAAATGTATTATTTTTGAACGTCAGTTCACATTTGTAGGTAGATCATCAGTTTAAGAGCTAAAATTAGCATGTTTAAAGTGATTTTCATGCTACCAGGGGCCCGGGAAGTGAATTAAATACCATTTGGAGGCATTTAATGTTCAAGCAAAAAAAGGTGATTTTTGACAAAAGAGATAACACCCCCCATTACGTCATGCTTCAGAAAGGTGAAAAATGGTCCGTTTTCAAATGTTTTATTCTTGAACGTCAGTTCACATTTGTAGGTAGATCATCAGTTTAAGAGCTAAAATGTGCATGTTTAAAGTGATTTTCATGCTTCCAGGGGCACGGGAAGTGAATTAAATACCATTTGGAGGTATTTAATGTTCAAGAAAAAACAGGTGATTTTTGACAAAAGAGATAACACCCCCCATTACGTCATGCTTCAGAAAGGTGAAAAATGGTCAGTTTTCAAATGTTTTATTTTTGAAGGTCAGTTCACATTTGTAGGTAGATCATCAGTTTAAGAGCTAAAATTAGCATGTTTAAAGTGATTTTCATGCTTCCAGGGGCCCTAAACACAAGATTTGTGGAACAGTTAAAAGTGCATGAAAATGGCCAATTTTCTCACTCTGAGGTCTAAAAAGGGTTTCTTCACCCCGGGAAGTGAATTAAATACCATTTGGAGGCATTTAATGTTCAAGCAAAAACAGGTGATTTTTGACAAAAGAGATAACACCCCCCCCATTACGTCATGCTTCAGAAAGGTGAAAAATGGTCCGTTTTCAAATGTTTTATTTTTGAACGTCAGTTCACATTTGTAGGTAGATCATCAGTTTAAGAGCTAAAATTAGCATGTTTAAAGTGATTATCATGCTTCCAGGGGCCTGGGAAGTGAATTAAATACCATTTGGAGGCATTTAATGTTCAAGCAAAAACAGGTGATTTTTGACAAAAGAGATAACACCCCCCCATTACGTCATGCTTCAGAAAGGTGAAAAATGGTCCGTTTTCAAATGTTTTATTTTTGAACGTCAGTTCACATTTGTAGGTAGATCATCAGTTTAAGAGCTAAAATTAGCATGTTTAAAGAGATTTTCATGCTTCCAGGGGCCCAGGAAGTCAATTAAATACCATTTGGAGGCATTTAATGTTCAAGCAAAAACAGGTGATTTTTGACAAAAGAGATAACACCCCCCCATTACGTCATGCTTCAGAAAGGTGAAAAATGGTCCGTTTTCAAATGTTTTATTTTTGAACGTCAGTTCACATTTGTAGGTAGATCATCAGTTTAAGAGCTAAAATTAGCATGTTTAAAGTGATTATCATGCTTCCAGGGGCCTGGGAAGTGAATTAAATACCATTTGGAGGCATTTAATGTTCAAGCAAAAACAGGTGATTTTTGACAAAAGAGATAACAGCCCCCCATTATGTCATGCTTCAGAAAGGTGAAAAATGGTCCGTTTTCAAATGTTTTATTTTTGAACGTCAGTTCACATTTGTAGGTAGATCATCAGTTTAAGAGCTAAAATTAGCATGTTTAAACTGATTATCATGCTTCCAGGGGCCTAGGAAGTGAATTAAATACAATTTGGAGTCATTTAATGTTCAAGCAAAAACCGGTGATTTTTGACAAAAGAGATAACACCCCCCCATTACGTCATGCTTCAGAAAGGTGAAAAATGGTCCGTTTTCAAATGTTTTATTTTTGAACGTCAGTTCACATTTGTAGGTAGATCATCAGTTTAAGAGCTAAAATTAGCATGTTTAAAATGATTTTCATGCTTCCAGGGCCCCTAAACACAAGATTTGTGGAACAGTTAAAAGTGCATGAAAATGGCCAATTTACTCACTCTGAGGTCTCAAAAAGGGTTTCTTCACCCCGGGAAGTGAATTAAATACAATTTGGAGGCATTTAATGTTCAAGCAAAAACAGGTGATTTTTGACAAAAGAGATAACACCCCCCCATTACGTCATGCTTCAGAAAGGTGAAAAATGGTCCGTTTTCAAATGTATTATCTTTGAACGTCAGTTCACATTTGTAGGTAGATCATCAGTTTAAGAGCTAAAATTAGCATGTTTAAAGTGATTTTCATGCTTCCAGGGGCCCAGGAAGTCAATTAAATACCATTTGGAGGCATTTAATGTTCAAGCAAAAAAAGGTGATTTTTGACAAAAGAGATAACACCCCCCATTACGTCATGCTTCAGAAAGGTGAAAAATGGTCCGTTTTCAAATGTTTTATTTTTGAACGTCAGTTCACATT
Organism: Lissotriton helveticus; assembly: GCF_964261635.1. NCBI lineage: Eukaryota > Metazoa > Chordata > Amphibia > Caudata > Salamandridae > Lissotriton > Lissotriton helveticus. Next base: position 516,206,755 of record NC_136071.1, read on the forward strand.
TGTAGGTAGATCATCAGTTTAAGAGCTACAATTAGCATGTTTAAAGTGATTATCATGCTTCCAGGGGCCTGGGAAGTGAATTAAATACCATTTGGAGGCATTTAATGTTCAAGCAAAAACAGGTGATTTTTGACAAAAGAGATAACACCCCCCCATTACGTCATGCTTCAGAAAGGTGAAAAATGGTCCGTTTTCAAATGTTTTATTTTTGAACGTCAGTTCACATTTGTAGGTAGATCATCAGTTTAAGAGCTAAAATTAGCATGTTTAAAGTGATTATCATGCTTCCAGGGGCCTGGGAAATGAATTAAATACCATTTGGAGGCATTTAATGTTCAAGCAAAAACAGGTGATTTTTGACAAAAGAGATAACACCCCCCCATTACGTCATGCTTCAGAAAGGTGAAAAATGGTCCGTTTTCAAATATTTTATTTTTGAACGTCAGTTCACATTTGTAGGTAGATCATCAGTTTAAGAGCTAAAATTAGCATGTTTAAAGTGATTATCATGCTTCCAGGGGCCTGGGAAGTGAATTAAATACCATTTGGAGGCATTTAATGTTCAAGCAAAAACAGGTGATTTTTGACAAAAGAGATAACACCCCCCCATTACGTCATGCTTCAGAAAGGTGAAAAATGGTCCGTTTTCAAATGTTTTATTTTTGAACGTCAGTTCACATTTGTAGGTAGATCATCAGTTTAAGAGCTAAAATTAGCATGTTTAAAGTGATTTTCATGCTTCCAGGGCCCCTAAACACAAGATTTGTGGAACAGTTAAAAGTGCATGAAAATGGCCAATTTACTCACTCTGAGGTCTCAAAAAGGGTTTCTTCACCCCGGGAAGTGAATTAAATACAATTTGGAGGCATTTAATGTTCAAGCAAAAACAGGTGATTTTTGACAAAAGAGATAACACCCCCCATTACGTCATGCTTCAGAAAGGTGAAAAATGGTCCGTTTTCAAATGTATTATTTTTGAACGTCAGTTCACATTTGTAGGTAGATCATCAGTTTAAGAGCTAAAATTAGCATGTTTAAAGTGATTTTCATGCTTCCAGGGGCCCAGGAAGTCAATTAAATACCATTTGGAGGCATTTAATGTTCAAGCAAAAACAGGTGATTTTTGACAAAAGAGATAACACCCCCCCATTACGTCATGCTTCAGAAAGGTGAAAAATGGTCCGTTTTCAAATGTTTTATTTTTGAACGTCAGTTCACATTTGTAGGTAGATCATCAGTTTAAGAGCTAAAATTAGCATGTTTAAAGTGATTATCATGCTTCCAGGGGCCTGGGAAGTGAATTAAATACCATTTGGAGGCATTTAATGTTCAAGCAAAAACAGGTGATTTTTGACAAAAGAGATAACACCCCCCCATTATGTCATGCTTCAGAAAGGTGAAAAATGGTCCGTTTTCAAATGTTTTATTTTTGAACGTCAGTTCACATTTGTAGGTAGATCATCAGTTTAAGAGCTAAAATTAGCATGTTTAAACTGATTATCATGCTTCCAGGGGCCTAGGAAGTGAATTAAATACAATTTGGAGTCATTTAATGTTCAAGCAAAAACCGGTGATTTTTGACAAAAGAGATAACACCCCCCCATTACGTCATGCTTCAGAAAGGTGAAAAATGGTCCGTTTTCAAATGTTTTATTTTTGAACGTCAGTTCACATTTGTAGGTAGATCATCAGTTTAAGAGCTAAAATTAGCATGTTTAAAAATATTTTCATGCTTCCAGGGCCCCTAAACACAAGATTTGTGGAACAGTTAAAAGTGCATGAAAATGGCCAATTTACTCACTCTGAGGTCTCAAAAAGGGTTTCTTCACCCCGGGAAGTGAATTAAATACAATTTGGAGGCATTTAATGTTCAAGCAAAAACAGGTGATTTTTGACAAAAGAGATAACACCCCCCCATTACGTCATGCTTCAGAAAGGTGAAAAATGGTCCGTTTTCAAATGTATTATCTTTGAACGTCAGTTCACATTTGTAGGTAGATCATCAGTTTAAGAGCTAAAATTAGCATGTTTAAAGTGATTTTCATGCTTCCAGGGGCCCAGGAAGTCAATTAAATACCATTTGGAGGCATTTAATGTTCAAGCAAAAAAAGGTGATTTTTGACAAAAGAGATAACACCCCCCCATTACGTCATGCTTCAGAAAGGTGAAAAATGGTCCGTTTTCAAATGTTTTATTTTTGAACGTCAGTTCACATTTGTAGGTAGATCATCAGTTTAAGAGCTACAATTAGCATGTTTAAAGTGATTATCATGCTTCCAGGGGCCTGGGAAGTGAATTAAATACCATTTGGAGGCATTTAATGTTCAAGCAAAAACAGGTGATTTTTGACAAAAGAGATAACACCCCCCCATTACGTCATGCTTCAGAAAGGTGAAAAATGGTCCGTTTTCAAATGTTTTATTTTTGAACGTCAGTTCACATTTGTAGGTAGATCATCAGTTTAAGAGCTAAAATTAGCATGTTTAAAGTGATTTTCATGCTTCCAGGGGCCTAAACACAAGATTTGTGGAACAGTTAAAAGTGCATGAAAATGGCCAATTTACTCACTCTGAGGTCTCAAAAAGGGTTTCTTCACCCCGGGAAGTGAATTAAATACCATTTGGAGGCATTTAATGTTCAAGCAAAAACAGGTGGTTTTTGACAAAAGAGATAACACCCCCCCATTACGTCATGCTTCAGAAAGGTGAAAAATGGTCCGTTTTCAAATGTTTTATTTTTGAACGTCAGTTCACATTTGTAGGTAGATCATCAGTTTAAGAGCTAAAATTAGCATGTTTAAAGTGATTATCATGCTTCCAGGGGCCTGGGAAGTGAATTAAATACCATTTGGAGGCATTTAATGTTCAAGCAAAAACAGGTGATTTTTGACAAAAGAGATAACACCCCCCCATTACGTCATGCTTCAGAAAGGTGAAAAATGGTCAGTTTTCAAATGTTTTATTTTTGAACGTCAGTTCACATTTGTAGGTAGATCATCAGTTTAAGAGCTAAAATTAGCATGTTTAAAGTGATTTTCATGCTTCCAGGGCCCCTAAACACAAGATTTGTGGAACAGTTAAAAGTGCATGAAAATGGCCAATTTACTCACTCTGAGGTCTCAAAAAGGGTTTCTTCACCCCGGGAAGTGAATTAAATACAATTTGGAGGCATTTAATGTTCAAGCAAAAACAGGTGATTTTTGACAAAAAGATAACACCCCCCCATTACGTCATGCTTCAGAAAGGTGAAAAATGGTCCGTTTTCAAATGTTTTATTTTTGAACGTCAGTTCACATTTGTAGGTAGATCATCAGTTTAAGAGCTAAAATTAGCATGTTTAAAGTGATTTTCATGCTTCCAGGGCCCCTAAACACAAGATTTGTGGAACAGTTAAAAGTGCATGAAAATGGCCAATTTACTCACTCTGAGGTCTCAAAAAGGGTTTCTTCACCCCGGGAAGTGAATTAAATACCATTTGGAGGCATTTAATGTTCAAGCAAAAAAAGGTGATTTTTGACAAAAGAGATAACACCCCCCATTACGTCATGCTTCAGAAAGGTGAAAAATGGTCCGTTTTCAAATGTTTTATTTTTGAACGTCAGTTCACATTTGTAGGTAGATCATCAGTTTAAGAGCTACAATTAGCATGTTTAAAGTGATTATCATGCTTCCAGGGGCCTGGGAAGTGAATTAAATACCATTTGGAGGCATTTAATGTTCAAGCAAAAACAGGTGATTTTTGACAAAAGAGATAACACCCCCCCATTACGTCATGCTTCAGAAAGGTGAAAAATGGTCCGTTTTCAAATGTTTTATTTTTGAACGTCAGTTCACATTTGTAGGTAGATCATCAGTTTAAGAGCTACAATTAGCATGTTTAAAGTGATTGTCATGCTTCCAGGGGCCTGGGAAGTGAATTAAATACCATTTGGAGGCATTTAATGTTCAAGCAAAAACAGGTGATTTTTGACAAAAGAGATAACACCCCCCCATTACGTCATGCTTCAGAAAGGTGAAAAATGGTCCGTTTTCAAATGTTTTATTTTTGAACGTCAGTTCACATTTGTAGGTAGATCATCAGTTTAAGAGCTAAAATTAGCATGTTTAAAGTGATTTTCATGCTTCCAGGGCCCCTAAACACAAGATTTGTGGAACAGTTAAAAGTGCATGAAAATGGCCAATTTACTCACTCTGAGGTCTCAAAAAGGGTTTCTTCACCCCGGGAAGTGAATTAAATACAATTTGGAGGCATTTAATGTTCAAGCAAAAACAGGTGATTTTTGACAAAAGAGATAACACCCCCCATTACGTCATGCTTCAGAAAGGTGAAAAATGGTCCGTTTTCAAATGTATTATTTTTGAACGTCAGTTCACATTTGTAGGTAGATCATCAGTTTAAGAGCTAAAATTAGCATGTTTAAAGTGATTTTCATGCTTCCAGGGGCCCAGGAAGTCAATTAAATACCATTTGGAGGCATTTAATGTTCAAGCAAAAACAGGTGATTTTTGACAAAAGAGATAACACCCCCCCATTACGTCATGCTTCAGAAAGGTGAAAAATGGTCCGTTTTCAAATGTTTTATTTTTGAACGTCAGTTCACATTTGTAGGTAGATCATCAGTTTAAGAGCTAAAATTAGCATGTTTAAAGTGATTATCATGCTTCCAGGGGCCTGGGAAGTGAATTAAATACCATTTGGAGGCATTTAATGTTCAAGCAAAAACAGGTGATTTTTGACAAAAGAGATAACACCCCCCCATTATGTCATGCTTCAGAAAGGTGAAAAATGGTCCGTTTTCAAATGTTTTATTTTTGAACGTCAGTTCACATTTGTAGGTAGATCATCAGTTTAAGAGCTAAAATTAGCATGTTTAAACTGATTATCATGCTTCCAGGGGCCTAGGAAGTGAATTAAATACAATTTGGAGTCATTTAATGTTCAAGCAAAAACCGGTGATTTTTGACAAAAGAGATAACACCCCCCCATTACGTCATGCTTCAGAAAGGTGAAAAATGGTCCGTTTTCAAATGTTTTATTTTTGAACGTCAGTTCACATTTGTAGGTAGATCATCAGTTTAAGAGCTAAAATTAGCATGTTTAAAATGATTTTCATGCTTCCAGGGCCCCTAAACACAAGATTTGTGGAACAGTTAAAAGTGCATGAAAATGGCCAATTTACTCACTCTGAGGTCTCTAAAAGGGTTTCTTCACCCCGGGAAGTGAATTAAATACAATTTGGAGGCATTTAATGTTCAAGCAAAAACAGGTGATTTTTGACAAAAGAGATAACACCCCCCCATTACGTCATGCTTCAGAAAGGTGAAAAATGGTCCGTTTTCAAATGTATTATCTTTGAACGTCAGTTCACATTTGTAGGTAGATCATCAGTTTAAGAGCTAAAATTAGCATGTTTAAAGTGATTTTCATGCTTCCAGGGGCCCAGGAAGTCAATTAAATACCATTTGGAGGCATTTAATGTTCAAGCAAAAAAAGGTGATTTTTGACAAAAGAGATAACACCCCCCATTACGTCATGCTTCAGAAAGGTGAAAAATGGTCCGTTTTCAAATGTTTTATTTTTGAACGTCAGTTCACATTTGTAGGTAGATCATCAGTTTAAGAGCTACAATTAGCATGTTTAAAGTGATTATCATGCTTCCAGGGGCCTGGGAAGTGAATTAAATACCATTTGGAGGCATTTAATGTTCAAGCAAAAACAGGTGATTTTTGACAAAAGAGATAACACCCCCCCATTACGTCATGCTTCAGAAAGGTGAAAAATGGTCCGTTTTCAAATGTTTTATTTTTGAACGTCAGTTCACATTTGTAGGTAGATCATCAGTTTAAGAGCTAAAATTAGCATGTTTAAAGTGATTATCATGCTTCCAGGGGCCTGGGAAGTGAATTAAATACCATTTGGAGGCATTTAATGTTCAAGCAAAAACAGGTGATTTTTGACAAAAGAGATAACACCCCCCCATTACGTCATGCTTCAGAAAGGTGAAAAATGGTCCGTTTTCAAATATTTTATTTTTGAACGTCAGTTCACATTTGTAGGTAGATCATCAGTTTAAGAGCTAAAATTAGCATGTTTAAAGTGATTATCATGCTTCCAGGGGCCTGGGAAGTGAATTAAATACCATTTGGAGGCATTTAATGTTCAAGCAAAAACAGGTGATTTTTGACAAAAGAGATAACACCCCCCCCATTACGTCATGCTTCAGAAAGGTGAAAAATGGTCCGTTTTCAAATGTTTTATTTTTGAACGTCAGTTCACATTTGTAGGTAGATCATCAGTTTAAGAGCTAAAATTAGCATGTTTAAAGTGATTATCATGCTTCCAGGGGCCTGGGAAGTGAATTAAATACCATTTGGAGGCATTTAATGGTCAAGCAAAAACAGGTGATTTTTGACAAAAGAGATAACACCCCCGATTACGTCATGCTTCAGAAAGGTGAAAAATGGTCAGTTTTCAAATGTTTTATTTTTGAACGTCAGTTCACATTTGTAGGTAGATCATCAGTTTAAGAGCTAAAATTAGCATGTTTAAAGTGATTATCATGCTTCCAGGGGCCTGGGAAGTGAATTAAATACCATTTGGAGGCATTTAATGTTCAAGCAAAAACAGGTGATTTTTGATAAAAGAGATAACACCCCCCCATTACGTCATGCTTCAGAAAAGTGAAAAATGGTCCGTTTTCAAATGTTTTATTTTTGAACGTCAGTTCACATTTGTAGGTAGATCATCAGTTTAAGAGCTACAATTAGCATGTTTAAAGTGATTATCATGCTTCCAGGGGCCTGGGAAGTGAATTAAATACCATTTGGAGGCATTTAATGTTCAAGCAAAAACAGGTGATTTTTGACAAAAGAGATAACACCCCCCCATTACGTCATGCTTCAGAAAGGTGAAAAATGGTCCGTTTTCAAATGTTTTATTTTTGAACGTCAGTTCACATTTGTAGGTAGATCATCAGTTTAAGAGCTAAAATTAGCATGTTTAAAGTGATTATCATGCTTCCAGGGGCCTGGGAAGTGAATTAAATACCATTTGGAGGCATTTAATGTTCAAGCAAAAACAGGTGATTTTTGACAAAAGAGATAACACCCCCCCATTACGTCATGCTTCAGAAAGGTGAAAAATGGTCCGTTTTCAAATATTTTATTTTTGAACGTCAGTTCACATTTGTAGGTAGATCATCAGTTTAAGAGCTAAAATTAGCATGTTTAAAGTGATTATCATGCTTCCAGGGGCCTGGGAAGTGAATTAAATACCATTTGGAGGCATTTAATGTTCAAGCAAAAACAGGTGATTTTTGACAAAAGAGATAACACCCCCCCATTACGTCATGCTTCAGAAAGGTGAAAAATGGTCCGTTTTCAAATGTTTTATTTTTGAACGTCAGTTCACATTTGTAGGTAGATCATCAGTTTAAGAGCTAAAATTAGCATGTTTAAAGTGATTTTCATGCTTCCAGGGCCCCTAAACACAAGATTTGTGGAACAGTTAAAAGTGCATGAAAATGGCCAATTTACTCACTCTGAGGTCTCAAAAAGGGTTTCTTCACCCCGGGAAGTGAATTAAATACAATTTGGAGGCATTTAATGTTCAAGCAAAAACAGGTGATTTTTGACAAAAGAGATAACACCCCCCATTACGTCATGCTTCAGAAAGGTGAAAAATGGTCCGTTTTCAAATGTATTATTTTTGAACGTCAGTTCACATTTGTAGGTAGATCATCAGTTTAAGAGCTAAAATTAGCATGTTTAAAGTGATTTTCATGCTTCCAGGGGCCCAGGAAGTCAATTAAATACCATTTGGAGGCATTTAATGTTCAAGCAAAAACAGGTGATTTTTGACAAAAGAGATAACACCCCCCCATTACGTCATGCTTCAGAAAGGTGAAAAATGGTCCGTTTTCAAATGTTTTATTTTTGAACGTCAGTTCACATTTGTAGGTAGATCATCAGTTTAAGAGCTAAAATTAGCATGTTTAAAGTGATTATCATGCTTCCAGGGGCCTGGGAAGTGAATTAAATACCATTTGGAGGCATTTAATGTTCAAGCAAAAACAGGTGATTTTTGACAAAAGAGATAACACCCCCCCATTATGTCATGCTTCAGAAAGGTGAAAAATGGTCCGTTTTCAAATGTTTTATTTTTGAACGTCAGTTCACATTTGTAGGTAGATCATCAGTTTAAGAGCTAAAATTAGCATGTTTAAACTGATTATCATGCTTCCAGGGGCCTAGGAAGTGAATTAAATACAATTTGGAGTCATTTAATGTTCAAGCAAAAACCGGTGATTTTTGACAAAAGAGATAACACCCCCCCATTACGTCATGCTTCAGAAAGGTGAAAAATGGTCCGTTTTCAAATGTTTTATTTTTGAACGTCAGTTCACATTTGTAGGTAGATCATCAGTTTAAGAGCTAAAATTAGCATGTTTAAAATGATTTTCATGCTTCCAGGGCCCCTAAACACAAGATTTGTGGAACAGTTAAAAGTGCATGAAAATGGCCAATTTACTCACTCTGAGGTCTCAAAAAGGGTTTCTTCACCCCGGGAAGTGAATTAAATACAATTTGGAGGCATTTAATGTTCAAGCAAAAACAGGTGATTTTTGACAAAAGAGATAACACCCCCCCATTACGTCATGCTTCAGAAAGGTGAAAAATGGTCCGTTTTCAAATGTATTATCTTTGAACGTCAGTTCACATTTGTAGGTAGATCATCAGTTTAAGAGCTAAAATTAGCATGTTTAAAGTGATTTTCATGCTTCCAGGGGCCCAGGAAGTCAATTAAATACCATTTGGAGGCATTTAATGTTCAAGCAAAAAAAGGTGATTTTTGACAAAAGAGATAACACCCCCCCATTACGTCATGCTTCAGAAAGGTGAAAAATGGTCCGTTTTCAAATGTTTTATTTTTGAACGTCAGTTCACATTTGTAGGTAGATCATCAGTTTAAGAGCTACAATTAGCATGTTTAAAGTGATTATCATGCTTCCAGGGGCCTGGGAAGTGAATTAAATACCATTTGGAGGCATTTAATGTTCAAGCAAAAACAGGTGATTTTTGACAAAAGAGATAACACCCCCCCATTACGTCATGCTTCAGAAAGGTGAAAAATGGTCCGTTTTCAAATGTTTTATTTTTGAACGTCAGTTCACATTTGTAGGTAGATCATCAGTTTAAGAGCTAAAATTAGCATGTTTAAAGTGATTTTCATGCTTCCAGGGGCCTAAACACAAGATTTGTGGAACAGTTAAAAGTGCATGAAAATGGCCAATTTACTCACTCTGAGGTCTCAAAAAGGGTTTCTTCACCCCGGGAAGTGAATTAAATACCATTTGGAGGCATTTAATGTTCAAGCAAAAACAGGTGGTTTTTGACAAAAGAGATAACACCCCCCCATTACGTCATGCTTCAGAAAGGTGAAAAATGGTCCGTTTTCAAATGTTTTATTTTTGAACGTCAGTTCACATTTGTAGGTAGATCATCAGTTTAAGAGCTAAAATTAGCATGTTTAAAGTGATTATCATGCTTCCAGGGGCCTGGGAAGTGAATTAAATACCATTTGGAGGCATTTAATGTTCAAGCAAAAACAGGTGATTTTTGACAAAAGAGATAACACCCCCCCATTACGTCATGCTTCAGAAAGGTGAAAAATGGTCCGTTTTCAAATGTTTTATTTTTGAACGTCAGTTCACATTTGTAGGTAGATCATCAGTTTAAGAGCTAAAATTAGCATGTTTAAAGTGATTTTCATGCTTCCAGGGCCCCTAAACACAAGATTTGTGGAACAGTTAAAAGTGCATGAAAATGGCCAATTTACTCACTCTGAGGTCTCAAAAAGGGTTTCTTCACCCCGGGAAGTGAATTAAATACAATTTGGAGGCATTTAATGTTCAAGCAAAAACAGGTGATTTTTGACAAAAAGATAACACCCCCCCATTACGTCATGCTTCAGAAAGGTGAAAAATGGTCCGTTTTCAAATGTTTTATTTTTGAACGTCAGTTCACATTTGTAGGTAGATCATCAGTTTAAGAGCTAAAATTAGCATGTTTAAAGTGATTTTCATGCTTCCAGGGCCCCTAAACACAAGATTTGTGGAACAGTTAAAAGTGCATGAAAATGGCCAATTTACTCACTCTGAGGTCTCAAAAAGGGTTTCTTCACCCCGGGAAGTGAATTAAATACCATTTGGAGGCATTTAATGTTCAAGCAAAAAAAGGTGATTTTTGACAAAAGAGATAACACCCCCCATTACGTCATGCTTCAGAAAGGTGAAAAATGGTCCGTTTTCAAATGTTTTATTTTTGAACGTCAGTTCACATTTGTAGGTAGATCATCAGTTTAAGAGCTACAATTAGCATGTTTAAAGTGATTATCATGCTTCCAGGGGCCTGGGAAGTGAATTAAATACCATTTGGAGGCATTTAATGTTCAAGCAAAAACAGGTGATTTTTGACAAAAGAGATAACACCCCCCCATTACGTCATGCTTCAGAAAGGTGAAAAATGGTCCGTTTTCAAATGTTTTATTTTTGAACGTCAGTTCACATTTGTAGGTAGATCATCAGTTTAAGAGCTACAATTAGCATGTTTAAAGTGATTGTCATGCTTCCAGGGGCCTGGGAAGTGAATTAAATACCATTTGGAGGCATTTAATGTTCAAGCAAAAACAGGTGATTTTTGACAAAAGAGATAACACCCCCCCATTACGTCATGCTTCAGAAAGGTGAAAAATGGTCCGTTTTCAAATGTTTTATTTTTGAACGTCAGTTCACATTTGTAGGTAGATCATCAGTTTAAGAGCTAAAATTAGCATGTTTAAAGTGATTTTCATGCTTCCAGGGCCCCTAAACACAAGATTTGTGGAACAGTTAAAAGTGCATGAAAATGGCCAATTTACTCACTCTGAGGTCTCAAAAAGGGTTTCTTCACCCCGGGAAGTGAATTAAATACAATTTGGAGGCATTTAATGTTCAAGCAAAAACAGGTGATTTTTGACAAAAGAGATACCCCCCATTACGTCATGCTTCAGAAAGGTGAAAAATGGTCCGTTTTCAAATGTATTATTTTTGAACGTCAGTTCACATTTGTAGGTAGATCATCAGTTTAAGAGCTAAAATTAGCATGTTTAAAGTGATTTTCATGCTTCCAGGGGCCCAGGAAGTCAATTAAATACCATTTGGAGGCATTTAATGTTCAAGCAAAAACAGGTGATTTTTGACAAAAGAGATAACACCCCCCCATTACGTCATGCTTCAGAAAGGTGAAAAATGGTCCGTTTTCAAATGTTTTATTTTTGAACGTCAGTTCACATTTGTAGGTAGATCATCAGTTTAAGAGCTAAAATTAGCATGTTTAAAGTGATTATCATGCTTCCAGGGGCCTGGGAAGTGAATTAAATACCATTTGGAGGCATTTAATGTTCAAGCAAAAACAGGTGATTTTTGACAAAAGAGATAACACCCCCCCATTATGTCATGCTTCAGAAAGGTGAAAAATGGTCCGTTTTCAAATGTTTTATTTTTGAACGTCAGTTCACATTTGTAGGTAGATCATCAGTTTAAGAGCTAAAATTAGCATGTTTAAACTGATTATCATGCTTCCAGGGGCCTAGGAAGTGAATTAAATACAATTTGGAGTCATTTAATGTTCAAGCAAAAACCGGTGATTTTTGACAAAAGAGATAACACCCCCCCATTACGTCATGCTTCAGAAAGGTGAAAAATGGTCCGTTTTCAAATGTTTTATTTTTGAACGTCAGTTCACATTTGTAGGTAGATCATCAGTTTAAGAGCTAAAATTAGCATGTTTAAAATGATTTTCATGCTTCCAGGGCCCCTAAACACAAGATTTGTGGAACAGTTAAAAGTGCATGAAAATGGCCAATTTACTCACTCTGAGGTCTCAAAAAGGGTTTCTTCACCCCGGGAAGTGAATTAAATACAATTTGGAGGCATTTAATGTTCAAGCAAAAACAGGTGATTTTTGACAAAAGAGATAACACCCCCCCATTACGTCATGCTTCAGAAAGGTGAAAAATGGTCCGTTTTCAAATGTATTATCTTTGAACGTCAGTTCACATTTGTAGGTAGATCATCAGTTTAAGAGCTAAAATTAGCATGTTTAAAGTGATTTTCATGCTTCCAGGGGCCCAGGAAGTCAATTAAATACCATTTGGAGGCATTTAATGTTCAAGCAAAAAAAGGTGATTTTTGACAAAAGAGATAACACCCCCCATTACGTCATGCTTCAGAAAGGTGAAAAATGGTCCGTTTTCAAATGTTTTATTTTTGAACGTCAGTTCACATTTGTAGGTAGATCATCAGTTTAAGAGCTACAATTAGCATGTTTAAAGTGATTATCATGCTTCCAGGGGCCTGGGAAGTGAATTAAATACCATTTGGAGGCATTTAATGTTCAAGCAAAAACAGGTGATTTTTGACAAAAGAGATAACACCCCCCATTACGTCATGCTTCAGAAAGGTGAAAAATGGTCCGTTTTCAAATGTTTTATTTTTGAACGTCAGTTCACATTTGTAGGTAGATCATCAGTTTAAGAGCTAAAATTAGCATGTTTAAAGTGATTATCATGCTTCCAGGGGCCTGGGAAGTGAATTAAATACCATTTGGAGGCATTTAATGTTCAAGCAAAAACAGGTGATTTTTGACAAAAGAGATAACACCCCCCCATTACGTCATGCTTCAGAAAGGTGAAAAATGGTCCGTTTTCAAATATTTTATTTTTGAACGTCAGTTCACATTTGTAGGTAGATCATCAGTTTAAGAGCTAAAATTAGCATGTTTAAAGTGATTATCATGCTTCCAGGGGCCTGGGAAGTGAATTAAATACCATTTGGAGGCATTTAATGTTCAAGCAAAAACAGGTGATTTTTGACAAAAGAGATAACACCCCCCCCATTACGTCATGCTTCAGAAAGGTGAAAAATGGTCCGTTTTCAAATGTTTTATTTTTGAACGTCAGTTCACATTTGTAGGTAGATCATCAGTTTAAGAGCTAAAATTAGCATGTTTAAAGTGATTATCATGCTTCCAGGGGCCTGGGAAGTGAATTAAATACCATTTGGAGGCATTTAATGGTCAAGCAAAAACAGGTGATTTTTGACAAAAGAGATAACACCCCCGATTACGTCATGCTTCAGAAAGGTGAAAAATGGTCAGTTTTCAAATGTTTTATTTTTGAACGTCAGTTCACATTTGTAGGTAGATCATCAGTTTAAGAGCTAAAATTAGCATGTTTAAAATGGTTTTCATGCTTCCAGGGCCCCTAAACACAAGATTTGTGGAACAGTTAAAAGTGCATGAAAATGGCCAATTTACTCACTCTGAGGTCTCAAAAAGGGTTTCTTCACCCCGGGAAGTGAATTAAATACAATTTGGAGGCATTTAATGTTCAAGCAAAAACAGGTGATTTTTGACAAAAGAGATAACACCCCCCCATTACGTCATGCTTCAGAAAGGTGAAAAATGGTCCGTTTTCAAATGTATTATCTTTGAACGTCAGTTCACATTTGTAGGTAGATCATCAGTTTAAGAGCTAAAATTAGCATGTTTAAAGTGATTTTCATGCTTCCAGGGGCCCAGGAAGTCAATTAAATACCATTTGGAGGCATTTAATGTTCAAGCAAAAAAAGGTGATTTTTGACAAAAGAGATAACACCCCCCATTACGTCATGCTTCAGAAAGGTGAAAAATGGTCCGTTTTCAAATGTTTTATTTTTGAACGTCAGTTCACATTTGTAGGTAGATCATCAGTTTAAGAGCTACAATTAGCATGTTTAAAGTGATTATCATGCTTCCAGGGGCCTGGGAAGTGAATTAAATACCATTTGGAGGCATTTAATGTTCAAGCAAAAACAGGTGATTTTTGACAAAAGAGATAACACCCCCCCATTACGTCATGCTTCAGAAAGGTGAAAAATGGTCCGTTTTCAAATGTTTTATTTTTGAACGTCAGTTCACATTTGTAGGTAGATCATCAGTTTAAGAGCTAAAATTAGCATGTTTAAAGTGATTATCATGCTTCCAGGGGCCTGGGAAGTGAATTAAATACCATTTGGAGGCATTTAATGTTCAAGCAAAAACAGGTGATTTTTGACAAAAGAGATAACACCCCCCCATTACGTCATGCTTCAGAAAGGTGAAAAATGGTCAGTTTTCAAATATTTTATTTTTGAACGTCAGTTCACATTTGTAGGTAGATCATCAGTTTAAGAGCTAAAATTAGCATGTTTAAAGTGATTATCATGCTTCCAGGGGCCTGGGAAGTGAATTAAATACCATTTGGAGGCATTTAATGTTCAAGCAAAAACAGGTGATTTTTGACAAAAGAGATAACACCCCCCCATTACGTCATGCTTCAGAAAGGTGAAAAATGGTCCGTTTTCAAATGTTTTATTTTTGAACGTCAGTTCACATTTGTAGGTAGATCATCAGTTTAAGAGCTAAAATTAGCATGTTTAAAGTGATTTTCATGCTTCCAGGGCCCCTAAACACAAGATTTGTGGAACAGTTAAAAGTGCATGAAAATGGCCAATTTACTCACTCTGAGGTCTCAAAAAGGGTTTCTTCACCCCGGGAAGTGAATTAAATACAATTTGGAGGCATTTAATGTTCAAGCAAAAACAGGTGATTTTTGACAAAAGAGATAACACCCCCCATTACGTCATGCTTCAGAAAGGTGAAAAATGGTCCGTTTTCAAATGTATTATTTTTGAACGTCAGTTCACATTTGTAGGTAGATCATCAGTTTAAGAGCTAAAATTAGCATGTTTAAAGTGATTATCATGCTTCCAGGGGCCTGGGAAGTGAATTAAATACCATTTGGAGGCATTTAATGTTCAAGCAAAAACAGGTGATTTTTGACAAAAGAGATAACACCCCCCCATTATGTCATGCTTCAGAAAGGTGAAAAATGGTCCGTTTTCAAATGTTTTATTTTTGAACGTCAGTTCACATTTGTAGGTAGATCATCAGTTTAAGAGCTAAAATTAGCATGTTTAAACTGATTATCATGCTTCCAGGGGCCTAGGAAGTGAATTAAATACAATTTGGAGTCATTTAATGTTCAAGCAAAAACCGGTGATTTTTGACAAAAGAGATAACACCCCCCCATTACGTCATGCTTCAGAAAGGTGAAAAATGGTCCGTTTTCAAATGTTTTATTTTTGAACGTCAGTTCACATTTGTAGGTAGATCATCAGTTTAAGAGCTAAAATTAGCATGTTTAAAATGATTTTCATGCTTCCAGGGCCCCTAAACACAAGATTTGTGGAACAGTTAAAAGTGCATGAAAATGGCCAATTTACTCACTCTGAGGTCTCTAAAAGGGTTTCTTCACCCCGGGAAGTGAATTAAATACAATTTGGAGGCATTTAATGTTCAAGCAAAAACAGGTGATTTTTGACAAAAGAGATAACACCCCCCCATTACGTCATGCTTCAGAAAGGTGAAAAATGGTCCGTTTTCAAATGTATTATCTTTGAACGTCAGTTCACATTTGTAGGTAGATCATCAGTTTAAGAGCTAAAATTAGCATGTTTAAAGTGATTTTCATGCTTCCAGGGGCCCAGGAAGTCAATTAAATACCATTTGGAGGCATTTAATGTTCAAGCAAAAAAAGGTGATTTTTGACAAAAGAGATAACACCCCCCATTACGTCATGCTTCAGAAAGGTGAAAAATGGTCCGTTTTCAAATGTTTTATTTTTGAACGTCAGTTCACATTTGTAGGTAGATCATCAGTTTAAGAGCTACAATTAGCATGTTTAAAGTGATTATCATGCTTCCAGGGGCCTGGGAAGTGAATTAAATACCATTTGGAGGCATTTAATGTTCAAGCAAAAACAGGTGATTTTTGACAAAAGAGATAACACCCCCCCATTACGTCATGCTTCAGAAAGGTGAAAAATGGTCCGTTTTCAAATGTTTTATTTTTGAACGTCAGTTCACATTTGTAGGTAGATCATCAGTTTAAGAGCTAAAATTAGCATGTTTAAAGTGATTATCATGCTTCCAGGGGCCTGGGAAGTGAATTAAATACCATTTGGAGGCATTTAATGTTCAAGCAAAAACAGGTGATTTTTGACAAAAGAGATAACACCCCCCCATTACGTCATGCTTCAGAAAGGTGAAAAATGGTCCGTTTTCAAATATTTTATTTTTGAACGTCAGTTCACATTTGTAGGTAGATCATCAGTTTAAGAGCTAAAATTAGCATGTTTAAAGTGATTATCATGCTTCCAGGGGCCTGGGAAGTGAATTAAATACCATTTGGAGGCATTTAATGTTCAAGCAAAAACAGGTGATTTTTGACAAAAGAGATAACACCCCCCCCATTACGTCATGCTTCAGAAAGGTGAAAAATGGTCCGTTTTCAAATGTTTTATTTTTGAACGTCAGTTCACATTTGTAGGTAGATCATCAGTTTAAGAGCTAAAATTAGCATGTTTAAAGTGATTATCATGCTTCCAGGGGCCTGGGAAGTGAATTAAATACCATTTGGAGGCATTTAATGGTCAAGCAAAAACAGGTGATTTTTGACAAAAGAGATAACACCCCCGATTACGTCATGCTTCAGAAAGGTGAAAAATGGTCAGTTTTCAAATGTTTTATTTTTGAACGTCAGTTCACATTTGTAGGTAGATCATCAGTTTAAGAGCTAAAATTAGCATGTTTAAAGTGATTATCATGCTTCCAGGGGCCTGGGAAGTGAATTAAATACCATTTGGAGGCATTTAATGTTCAAGCAAAAACAGGTGATTTTTGATAAAAGAGATAACACCCCCCCATTACGTCATGCTTCAGAAAAGTGAAAAATGGTCCGTTTTCAAATGTTTTATTTTTGAACGTCAGTTCACATTTGTAGGTAGATCATCAGTTTAAGAGCTACAATTAGCATGTTTAAAGTGATTATCATGCTTCCAGGGGCCTGGGAAGTGAATTAAATACCATTTGGAGGCATTTAATGTTCAAGCAAAAACAGGTGATTTTTGACAAAAGAGATAACACCCCCCCATTACGTCATGCTTCAGAAAGGTGAAAAATGGTCCGTTTTCAAATGTTTTATTTTTGAACGTCAGTTCACATTTGTAGGTAGATCATCAGTTTAAGAGCTAAAATTAGCATGTTTAAAGTGATTATCATGCTTCCAGGGGCCTGGGAAGTGAATTAAATACCATTTGGAGGCATTTAATGTTCAAGCAAAAACAGGTGATTTTTGACAAAAGAGATAACACCCCCCCATTACGTCATGCTTCAGAAAGGTGAAAAATGGTCCGTTTTCAAATATTTTATTTTTGAACGTCAGTTCACATTTGTAGGTAGATCATCAGTTTAAGAGCTAAAATTAGCATGTTTAAAGTGATTATCATGCTTCCAGGGGCCTGGGAAGTGAATTAAATACCATTTGGAGGCATTTAATGTTCAAGCAAAAACAGGTGATTTTTGACAAAAGAGATAACACCCCCCCATTACGTCATGCTTCAGAAAGGTGAAAAATGGTCCGTTTTCAAATGTTTTATTTTTGAACGTCAGTTCACATTTGTAGGTAGATCATCAGTTTAAGAGCTAAAATTAGCATGTTTAAAGTGATTTTCATGCTTCCAGGGCCCCTAAACACAAGATTTGTGGAACAGTTAAAAGTGCATGAAAATGGCCAATTTACTCACTCTGAGGTCTCAAAAAGGGTTTCTTCACCCCGGGAAGTGAATTAAATACAATTTGGAGGCATTTAATGTTCAAGCAAAAACAGGTGATTTTTGACAAAAGAGATAACACCCCCCATTACGTCATGCTTCAGAAAGGTGAAAAATGGTCCGTTTTCAAATGTATTATTTTTGAACGTCAGTTCACATTTGTAGGTAGATCATCAGTTTAAGAGCTAAAATTAGCATGTTTAAAGTGATTTTCATGCTTCCAGGGGCCCAGGAAGTCAATTAAATACCATTTGGAGGCATTTAATGTTCAAGCAAAAACAGGTGATTTTTGACAAAAGAGATAACACCCCCCCATTACGTCATGCTTCAGAAAGGTGAAAAATGGTCCGTTTTCAAATGTTTTATTTTTGAACGTCAGTTCACATTTGTAGGTAGATCATCAGTTTAAGAGCTAAAATTAGCATGTTTAAAGTGATTATCATGCTTCCAGGGGCCTGGGAAGTGAATTAAATACCATTTGGAGGCATTTAATGTTCAAGCAAAAACAGGTGATTTTTGACAAAAGAGATAACACCCCCCCATTATGTCATGCTTCAGAAAGGTGAAAAATGGTCCGTTTTCAAATGTTTTATTTTTGAACGTCAGTTCACATTTGTAGGTAGATCATCAGTTTAAGAGCTAAAATTAGCATGTTTAAACTGATTATCATGCTTCCAGGGGCCTAGGAAGTGAATTAAATACAATTTGGAGTCATTTAATGTTCAAGCAAAAACCGGTGATTTTTGACAAAAGAGATAACACCCCCCCATTACGTCATGCTTCAGAAAGGTGAAAAATGGTCCGTTTTCAAATGTTTTATTTTTGAACGTCAGTTCACATTTGTAGGTAGATCATCAGTTTAAGAGCTAAAATTAGCATGTTTAAAATGATTTTCATGCTTCCAGGGCCCCTAAACACAAGATTTGTGGAACAGTTAAAAGTGCATGAAAATGGCCAATTTACTCACTCTGAGGTCTCAAAAAGGGTTTCTTCACCCCGGGAAGTGAATTAAATACAATTTGGAGGCATTTAATGTTCAAGCAAAAACAGGTGATTTTTGACAAAAGAGATAACACCCCCCCATTACGTCATGCTTCAGAAAGGTGAAAAATGGTCCGTTTTCAAATGTATTATCTTTGAACGTCAGTTCACATTTGTAGGTAGATCATCAGTTTAAGAGCTAAAATTAGCATGTTTAAAGTGATTTTCATGCTTCCAGGGGCCCAGGAAGTCAATTAAATACCATTTGGAGGCATTTAATGTTCAAGCAAAAAAAGGTGATTTTTGACAAAAGAGATAACACCCCCCCATTACGTCATGCTTCAGAAAGGTGAAAAATGGTCCGTTTTCAAATGTTTTATTTTTGAACGTCAGTTCACATTTGTAGGTAGATCATCAGTTTAAGAGCTACAATTAGCATGTTTAAAGTGATTATCATGCTTCCAGGGGCCTGGGAAGTGAATTAAATACCATTTGGAGGCATTTAATGTTCAAGCAAAAACAGGTGATTTTTGACAAAAGAGATAACACCCCCCCATTACGTCATGCTTCAGAAAGGTGAAAAATGGTCCGTTTTCAAATGTTTTATTTTTGAACGTCAGTTCACATTTGTAGGTAGATCATCAGTTTAAGAGCTAAAATTAGCATGTTTAAAGTGATTTTCATGCTTCCAGGGGCCTAAACACAAGATTTGTGGAACAGTTAAAAGTGCATGAAAATGGCCAATTTACTCACTCTGAGGTCTCAAAAAGGGTTTCTTCACCCCGGGAAGTGAATTAAATACCATTTGGAGGCATTTAATGTTCAAGCAAAAACAGGTGGTTTTTGACAAAAGAGATAACACCCCCCCATTACGTCATGCTTCAGAAAGGTGAAAAATGGTCCGTTTTCAAATGTTTTATTTTTGAACGTCAGTTCACATTTGTAGGTAGATCATCAGTTTAAGAGCTAAAATTAGCATGTTTAAAGTGATTATCATGCTTCCAGGGGCCTGGGAAGTGAATTAAATACCATTTGGAGGCATTTAATGTTCAAGCAAAAACAGGTGATTTTTGACAAAAGAGATAACACCCCCCCATTACGTCATGCTTCAGAAAGGTGAAAAATGGTCCGTTTTCAAATGTTTTATTTTTGAACGTCAGTTCACATTTGTAGGTAGATCATCAGTTTAAGAGCTAAAATTAGCATGTTTAAAGTGATTTTCATGCTTCCAGGGCCCCTAAACACAAGATTTGTGGAACAGTTAAAAGTGCATGAAAATGGCCAATTTACTCACTCTGAGGTCTCAAAAAGGGTTTCTTCACCCCGGGAAGTGAATTAAATACAATTTGGAGGCATTTAATGTTCAAGCAAAAACAGGTGATTTTTGACAAAAAGATAACACCCCCCCATTACGTCATGCTTCAGAAAGGTGAAAAATGGTCCGTTTTCAAATGTTTTATTTTTGAACGTCAGTTCACATTTGTAGGTAGATCATCAGTTTAAGAGCTAAAATTAGCATGTTTAAAGTGATTTTCATGCTTCCAGGGCCCCTAAACACAAGATTTGTGGAACAGTTAAAAGTGCATGAAAATGGCCAATTTACTCACTCTGAGGTCTCAAAAAGGGTTTCTTCACCCCGGGAAGTGAATTAAATACCATTTGGAGGCATTTAATGTTCAAGCAAAAAAAGGTGATTTTTGACAAAAGAGATAACACCCCCCATTACGTCATGCTTCAGAAAGGTGAAAAATGGTCCGTTTTCAAATGTTTTATTTTTGAACGTCAGTTCACATTTGTAGGTAGATCATCAGTTTAAGAGCTACAATTAGCATGTTTAAAGTGATTATCATGCTTCCAGGGGCCTGGGAAGTGAATTAAATACCATTTGGAGGCATTTAATGTTCAAGCAAAAACAGGTGATTTTTGACAAAAGAGATAACACCCCCCCATTACGTCATGCTTCAGAAAGGTGAAAAATGGTCCGTTTTCAAATGTTTTATTTTTGAACGTCAGTTCACATTTGTAGGTAGATCATCAGTTTAAGAGCTACAATTAGCATGTTTAAAGTGATTGTCATGCTTCCAGGGGCCTGGGAAGTGAATTAAATACCATTTGGAGGCATTTAATGTTCAAGCAAAAACAGGTGATTTTTGACAAAAGAGATAACACCCCCCCATTACGTCATGCTTCAGAAAGGTGAAAAATGGTCCGTTTTCAAATGTTTTATTTTTGAACGTCAGTTCACATTTGTAGGTAGATCATCAGTTTAAGAGCTAAAATTAGCATGTTTAAAGTGATTTTCATGCTTCCAGGGCCCCTAAACACAAGATTTGTGGAACAGTTAAAAGTGCATGAAAATGGCCAATTTACTCACTCTGAGGTCTCAAAAAGGGTTTCTTCACCCCGGGAAGTGAATTAAATACAATTTGGAGGCATTTAATGTTCAAGCAAAAACAGGTGATTTTTGACAAAAGAGATAACACCCCCCATTACGTCATGCTTCAGAAAGGTGAAAAATGGTCCGTTTTCAAATGTATTATTTTTGAACGTCAGTTCACATTTGTAGGTAGATCATCAGTTTAAGAGCTAAAATTAGCATGTTTAAAGTGATTTTCATGCTTCCAGGGGCCCAGGAAGTCAATTAAATACCATTTGGAGGCATTTAATGTTCAAGCAAAAACAGGTGATTTTTGACAAAAGAGATAACACCCCCCCATTACGTCATGCTTCAGAAAGGTGAAAAATGGTCCGTTTTCAAATGTTTTATTTTTGAACGTCAGTTCACATTTGTAGGTAGATCATCAGTTTAAGAGCTAAAATTAGCATGTTTAAAGTGATTATCATGCTTCCAGGGGCCTGGGAAGTGAATTAAATACCATTTGGAGGCATTTAATGTTCAAGCAAAAACAGGTGATTTTTGACAAAAGAGATAACACCCCCCCATTATGTCATGCTTCAGAAAGGTGAAAAATGGTCCGTTTTCAAATGTTTTATTTTTGAACGTCAGTTCACATTTGTAGGTAGATCATCAGTTTAAGAGCTAAAATTAGCATGTTTAAACTGATTATCATGCTTCCAGGGGCCTAGGAAGTGAATTAAATACAATTTGGAGTCATTTAATGTTCAAGCAAAAACCGGTGATTTTTGACAAAAGAGATAACACCCCCCCATTACGTCATGCTTCAGAAAGGTGAAAAATGGTCCGTTTTCAAATGTTTTATTTTTGAACGTCAGTTCACATTTGTAGGTAGATCATCAGTTTAAGAGCTAAAATTAGCATGTTTAAAATGATTTTCATGCTTCCAGGGCCCCTAAACACAAGATTTGTGGAACAGTTAAAAGTGCATGAAAATGGCCAATTTACTCACTCTGAGGTCTCAAAAAGGGTTTCTTCACCCCGGGAAGTGAATTAAATACAATTTGGAGGCATTTAATGTTCAAGCAAAAACAGGTGATTTTTGACAAAAGAGATAACACCCCCCCATTACGTCATGCTTCAGAAAGGTGAAAAATGGTCCGTTTTCAAATGTATTATCTTTGAACGTCAGTTCACATTTGTAGGTAGATCATCAGTTTAAGAGCTAAAATTAGCATGTTTAAAGTGATTTTCATGCTTCCAGGGGCCCAGGAAGTCAATTAAATACCATTTGGAGGCATTTAATGTTCAAGCAAAAAAAGGTGATTTTTGACAAAAGAGATAACACCCCCCATTACGTCATGCTTCAGAAAGGTGAAAAATGGTCCGTTTTCAAATGTTTTATTTTTGAACGTCAGTTCACATTTGTAGGTAGATCATCAGTTTAAGAGCTAAAATTAGCATGTTTAAAGTGATTATCATGCTTCCAGGGGCCTGGGAAGTGAATTAAATACCATTTGGAGGCATTTAATGTTCAAGCAAAAACAGGTGATTTTTGACAAAAGAGATAACACCCCCCCATTACGTCATGCTTCAGAAAGGTGAAAAATGGTCCGTTTTCAAATGTTTTATTTTTGAACGTCAGTTCACATTTGTAGGTAGATCATCAGTTTAAGAGCTAAAATTAGCATGTTTAAAGTGATTATCATGCTTCCAGGGGCCTGGGAAGTGAATTAAATACCATTTGGAGGCATTTAATGTTCAAGCAAAAACAGGTGATTTTTGACAAAAGAGATAACACCCCCCCATTACGTCATGCTTCAGAAAGGTGAAAAATGGTCCGTTTTCAAATATTTTATTTTTGAACGTCAGTTCACATTTGTAGGTAGATCATCAGTTTAAGAGCTAAAATTAGCATGTTTAAAGTGATTATCATGCTTCCAGGGGCCTGGGAAGTGAATTAAATACCATTTGGAGGCATTTAATGTTCAAGCAAAAACAGGTGATTTTTGACAAAAGAGATAACACCCCCCCCATTACGTCATGCTTCAGAAAGGTGAAAAATGGTCCGTTTTCAAATGTTTTATTTTTGAACGTCAGTTCACATTTGTAGGTAGATCATCAGTTTAAGAGCTAAAATTAGCATGTTTAAAGTGATTATCATGCTTCCAGGGGCCTGGGAAGTGAATTAAATACCATTTGGAGGCATTTAATGGTCAAGCAAAAACAGGTGATTTTTGACAAAAGAGATAACACCCCCGATTACGTCATGCTTCAGAAAGGTGAAAAATGGTCAGTTTTCAAATGTTTTATTTTTGAACGTCAGTTCACATTTGTAGGTAGATCATCAGTTTAAGAGCTAAAATTAGCATGTTTAAAATGATTTTCATGCTTCCAGGGCCCCTAAACACAAGATTTGTGGAACAGTTAAAAGTGCATGAAAATGGCCAATTTACTCACTCTGAGGTCTCAAAAAGGGTTTCTTCACCCCGGGAAGTGAATTAAATACAATTTGGAGGCATTTAATGTTCAAGCAAAAACAGGTGATTTTTGACAAAAGAGATAACACCCCCCCATTACGTCATGCTTCAGAAAGGTGAAAAATGGTCCGTTTTCAAATGTATTATCTTTGAACGTCAGTTCACATTTGTAGGTAGATCATCAGTTTAAGAGCTAAAATTAGCATGTTTAAAGTGATTTTCATGCTTCCAGGGGCCCAGGAAGTCAATTAAATACCATTTGGAGGCATTTAATGTTCAAGCAAAAAAAGGTGATTTTTGACAAAAGAGATAACACCCCCCATTACGTCATGCTTCAGAAAGGTGAAAAATGGTCCGTTTTCAAATGTTTTATTTTTGAACGTCAGTTCACATTTGTAGGTAGATCATCAGTTTAAGAGCTACAATTAGCATGTTTAAAGTGATTATCATGCTTCCAGGGGCCTGGGAAGTGAATTAAATACCATTTGGAGGCATTTAATGTTCAAGCAAAAACAGGTGATTTTTGACAAAAGAGATAACACCCCCCCATTACGTCATGCTTCAGAAAGGTGAAAAATGGTCCGTTTTCAAATGTTTTATTTTTGAACGTCAGTTCACATTTGTAGGTAGATCATCAGTTTAAGAGCTAAAATTAGCATGTTTAAAGTGATTATCATGCTTCCAGGGGCCTGGGAAGTGAATTAAATACCATTTGGAGGCATTTAATGTTCAAGCAAAAACAGGTGATTTTTGACAAAAGAGATAACACCCCCCCATTACGTCATGCTTCAGAAAGGTGAAAAATGGTCCGTTTTCAAATATTTTATTTTTGAACGTCAGTTCACATTTGTAGGTAGATCATCAGTTTAAGAGCTAAAATTAGCATGTTTAAAGTGATTATCATGCTTCCAGGGGCCTGGGAAGTGAATTAAATACCATTTGGAGGCATTTAATGTTCAAGCAAAAACAGGTGATTTTTGACAAAAGAGATAACACCCCCCCATTACGTCATGCTTCAGAAAGGTGAAAAATGGTCCGTTTTCAAATGTTTTATTTTTGAACGTCAGTTCACATTTGTAGGTAGATCATCAGTTTAAGAGCTAAAATTAGCATGTTTAAAGTGATTTTCATGCTTCCAGGGCCCCTAAACACAAGATTTGTGGAACAGTTAAAAGTGCATGAAAATGGCCAATTTACTCACTCTGAGGTCTCAAAAAGGGTTTCTTCACCCCGGGAAGTGAATTAAATACAATTTGGAGGCATTTAATGTTCAAGCAAAAACAGGTGATTTTTGACAAAAGAGATAACACCCCCCATTACGTCATGCTTCAGAAAGGTGAAAAATGGTCCGTTTTCAAATGTATTATTTTTGAACGTCAGTTCACATTTGTAGGTAGATCATCAGTTTAAGAGCTAAAATTAGCATGTTTAAAGTGATTTTCATGCTTCCAGGGGCCCAGGAAGTCAATTAAATACCATTTGGAGGCATTTAATGTTCAAGCAAAAACAGGTGATTTTTGACAAAAGAGATAACACCCCCCCATTACGTCATGCTTCAGAAAGGTGAAAAATGGTCCGTTTTCAAATGTTTTATTTTTGAACGTCAGTTCACATTTGTAGGTAGATCATCAGTTTAAGAGCTAAAATTAGCATGTTTAAAGTGATTATCATGCTTCCAGGGGCCTGGGAAGTGAATTAAATACCATTTGGAGGCATTTAATGTTCAAGCAAAAACAGGTGATTTTTGACAAAAGAGATAACACCCCCCCATTATGTCATGCTTCAGAAAGGTGAAAAATGGTCCGTTTTCAAATGTTTTATTTTTGAACGTCAGTTCACATTTGTAGGTAGATCATCAGTTTAAGAGCTAAAATTAGCATGTTTAAACTGATTATCATGCTTCCAGGGGCCTAGGAAGTGAATTAAATACAATTTGGAGTCATTTAATGTTCAAGCAAAAACCGGTGATTTTTGACAAAAGAGATAACACCCCCCCATTACGTCATGCTTCAGAAAGGTGAAAAATGGTCCGTTTTCAAATGTTTTATTTTTGAACGTCAGTTCACATTTGTAGGTAGATCATCAGTTTAAGAGCTAAAATTAGCATGTTTAAAATGATTTTCATGCTTCCAGGGCCCCTAAACACAAGATTTGTGGAACAGTTAAAAGTGCATGAAAATGGCCAATTTACTCACTCTGAGGTCTCAAAAAGGGTTTCTTCACCCCGGGAAGTGAATTAAATACAATTTGGAGGCATTTAATGTTCAAGCAAAAACAGGTGATTTTTGACAAAAGAGATAACACCCCCCCATTACGTCATGCTTCAGAAAGGTGAAAAATGGTCCGTTTTCAAATGTATTATCTTTGAACGTCAGTTCACATTTGTAGGTAGATCATCAGTTTAAGAGCTAAAATTAGCATGTTTAAAGTGATTTTCATGCTTCCAGGGGCCCAGGAAGTCAATTAAATACCATTTGGAGGCATTTAATGTTCAAGCAAAAAAAGGTGATTTTTGACAAAAGAGATAACACCCCCCCATTACGTCATGCTTCAGAAAGGTGAAAAATGGTCCGTTTTCAAATGTTTTATTTTTGAACGTCAGTTCACATTTGTAGGTAGATCATCAGTTTAAGAGCTACAATTAGCATGTTTAAAGTGATTATCATGCTTCCAGGGGCCTGGGAAGTGAATTAAATACCATTTGGAGGCATTTAATGTTCAAGCAAAAACAGGTGATTTTTGACAAAAGAGATAACACCCCCCCATTACGTCATGCTTCAGAAAGGTGAAAAATGGTCCGTTTTCAAATGTTTTATTTTTGAACGTCAGTTCACATTTGTAGGTAGATCATCAGTTTAAGAGCTAAAATTAGCATGTTTAAAGTGATTTTCATGCTTCCAGGGGCCTAAACACAAGATTTGTGGAACAGTTAAAAGTGCATGAAAATGGCCAATTTACTCACTCTGAGGTCTCAAAAAGGGTTTCTTCACCCCGGGAAGTGAATTAAATACCATTTGGAGGCATTTAATGTTCAAGCAAAAACAGGTGGTTTTTGACAAAAGAGATAACACCCCCCCATTACGTCATGCTTCAGAAAGGTGAAAAATGGTCCGTTTTCAAATGTTTTATTTTTGAACGTCAGTTCACATTTGTAGGTAGATCATCAGTTTAAGAGCTAAAATTAGCATGTTTAAAGTGATTATCATGCTTCCAGGGGCCTGGGAAGTGAATTAAATACCATTTGGAGGCATTTAATGTTCAAGCAAAAACAGGTGATTTTTGACAAAAGAGATAACACCCCCCCATTACGTCATGCTTCAGAAAGGTGAAAAATGGTCCGTTTTCAAATGTTTTATTTTTGAACGTCAGTTCACATTTGTAGGTAGATCATCAGTTTAAGAGCTAAAATTAGCATGTTTAAAGTGATTTTCATGCTTCCAGGGCCCCTAAACACAAGATTTGTGGAACAGTTAAAAGTGCATGAAAATGGCCAATTTACTCACTCTGAGGTCTCAAAAAGGGTTTCTTCACCCCGGGAAGTGAATTAAATACAATTTGGAGGCATTTAATGTTCAAGCAAAAACAGGTGATTTTTGACAAAAAGATAACACCCCCCCATTACGTCATGCTTCAGAAAGGTGAAAAATGGTCCGTTTTCAAATGTTTTATTTTTGAACGTCAGTTCACATTTGTAGGTAGATCATCAGTTTAAGAGCTAAAATTAGCATGTTTAAAGTGATTTTCATGCTTCCAGGGCCCCTAAACACAAGATTTGTGGAACAGTTAAAAGTGCATGAAAATGGCCAATTTACTCACTCTGAGGTCTCAAAAAGGGTTTCTTCACCCCGGGAAGTGAATTAAATACCATTTGGAGGCATTTAATGTTCAAGCAAAAAAAGGTGATTTTTGACAAAAGAGATAACACCCCCCATTACGTCATGCTTCAGAAAGGTGAAAAATGGTCCGTTTTCAAATGTTTTATTTTTGAACGTCAGTTCACATTTGTAGGTAGATCATCAGTTTAAGAGCTACAATTAGCATGTTTAAAGTGATTATCATGCTTCCAGGGGCCTGGGAAGTGAATTAAATACCATTTGGAGGCATTTAATGTTCAAGCAAAAACAGGTGATTTTTGACAAAAGAGATAACACCCCCCCATTACGTCATGCTTCAGAAAGGTGAAAAATGGTCCGTTTTCAAATGTTTTATTTTTGAACGTCAGTTCACATTTGTAGGTAGATCATCAGTTTAAGAGCTACAATTAGCATGTTTAAAGTGATTGTCATGCTTCCAGGGGCCTGGGAAGTGAATTAAATACCATTTGGAGGCATTTAATGTTCAAGCAAAAACAGGTGATTTTTGACAAAAGAGATAACACCCCCCCATTACGTCATGCTTCAGAAAGGTGAAAAATGGTCCGTTTTCAAATGTTTTATTTTTGAACGTCAGTTCACATTTGTAGGTAGATCATCAGTTTAAGAGCTAAAATTAGCATGTTTAAAGTGATTTTCATGCTTCCAGGGCCCCTAAACACAAGAATTGTGGAACAGTTAAAAGTGCATGAAAATGGCCAATTTACTCACTCTGAGGTCTCAAAAAGGGTTTCTTCACCCCGGGAAGTGAATTAAATACAATTTGGAGGCATTTAATGTTCAAGCAAAAACAGGTGATTTTTGACAAAAGAGATAACACCCCCCATTACGTCATGCTTCAGAAAGGTGAAAAATGGTCCGTTTTCAAATGTATTATTTTTGAACGTCAGTTCACATTTGTAGGTAGATCATCAGTTTAAGAGCTAAAATTAGCATGTTTAAAGTGATTTTCATGCTTCCAGGGGCCCAGGAAGTCAATTAAATACCATTTGGAGGCATTTAATGTTCAAGCAAAAACAGGTGATTTTTGACAAAAGAGATAACACCCCCCCATTACGTCATGCTTCAGAAAGGTGAAAAATGGTCCGTTTTCAAATGTTTTATTTTTGAACGTCAGTTCACATTTGTAGGTAGATCATCAGTTTAAGAGCTAAAATTAGCATGTTTAAAGTGATTATCATGCTTCCAGGGGCCTGGGAAGTGAATTAAATACCATTTGGAGGCATTTAATGTTCAAGCAAAAACAGGTGATTTTTGACAAAAGAGATAACACCCCCCCATTATGTCATGCTTCAGAAAGGTGAAAAATGGTCCGTTTTCAAATGTTTTATTTTTGAACGTCAGTTCACATTTGTAGGTAGATCATCAGTTTAAGAGCTAAAATTAGCATGTTTAAACTGATTATCATGCTTCCAGGGGCCTAGGAAGTGAATTAAATACAATTTGGAGTCATTTAATGTTCAAGCAAAAACCGGTGATTTTTGACAAAAGAGATAACACCCCCCCATTACGTCATGCTTCAGAAAGGTGAAAAATGGTCCGTTTTCAAATGTTTTATTTTTGAACGTCAGTTCACATTTGTAGGTAGATCATCAGTTTAAGAGCTAAAATTAGCATGTTTAAAATGATTTTCATGCTTCCAGGGCCCCTAAACACAAGATTTGTGGAACAGTTAAAAGTGCATGAAAATGGCCAATTTACTCACTCTGAGGTCTCAAAAAGGGTTTCTTCACCCCGGGAAGTGAATTAAATACAATTTGGAGGCATTTAATGTTCAAGCAAAAACAGGTGATTTTTGACAAAAGAGATAACACCCCCCCATTACGTCATGCTTCAGAAAGGTGAAAAATGGTCCGTTTTCAAATGTATTATCTTTGAACGTCAGTTCACATTTGTAGGTAGATCATCAGTTTAAGAGCTAAAATTAGCATGTTTAAAGTGATTTTCATGCTTCCAGGGGCCCAGGAAGTCAATTAAATACCATTTGGAGGCATTTAATGTTCAAGCAAAAAAAGGTGATTTTTGACAAAAGAGATAACACCCCCCATTACGTCATGCTTCAGAAAGGTGAAAAATGGTCCGTTTTCAAATGTTTTATTTTTGAACGTCAGTTCACATTTGTAGGTAGATCATCAGTTTAAGAGCTACAATTAGCATGTTTAAAGTGATTATCATGCTTCCAGGGGCCTGGGAAGTGAATTAAATACCATTTGGAGGCATTTAATGTTCAAGCAAAAACAGGTGATTTTTGACAAAAGAGATAACACCCCCCCATTACGTCATGCTTCAGAAAGGTGAAAAATGGTCCGTTTTCAAATGTTTTATTTTTGAACGTCAGTTCACATTTGTAGGTAGATCATCAGTTTAAGAGCTAAAATTAGCATGTTTAAAGTGATTATCATGCTTCCAGGGGCCTGGGAAGTGAATTAAATACCATTTGGAGGCATTTAATGTTCAAGCAAAAACAGGTGATTTTTGACAAAAGAGATAACACCCCCCCATTACGTCATGCTTCAGAAAGGTGAAAAATGGTCCGTTTTCAAATATTTTATTTTTGAACGTCAGTTCACATTTGTAGGTAGATCATCAGTTTAAGAGCTAAAATTAGCATGTTTAAAGTGATTATCATGCTTCCAGGGGCCTGGGAAGTGAATTAAATACCATTTGGAGGCATTTAATGTTCAAGCAAAAACAGGTGATTTTTGACAAAAGAGATAACACCCCCCCCATTACGTCATGCTTCAGAAAGGTGAAAAATGGTCCGTTTTCAAATGTTTTATTTTTGAACGTCAGTTCACATTTGTAGGTAGATCATCAGTTTAAGAGCTAAAATTAGCATGTTTAAAGTGATTATCATGCTTCCAGGGGCCTGGGAAGTGAATTAAATACCATTTGGAGGCATTTAATGGTCAAGCAAAAACAGGTGATTTTTGACAAAAGAGATAACACCCCCGATTACGTCATGCTTCAGAAAGGTGAAAAATGGTCAGTTTTCAAATGTTTTATTTTTGAACGTCAGTTCACATTTGTAGGTAGATCATCAGTTTAAGAGCTAAAATTAGCATGTTTAAAGTGATTATCATGCTTCCAGGGGCCTGGGAAGTGAATTAAATACCATTTGGAGGCATTTAATGTTCAAGCAAAAACAGGTGATTTTTGATAAAAGAGATAACACCCCCCCATTACGTCATGCTTCAGAAAAGTGAAAAATGGTCCGTTTTCAAATGTTTTATTTTTGAACGTCAGTTCACATTTGTAGGTAGATCATCAGTTTAAGAGCTACAATTAGCATGTTTAAAGTGATTATCATGGTTCCAGGGGCCTGGGAAGTGAATTAAATACCATTTGGAGGCATTTAATGTTCAAGCAAAAACAGGTGATTTTTGACAAAAGAGATAACACCCCCCCATTACGTCATGCTTCAGAAAGGTGAAAAATGGTCCGTTTTCAAATGTTTTATTTTTGAACGTCAGTTCACATTTGTAGGTAGATCATCAGTTTAAGAGCTAAAATTAGCATGTTTAAAGTGATTATCATGCTTCCAGGGGCCTGGGAAGTGAATTAAATACCATTTGGAGGCATTTAATGTTCAAGCAAAAACAGGTGATTTTTGACAAAAGAGATAACACCCCCCCATTACGTCATGCTTCAGAAAGGTGAAAAATGGTCCGTTTTCAAATATTTTATTTTTGAACGTCAGTTCACATTTGTAGGTAGATCATCAGTTTAAGAGCTAAAATTAGCATGTTTAAAGTGATTATCATGCTTCCAGGGGCCTGGGAAGTGAATTAAATACCATTTGGAGGCATTTAATGTTCAAGCAAAAACAGGTGATTTTTGACAAAAGAGATAACACCCCCCCATTACGTCATGCTTCAGAAAGGTGAAAAATGGTCCGTTTTCAAATGTTTTATTTTTGAACGTCAGTTCACATTTGTAGGTAGATCATCAGTTTAAGAGCTAAAATTAGCATGTTTAAAGTGATTTTCATGCTTCCAGGGCCCCTAAACACAAGATTTGTGGAACAGTTAAAAGTGCATGAAAATGGCCAATTTACTCACTCTGAGGTCTCAAAAAGGGTTTCTTCACCCCGGGAAGTGAATTAAATACAATTTGGAGGCATTTAATGTTCAAGCAAAAACAGGTGATTTTTGACAAAAGAGATAACACCCCCCATTACGTCATGCTTCAGAAAGGTGAAAAATGGTCCGTTTTCAAATGTATTATTTTTGAACGTCAGTTCACATTTGTAGGTAGATCATCAGTTTAAGAGCTAAAATTAGCATGTTTAAAGTGATTTTCATGCTTCCAGGGGCCCAGGAAGTCAATTAAATACCATTTGGAGGCATTTAATGTTCAAGCAAAAACAGGTGATTTTTGACAAAAGAGATAACACCCCCCCATTACGTCATGCTTCAGAAAGGTGAAAAATGGTCCGTTTTCAAATGTTTTATTTTTGAACGTCAGTTCACATTTGTAGGTAGATCATCAGTTTAAGAGCTAAAATTAGCATGTTTAAAGTGATTATCATGCTTCCAGGGGCCTGGGAAGTGAATTAAATACCATTTGGAGGCATTTAATGTTCAAGCAAAAACAGGTGATTTTTGACAAAAGAGATAACACCCCCCCATTATGTCATGCTTCAGAAAGGTGAAAAATGGTCCGTTTTCAAATGTTTTATTTTTGAACGTCAGTTCACATTTGTAGGTAGATCATCAGTTTAAGAGCTAAAATTAGCATGTTTAAACTGATTATCATGCTTCCAGGGGCCTAGGAAGTGAATTAAATACAATTTGGAGTCATTTAATGTTCAAGCAAAAACCGGTGATTTTTGACAAAAGAGATAACACCCCCCCATTACGTCATGCTTCAGAAAGGTGAAAAATGGTCCGTTTTCAAATGTTTTATTTTTGAACGTCAGTTCACATTTGTAGGTAGATCATCAGTTTAAGAGCTAAAATTAGCATGTTTAAAATGATTTTCATGCTTCCAGGGCCCCTAAACACAAGATTTGTGGAACAGTTAAAAGTGCATGAAAATGGCCAATTTACTCACTCTGAGGTCTCAAAAAGGGTTTCTTCACCCCGGGAAGTGAATTAAATACAATTTGGAGGCATTTAATGTTCAAGCAAAAACAGGTGATTTTTGACAAAAGAGATAACACCCCCCCATTACGTCATGCTTCAGAAAGGTGAAAAATGGTCCGTTTTCAAATGTATTATCTTTGAACGTCAGTTCACATTTGTAGGTAGATCATCAGTTTAAGAGCTAAAATTAGCATGTTTAAAGTGATTTTCATGCTTCCAGGGGCCCAGGAAGTCAATTAAATACCATTTGGAGGCATTTAATGTTCAAGCAAAAAAAGGTGATTTTTGACAAAAGAGATAACACCCCCCCATTACGTCATGCTTCAGAAAGGTGAAAAATGGTCCGTTTTCAAATGTTTTATTTTTGAACGTCAGTTCACATTTGTAGGTAGATCATCAGTTTAAGAGCTACAATTAGCATGTTTAAAGTGATTATCATGCTTCCAGGGGCCTGGGAAGTGAATTAAATACCATTTGGAGGCATTTAATGTTCAAGCAAAAACAGGTGATTTTTGACAAAAGAGATAACACCCCCCCATTACGTCATGCTTCAGAAAGGTGAAAAATGGTCCGTTTTCAAATGTTTTATTTTTGAACGTCAGTTCACATTTGTAGGTAGATCATCAGTTTAAGAGCTAAAATTAGCATGTTTAAAGTGATTTTCATGCTTCCAGGGGCCTAAACACAAGATTTGTGGAACAGTTAAAAGTGCATGAAAATGGCCAATTTACTCACTCTGAGGTCTCAAAAAGGGTTTCTTCACCCCGGGAAGTGAATTAAATACCATTTGGAGGCATTTAATGTTCAAGCAAAAACAGGTGGTTTTTGACAAAAGAGATAACACCCCCCCATTACGTCATGCTTCAGAAAGGTGAAAAATGGTCCGTTTTCAAATGTATTATTTTTGAACGTCAGTTCACATTTGTAGGTAGATCATCAGTTTAAGAGCTAAAATTAGCATGTTTAAAGTGATTTTCATGCTTCCAGGGGCCCAGGAAGTCAATTAAATACCATTTGGAGGCATTTAATGTTCAAGCAAAAACAGGTGATTTTTGACAAAAGAGATAACACCCCCCCATTACGTCATGCTTCAGAAAGGTGAAAAATGGTCCGTTTTCAAATGTTTGTCCGTTTTCAAATGTTTTATTTTTGAACGTCAGTTCACATTTGTAGGTAGATCATCAGTTTAAGAGCTAAAATTAGCATGTTTTAAAGTGATATATCATGCTTCCAGGGCCTGGGAAGTGAATTAAATACCATTTGGAGGCATTTAATGTTCAAGCAAAAACAGGTGATTTTTGACAAAAGAGATAACACCCCCCCATTATGTCATGCTTCAGAAAGGTGAAAAATGGTCCGTTTTTCAAATGTTTTATTTTTGAACGTCAGTTCACATTTGTAGGTAGATCATCAGTTTAAGAGCTAAAATTAGCATGTTTAAACTGATTATCATGCTTCCAGGGCCTAGGAAGTGAATTAAATACAATTTGGAGTCATTTAATGTCAAGCAAAAACCGGTGATTTTTGACAAAAGAGATAACACCCCCCCATTACGTCATGCTTCAGAAAGGTGAAAATGGTCCGTTTTCAAATTTTTATTTTTGAACGTCAGTTCACATTTGTAGGTAGATCATCAGTTTAAGAGCTAAAATTAGCATGTTTAAAATGATTTTCATGCTTCCAGGGCCCCTAAACACAAGATTTGTGGAACAGTTAAAAGTGCATGAAAATGGCCAATTTACTCACTCTGAGGTCTCAAAAAGGGTTTCTTCACCCCGGAAGTGAATTAAAATAACATTTGGAGGCATTTAATGTTCAAGCAAAAACAGGTGATTTTGACAAAAGAGATAACACCCCCCATTACGTCATGCTTCAGAAAGGTGAAAAATGGTCCGTTTTCAAATGTATTATCTTTGAACGTCAGTTCACATTTGTAGGTAGATCATCAGTTTAAGAGCTAAAATTAGCATGTTTAAAGTGATTTTCATGCTTCCAGGGGCCCAGGAAGTCAATTAAATACCATTTGATGGCATTTAATGTTCAAGCAAAAAAAGGTGGATTTTTGACAAAAGAGATAACACCCCCATTACGTCATGCTTCAGAAAGGTGAAAAATGGTCCGTTTTCAAATGTTTTATTTTTGAACGTCAGTTCACATTTGTAGGTAGATCATCAGTTTAAGAGCTACAATTAGCATGTTTAAAGTGATTATCATGCTTCCAGGGGCCTGGGAAGTGAATTAAATAACATTTGGAGGCATTTAATGTTCAAGCAAAAACAGGTGATTTTTGACAAAAGAGATAACACCCCCCCATTACGTCATGCTTCAGAAAGGTGAAAAATGGTCCGTTTTCAAATGTTTTATTTTTGAACGTCAGTTCACATTTGTAGGTAGATCATCAGTTTAAGAGCTAAAATTAGCATGTTTAAAGTGATTATCATGCTTCCAGGGGCCTGGGAAGTGAATTAATACAAATTTGGAGGCATTAATGTTCAAGCAAAAACAGGTGATTTTGACAAAGAGATAACACCCCCCCATTACGTCATGCTTCAGAAAGGTGAAAAATGGTCCGTTTTCAAATATTTATTTTTGAACGTCAGTTCACATTTGTAGGTAGATCATCAGTTTAAGAGCTAAAATTAGCATGTTTAAAGTGATTATCATGCTTCCAGGGGCCTGGGAAGTGAATTAATACCATTTGGAGGCATTTAATGTTCAAGCAAAAACAGGTGACTTTTGACAAAAGAGATAACACCCCCCCATTACGTCATGCTTCAGAAAGGTGAAAAATGGTCCGTTTTCAAATGTTTTATTTTTGAACGTCAGTTCACATTTGTAGGTAGATCATCAGTTTAAGAGCTAAAATTAGCATGTTTAAAGTGATTATCATGCTTCCAGGGGCCTGGGAAGTGAATTAAAATACCTTTGGAGGCATTTAATGGTCAAGCAAAAACAGGTGATTTTTGACAAAAGAGATAACACCCCCGATTACGTCATGCTTCAGAAAGGTGAAAAAATGGTCAGTTTTCAAATGTTTATTTTTGAACGTCAGTTCACATTTGTAGGTAGATCATCAGTTTAAGAGCTAAAATTAGCATGTTAAAGTGATTTTCATGCTTCCAGGGGCCTGGGAAGTGAATTAAATACCATTTGGGAGGCATTTAATGTTCAAGCAAAAACAGGTGATTTTTGATAAAAGAGATAACACCCCCCCATTACGTCATGCTTCAGAAAAGTGAAAAATGGTCCGTTTCAAATGTTTTATTTTTTGAACGTCAGTTCACATTTGTAGGTAGATCATCAGTTTAAGAGCTACAATTAGCATGTTTAAAGTGATTATCATGCTTCCAGGGGCCTGGAAGTGAATAAAATACCATTTGGAGGCATTTATGTTCAAGCAAAAACAGGTGATTTTGACAAAAGAGATAACACCCCCCCATTACGTCATGCTTCAGAAAGGTGAAAAATGGTCCGTTTCAAATGTTTTATTTTGAACGTCAGTTCACATTTGTAGGTAGATCATCAGTTTAAGAGCTAAAATTAGCATGTTTAAAGTGATTATCATGCTTCCAGGGGCCTGGGAAGTGAATTAAATATACCACCTGCTTGGAGGCATTTAATGTTCAAGCAAAAACAGGTGATTTTTGACAAAAGAGATAACACCCCCCATTACGTCATGCTTCAGAAAGGTGAAAAATGGTCCGTTTTCAAATATTTTATTTTTGAACGTCAGTTCACATTTGTAGGTAGATCATCAGTTTAAGAGCTAAAATTAGCATGTTTAAAGTGATTATCATGCTTCCAGGGCCTGGGAAGTGAATTAAATACATTTGGAGGCATTTAATGTTCAAGCAAAAACAGGTGATTTTTGACAAAAGAAGAATAACACCCCCCATTACGTCATGCTTCAGAAAGGTGAAAAATGGTCCGTTTTCAAATGTTTTATTTTTGAACGTCAGTTCACATTTGTAGGTAGATCATCAGTTTAAGAGCTAAAATTAGCATGTTTAAAGTGATTTTCATGCTTCCAGGGCCCCTAAACACAAGATTTGTGGAACAGTTAAAAGTGCATGAAAATGGCCAATTACTCACTCTGAGGTCTCAAAAAGGGGTTTCTTCACCCCGGGAGTGAATTAAATACAATTTGGCAGCCAGAGGCATTTAATGTTCAAGCAAAAACAGGTGATTTTTGACAAAAGAGATAACACCCCCCATTACGTCATGCTTCAGAAAGGTGAAAAATGGTCCGTTTTCAAATGTATTATTTTGAACGTCAGTTCACATTTGTAGGTAGATCATCAGTTTAAGAGCTAAATTAGCATGTTTAAAGTGATTTTCATGCTTCCAGGGGCCAGGAAGTCAATTAAATACCATTTGGAGGCATTAATGTTCAAGCAAAAACAGGTGATTTTTGACAAAAGAGATAACACCCCCCCATTACGTCATGCTTCAGAAAGGAGAAAAATGGTCCGTTTTCAAATGTTTTATTTTGAACGTCAGTTCACATTTGTAGGTAGATCATCAGTTTAAGAGCTAAAATTAGCATGTTTAAAGTGATTATCATGCTTCCAGGGGCCTGGGAAGTGAATTAAATACCTATTTGGAGCATTTAATGTTCAAGCAAAAACAGGTGATTTTTTGACAAAGAGATAACACCCCCCCATTATGTCATGCTTCAGAAAGGTGAAAAATGGTCCGTTTCAAATGTTTTATTTTTGAACGTCAGTTCACATTTGTAGGTAGATCATCAGTTTAGAGCTAAAATTAGCATGTTTAAACTGATTATCATGCTTCCAGGGGCCTAGGAAGTGAATTAAATACAATTTGGAGTCATTTAATGTTCAAGCAAAAACCGGTGATTTTTGACAAAAGAGATAACACCCCCCCATTACGTCATGCTTCAGAAAGGTTGAAAAATGGTCCGTTTTCAAATGTTTTATTTTTGAACTGTCAGTTCACATTTGTAGGTAGATCATCAGTTTAAGAGCTAAAATTAGCATGTTTAAAATGATTTTCATGCTTCCAGGGCCCCTAAACACAAGATTTGTGGAACAGTTAAAAGTGCATGAAAATGGCCAATTTACTCACTCTGAGGTCTCAAAAAGGGTTTCTTCACCCCGGGAAGTGAATTAAATACAATTTGGAGCATTTAATGTTCAAGCAAAAACAGGTGATTTTTGACAAAAGAGATAACACCCCCCCATTACGTCATGCTTCAGAAAGGTGAAAAATGGTCCGTTTTCAAATGTATTATCTTTGAACGTCAGTTCACATTTGTAGGTAGATCATCAGTTTAAGAGCTAAAATTAGCATGTTTAAAGTGATTTTCATGCTTCCAGGGGACCCAGGAAGTCAATAAATACCATTTGGAGGCATTTAATGTTCAAGCAAAAAAGGTGATTTTTGACAAAAGGATAACACCCCCCATTACGTCATGCTTCAGAAAGGTGAAAAATGGTCCGTTTTCAAATGTTTTATTTTTGAACGTCAGTTCACATTTGTAGGTAGATCATCAGTTTAAGAGCTACAATTAGCATGTTTAAAGTGATTATCATGCTTCCAGGGGCCTGGGAAGTGAATTAAATACCATTTGGAGGCATTTAATGTTCAAGCAAAAACAGGTGATTTTTGACAAAAGAGATAACACCCCCCCATTACGTCATGCTTCAGAAAGGTGAAAAATGGTCCGTTTTCAAATGTTTTATTTTTGAACGTCAGTTCACATTTGTAGGTAGATCATCAGTTTAAGAGCTAAAATTAGCATGTTTAAAGTGATTATCATGCTTCCAGGGGCCTGGGAAGTGAATTAAATACCATTTGGAGGCATTTAATGTTCAAGCAAAAACAGGTGATTTTTGACAAAAGAGATAACACCCCCCCATTACGTCATGCTTCAGAAAGGTGAAAAATGGCCGTTTCAAATATTTTATTTTTGAACGTCAGTTCACATTTGTAGGTAGATCATCAGTTTAAGAGCTAAAATTAGCATGTTTAAAGTGATTATCATGCTTCCAGGGGCCTGGGAGTGAATTAAATACCATTTGGAGGCATTTAATGTTCAAGCAAAAACAGGTGATTTTTGACAAAAGAGATAACACCCCCCCCATTACGTTCATGCTTCAGAAAGGTGAAAAATGGTCCGTTTTCAAATGTTTTATTTTTGAACGTCAGTTCACATTTGTAGGTAGATCATCAGTTTAAGAGCTAAATTAGCATGTTTAAAGTGATTATCATGCTTCCAGGGGCCTGGGAGTGAATTAAATACCATTTGGAGGCATTTAATGGTCAAGCAAAAACAGGTGATTTTTGACAAAAGAGATAACACCCCCGATTACGTCATGCTTCAGAAAGGTGAAAATGGTCAGTTTTCAAATGTTTTATTTTTGAACGTCAGTTCACATTTGTAGGTAGATCATCAGTTTAAGAGCTAAAATTAGCATGTTTAAAGTGATTATCATGCTTCCAGGGGCCTGGGAAGTGAATTAAATACCATTTGGAGGCATTTAATGTTCAAGCAAAAACAGGTGATTTTGATAAAAGAGATAACACCCCCCATTACGTCATGCTTCAGAAAAGTGAAAAATGGTCCGTTTTCAAATGTTTATATTTTTGAACGTCAGTTCACATTTGTAGGTAGATCATCAGTTTAAGAGCTACAATTAGCATGTTTAAAGTGATTATCATGCTTCCAGGGGCCTGGGAAGTGAATTAAATACCATTTGGAGGCATTTAATGTTCAAAGCAAAAACAGGTGATTTTTGACAAAAGAGATAACACCCCCCATTACGTCATGCTTCCAGAAAGGGTGAAAAATGGTCCGTTTTCAAATGTTTTATTTTTGAACGTCAGTTCACATTTGTAGGTAGATCATCAGTTTAAGAGCTAAAATAGCATGTTTAAAGTGATTATCATGCTTCCAGGGGCCTGGGAAGTGAATTAAATATCATTTGGAGGCATTTAATGTTCAAGCAAAAACAGGTGATTTTTGACAAAAGAGATAACACCCCCCATTACGTCATGCTTCAGAAAGGTGAAAAATGGTCCGTTTTCAAATATTTTATTTTTGAACGTCAGTTCACATTTGTAGGTAGATCATCAGTTTAAGAGCTAAAATTAGCATGTTTAAAGTGATTATCATGCTTCCAGGGGCCTGGGAAGTGAATTAAATACCATTTGGAGGCATTTAATGTTCAAGCAAAAACAGGTGATTTTTGACAAAAGAGATAACACCCCCCCATTACGTCATGCTTCAGAAAGGTGAAAAATGGTCCGTTTTCAAATGTTTTATTTTTGAACGTCAGTTCACATTTGTAGGTAGATCATCAGTTTAAGAGCTAAAATTAGCATGTTTAAAGTGATTTTCATGCTTCCAGGGCCCCTAAACACAAGATTTGTGGAACAGTTAAAAGTGCATGAAAATGGCCAATTTACTCACTCTGAGGTCTCAAAAAGGGTTTCTTCACCCCGGGAAGTGAATTAAATACAATTTGGAGGCATTTAATGTTCAAGCAAAAACAGGTGATTTTTGACAAAAGAGATAACACCCCCCATTACGTCATGCTTCAGAAAGGTGAAAAATGGTCCGTTTTCAAATGTATTATTTTTGAACGTCAGTTCACATTTGTAGGTAGATCATCAGTTTAAGAGCTAAAATTAGCATGTTTAAAGTGATTTTCATGCTTCCAGGGGCCCAGGAAGTCAATTAAATACCATTTGGAGGCATTTAATGTTCAAGCAAAAACAGGTGATTTTTGACAAAAGAGATAACACCCCCCCATTACGTCATGCTTCAGAAAGGTGAAAAATGGTCCGTTTTCAAATGTTTTATTTTTGAACGTCAGTTCACATTTGTAGGTAGATCATCAGTTTAAGAGCTAAAATTAGCATGTTTAAAGTGATTATCATGCTTCCAGGGGCCTGGGAAGTGAATTAAATACCATTTGGAGGCATTTAATGTTCAAGCAAAAACAGGTGATTTTTGACAAAAGAGATAACACCCCCCCATTATGTCATGCTTCAGAAAGGTGAAAAATGGTCCGTTTTCAAATGTTTTATTTTTGAACGTCAGTTCACATTTGTAGGTAGATCATCAGTTTAAGAGCTAAAATTAGCATGTTTAAACTGATTATCATGCTTCCAGGGGCCTAGGAAGTGAATTAAATACAATTTGGAGTCATTTAATGTTCAAGCAAAAACCGGTGATTTTTGACAAAAGAGATAACACCCCCCCATTACGTCATGCTTCAGAAAGGTGAAAAATGGTCCGTTTTCAAATGTTTTATTTTTGAACGTCAGTTCACATTTGTAGGTAGATCATCAGTTTAAGAGCTAAAATTAGCATGTTTAAAATGATTTTCATGCTTCCAGGGCCCCTAAACACAAGATTTGTGGAACAGTTAAAAGTGCATGAAAATGGCCAATTTACTCACTCTGAGGTCTCAAAAAGGGTTTCTTCACCCCGGGAAGTGAATTAAATACAATTTGGAGGCATTTAATGTTCAAGCAAAAACAGGTGATTTTTGACAAAAGAGATAACACCCCCCCATTACGTCATGCTTCAGAAAGGTGAAAAATGGTCCGTTTTCAAATGTATTATCTTTGAACGTCAGTTCACATTTGTAGGTAGATCATCAGTTTAAGAGCTAAAATTAGCATGTTTAAAGTGATTTTCATGCTTCCAGGGGCCCAGGAAGTCAATTAAATACCATTTGGAGGCATTTAATGTTCAAGCAAAAAAAGGTGATTTTTGACAAAAGAGATAACACCCCCCATTACGTCATGCTTCAGAAAGGTGAAAAATGGTCCGTTTTCAAATGTTTTATTTTTGAACGTCAGTTCACATTTGTAGGTAGATCATCAGTTTAAGAGCTACAATTAGCATGTTTAAAGTGATTATCATGCTTCCAGGGGCCTGGGAAGTGAATTAAATACCATTTGGAGGCATTTAATGTTCAAGCAAAAACAGGTGATTTTTGACAAAAGAGATAACACCCCCCCATTACGTCATGCTTCAGAAAGGTGAAAAATGGTCCGTTTTCAAATGTTTTATTTTTGAACGTCAGTTCACATTTGTAGGTAGATCATCAGTTTAAGAGCTAAAATTAGCATGTTTAAAGTGATTATCATGCTTCCAGGGGCCTGGGAAGTGAATTAAATACCATTTGGAGGCATTTAATGTTCAAGCAAAAACAGGTGATTTTTGACAAAAGAGATAACACCCCCCCATTACGTCATGCTTCAGAAAGGTGAAAAATGGTCCGTTTTCAAATATTTTATTTTTGAACGTCAGTTCACATTTGTAGGTAGATCATCAGTTTAAGAGCTAAAATTAGCATGTTTAAAGTGATTATCATGCTTCCAGGGGCCTGGGAAGTGAATTAAATACCATTTGGAGGCATTTAATGTTCAAGCAAAAACAGGTGATTTTTGACAAAAGAGATAACACCCCCCCCATTACGTCATGCTTCAGAAAGGTGAAAAATGGTCCGTTTTCAAATGTTTTATTTTTGAACGTCAGTTCACATTTGTAGGTAGATCATCAGTTTAAGAGCTAAAATTAGCATGTTTAAAGTGATTATCATGCTTCCAGGGGCCTGGGAAGTGAATTAAATACCATTTGGAGGCATTTAATGGTCAAGCAAAAACAGGTGATTTTTGACAAAAGAGATAACACCCCCGATTACGTCATGCTTCAGAAAGGTGAAAAATGGTCAGTTTTCAAATGTTTTATTTTTGAACGTCAGTTCACATTTGTAGGTAGATCATCAGTTTAAGAGCTAAAATTAGCATGTTTAAAGTGATTATCATGCTTCCAGGGGCCTGGGAAGTGAATTAAATACCATTTGGAGGCATTTAATGTTCAAGCAAAAACAGGTGATTTTTGATAAAAGAGATAACACCCCCCCATTACATCATGCTTCAGAAAGGTGAAAAATGGTCCGTTTTCAAATGTTTTATTTTTGAACGTCAGTTCACATTTGTAGGTAGATCATCAGTTTAAGAGCTAAAATTAGCATGTTTAAAGTGATTATCATGCTTCCAGGGGCCCGGGAAGTGAATTAAATACCATTTGGAGGCATTTAATGTTCAAGCAAAAAAAGGTGATTTTTGACAAAAGAGATAACACCCCCCCATTACGTCATGCTTCAGA
This sequence comes from Lissotriton helveticus, assembly GCF_964261635.1. NCBI lineage: Eukaryota > Metazoa > Chordata > Amphibia > Caudata > Salamandridae > Lissotriton > Lissotriton helveticus. Next base: position 516,249,411 of record NC_136071.1, read on the forward strand.
AAGGTGAAAAATGGTCCGTTTTCAAATGTTTTATTTTTGAACGTCAGTTCACATTTATAGGTAGATCATCAGTTTAAGAGCTAAAATTTGCATGTTTAAAGTGATTTTCATGCTTCCAGGGGCACGGGAAGTGAATTAAATACCATTTGGAGGCATTTAATGTTCAAGCAAAAACAGGTGATTTTTGACAAAAGAGATAACACCCCCCATTACGTCATGCTTCAGAAAGGTAAAAAATGGTCAGTTTTCAAATGTTTTATTTTTGAACGTCAGTTCACATTTGTAGGTAGATCATCAGTTTAAGAGCTAAAATTAGCATGTTTAAAGTGATTTTCATGCTACCAGGGGCCCGGGAAGTGAATTAAATACCATTTGGAGGCATTTAATGTTCAAGCAAAAAAAGGTGATTTTTGACAAAAGAGATAACACCCCCCATTACGTCATGCTTCAGAAAGGTGAAAAATGGTCCGTTTTCAAATGTTTTATTCTTGAACGTCAGTTCACATTTGTAGGTAGATCATCAGTTTAAGAGCTAAAATGTGCATGTTTAAAGTGATTTTCATGCTTCCAGGGGCACGGGAAGTGAATTAAATACCATTTGGAGGTATTTAATGTTCAAGAAAAAACAGGTGATTTTTGACAAAAGAGATAACACCCCCCATTACGTCATGCTTCAGAAAGGTGAAAAATGGTCAGTTTTCAAATGTTTTATTTTTGAAGGTCAGTTCACATTTGTAGGTAGATCATCAGTTTAAGAGCTAAAATTAGCATGTTTAAAGTGATTTTCATGCTTCCAGGGGCCCTAAACACAAGATTTGTGGAACAGTTAAAAGTGCATGAAAATGGCCAATTTTCTCACTCTGAGGTCTAAAAAGGGTTTCTTCACCCCGGGAAGTGAATTAAATACCATTTGGAGGCATTTAATGTTCAAGCAAAAACAGGTGATTTTTGACAAAAGAGATAACACCCCCCCCATTACGTCATGCTTCAGAAAGGTGAAAAATGGTCCGTTTTCAAATGTTTTATTTTTGAACGTCAGTTCACATTTGTAGGTAGATCATCAGTTTAAGAGCTAAAATTAGCATGTTTAAAGTGATTATCATGCTTCCAGGGGCCTGGGAAGTGAATTAAATACCATTTGGAGGCATTTAATGTTCAAGCAAAAACAGGTGATTTTTGACAAAAGAGATAACACCCCCCCATTACGTCATGCTTCAGAAAGGTGAAAAATGGTCCGTTTTCAAATGTTTTATTTTTGAACGTCAGTTCACATTTGTAGGTAGATCATCAGTTTAAGAGCTAAAATTAGCATGTTTAAAGTGATTTTCATGCTTCCAGGGCCCCTAAACACAATATTTGTGGAACAGTTAAACGTGCATGAAAATGGCCAATTTACTCACTCTGAGGTCTCAAAAAGGGTTTCTTCACCCCGGGAAGTGAATTAAATACAATTTGGAGGCATTTAATGTTCAAGCAAAAACAGGTGATTTTTGACAAAAGAGATAACACCCCCCCATTACGTCATGCTTCAGAAAGGTGAAAAATGGTCCGTTTTCAAATGTATTATTTTTGAACGTCAGTTCACATTTGTAGGTAGATCATCAGTTTAAGAGCTAAAATTAGCATGTTTAAAGTGATTTTCATGCTTCCAGGGGCCTAAACACAAGATTTGTGGAACAGTTAAAAGTGCATGAAAATGGCCAATTTACTCACTCTGAGGTCTCAAAAAGGGTTTCTTCACCCCGGGAAGTGAATTAAATACCAATTGGAGGCATTTAATGTTCAAGCAAAAAAAGGTGATTTTTGACAAAAGAGATAACACCCCCCCATTACGTCATGCTTCAGAAAGGTGAAAAATGGTCCGTTTTCAAATGTTTTATTTTTGAACGTCAGTTCACATTTGTAGGTAGATCATCAGTTTAAGAGCTAAAATTTGCATGTTTAAAGTGATTTTCATGCTTCCAGGGGCCCAGGAAGTCAATTAAATACCATTTGGAGGCATTTAATGTTCAAGCAAAAAAAGGTGATTTTTGACAAAAGAGATAACACCCCCCATTACGTCATGCTTCAGAAAGGTGAAAAATGGTCCGTTTTCAAATGTTTTATTTTTGAACGTCAGTTCACATTTGTAGGTAGATCATCAGTTTAAGAGCTACAATTAGCATGTTTAAAGTGATTATCATGCTTCCAGGGGCCTGGGAAGTGAATTAAATACCATTTGGAGGCATTTAATGTTCAAGCAAAAACAGGTGATTTTTGACAAAAGAGATAACACCCCCCCATTACGTCATGCTTCAGAAAGGTGAAAAATGGTCCGTTTTCAAATGTTTTATTTTTGAACGTCAGTTCACATTTGTAGGTAGATCATCAGTTTAAGAGCTAAAATTAGCATGTTTAAAGTGATTATCATGCTTCCAGGGGCCTGGGAAGTGAATTAAATACCATTTGGAGGCATTTAATGTTCAAGCAAAAACAGGTGATTTTTGACAAAAGAGATAACACCCCCCCATTACGTCATGCTTCAGAAAGGTGAAAAATGGTCCGTTTTCAAATATTTTATTTTTGAACGTCAGTTCACATTTGTAGGTAGATCATCAGTTTAAGAGCTAAAATTAGCATGTTTAAAGTGATTATCATGCTTCCAGGGGCCTGGGAAGTGAATTAAATACCATTTGGAGGCATTTAATGTTCAAGCAAAAACAGGTGATTTTTGACAAAAGAGATAACACCCCCCCCATTACGTCATGCTTCAGAAAGGTGAAAAATGGTCCGTTTTCAAATGTTTTATTTTTGAACGTCAGTTCACATTTGTAGGTAGATCATCAGTTTAAGAGCTAAAATTAGCATGTTTAAAGTGATTATCATGCTTCCAGGGGCCTGGGAAGTGAATTAAATACCATTTGGAGGCATTTAATGGTCAAGCAAAAACAGGTGATTTTTGACAAAAGAGATAACACCCCCGATTACGTCATGCTTCAGAAAGGTGAAAAATGGTCAGTTTTCAAATGTTTTATTTTTGAACGTCAGTTCACATTTGTAGGTAGATCATCAGTTTAAGAGCTAAAATTAGCATGTTTAAAGTGATTATCATGCTTCCAGGGGCCTGGGAAGTGAATTAAATACCATTTGGAGGCATTTAATGTTCAAGCAAAAACAGGTGATTTTTGATAAAAGAGATAACACCCCCCCATTACATCATGCTTCAGAAAGGTGAAAAATGGTCCGTTTTCAAATGTTTTATTTTTGAACGTCAGTTCACATTTGTAGGTAGATCATCAGTTTAAGAGCTAAAATTAGCATGTTTAAAGTGATTATCATGCTTCCAGGGGCCCGGGAAGTGAATTAAATACCATTTGGAGGCATTTAATGTTCAAGCAAAAAAAGGTGATTTTTGACAAAAGAGATAACACCCCCCCATTACGTCATGCTTCAGAAAGGTGAAAAATGGTCCGTTTTCAAATGTTTTATTTTTGAACGTCAGTTCACATTTATAGGTAGATCATCAGTTTAAGAGCTAAAATTTGCATGTTTAAAGTGATTTTCATGCTTCCAGGGGCACGGGAAGTGAATTAAATATCATTTGGAGGCATTTAATGTTCAAGCAAAAACAGGTGATTTTTGACAAAAGAGATAACACCCCCCATTACGTCATGCTTCAGAAAGGTAAAAAATGGTCAGTTTTCAAATGTTTTATTTTTGAACGTCAGTTCACATTTGTAGGTAGATCATCAGTTTAAGAGCTAAAATTAGCATGTTTAAAGTGATTTTCATGCTACCAGGGGCCCGGGAAGTGAATTAAATACCATTTGGAGGCATTTAATGTTCAAGCAAAAAAAGGTGATTTTTGACAAAAGAGATAACACCCCCCATTACGTCATGCTTCAGAAAGGTGAAAAATGGTCCGTTTTCAAATGTTTTATTCTTGAACGTCAGTTCACATTTGTAGGTAGATCATCAGTTTAAGAGCTAAAATGTGCATGTTTAAAGTGATTTTCATGCTTCCAGGGGCACGGGAAGTGAATTAAATACCATTTGGAGGTATTTAATGTTCAAGAAAAAACAGGTGATTTTTGACAAAAGAGATAACACCCCCCATTACGTCATGCTTCAGAAAGGTGAAAAATGGTCAGTTTTCAAATGTTTTATTTTTGAAGGTCAGTTCACATTTGTAGGTAGATCATCAGTTTAAGAGCTAAAATTAGCATGTTTAAAGTGATTTTCATGCTTCCAGGGGCCCTAAACACAAGATTTGTGGAACAGTTAAAAGTGCATGAAAATGGCCAATTTTCTCACTCTGAGGTCTAAAAAGGGTTTCTTCACCCCGGGAAGTGAATTAAATACCATTTGGAGGCATTTAATGTTCAAGCAAAAACAGGTGATTTTTGACAAAAGAGATAACACCCCCCCCATTACGTCATGCTTCAGAAAGGTGAAAAATGGTCCGTTTTCAAATGTTTTATTTTTGAACGTCAGTTCACATTTGTAGGTAGATCATCAGTTTAAGAGCTAAAATTAGCATGTTTAAAGTGATTATCATGCTTCCAGGGGCCTGGGAAGTGAATTAAATACCATTTGGAGGCATTTAATGTTCAAGCAAAAACAGGTGATTTTTGACAAAAGAGATAACACCCCCCCATTACGTCATGCTTCAGAAAGGTGAAAAATGGTCCGTTTTCAAATGTTTTATTTTTGAACGTCAGTTCACATTTGTAGGTAGATCATCAGTTTAAGAGCTAAAATTAGCATGTTTAAAGTGATTTTCATGCTTCCAGGGCCCCTAAACACAATATTTGTGGAACAGTTAAACGTGCATGAAAATGGCCAATTTACTCACTCTGAGGTCTCAAAAAGGGTTTCTTCACCCCGGGAAGTGAATTAAATACAATTTGGAGGCATTTAATGTTCAAGCAAAAACAGGTGATTTTTGACAAAAGAGATAACACCCCCCCATTACGTCATGCTTCAGAAAGGTGAAAAATGGTCCGTTTTCAAATGTATTATTTTTGAACGTCAGTTCACATTTGTAGGTAGATCATCAGTTTAAGAGCTAAAATTAGCATGTTTAAAGTGATTTTCATGCTTCCAGGGGCCTAAACACAAGATTTGTGGAACAGTTAAAAGTGCATGAAAATGGCCAATTTACTCACTCTGAGGTCTCAAAAAGGGTTTCTTCACCCCGGGAAGTGAATTAAATACCAATTGGAGGCATTTAATGTTCAAGCAAAAAAAGGTGATTTTTGACAAAAGAGATAACACCCCCCCATTACGTCATGCTTCAGAAAGGTGAAAAATGGTCCGTTTTCAAATGTTTTATTTTTGAACGTCAGTTCACATTTGTAGGTAGATCATCAGTTTAAGAGCTAAAATTTGCATGTTTAAAGTGATTTTCATGCTTCCAGGGGCCCGGGAAGTGAATTAAATACCATTTGGAGGCATTTAATGTTCAAGCAAAAAAAGGTGATTTTTGACAAAAGAGATAACACCCCCCCATTACGTCATGCTTCAGAAAGGTGAAAAATGGTCCGTTTTCAAATGTTTTATTTTTGAACGTCAGTTCACATTTGTAGGTAGATCATCAGTTTAAGAGCTAAAATTAGCATGTTTAAAGTGATTATCATGCTTCCAGTGGCCTGGGAAGTGAATTAAATACCATTTGGAGGCATTTAATGTTCAAGCAAAAACAGGTGATTTTTGACAAAAGAGATAACACCCCCCCATTACGTCATGCTTCAGAAAGGTGAAAAATGGTCCGTTTTCAAATGTTTTATTTTTGAACGTCAGTTCACATTTGTAGGTAGATCATCAGTTTAAGAGCTAAAATTAGCATGTTTAAAGTGATTTTCATGCTTCCAGGGCCCCTAAACACAAGATTTGTGGAACAGTTAAAAGTGCATGAAAATGGCCAATTTACTCACTCTGAGGTCTCAAAAAGGGTTTCTTCACCCCGGGAAGTGAATTAAATACAATTTGGAGGCATTTAATGTTCAAGCAAAAACAGGTGATTTTTGACAAAAGAGATAACACCCCCCCATTACGTCATGCTTCAGAAAGGTGAAAAATGGTCCGTTTTCAAATGTATTATTTTTGAACGTCAGTTCACATTTGTAGGTAGATCATCAGTTTAAGAGCTAAAATTAGCATGTTTAAAGTGATTTTCATGCTTCCAGGGGCACGGTAAGTGAATTAAATACCATTTGGAGGCATTTAATGTTCAAGCAAAAACAGGTGATTTTTGACAAAAGAGATAACACCCCCCATTACGTCATGCTTCAGAAAGGTGAAAAATGGTCAGTTTTCAAATGTTTTATTTTTGAACGTCAGTTCACATTTGTAGGTAGATCATCAGTTTAAGAGCTAAAATTAGCATGTTTAAAGTGATTTTCATGCTTCCAGGGGCCTAAACACAAGATTTGTGGAAGAAGTTAAAAGTGCATGAAAATGGCCAATTTACTCACTCTGAGGTCTCAAAAAGGGTTTCTTTACCCCGGGAAGTGAATTAAATACCATTTGGAGGCATTTAATGTTCAAGCAAAAACAGGTGATTTTTGACAAAAGAGATAACACCCCCCATTACGTCATGCTTCAGAAAGGTGAAAAATGGTCCGTTTTCAAATGTTTTATTTTTGAACGTCAGTTCACATTTGTAGGTAGATCATCAGTTTAAGAGCTAAAATTAGCATGTTTAAAGTGATTATCATGCTTCCAGGGGCCTGGGAAGTGAATTAAATACCATTTGGAGGCATTTAATGTTCAAGCAAAAACAGGTGATTTTTGACAAAAGAGATAACACCCCCCCATTAGGTCATGCTTCAGAAAGGTGAAAAATGGTCCGTTTTCAAATGTTTTATTTTTGAACGTCAGTTCACATTTGTAGGTAGATCATCAGTTTAAGAGCTAAAATTAGCATGTTTAAAGTGATTTTCATGCTTCCAGGGCCCCTAAACACAAGATTTGTGGAACAGTTAAAAGTGCATGAAAATGGCCAATTTACTCACTCTGAGGTCTCAAAAAGGGTTTCTTCACCCCGGGAAGTGAATTAAATACAATTTGGAGGCATTTAATGTTCAAGCAAAAACAGGTGATTTTTGACAAAAGAGATAACACCCCCCCATTACGTCATGCTTCAGAAAGGTGAAAAATGGTCCGTTTTCAAAAGTTTTATTTTTGAACGTCAGTTCACATTTGTAGGTAGATCATCAGTTTAAGAGCTAAAATTAGCATGTTTAAAGTGATTTTCATGCTTCCAGGGCCCCTAAACACAAGATTTGTGGAACAGTTAAAAGTGCATCAAAATGGCCAATTTACTCACTCTGAGGTCTCAAAAAGGGTTTCTTCACCCCGGGAAGTGAATTAAATACAATTTGGAGGCATTTAATGTTCAAGCAAAAACAGGTGATTTTTGACAAAAGAGATAACACCCCCCATTACGTCATGCTTCAGAAAGGTGAAAAATGGTCCGTTTTCAAATGTATTATTTTTGAACGTCAGTTCACATTTGTAGGTAGATCATCAGTTTAAGAGCTAAAATTTGCATGTTTAAAGTGATTTTCATGCTTCCAGGGGCAAGGGAAGTGAATTAAATACCATTTGGAGGCATTTAATGTTCAAGCAAAAACAGGTGATTTTTGACAAAAGAGATAACACCCCCCATTACGTCATGCTTCAGAAAGGTGAAAAATGGTCAGTTTTCAAATGTATTATTTTTGAACGTCAGTTCACATTTGTAGGTAGATCATCAGTTTAAGAGCTAAAATTAGCATGTTTAAAGTGATTTTCATGCTACCAGGGGCCCGGGAAGTGAATTAAATACCATTTGGAGGCATTTAATGTTCAAGCAAAAAAAGGTGATTTTTGACAAAAGAGATAACACCCCCCATTACGTCATGCTTCAGAAAGGTGAAAAATGGTCCGTTTTCAAATGTTTTATTTTTGAACGTCAGTTCACATTTGTAGGTAGATCATCAGTTTAAGAGCTAAAATGTGCATGTTTAAAGTGATTTTCATGCTTCCAGGGGCACGGGAAGTGAATTAAATACCATTTGGAGGCATTTAATGTTCAAGCAAAAACAGGTGATTTTTGACAAAAGAGATAACACCCCCCATTACGTCATGCTTCAGAAAGGTGAAAAATGGTCAGTTTTCAAATGTTTTATTTTTGAAGGTCAGTTCACATTTGTAGGTAGATCATCAGTTTAAGAGCTAAAATTAGCATGTTTAAAGTGATTTTCATGCTTCCAGGGGCCCTAAACACAAGATTTGTGGAACAGTTAAAAGTGCATGAAAATTGCTAATTTTCTCACTCTGAGGTCTAAAAAAGGGTTTCTTCACCCCGGGAAGTGAATTAAATACCATTTGGAGGCATTTAATGTTCAAGCAAAAACAGGTGATTTTTGACAAAAGAGATAACACCCCCCCCATTACGTCATGCTTCAGAAAGGTGAAAAATGGTCTGTTTTGAAATGTTTTATTTTTGAACGTCAGTTCACATTTGTAGGTAGATCATCAGTTTAAGAGCTAAAATTAGCATGTTTAAAGTGATTATCATGCTTCCAGGGGCCTGGGAAGTGAATTAAATACCATTTGGAGGCATTTAATGTTCAAGCAAAAACAGGTGATTTTTGACAAAAGAGATAACACCCCCCCATTACGTCATGCTTCAGAAAGGTGAAAAATGGTCCGTTTTCAAATGTTTTATTTTTGAACGTCAGTTCACATTTGTAGGTAGATCATCAGTTTAAGAGCTAAAATTAGCATGTTTAAAGTGATTTTCATGCTTCCAGGGCCCCTAAACACAAGATTTGTGGAACAGTTAAAAGTGCATGAAAATGGCCAATTTACTAACTCTGAGGTCTCAAAAAGGGTTTCTTCACCCCGGGAAGTGAATTAAATACAATTTGGAGGCATTTAATGTTCAAGCAAAAACAGGTGATTTTTGACAAAAGAGATAACACCCCCCCATTACGTCATGCTTCAGAAAGGTGAAAAATGGTCCGTTTTCAAATGTATTATTTTTGAACGTCAGTTCACATTTGTAGGTAGATCATCAGTTTAAGAGCTAAAATTAGCATGTTTAAAGTGATTTTCATGCTTCCAGGGGCCTAAACACAAGATTTGTGGAACAGTTAAAAGTGCATGAAAATGGCCAATTTACTCACTCTGAGGTCTCAAAAAGGGTTTCTTCACCCCGGGAAGTGAATTAAATACCAATTGGAGGCATTTAATGTTCAAGCAAAAACAGGTGATTTTTGACAAAAGAAATAACACCCCCCCCATTACGCCATGCTTCAGAAAGGTGAAAAATGGTCCGTTTTCAAATGTTTTATTTTTGAACGTCAGTTCACATTTGTAGGTAGATCATCAGTTTAAGAGCTAAAATTAGCATGTTTAAAGTGATTATCATGCTTCCAGGGGCCTGGGAAGTGAATTAAATACCATTTGGAGGCATTTAATGTTCAAGCAAAAACAGGTGATTTTTGACAAAAGAGATAACACCCCCCCCATTACGTCATGCTTCAGAAAGGTGAAAAATGGTCCGTTTTCAAATGTTTTATTTTTGAACGTCAGTTCACATTTGTAGGTAGATCATCAGTTTAAGAGCTAAAATTAGCATGTTTAAAGTGATTTTCATGCTTCCAGGGCCCCTAAACACAAGATTTGTGGAACAGTTAAAAGTGCATGAAAATGGCCAATTTACTCACTCTGAGGTCTCAAAAAGGGTTTCTTCACCCCGGGAAGTGAATTAAATACAATTTGGAGGCATTTAATGTTCAAGCAAAAACAGGTGATTTTTGACAAAAGAGATAACACCCCCCCATTACGTCATGCTTCAGAAAGATGAAAAATGGTCCGTTTTCAAATGTATTATTTTTGAACGTCAGTTCACATTTGTAGGTAGATCATCAGTTTAAGAGCTAAAATTAGCATGTTTAAAGTGATTTTCATGCTTCCAGGGGCCCAGGAAGTCAATTAAATACCATTTGGGGGCATTTAATGTTCAAGCAAAAACAGGTGATTTTTGACAAAAGAGATAACACCCCCCCATTACGTCATGCTTCAGAAAGGTGAAAAATGGTCCGTTTTCAAATGTTTTATTTTCGAACGTCAGTTCACATTTGTAGGTAGATCATCAGTTTAAGAGCTAAAATTAGCATGTTTAAAGTGATTATCATGCTTCCAGGGGCCTGGGAAGTGAATTAAATACCATTTGGAGGCATTTAATGTTCAAGCAAAAACAGGTGATTTTTGACAAAAGAGATAACACCCCCCCATTACGTCATGCTTCAGAAAGGTGAAAAATGGTCCGTTTTCAAATGTTTTATTTTTGAACGTCAGTTCACATTTGTAGGTAGATCATCAGTTTAAGAGCTACAATTAGCATGTTTAAAGTGATTATCATGCTTCCAGGGGCCTAGGAAGTGAATTAAGTACCATTTGGAGGCATTTAATGTTCAAGCAAAAAACGGTGATTTTTGACAAAAGAGATAACACCCCCCCATTACGTCATGCTTCAGAAAGGTGAAAAATGGTCCGTTTTCAAATGTTTTATTTTTGAACGTCAGTTCACATTTGTAGGTAGATCATCAGTTTAAGAGCTAAAATTAGCATGTTTAAAGTGATTTTCATGCTTCCAGGGCCCCTAAACACAAGATTTGTGGAACAGTTAAAAGTGCATGAAAATGGCCAATTTTTTCACTCTGAGGTCTAAAAAAGGGTTTCTTCACCCCGGGAAGTGAATTAAATACCATTTGGAGGCATTTAATGTTCAAGCAAAAACAGGTGATTTTTGACAAAAGAGATAACACCCCCCCCATTACGTCATGCTTCAGAAAGGTGAAAAATGGTCCGTTTTGAAATGTTTTATTTTTGAACGTCAGTTCACATTTGTAGGTAGATCATCAGTTTAAGAGCTAAAATTAGCATGTTTAAAGTGATTATCATGCTTCCAGGGGCCTGGGAAGTGAATTAAATACCATTTGGAGGCATTTAATGTTCAAGCAAAAACAGGTGATTTTTGACAAAAGAGATAACACCCCCCCATTACGTCATGCTTCAGAAAGGTGAAAAATGGTCCGTTTTCAAATGTTTTATTTTTGAACGTCAGTTCACATTTGTAGGTAGATCATCAGTTTAAGAGCTAAAATTAGCATGTTTAAAGTGATTTTCATGCTTCCAGGGGCCTAAACACAAGATTTGTGGAACAGTTAAAAGTGCATGAAAATGGCCAATTTACTCACTCTGAGGTCTCAAAAAGGGTTTCTTCACCCCGGGAAGTGAATTAAATACCAATTGGAGGCATTTAATGTTCAAGCAAAAACAGGTGATTTTTGACAAAAGAAATAACACCCCCCCATTACGCCATGCTTCAGAAAGGTGAAAAATGGTCCGTTTTCAAATGTTTTATTTTTGAACGTCAGTTCACATTTGTAGGTAGATCATCAGTTTAAGAGCTAAAATTAGCATGTTTAAAGTGATTATCATGCTTCCAGGGGCCTGGGAAGTGAATTAAATACCATTTGGAGGCATTTAATGTTCAAGCAAAAACAGGTGATTTTTGACAAAAGAGATAACACCCCCCCCATTACGTCATGCTTCAGAAAGGTGAAAAATGGTCCGTTTTCAAATGTTTTATTTTTGAACGTCAGTTCACATTTGTAGGTAGATCATCAGTTTAAGAGCTAAAATTAGCATGTTTAAAGTGATTTTCATGCTTCCAGGGCCCCTAAACACAAGATTTGTGGAACAGTTAAAAGTGCATGAAAATGGCCAATTTACTCACTCTGAGGTCTCAAAAAGGGTTTCTTCACCCCGGGAAGTGAATTAAATACAATTTGGAGGCATTTAATGTTCAAGCAAAAACAGGTGATTTTTGACAAAAGAGATAACACCCCCCCATTACGTCATGCTTCAGAAAGATGAAAAATGGTCCGTTTTCAAATGTATTATTTTTGAACGTCAGTTCACATTTGTAGGTAGATCATCAGTTTAAGAGCTAAAATTAGCATGTTTAAAGTGATTTTCATGCTTCCAGGGGCCCAGGAAGTCAATTAAATACCATTTGGGGGCATTTAATGTTCAAGCAAAAACAGGTGATTTTTGACAAAAGAGATAACACCCCCCCATTACGTCATGCTTCAGAAAGGTGAAAAATGGTCCGTTTTCAAATGTTTTATTTTCGAACGTCAGTTCACATTTGTAGGTAGATCATCAGTTTAAGAGCTAAAATTAGCATGTTTAAAGTGATTATCATGCTTCCAGGGGCCTGGGAAGTGAATTAAATACCATTTGGAGGCATTTAATGTTCAAGCAAAAACAGGTGATTTTTGACAAAAGAGATAACACCCCCCCATTACGTCATGCTTCAGAAAGGTGAAAAATGGTCCGTTTTCAAATGTTTTATTTTTGAACGTCAGTTCACATTTGTAGGTAGATCATCAGTTTAAGAGCTACAATTAGCATGTTTAAAGTGATTATCATGCTTCCAGGGGCCTAGGAAGTGAATTAAGTACCATTTGGAGGCATTTAATGTTCAAGCAAAAAACGGTGATTTTTGACAAAAGAGATAACACCCCCCCATTACGTCATGCTTCAGAAAGGTGAAAAATGGTCCGTTTTCAAATGTTTTATTTTTGAACGTCAGTTCACATTTGTAGGTAGATCATCAGTTTAAGAGCTAAAATTAGCATGTTTAAAGTGATTTTCATGCTTCCAGGGCCCCTAAACACAAGATTTGTGGAACAGTTAAAAGTGCATGAAAATGGCCAATTTTTTCACTCTGAGGTCTAAAAAAGGGTTTCTTCACCCCGGGAAGTGAATTAAATACCATTTGGAGGCATTTAATGTTCAAGCAAAAACAGGTGATTTTTGACAAAAGAGATAACACCCCCCCCATTACGTCATGCTTCAGAAAGGTGAAAAATGGTCCGTTTTGAAATGTTTTATTTTTGAACGTCAGTTCACATTTGTAGGTAGATCATCAGTTTAAGAGCTAAAATTAGCATGTTTAAAGTGATTATCATGCTTCCAGGGGCCTGGGAAGTGAATTAAATACCATTTGGAGGCATTTAATGTTCAAGCAAAAACAGGTGATTTTTGACAAAAGAGATAACACCCCCCCATTACGTCATGCTTCAGAAAGGTGAAAAATGGTCCGTTTTCAAATGTTTTATTTTTGAACGTCAGTTCACATTTGTAGGTAGATCATCAGTTTAAGAGCTAAAATTAGCATGTTTAAAGTGATTTTCATGCTTCCAGGGCCCCTGAACACAAGATTTGTGGAACAGTTAAAAGTGCATGAAAATGGCCAATTTACTCACTCTGAGGTCTCAAAAAGGGTTTCTTCACCCCGGGAAGTGAATTAAATACAATTTGGAGGCATTTAATGTTCAAGCAAAAACAGGTGATGTTTGACAAAAGAGATAACACCCCCCCCCATTACGCTATGCTTCAGAAAGGTGAAAAATGGTCCGTTTTCAAATGTTTTATTTTTGAACGTCAGTTCACATTTGTAGGTAGATCATCAGTTTAAGAGCTAAAATTAGCATGTTTAAAGTGATTATCATGCTTCCAGGGGCCTGGGAAGTAAATTAAATACCATTTGGAGGCATTTAATGTTCAAGCAAAAACACGTGATTTTTGACAAAAGAGATAACACCCCCCCATTACGTCATGCTTCAGAAAGGTGAAAAATGGTCCGTTTTCAAATGTTTTATTTTTGAACGTCAGTTCACATTTGTAGGTAGATCATCAATTTAAGAGCTAAAATTAGCATGTTTAAAGTGATTTTCATGCTTCCAGGGCCCCTAAACACAAGATTTGTGGAACAGTTAAAAGTGCATGAAAATGGCCAATTTACTCACTCTGAGGTCTCAAAAAGGGTTTCTTCACCCCGGGAAGTGAATTAAATACAATTTGGAGGCATTTAATGTTCAAGCAAAAACAGGTGATTTTTGACAAAAGAGATAACACCCCCCCATTACGTCATGCTTCAGAAAGGTGAAAAATGGTCCGTTTTCAAATGTATTATTTTTGAACGTCAGTTCACATTTGTAGGTAGATCATCAGTTTAAGAGCTAAAATTAGCATGTTTAAAGTGATTTTCATGCTTCCAGGGGCCCAGGAAGTCAATTAAATACCATTTGGAGGCATTTAATGTTCAAGCAAAAACAGGTGATTTTTGACAAAAGAGATAACACCCCCACATTACGTCATGCTTCAGAAAGGTGAAAAATGGTCCGTTTTCAAATGTTTTATTTTTGAACGTCAGTTCACATTTGTAGGTAGATCATCAGTTTAAGAGCTAAAATTAGCATGTTTAAAGTGATTATCATGCTTCCAGGGGCCTAGGAAGTGAATTAAGTACCATTTGGAGGCATTTAATGTTCAAGCAAAAACCGGTGATTTTTGACAAAAGAGATAACACCCCCCCATTACGTCATGCTTCAGAAAGGTGAAAAATGGTCCGTTTTCAAATGTTTTATTTTTGAACGTCAGTTCACATTTGTAGGTAGATCATCAGTTTAAGAGCTAAAATTAGCATGTTTAAAATTATTTTCATGCTTCCAGGGTCCCTAAACACAAGATTTGTGGAACAGTTAAAAGTGCATGAAAATGGCCAATTTACTCACTCTGAGGTCTCAAAAAGGGTTTCTTCACCCCGGGAAGTGAATTAAATACAATTTGGAGGCATTTAATGTTCAAGCAAAAACAGGTGATTTTTGACAAAAGAGATAACACCCCCCATTACGTCATGCTTTAGAAAGGTGAAAAATGGTCCATTTTCAAATGTATTATTTTTGAACGTCAGTTCACATTTGTAGGTAGATCATCAGTTTAAGAGCTAAAATTAGCATGTTTAAAGTGATTTTCATGCTTCCAGGGGCCTAAACACAAGATTTGTGGAACAGTTAAAAGTGCATGAAAATGGCCAATTTACTCACTCTGAGGTCTCAAAAAGGGTTTCTTCACCCCGGGAAGTGAATTAAATACCAATTGGAGGCATTTAATGTTCAAGCAAAAACAGGTGATTTTTGACAAAAGAGATAACACCCCCCCCATTACGCCATGCTTCAGAAAGGTGAAAAATGGTCCGTTTTCAAATGTTTTATTTTTGAACGTCAGTTCACATTTGTAGGTAGATCATCAGTTTAAGAGCTAAAATTAGCATGTTTAAAGTGATTATCATGCTTCCAGGGGCCTGGGAAGTGAATTAAATACCATTTGGAGGCATTTAATGTTCAAGCAAAAACACGTGATTTTTCACAAAAGAGATAACACCCCCCCATTACGTCATGCTTCAGAAAGGTGAAAAATGGTCCGTTTTCAAATGTTTTATTTTTGAACGTCAGTTCACATTTGTAGGTAGATCATCAATTTAAGAGCTAAAATTAGCATGTTTAAAGTGATTTTCATGCTTCCAGGGCCCCTAAACACAAGATTTGTGGAACAGTTAAAAGTGCATGAAAATGGCCAATTTACTCACTCTGAGGTCTCAAAAAGGGTTTATTCACCCCGGGAAGTGAATTAAATACAATTTGGAGGCATTTAATGTTCAAGCAAAAACAGGTGATTTTTGACAAAAGAGATAACACCCCCCCATTACGTCATGCTTCAGAAAGGTGAAAAATGGTCCGTTTTCAAATGTATTATTTTTGAACGTCAGTTCACATTTGTAGGTAGATCATCAGTTTAAGAGCTAAAATTAGCATGTTTAAAGTGATTTTCATGCTTAGAGGGGCCTAAACACAAGATTTGTGGAACAGTTAAAAGTGCATGAAAATGGCCAATTTACTCACTCTGAGGTCTCAAAAAGGGTTTCTTCACCCCGGGAAGTGAATTAAATACCAATTGGAGGCATTTAATGTTCAAGCAAAAACAGGTGATTTTTGACAAAAGAGATAACACCCCCCCCATTACGCCATGCTTCAGAAAGGTGAAAAATGGTCCGTTTTCAAATGTTTTATTTTTGAACGTCAGTTCACATTTGTAGGTAGATCATCAGTTTAAGAGCTAAAATTAGCATGTTTAAAGTGATTATCATGCTTCCAGGGGCCTGGGAAGTGAATTAAATACCATTTGGAGGCATTTAATGTTCAACGCAAAAACACGTGATTTTTGACAAAAGAGATAACACCCCCCCATTAAGTCATGCTTCAGAAAGGTGAAAAATGGTCCGTTTTCAAATGTTTTATTTTTGAACGTCAGTTCACATTTGTAGGTAGATCATCAATTTAAGAGCTAAAATTAGCATGTTTAAAGTGATTTTCATGCTTCCAGGGCCCCTAAACACAAGATTTGTGGAACAGTTAAAAGTGCATGAAAATGGCCAATTTACTCACTCTGAGGTCTCAAAAAGGGTTTCTTCACCCCGGGAAGTGAATTAAATACAATTTGGAGGCATTTAATGTTCAAGCAAAAACAGGTGATTTTTGACAAAAGAGATAACACCCCCCATTACGTCATGCTTCAGAAAGGTGAAAAATGGTCAGTTTTCAAATGTATTATTTTTGAACGTCAGTTCACATTTGTAGGTAGATCATCAGTTTAAGAGCTAAAATTAGCATGTTTAAAGTGATTATCATGCTTCCAGGGGCCTAGGAAGTGAATTAAGTACCATTTGGAGGCATTTAATGTTCAAGCAAAAACCGGTGATTTTTGACAAAAGAGATAACACCCCCCCATTACGTCATGCTTCAGAAAGGTGAAAAATGGTCCGTTTTCAAATGTATTATTTTTGAACGTCAGTTCACATTTGTAGGTAGATCATCAGTTTAAGAGCTAAAATTAGCATGTTTAAAGTGATTTTCATGCTTCCAGGGGCCTAAACACAAGATTTGTGGAACAGTTAAAAGTGCATGAAAATGGCCAATTTACTCACTCTGAGGTCTCAAAAAGGGTTTCTTCACCCCGGGAAGTGAATTAAATACAATTTGGAGGCATTTAATGTTCAAGCAAAAACAGGTGATTTTTGACAAAAGAGATAACACCCCCCATTACGTCATGCTTCAGAAAGGTGAAAAATGGTCCATTTTCAAATGTATTATTTTTGAACGTCAGTTCACATTTGTAGGTAGATCATCAGTTTAAGAGCTAAAATTAGCATGTTTAAAGTGATTTTCATGCTTCCAGGGGCCTAAACACAAGATTTGTGGAACAGTTAAAAGTGCATGAAAATGGCCAATTTACTCACTCTGAGGTCTCAAAAAGGGTTTCTTCACCCCGGGAAGTGAATTAAATACCAATTGGAGGCATTTAATGTTCAAGCAAAAACAGGTGATTTTTGACAAAAGAGATAACACCCCCCCCATTACGCCATGCTTCAGAAAGGTGAAAAATGGTCCGTTTTCAAATGTTTTATTTTTGAACGTCAGTTCACATTTGTAGGTAGATCATCAGTTTAAGAGCTAAAATTAGCATGTTTAAAGTGATTATCATGCTTCCAGGGGCCTGGGAAGTGAATTAAATACCATTTGGAGGCATTTAATGTTCAAACAAAAAACGGTGATTTTTGACAAAAGAGATAACACCCCCCCATTACGTCATGCTTCAGAAAGGTGAAAAATGGTCCGTTTTCAAATGTTTTATTTTTGAACGTCAGTTCACATTTGTAGGTAGATCATCAGTTTAAGAGCTAAAATTAGCATGTTTAAAGTGATTTTCATGCTTCCAGGGCCCCTAAACACAAGATTTGTGGAACAGTTAAAAGTGCATGAAAATGGCCAATTTTTTCACTCTGAGGTCTAAAAAAGGGTTTCTTCACCCCGGGAAGTGAATTAAATACCATTTGGAGGCATTTAATGTTCAAGCAAAAACAGGTGATTTTTGACAAAAGAGATAACACCCCCCCCATTACGTCATGCTTCAGAAAGGTGAAAAATGGTCCGTTTTGAAATGTTTTATTTTTGAACGTCAGTTCACATTTGTAGGTAGATCATCAGTTTAAGAGCTAAAATTAGCATGTTTAAAGTGATTATCATGCTTCCAGGGGCCTGGGAAGTGAATTAAATACCATTTGGAGGCATTTAATGTTCAAGCAAAAACAGGTGATTTTTGACAAAAGAGATAACACCCCCCCATTACGTCATGCTTCAGAAAGGTGAAAAATGGTCCGTTTTCAAATGTTTTATTTTTGAACGTCAGTTCACATTTGTAGGTAGATCATCAGTTTAAGAGCTAAAATTAGCATGTTTAAAGTGATTTTCATGCTTCCAGGGCCCCTGAACACAAGATTTGTGGAACAGTTAAAAGTGCATGAAAATGGCCAATTTACTCACTCTGAGGTCTCAAAAAGGGTTTCTTCACCCCGGGAAGTGAATTAAATACAATTTGGAGGCATTTAATGTTCAAGCAAAAACAGGTGATGTTTGACAAAAGAGATAACACCCCCCCCCATTACGCTATGCTTCAGAAAGGTGAAAAATGGTCCGTTTTCAAATGTTTTATTTTTGAACGTCAGTTCACATTTGTAGGTAGATCATCAGTTTAAGAGCTAAAATTAGCATGTTTAAAGTGATTATCATGCTTCCAGGGGCCTGGGAAGTAAATTAAATACCATTTGGAGGCATTTAATGTTCAAGCAAAAACACGTGATTTTTGACAAAAGAGATAACACCCCCCCATTACGTCATGCTTCAGAAAGGTGAAAAATGGTCCGTTTTCAAATGTTTTATTTTTGAACGTCAGTTCACATTTGTAGGTAGATCATCAATTTAAGAGCTAAAATTAGCATGTTTAAAGTGATTTTCATGCTTCCAGGGCCCCTAAACACAAGATTTGTGGAACAGTTAAAAGTGCATGAAAATGGCCAATTTACTCACTCTGAGGTCTCAAAAAGGGTTTCTTCACCCCGGGAAGTGAATTAAATACAATTTGGAGGCATTTAATGTTCAAGCAAAAACAGGTGATTTTTGACAAAAGAGATAACACCCCCCATTACGTCATGCTTTAGAAAGGTGAAAAATGGTCCATTTTCAAATGTATTATTTTTGAACGTCAGTTCACATTTGTAGGTAGATCATCAGTTTAAGAGCTAAAATTAGCATGTTTAAAGTGATTTTCATGCTTCCAGGGGCCTAAACACAAGATTTGTGGAACAGTTAAAAGTGCATGAAAATGGCCAATTTACTCACTCTGAGGTCTCAAAAAGGGTTTCTTCACCCCGGGAAGTGAATTAAATACCAATTGGAGGCATTTAATGTTCAAGCAAAAACAGGTGATTTTTGACAAAAGAGATAACACCCCCCCCATTACGCCATGCTTCAGAAAGGTGAAAAATGGTCCGTTTTCAAATGTTTTATTTTTGAACGTCAGTTCACATTTGTAGGTAGATCATCAGTTTAAGAGCTAAAATTAGCATGTTTAAAGTGATTATCATGCTTCCAGGGGCCTGGGAAGTGAATTAAATACCATTTGGAGGCATTTAATGTTCAAGCAAAAACACGTGATTTTTCACAAAAGAGATAACACCCCCCCATTACGTCATGCTTCAGAAAGGTGAAAAATGGTCCGTTTTCAAATGTTTTATTTTTGAACGTCAGTTCACATTTGTAGGTAGATCATCAATTTAAGAGCTAAAATTAGCATGTTTAACGTGATTTTCATGCTTCCAGGGCCCCTAAACACAAGATTTGTGGAACAGTTAAAAGTGCATGAAAATGGCCAATTTACTCACTCTGAGGTCTCAAAAAGGGTTTATTCACCCCGGGAAGTGAATTAAATACAATTTGGAGGCATTTAATGTTCAAGCAAAAACAGGTGATTTTTGACAAAAGAGATAACACCCCCCCATTACGTCATGCTTCAGAAAGGTGAAAAATGGTCCGTTTTCAAATGTATTATTTTTGAACGTCAGTTCACATTTGTAGGTAGATCATCAGTTTAAGAGCTAAAATTAGCATGTTTAAAGTGATTTTCATGCTTAGAGGGGCCTAAACACAAGATTTGTGGAACAGTTAAAAGTGCATGAAAATGGCCAATTTACTCACTCTGAGGTCTCAAAAAGGGTTTCTTCACCCCGGGAAGTGAATTAAATACCAATTGGAGGCATTTAATGTTCAAGCAAAAACAGGTGATTTTTGACAAAAGAGATAACACCCCCCCCATTACGCCATGCTTCAGAAAGGTGAAAAATGGTCCGTTTTCAAATGTTTTATTTTTGAACGTCAGTTCACATTTGTAGGTAGATCATCAGTTTAAGAGCTAAAATTAGCATGTTTAAAGTGATTATCATGCTTCCAGGGGCCTGGGAAGTGAATTAAATACCATTTGGAGGCATTTAATGTTCAACGCAAAAACACGTGATTTTTGACAAAAGAGATAACACCCCCCCATTAAGTCATGCTTCAGAAAGGTGAAAAATGGTCCGTTTTCAAATGTTTTATTTTTGAACGTCAGTTCACATTTGTAGGTAGATCATCAATTTAAGAGCTAAAATTAGCATGTTTAAAGTGATTTTCATGCTTCCAGGGCCCCTAAACACAAGATTTGTGGAACAGTTAAAAGTGCATGAAAATGGCCAATTTACTCACTCTGAGGTCTCAAAAAGGGTTTCTTCACCCCGGGAAGTGAATTAAATACAATTTGGAGGCATTTAATGTTCAAGCAAAAACAGGTGATTTTTGACAAAAGAGATAACACCCCCCATTACGTCATGCTTCAGAAAGGTGAAAAATGGTCAGTTTTCAAATGTATTATTTTTGAACGTCAGTTCACATTTGTAGGTAGATCATCAGTTTAAGAGCTAAAATTAGCATGTTTAAAGTGATTATCATGCTTCCAGGGGCCTAGGAAGTGAATTAAGTACCATTTGGAGGCATTTAATGTTCAAGCAAAAACCGGTGATTTTTGACAAAAGAGATAACACCCCCCCATTACGTCATGCTTCAGAAAGGTGAAAAATGGTCCGTTTTCAAATGTATTATTTTTGAACGTCAGTTCACATTTGTAGGTAGATCATCAGTTTAAGAGCTAAAATTAGCATGTTTAAAGTGATTTTCATGCTTCCAGGGGCCTAAACACAAGATTTGTGGAACAGTTAAAAGTGCATGAAAATGGCCAATTTACTCACTCTGAGGTCTCAAAAAGGGTTTCTTCACCCCGGGAAGTGAATTAAATACAATTTGGAGGCATTTAATGTTCAAGCAAAAACAGGTGATTTTTGACAAAAGAGATAACACCCCCCATTACGTCATGCTTCAGAAAGGTGAAAAATGGTCCATTTTCAAATGTATTATTTTTGAACGTCAGTTCACATTTGTAGGTAGATCATCAGTTTAAGAGCTAAAATTAGCATGTTTAAAGTGATTTTCATGCTTCCAGGGGCCTAAACACAAGATTTGTGGAACAGTTAAAAGTGCATGAAAATGGCCAATTTACTCACTCTGAGGTCTCAAAAAGGGTTTCTTCACCCCGGGAAGTGAATTAAATACCAATTGGAGGCATTTAATGTTCAAGCAAAAACAGGTGATTTTTGACAAAAGAGATAACACCCCCCCCATTACGCCATGCTTCAGAAAGGTGAAAAATGGTCCGTTTTCAAATGTTTTATTTTTGAACGTCAGTTCACATTTGTAGGTAGATCATCAGTTTAAGAGCTAAAATTAGCATGTTTAAAGTGATTATCATGCTTCCAGGGGCCTGGGAAGTGAATTAAATACCATTTGGAGGCATTTAATGTTCAAGCAAAAAACGGTGATTTTTGACAAAAGAGATAACACCCCCCCATTACGTCATGCTTCAGAAAGGTGAAAAATGGTCCGTTTTCAAATGTTTTATTTTTGAACGTCAGTTCACATTTGTAGGTAGATCATCAGTTTAAGAGCTAAAATTAGCATGTTTAAAGTGATTTTCATGCTTCCAGGGCCCCTAAACACAAGATTTGTGGAACAGTTAAAAGTGCATGAAAATGGCCAATTTTTTCACTCTGAGGTCTAAAAAAGGGTTTCTTCACCCCGGGAAGTGAATTAAATACCATTTGGAGGCATTTAATGTTCAAGCAAAAACAGGTGATTTTTGACAAAAGAGATAACACCCCCCCCATTACGTCATGCTTCAGAAAGGTGAAAAATGGTCCGTTTTGAAATGTTTTATTTTTGAACGTCAGTTCACATTTGTAGGTAGATCATCAGTTTAAGAGCTAAAATTAGCATGTTTAAAGTGATTATCATGCTTCCAGGGGCCTGGGAAGTGAATTAAATACCATTTGGAGGCATTTAATGTTCAAGCAAAAACAGGTGATTTTTGACAAAAGAGATAACACCCCCCCATTACGTCATGCTTCAGAAAGGTGAAAAATGGTCCGTTTTCAAATGTTTTATTTTTGAACGTCAGTTCACATTTGTAGGTAGATCATCAGTTTAAGAGCTAAAATTAGCATGTTTAAAGTGATTTTCATGCTTCCAGGGCCCCTGAACACAAGATTTGTGGAACAGTTAAAAGTGCATGAAAATGGCCAATTTACTCACTCTGAGGTCTCAAAAAGGGTTTCTTCACCCCGGGAAGTGAATTAAATACAATTTGGAGGCATTTAATGTTCAAGCAAAAACAGGTGATGTTTGACAAAAGAGATAACACCCCCCCCCATTACGCTATGCTTCAGAAAGGTGAAAAATGGTCCGTTTTCAAATGTTTTATTTTTGAACGTCAGTTCACATTTGTAGGTAGATCATCAGTTTAAGAGCTAAAATTAGCATGTTTAAAGTGATTATCATGCTTCCAGGGGCCTGGGAAGTAAATTAAATACCATTTGGAGGCATTTAATGTTCAAGCAAAAACACGTGATTTTTGACAAAAGAGATAACACCCCCCCATTACGTCATGCTTCAGAAAGGTGAAAAATGGTCCGTTTTCAAATGTTTTATTTTTGAACGTCAGTTCACATTTGTAGGTAGATCATCAATTTAAGAGCTAAAATTAGCATGTTTAAAGTGATTTTCATGCTTCCAGGGCCCCTAAACACAAGATTTGTGGAACAGTTAAAAGTGCATGAAAATGGCCAATTTACTCACTCTGAGGTCTCAAAAAGGGTTTCTTCACCCCGGGAAGTGAATTAAATACAATTTGGAGGCATTTAATGTTCAAGCAAAAACAGGTGATTTTTGACAAAAGAGATAACACCCCCCCATTACGTCATGCTTCAGAAAGGTGAAAAATGGTCCGTTTTCAAATGTATTATTTTTGAACGTCAGTTCACATTTGTAGGTAGATCATCAGTTTAAGAGCTAAAATTAGCATGTTTAAAGTGATTTTCATGCTTCCAGGGGCCCAGGAAGTCAATTAAATACCATTTGGAGGCATTTAATGTTCAAGCAAAAACAGGTGATTTTTGACAAAAGAGATAACACCCCCACATTACGTCATGCTTCAGAAAGGTGAAAAATGGTCCGTTTTCAAATGTTTTATTTTTGAACGTCAGTTCACATTTGTAGGTAGATCATCAGTTTAAGAGCTAAAATTAGCATGTTTAAAGTGATTATCATGCTTCCAGGGGCCTAGGAAGTGAATTAAGTACCATTTGGAGGCATTTAATGTTCAAGCAAAAACCGGTGATTTTTGACAAAAGAGATAACACCCCCCCATTACGTCATGCTTCAGAAAGGTGAAAAATGGTCCGTTTTCAAATGTTTTATTTTTGAACGTCAGTTCACATTTGTAGGTAGATCATCAGTTTAAGAGCTAAAATTAGCATGTTTAAAATTATTTTCATGCTTCCAGGGTCCCTAAACACAAGATTTGTGGAACAGTTAAAAGTGCATGAAAATGGCCAATTTACTCACTCTGAGGTCTCAAAAAGGGTTTCTTCACCCCGGGAAGTGAATTAAATACAATTTGGAGGCATTTAATGTTCAAGCAAAAACAGGTGATTTTTGACAAAAGAGATAACACCCCCCATTACGTCATGCTTTAGAAAGGTGAAAAATGGTCCATTTTCAAATGTATTATTTTTGAACGTCAGTTCACATTTGTAGGTAGATCATCAGTTTAAGAGCTAAAATTAGCATGTTTAAAGTGATTTTCATGCTTCCAGGGGCCTAAACACAAGATTTGTGGAACAGTTAAAAGTGCATGAAAATGGCCAATTTACTCACTCTGAGGTCTCAAAAAGGGTTTCTTCACCCCGGGAAGTGAATTAAATACCAATTGGAGGCATTTAATGTTCAAGCAAAAACAGGTGATTTTTGACAAAAGAGATAACACCCCCCCCATTACGCCATGCTTCAGAAAGGTGAAAAATGGTCCGTTTTCAAATGTTTTATTTTTGAACGTCAGTTCACATTTGTAGGTAGATCATCAGTTTAAGAGCTAAAATTAGCATGTTTAAAGTGATTATCATGCTTCCAGGGGCCTGGGAAGTGAATTAAATACCATTTGGAGGCATTTAATGTTCAAGCAAAAACACGTGATTTTTCACAAAAGAGATAACACCCCCCCATTACGTCATGCTTCAGAAAGGTGAAAAATGGTCCGTTTTCAAATGTTTTATTTTTGAACGTCAGTTCACATTTGTAGGTAGATCATCAATTTAAGAGCTAAAATTAGCATGTTTAAAGTGATTTTCATGCTTCCAGGGCCCCTAAACACAAGATTTGTGGAACAGTTAAAAGTGCATGAAAATGGCCAATTTACTCACTCTGAGGTCTCAAAAAGGGTTTATTCACCCCGGGAAGTGAATTAAATACAATTTGGAGGCATTTAATGTTCAAGCAAAAACAGGTGATTTTTGACAAAAGAGATAACACCCCCCCATTACGTCATGCTTCAGAAAGGTGAAAAATGGTCCGTTTTCAAATGTATTATTTTTGAACGTCAGTTCACATTTGTAGGTAGATCATCAGTTTAAGAGCTAAAATTAGCATGTTTAAAGTGATTTTCATGCTTAGAGGGGCCTAAACACAAGATTTGTGGAACAGTTAAAAGTGCATGAAAATGGCCAATTTACTCACTCTGAGGTCTCAAAAAGGGTTTCTTCACCCCGGGAAGTGAATTAAATACCAATTGGAGGCATTTAATGTTCAAGCAAAAACAGGTGATTTTTGACAAAAGAGATAACACCCCCCCCATTACGCCATGCTTCAGAAAGGTGAAAAATGGTCCGTTTTCAAATGTTTTATTTTTGAACGTCAGTTCACATTTGTAGGTAGATCATCAGTTTAAGAGCTAAAATTAGCATGTTTAAAGTGATTATCATGCTTCCAGGGGCCTGGGAAGTGAATTAAATACCATTTGGAGGCATTTAATGTTCAAGCAAAAAACGGTGATTTTTGACAAAAGAGATAACACCCCCCCATTACGTCATGCTTCAGAAAGGTGAAAAATGGTCCGTTTTCAAATGTTTTATTTTTGAACGTCAGTTCACATTTGTAGGTAGATCATCAGTTTAAGAGCTAAAATTAGCATGTTTAAAGTGATTTTCATGCTTCCAGGGGCCCAGGAAGTCAATTAAATACCATTTGGAGGCATTTAATGTTCAAGCAAAAACAGGTGATTTTTGACAAAAGAGATAACACCCCCACATTACGTCATGCTTCAGAAAGGTGAAAAATGGTCCGTTTTCAAATGTTTTATTTTTGAACGTCAGTTCACATTTGTAGGTAGATCATCAGTTTAAGAGCTAAAATTAGCATGTTTAAAGTGATTATCATGCTTCCAGGGGCCTAGGAAGTGAATTAAGTACCATTTGGAGGCATTTAATGTTCAAGCAAAAACCGGTGATTTTTGACAAAAGAGATAACACCCCCCCATTACGTCATGCTTCAGAAAGGTGAAAAATGGTCCATTTTCAAATGTATTATTTTTGAACGTCAGTTCACATTTGTAGGTAGATCATCAGTTTAAGAGCTAAAATTAGCATGTTTAAAGTGATTTTCATGCTTCCAGGGGCCTAAACACAAGATTTGTGGAACAGTTAAAAGTGCATGAAAATGGCCAATTTACTCACTCTGAGGTCTCAAAAAGGGTTTCTTCACCCCGGGAAGTGAATTAAATACCAATTGGAGGCATTTAATGTTCAAGCAAAAACAGGTGATTTTTGACAAAAGAGATAACACCCCCCCCATTACGCCATGCTTCAGAAAGGTGAAAAATGGTCCGTTTTCAAATGTTTTATTTTTGAACGTCAGTTCACATTTGTAGGTAGATCATCAGTTTAAGAGCTAAAATTAGCATGTTTAAAGTGATTATCATGCTTCCAGGGGCCTGGGAAGTGAATTAAATACCATTTGGAGGCATTTAATGTTCAAGCAAAAAACGGTGATTTTTGACAAAAGAGATAACACCCCCCCATTACGTCATGCTTCAGAAAGGTGAAAAATGGTCCGTTTTCAAATGTTTTATTTTTGAACGTCAGTTCACATTTGTAGGTAGATCATCAGTTTAAGAGCTAAAATTAGCATGTTTAAAGTGATTTTCATGCTTCCAGGGCCCCTAAACACAAGATTTGTGGAACAGTTAAAAGTGCATGAAAATGGCCAATTTTTTCACTCTGAGGTCTAAAAAAGGGTTTCTTCACCCCGGGAAGTGAATTAAATACCATTTGGAGGCATTTAATGTTCAAGCAAAAACAGGTGATTTTTGACAAAAGAGATAACACCCCCCCCATTACGTCATGCTTCAGAAAGGTGAAAAATGGTCCGTTTTGAAATGTTTTATTTTTGAACGTCAGTTCACATTTGTAGGTAGATCATCAGTTTAAGAGCTAAAATTAGCATGTTTAAAGTGATTATCATGCTTCCAGGGGCCTGGGAAGTGAATTAAATACCATTTGGAGGCATTTAATGTTCAAGCAAAAACAGGTGATTTTTGACAAAAGAGATAACACCCCCCCATTACGTCATGCTTCAGAAAGGTGAAAAATGGTCCGTTTTCAAATGTTTTATTTTTGAACGTCAGTTCACATTTGTAGGTAGATCATCAGTTTAAGAGCTAAAATTAGCATGTTTAAAGTGATTTTCATGCTTCCAGGGCCCCTGAACACAAGATTTGTGGAACAGTTAAAAGTGCATGAAAATGGCCAATTTACTCACTCTGAGGTCTCAAAAAGGGTTTCTTCACCCCGGGAAGTGAATTAAATACAATTTGGAGGCATTTAATGTTCAAGCAAAAACAGGTGATGTTTGACAAAAGAGATAACACCCCCCCCCATTACGCTATGCTTCAGAAAGGTGAAAAATGGTCCGTTTTCAAATGTTTTATTTTTGAACGTCAGTTCACATTTGTAGGTAGATCATCAGTTTAAGAGCTAAAATTAGCATGTTTAAAGTGATTATCATGCTTCCAGGGGCCTGGGAAGTAAATTAAATACCATTTGGAGGCATTTAATGTTCAAGCAAAAACACGTGATTTTTGACAAAAGAGATAACACCCCCCCATTACGTCATGCTTCAGAAAGGTGAAAAATGGTCCGTTTTCAAATGTTTTATTTTTGAACGTCAGTTCACATTTGTAGGTAGATCATCAATTTAAGAGCTAAAATTAGCATGTTTAAAGTGATTTTCATGCTTCCAGGGCCCCTAAACACAAGATTTGTGGAACAGTTAAAAGTGCATGAAAATGGCCAATTTACTCACTCTGAGGTCTCAAAAAGGGTTTCTTCACCCCGGGAAGTGAATTAAATACAATTTGGAGGCATTTAATGTTCAAGCAAAAACAGGTGATTTTTGACAAAAGAGATAACACCCCCCCATTACGTCATGCTTCAGAAAGGTGAAAAATGGTCCGTTTTCAAATGTATTATTTTTGAACGTCAGTTCACATTTGTAGGTAGATCATCAGTTTAAGAGCTAAAATTAGCATGTTTAAAGTGATTTTCATGCTTCCAGGGGCCCAGGAAGTCAATTAAATACCATTTGGAGGCATTTAATGTTCAAGCCAAAAACAGGTGATTTTTGACAAAAGAGATAACACCCCCCATTACGTCATGCTTCAGAAAGGTGAAAAATGGTCCGTTTTCAAATGTTTTATTTTTGAACGTCAGTTCACATTTGTAGGTAGATCATCAGTTTAAGAGCTAAAATTAGCATGTTTAAAGTGATTATCATGCTTCCAGGGGCCTAGGAAGTGAATTAAGTACCATTTGGAGGCATTTAATGTTCAAGCAAAAACCGGTGATTTTTGACAAAAGAGATAACACCCCCCCATTACGTCATGCTTCAGAAAGGTGAAAAATGGTCCGTTTTCAAATGTTTTATTTTTGAACGTCAGTTCACATTTGTAGGTAGATCATCAGTTTAAGAGCTAAAATTAGCATGTTTAAAATTATTTTCATGCTTCCAGGGTCCCTAAACACAAGATTTGTGGAACAGTTAAAAGTGCATGAAAATGGCCAATTTACTCACTCTGAGGTCTCAAAAAGGGTTTCTTCACCCCGGGAAGTGAATTAAATACAATTTGGAGGCATTTAATGTTCAAGCAAAAACAGGTGATTTTTGACAAAAGAGATAACACCCCCCCATTACGTCATGCTTCAGAAAGGTGAAAAATGGTCCGTTTTCAAATGTATTATTTTTGAACGTCAGTTCACATTTGTAGGTAGATCATCAGTTTAAGAGCTAAAATTAGCATGTTTAAAGTGATTTTCATGCTTCCAGGGGCCTAAACACAAGATTTGTGGAACAGTTAAAAGTGCATGAAAATGGCCAATTTACTCACTCTGAGGTCTCAAAAAGGGTTTCTTCACCCCGGGAAGTGAATTAAATACCAATTGGAGGCATTTAATGTTCAAGCAAAAACAGGTGATTTTTGACAAAAGAGATAACACCCCCCCCATTACGCCATGCTTCAGAAAGGTGAAAAATGGTCCGTTTTCAAATGTTTTATTTTTGAACGTCAGTTCACATTTGTAGGTAGATCATCAGTTTAAGAGCTAAAATTAGCATGTTTAAAGTGATTATCATGCTTCCAGGGGCCTGGGAAGTGAATTAAATACCATTTGGAGGCATTTAATGTTCAACGCAAAAACACGTGATTTTTGACAAAAGAGATAACACCCCCCCATTAAGTCATGCTTCAGAAAGGTGAAAAATGGTCCGTTTTCAAATGTTTTATTTTTGAACGTCAGTTCACATTTGTAGGTAGATCATCAATTTAAGAGCTAAAATTAGCATGTTTAAAGTGATTTTCATGCTTCCAGGGCCCCTAAACACAAGATTTGTGGAACAGTTAAAAGTGCATGAAAATGGCCAATTTACTCACTCTGAGGTCTCAAAAAGGGTTTCTTCACCCCGGGAAGTGAATTAAATACAATTTGGAGGCATTTAATGTTCAAGCAAAAACAGGTGATTTTTGACAAAAGAGATAACACCCCCCCATTACGTCATGCTTCAGAAAGGTGAAAAATGGTCAGTTTTCAAATGTATTATTTTTGAACGTCAGTTCACATTTGTAGGTAGATCATCAGTTTAAGAGCTAAAATTAGCATGTTTAAAGTGATTTTCATGCTTCCAGGGGCCCAGGAAGTCAATTAAATACCATTTGGAGGCATTTAATGTTCAAGCAAAAACAGGTGATTTTTGACAAAAGAGATAACACCCCCCCATTACGTCATGCTTCAGAAAGGTGAAAAATGGTCCGTTTTCAAATGTTTTATTTTTGAACGTCAGTTCACATTTGTAGGTAGATCATCAGTTTAAGAGCTAAAATTAGCATGTTTAAAGTGATTATCATGCTTCCAGGGGCCTAAACACAAGATTTGTGGAACAGTTAAAAGTGCATGAAAATGGCCAATTTACTCACTCTGAGGTCTCAAAAAGGGTTTCTTCACCCCGGGAAGTGAATTAAATACCAATTGGAGGCATTTAATGTTCAAGCAAAAACAGGTGATTTTTGACAAAAGAGATAACACCCCCCCCCATTACGCCATGCTTCAGAAAGGTGAAAAATGGTCCGTTTTCAAATGTTTTATTTTTGAACGTCAGTTCACATTTGTAGGTAGATCATCAGTTTAAGAGCTAAAATTAGCATGTTTAAAGTGATTATCATGCTTCCAGGGGCCTGGGAAGTGAATTAAATACCATTTGGAGGCATTTAATGTTCAACGCAAAAACACGTGATTTTTGACAAAAGAGATAACACCCCCCCATTAAGTCATGCTTCAGAAAGGTGAAAAATGGTCCGTTTTCAAATGTTTTATTTTTGAACGTCAGTTCACATTTGTAGGTAGATCATCAATTTAAGAGCTAAAATTAGCATGTTTAAAGTGATTTTCATGCTTCCAGGGCCCCTAAACACAAGATTTGTGGAACAGTTAAAAGTGCATGAAAATGGCCAATTTACTCACTCTGAGGTCTCAAAAAGGGTTTCTTCACCCCGGGAAGTGAATTAAATACAATTTGGAGGCATTTAATGTTCAAGCAAAAACAGGTGATTTTTGACAAAAGAGATAACACCCCCCCATTACGTCATGCTTCAGAAAGGTGAAAAATGGTCAGTTTTCAAATGTATTATTTTTGAACGTCAGTTCACATTTGTAGGTAGATCATCAGTTTAAGAGCTAAAATTAGCATGTTTAAAGTGATTTTCATGCTTCCAGGGGCCCAGGAAGTCAATTAAATACCATTTGGAGGCATTTAATGTTCAAGCAAAAACAGGTGATTTTTGACAAAAGAGATAACACCCCCCCATTACGTCATGCTTCAGAAAGGTGAAAAATGGTCCGTTTTCAAATGTTTTATTTTTGAACGTCAGTTCACATTTGTAGGTAGATCATCAGTTTAAGAGCTAAAATTAGCATGTTTAAAGTGATTATCATGCTTCCAGGGGCCTAGGAAGTGAATTAAGTACCATTTGGAGGCATTTAATGTTCAAGCAAAAACCGGTGATTTTTGACAAAAGAGATAACACCCCCCCCATTACGTCATGCTTCAGAAAGGTGAAAAATGGTCCGTTTTCAAATGTTTTATTTTTGAACGTCAGTTCACATTTGTAGGTAGATCATCAATTTAAGAGCTAAAATTAGCATGTTTAAAGTGATTTTCATGCTTCCAGGGCCCCTAAACACAAGATTTGTGGAACAGTTAAAAGTGCATGAAAATGGCCAATTTACTCACTCTGAGGTCTGAAAAAGGGTTTCTTCACCCCGGGAAGTGAATTAAATACAATTTGGAGGCATTTAATGTTCAAGCAAAAACAGGTGATTTTTGACAAAAGAGATAACACCCCCCATTACGTCATGCTTCAGAAAGGTGAAAAATGGTCCGTTTTCAAATGTATTATTTTTGAACGTCAGTTCACATTTGTAGGTAGATCATCAGTTTAAGAGCTAAAATTAGCATGTTTAAAGTGATTTTCATGCTTCCAGGGGCCCAGGAAGTCAATTAAATACCATTTGGAGGCATTTAATGTTCAAGCAAAAACAGGTGATGTTTGACAAAAGAGATAACACCCCCCCATTACGTCATGCTTCAGAAAGGTGAAAAATGGTCCGTTTTCAAATGTATTATTTTTGAACGTCAGTTCACATTTGTAGGTAGATCATCAGTTTAAGAGCTAAAATTAGCATGTTTAAAGTGATTTTCATGCTTCCAGGGGCCTAAACACAAGATTTGTGGAACAGTTAAAAGTGCATGAAAATGGCCAATTTACTCACTCTGAGGTCTCAAAAAGGGTTTCTTCACCCCGGGAAGTGAATTAAATACCAATTGGAGGCATTTAATGTTCAAGCAAAAACAGGTGATTTTTGACAAAAGAGATAACACCCCCCCCCATTACGCCATGCTTCAGAAAGGTGAAAAATGGTCCGTTTTCAAATGTTTTATTTTTGAACGTCAGTTCACATTTGTAGGTAGATCATCAGTTTAAGAGCTAAAATTAGCATGTTTAAAGTGATTATCATGCTTCCAGGGGCCTGGGAAGTGAATTAAATACCATTTGGAGGCATTTAATGTTCAAGCAAAAACACGTGATTTTTGACAAAAGAGATAACACCCCCCCATCACGTCATGCTTCAGAAAGGTGAAAAATGGTCCGTTTTCAAATGTATTATTTTTCAACGTCAGTTCACATTTGTGGGTAGATCATCAGTTTAAGAGCTAAAATTAGCATGTTTAAAGTGATTTTCATGCTTCCAGGGGCCCAGGAAGTCAATTAAATACCATTTGGAGGCATTTAATGTTCAAGCAAAAACAGGTGATTTTTGACAAAAGAGATAACACCCCCCCATTACGTCATGCTTCAGAAAGGTGAAAAATTGTCCGTTTTCAAATGTTTTATTTTTGAACGTCAGTTCACATTTGTAGGTAGATCATCAGTTTAAGGGCTAAAATTAGCATGTTTAAAGTGATTATCATGCTTCCAGGGGCCTAGGAAGTGAATTAAGTACCATTTGGAGGCATTTAATGTTCAAGCAAAAACCGGTGATTTTTGACAAAAGAGATAACACCCCCCCATTACGTCATGCTTCAGAAAGGTGAAAAATGGTCCGTTTTCAAATGTTTTATTTCTGAACGTCAGTTCACATTTGTAGGTAGATCATCAGTTTAAGAGCTAAAATTAGCATGTTTAAAATTATTTTCATGCTTCCAGGGCCCCTAAACACAAGATTTGTGGAACAGTTAAAAGTGCATGAAAATGGCCAATTTACTCACTCTGAGGTCTCAAAAAGGGTTTCTTCACCCCGGGAAGTGAATTAAATACAATTTGGAGGCATTTAATGTTCAAGCAAAAACAGGTGATTTTTGACAAAAGAGATAACACCCCCCCATTACGTCATGCTTCAGAAAGGTGAAAAATGGTCCGTTTTCAAATGTATTATTTTTGAACGTCAGTTCACATTTGTAGGTAGATCATCAGTTTAAGAGCTAAAATTAGCATGTTTAAAGTGATTTTCATGCTTCCAGGGGCCTAAACACAAGATTTGTGGAACAGTTAAAAGTGCATGAAAATGGCCAATTTACTCACTCTGAGGTCTCAAAAAGGGTTTCTTCACCCCGGGAAGTGAATTAAATACCAATTGGAGGCATTTAATGTTCAAGCAAAAACAGGTGATTTTTGACAAAAGAGATAACACCCCCCCCTTTACGCCATGCTTCAGAAAGGTGAAAAATGGTCCGTTTTCAAATGTTTTATTTTTGAACGTCAGTTCACATTTGTAGGTAGATCATCAGTTTAAGAGCTAAAATTAGCATGTTTAAAGTGATTATCATGCTTCCAGGGGCCTGGGAAGTGAATTAAATACCATTTGGAGGCATTTAATGTTCAACGCAAAAACACGTGATTTTTGACAAAAGAGATAACACCCCCCCATTAAGTCATGCTTCAGAAAGGTGAAAAATGGTCCGTTTTCAAATGTTTTATTTTTGAACGTCAGTTCACATTTGTAGGTAGATCATCAATTTAAGAGCTAAAATTAGCATGTTTAAAGTGATTATCATGCTTCCAGGGGCCTGGGAAGTGAATTAAATACCATTTGGAGGCATTTAATGTTCAAGCAAAAACACGTGATTTTTGACAAAAGAGATAACACCCCCCCATCACGTCATGCTTCAGAAAGGTGAAAAATGGTCCGTTTTCAAATGTATTATTTTTCAACGTCAGTTCACATTTGTGGGTAGATCATCAGTTTAAGAGCTAAAATTAGCATGTTTAAAGTGATTTTCATGCTTCCAGGGGCCCAGGAAGTCAATTAAATACCATTTGGAGGCATTTAATGTTCAAGCAAAAACAGGTGATTTTTGACAAAAGAGATAACACCCCCCCATTACGTCATGCTTCAGAAAGGTGAAAAATTGTCCGTTTTCAAATGTTTTATTTTTGAACGTCAGTTCACATTTGTAGGTAGATCATCAGTTTAAGGGCTAAAATTAGCATGTTTAAAGTGATTATCATGCTTCCAGGGGCCTAGGAAGTGAATTAAGTACCATTTGGAGGCATTTAATGTTCAAGCAAAAACCGGTGATTTTTGACAAAAGAGATAACACCCCCCCATTACGTCATGCTTCAGAAAGGTGAAAAATGGTCCGTTTTCAAATGTTTTATTTTTGAACGTCAGTTCACATTTGTAGGTAGATCATCAGTTTAAGAGCTAAAATTAGCATGTTTAAAATTATTTTCATGCTTCCAGGGCCCCTAAACACAAGATTTGTGGAACAGTTAAAAGTGCATGAAAATGGCCAATTTACTCACTCTGAGGTCTCAAAAAGGGTTTCTTCACCCCGGGAAGTGAATTAAATACAATTTGGAGGCATTTAATGTTCAAGCAAAAACAGGTGATTTTTGACAAAAGAGATAACACCCCCCCATTACGTCATGCTTCAGAAAGGTGAAAAATGGTCCGTTTTCAAATGTATTATTTTTGAACGTCAGTTCACATTTGTAGGTAGATCATCAGTTTAAGAGCTAAAATTAGCATGTTTAAAGTGATTTTCATGCTTCCAGGGGCCTAAACACAAGATTTGTGGAACAGTTAAAAGTGCATGAAAATGGCCAATTTACTCACTCTGAGGTCTCAAAAAGGGTTTCTTCACCCCGGGAAGTGAATTAAATACCAATTGGAGGCATTTAATGTTCAAGCAAAAACAGGTGATTTTTGACAAAAGAGATAACACCCCCCCCTTTACGCCATGCTTCAGAAAGGTGAAAAATGGTCCGTTTTCAAATGTTTTATTTTTGAACGTCAGTTCACATTTGTAGGTAGATCATCAGTTTAAGAGCTAAAATTAGCATGTTTAAAGTGATTATCATGCTTCCAGGGGCCTGGGAAGTGAATTAAATACCATTTGGAGGCATTTAATGTTCAAGCAAAAACACATGATTTTTGACAAAAGAGATAACACCCCCCCATTACGTCATGCTTCAGAAAGGTGAAAAATGGTCCATTTTCAAATGTTTTATTTTTGAACGTCAGTTCACATTTGTAGGTAGATCATCAATTTAAGAGCTAAAATTAGTATGTTTAAAGTGATTTTCATGCTTCCAGGGCCCCTAAACACAAGATTTGTGGAACAGTTAAAAGTGCATGAAAATGGCCAATTTACTCACTCTGAGGTCTCAAAAAGGGTTTCTTCACCCCGGGAAGTGAATTAAATACCAATTGGAGGCATTTAATGTTCAAGCAAAAACAGGTGATTTTTGACAAAAGAGATAACACCCCCCCCTTTACGCCATGCTTCAGAAAGGTGAAAAATGGTCCGTTTTCAAATGTTTTATTTTTGAACGTCAGTTCACATTTGTAGGTAGATCATCAGTTTAAGAGCTAAAATTAGCATGTTTAAAGTGATTATCATGCTTCCAGGGGCCTGGGAAGTGAATTAAATACCATTTGGAGGCATTTAATGTTCAAGCAAAAACACATGATTTTTGACAAAAGAGATAACACCCCCCCCTTTACGCCATGCTTCAGAAAGGTGAAAAATGGTCCGTTTTCAAATGTTTTATTTTTGAACGTCAGTTCACATTTGTAGGTAGATCATCAGTTTAAGAGCTAAAATTAGCATGTTTAAAGTGATTATCATGCTTCCAGGGGCCTGGGAAGTGAATTAAATACCATTTGGAGGCATTTAATGTTCAAGCAAAAACACATGATTTTTGACAAAAGAGATAACACCCCCCCATTACGTCATGCTTCAGAAAGGTGAAAAATGGTCCATTTTCAAATGTTTTATTTTTGAACGTCAGTTCACATTTGTAGGTAGATCATCAATTTAAGAGCTAAAATTAGTATGTTTAAAGTGATTTTCATGCTTCCAGGGCCCCTAAACACAAGATTTGTGGAACAGTTAAAAGTGCATGAAAATGGCCAATTTACTCACTCTGAGGTCTCAAAAAGGGTTTCTTCACCCCGGGAAGTGAATTAAATACAATTTGGAGGCATTTAATGTTCAAGCAAAAACAGGTGATTTTTGACAAAAGAGATAACACCCCCCCATTACGTCATGCTTCAGAAAGGTGAAAAATGGTCCGTTTTCAAATGTATTATTTTTGAACGTCAGTTCACATTTGTAGGTAGATCATCAGTTTAAGAGCTAAAATTAGCATGTTTAAAGTGATTTTCATGCTTCCAGGGGCCCAGGAAGTCAATTAAATACCATTTGGAGGCATTTAATGTTCAAGCAAAAACAGGTGATTTTTGACAAAAGAGATAACACCCCCCCATTACGTCATGCTTCAGAAAGGTGAAAAATGGTCCGTTTTCAAATGTTTTATTTTTGAACGTCAGTTCACATTTGTAGGTAGATCATCAGTTTAAGAGCTAAAATTAGCATGTTTAAAGTGATTATCATGCTTCCAGGGGCCTAGGAAGTGAATTAAGTACCATTTGGAGGCATTTAATGTTCAAGCAAAAACCGGTGATTTTTGACAAAAGAGATAACACCCCCCCCATTACGTCATGCTTCAGAAAGGTGAAAAATGGTCCGTTTTCAAATGTTTTATTTTTGAACGTCAGTTCACATTTGTAGGTAGATCATCAATTTAAGAGCTAAAATTAGCATGTTTAAAGTGATTTTCATGCTTCCAGGGCCCCTAAACACAAGATTTGTGGAACAGTTAAAAGTGCATGAAAATGGCCAATTTACTCACTCTGAGGTCTGAAAAAGGGTTTCTTCACCCCGGGAAGTGAATTAAATACAATTTGGAGGCATTTAATGTTCAAGCAAAAACAGGTGATTTTTGACAAAAGAGATAACACCCCCCATTACGTCATGCTTCAGAAAGGTGAAAAATGGTCCGTTTTCAAATGTATTATTTTTGAACGTCAGTTCACATTTGTAGGTAGATCATCAGTTTAAGAGCTAAAATTAGCATGTTTAAAGTGATTTTCATGCTTCCAGGGGCCCAGGAAGTCAATTAAATACCATTTGGAGGCATTTAATGTTCAAGCAAAAACAGGTGATGTTTGACAAAAGAGATAACACCCCCCCATTACGTCATGCTTCAGAAAGGTGAAAAATGGTCCGTTTTCAAATGTATTATTTTTGAACGTCAGTTCACATTTGTAGGTAGATCATCAGTTTAAGAGCTAAAATTAGCATGTTTAAAGTGATTTTCATGCTTCCAGGGGCCTAAACACAAGATTTGTGGAACAGTTAAAAGTGCATGAAAATGGCCAATTTACTCACTCTGAGGTCTCAAAAAGGGTTTCTTCACCCCGGGAAGTGAATTAAATACCAATTGGAGGCATTTAATGTTCAAGCAAAAACAGGTGATTTTTGACAAAAGAGATAACACCCCCCCCCATTACGCCATGCTTCAGAAAGGTGAAAAATGGTCCGTTTTCAAATGTTTTATTTTTGAACGTCAGTTCACATTTGTAGGTAGATCATCAGTTTAAGAGCTAAAATTAGCATGTTTAAAGTGATTATCATGCTTCCAGGGGCCTGGGAAGTGAATTAAATACCATTTGGAGGCATTTAATGTTCAAGCAAAAACACGTGATTTTTGACAAAAGAGATAACACCCCCCCATCACGTCATGCTTCAGAAAGGTGAAAAATGGTCCGTTTTCAAATGTATTATTTTTCAACGTCAGTTCACATTTGTGGGTAGATCATCAGTTTAAGAGCTAAAATTAGCATGTTTAAAGTGATTTTCATGCTTCCAGGGGCCCAGGAAGTCAATTAAATACCATTTGGAGGCATTTAATGTTCAAGCAAAAACAGGTGATTTTTGACAAAAGAGATAACACCCCCCCATTACGTCATGCTTCAGAAAGGTGAAAAATTGTCCGTTTTCAAATGTTTTATTTTTGAACGTCAGTTCACATTTGTAGGTAGATCATCAGTTTAAGGGCTAAAATTAGCATGTTTAAAGTGATTATCATGCTTCCAGGGGCCTAGGAAGTGAATTAAGTACCATTTGGAGGCATTTAATGTTCAAGCAAAAACCGGTGATTTTTGACAAAAGAGATAACACCCCCCCATTACGTCATGCTTCAGAAAGGTGAAAAATGGTCCGTTTTCAAATGTTTTATTTCTGAACGTCAGTTCACATTTGTAGGTAGATCATCAGTTTAAGAGCTAAAATTAGCATGTTTAAAATTATTTTCATGCTTCCAGGGCCCCTAAACACAAGATTTGTGGAACAGTTAAAAGTGCATGAAAATGGCCAATTTACTCACTCTGAGGTCTCAAAAAGGGTTTCTTCACCCCGGGAAGTGAATTAAATACAATTTGGAGGCATTTAATGTTCAAGCAAAAACAGGTGATTTTTGACAAAAGAGATAACACCCCCCCATTACGTCATGCTTCAGAAAGGTGAAAAATGGTCCGTTTTCAAATGTATTATTTTTGAACGTCAGTTCACATTTGTAGGTAGATCATCAGTTTAAGAGCTAAAATTAGCATGTTTAAAGTGATTTTCATGCTTCCAGGGGCCTAAACACAAGATTTGTGGAACAGTTAAAAGTGCATGAAAATGGCCAATTTACTCACTCTGAGGTCTCAAAAAGGGTTTCTTCACCCCGGGAAGTGAATTAAATACCAATTGGAGGCATTTAATGTTCAAGCAAAAACAGGTGATTTTTGACAAAAGAGATAACACCCCCCCCTTTACGCCATGCTTCAGAAAGGTGAAAAATGGTCCGTTTTCAAATGTTTTATTTTTGAACGTCAGTTCACATTTGTAGGTAGATCATCAGTTTAAGAGCTAAAATTAGCATGTTTAAAGTGATTATCATGCTTCCAGGGGCCTGGGAAGTGAATTAAATACCATTTGGAGGCATTTAATGTTCAACGCAAAAACACGTGATTTTTGACAAAAGAGATAACACCCCCCCATTAAGTCATGCTTCAGAAAGGTGAAAAATGGTCCATTTTCAAATGTTTTATTTTTGAACGTCAGTTCACATTTGTAGGTAGATCATCAATTTAAGAGCTAAAATTAGCATGTTTAAAGTGATTATCATGCTTCCAGGGGCCTGGGAAGTGAATTAAATACCATTTGGAGGCATTTAATGTTCAAGCAAAAACACGTGATTTTTGACAAAAGAGATAACACCCCCCCATCACGTCATGCTTCAGAAAGGTGAAAAATGGTCCGTTTTCAAATGTATTATTTTTGAACGTCAGTTCACATTTGTGGGTAGATCATCAGTTTAAGAGCTAAAATTAGCATGTTTAAAGTGATTTTCATGCTTCCAGGGGCCCAGGAAGTCAATTAAATACCATTTGGAGGCATTTAATGTTCAAGCAAAAACAGGTGATTTTTGACAAAAGAGATAACACCCCCCCATTACGTCATGCTTCAGAAAGGTGAAAAATTGTCCGTTTTCAAATGTTTTATTTTTGAACGTCAGTTCACATTTGTAGGTAGATCATCAGTTTAAGGGCTAAAATTAGCATGTTTAAAGTGATTATCATGCTTCCAGGGGCCTAGGAAGTGAATTAAGTACCATTTGGAGGCATTTAATGTTCAAGCAAAAACCGGTGATTTTTGACAAAAGAGATAACACCCCCCCATTACGTCATGCTTCAGAAAGGTGAAAAATGGTCCGTTTTCAAATGTTTTATTTTTGAACGTCAGTTCACATTTGTAGGTAGATCATCAGTTTAAGAGCTAAAATTAGCATGTTTAAAATTATTTTCATGCTTCCAGGGCCCCTAAACACAAGATTTGTGGAACAGTTAAAAGTGCATGAAAATGGCCAATTTACTCACTCTGAGGTCTCAAAAAGGGTTTCTTCACCCCGGGAAGTGAATTAAATACAATTTGGAGGCATTTAATGTTCAAGCAAAAACAGGTGATTTTTGACAAAAGAGATAACACCCCCCCATTACGTCATGCTTCAGAAAGGTGAAAAATGGTCCGTTTTCAAATGTATTATTTTTGAACGTCAGTTCACATTTGTAGGTAGATCATCAGTTTAAGAGCTAAAATTAGCATGTTTAAAGTGATTTTCATGCTTCCAGGGGCCTAAACACAAGATTTGTGGAACAGTTAAAAGTGCATGAAAATGGCCAATTTACTCACTCTGAGGTCTCAAAAAGGGTTTCTTCACCCCGGGAAGTGAATTAAA
Source organism: Lissotriton helveticus (assembly GCF_964261635.1). Taxonomy (NCBI): domain Eukaryota; kingdom Metazoa; phylum Chordata; class Amphibia; order Caudata; family Salamandridae; genus Lissotriton; species Lissotriton helveticus. Next base: position 516,289,344 of record NC_136071.1, read on the forward strand.
TACCAATTGGAGGCATTTAATGTTCAAGCAAAAACAGGTGATTTTTGACAAAAGAGATAACACCCCCCCCTTTACGCCATGCTTCAGAAAGGTGAAAAATGGTCCGTTTTCAAATGTTTTATTTTTGAACGTCAGTTCACATTTGTAGGTAGATCATCAGTTTAAGAGCTAAAATTAGCATGTTTAAAGTGATTATCATGCTTCCAGGGGCCTGGGAAGTGAATTAAATACCATTTGGAGGCATTTAATGTTCAAGCAAAAACACATGATTTTTGACAAAAGAGATAACACCCCCCCATTACGTCATGCTTCAGAAAGGTGAAAAATGGTCCATTTTCAAATGTTTTATTTTTGAACGTCAGTTCACATTTGTAGGTAGATCATCAATTTAAGAGCTAAAATTAGTATGTTTAAAGTGATTTTCATGCTTCCAGGGCCCCTAAACACAAGATTTGTGGAACAGTTAAAAGTGCATGAAAATGGCCAATTTACTCACTCTGAGGTCTCAAAAAGGGTTTCTTCACCCCGGGAAGTGAATTAAATACAATTTGGAGGCATTTAATGTTCAAGCAAAAACAGGTGATTTTTGACAAAAGAGATAACACCCCCCCATTACGTCATGCTTCAGAAAGGTGAAAAATGGTCCGTTTTCAAATGTATTATTTTTGAACGTCAGTTCACATTTGTAGGTAGATCATCAGTTTAAGAGCTAAAATTAGCATGTTTAAAGTGATTATCATGCTTCCAGGGGCCTGGGAAGTGAATTAAATACCATTTGGAGGCATTTAATGTTCAAGCAAAAACAGGTGATTTTTGACAAAAGAGATAACACCCCCCCATTACGTCATGCTTCAGAAAGGTGAAAAATGGTCCGTTTTCAAATGTTTTATTTTTGAACGTCAGTTCACATTTGTAGGTAGATCATCAGTTTAAGAGCTAAAATTAGCATGTTTAAAGTGATTTTCATGCTTCCAGGGCCCCTAAACACAAGATTTGTGGAACAGTTAAAAGTGCATGAAAATGGCCAATTTACTCACTCTGAGGTCTCAAAAAGGGTTTCTTCACCCCGGGAAGTGAATTAAATACAATTTGGAGGCATTTAATGTTCAAGCAAAAACAGGTGATTTTTGACAAAAGAGATAACACCCCCCATTACGTCATGCTTCAGAAAGGTGAAAAATGGTCCGTTTTCAAAAGTTTTATTTTTGAACGTCAGTTCACATTTGTAGGTAGATCATCAGTTTAAGAGCTAAAATTAGCATGTTTAAAGTGATTTTCATGCTTCCAGGGGCCCAGGAAGTCAATTAAATACCATTTGGAGGCATTTAATGTTCAAGCAAAAACAGGTGATGTTTGACAAAAGAGATAACACCCCCCATTACGTCATGCTTCAGAAAGGTGAAAAATGGTCCGTTTTCAAATGTTTTATTTTTGAACGTCAGTTCACATTTGTAGGTAGATCATCAGTTTAAGAGCTAAAATTAGCATGTTTAAAGTGATTATCATGCTTCCAGGGGCCTAGGAAGTGAATTAAGTACCATTTGGAGGCATTTAATGTTCAAGCAAAAACCGGTGATTTTTGACAAAAGAGATAACACCCCCCCATTACGTCATGCTTCAGAAAGGTGAAAAATGGTCCGTTTTCAAATGTTTTATTTTTGAACGTCAGTTCACATTTGTAGGTAGATCATCAATTTAAGAGCTAAAATTAGCATGTTTAAAATTATTTTCATGCTTCCAGGGTCCCTAAACACAAGATTTGTGGAACAGTTAAAAGTGCATGAAAATGGCCAATTTACTCACTCTGAGGTCTCAAAAAGGGTTTCTTCACCCCGGGAAGTGAATTAAATACAATTTGGAGGCATTTAATGTTCAAGCAAAAACAGGTGATTTTTGACAAAAGAGATAACACCCCCCCCATTACGTCATGCTTCAGAAAGGTGAAAAATGGTCCGTTTTCAAATGTATTATTTTTGAACGTCAGTTCACATTTGTAGGTAGATCATCAGTTTAAGAGCTAAAATTAGCATGTTTAAAGTGATTTTCATGCTTCCAGGGGCCTAAACACAAGATTTGTGGAACAGTTAAAAGTGCATGAAAATGGCCAATTTACTCACTCTGAGGTCTCAAAAAGGGTTTCTTCACCCCGGGAAGTGAATTAAATACCAATTGGAGGCATTTAATGTTCAAGCAAAAACAGGTGATTTTTGACAAAAGAGATAACACCCCCTCCCATTACGCCATGCTTCAGAAAGGTGAAAAATGGTCCGTTTTCAAATGTTTTATTTTTGAACGTCAGTTCACATTTGTAGGTAGATCATCAGTTTAAGAGCTAAAATTAGCATGTTTAAAGTGATTATCATGCTTCCAGGGGCCTGGGAAGTGAATTAAATACCATTTGGAGGCATTTAATGTTCAACGCAAAAACACGTGATTTTTGACAAAAGAGATAACACCCCCCCATTAAGTCATGCTTCAGAAAGGTGAAAAATGGTCCGTTTTCAAATGTTTTATTTTTGAACGTCAGTTCACATTTGTAGGTAGATCATCAATTTAAGAGCTAAAATTAGCATGTTTAAAGTGATTTTCATGCTTCCAGGGCCCCTAAACACAAGATTTGTGGAACAGTTAAAAGTGCATGAAAATGGCCAATTTACTCACTCTGAGGTCTCAAAAAGGGTTTCTTCACCCCGGGAAGTGAATTAAATACAATTTGGAGGCATTTAATGTTCAAGCAAAAACAGGTGATTTTTGACAAAAGAGATAACACCCCCCCATTACGTCATGCTTCAGAAAGGTGAAAAATGGTCAGTTTTCAAATGTATTATTTTTGAACGTCAGTTCACATTTGTAGGTAGATCATCAGTTTAAGAGCTAAAATTAGCATGTTTAAAGTGATTTTCATGCTTCCAGGGGCCCAGGAAGTCAATTAAATACCATTTGGAGGCATTTAATGTTCAAGCAAAAACAGGTGATTTTTGACAAAAGAGATAACACCCCCCCATTACGTCATGCTTCAGAAAGGTGAAAAATGGTCCGTTTTCAAATGTTTTATTTTTGAACGTCAGTTCACATTTGTAGGTAGATCATCAGTTTAAGAGCTAAAATTAGCATGTTTAAAGTGATTATCATGCTTCCAGGGGCCTAAACACAAGATTTGTGGAACAGTTAAAAGTGCATGAAAATGGCCAATTTACTCACTCTGAGGTCTCAAAAAGGGTTTCTTCACCCCGGGAAGTGAATTAAATACCAATTGGAGGCATTTAATGTTCAAGCAAAAACAGGTGATTTTTGACAAAAGAGATAACACCCCCCCCCATTACGCCATGCTTCAGAAAGGTGAAAAATGGTCCGTTTTCAAATGTTTTATTTTTGAACGTCAGTTCACATTTGTAGGTAGATCATCAGTTTAAGAGCTAAAATTAGCATGTTTAAAGTGATTATCATGCTTCCAGGGGCCTGGGAAGTGAATTAAATACCATTTGGAGGCATTTAATGTTCAACGCAAAAACACGTGATTTTTGACAAAAGAGATAACACCCCCCCATTAAGTCATGCTTCAGAAAGGTGAAAAATGGTCCGTTTTCAAATGTTTTATTTTTGAACGTCAGTTCACATTTGTAGGTAGATCATCAATTTAAGAGCTAAAATTAGCATGTTTAAAGTGATTTTCATGCTTCCAGGGCCCCTAAACACAAGATTTGTGGAACAGTTAAAAGTGCATGAAAATGGCCAATTTACTCACTCTGAGGTCTGAAAAAGGGTTTCTTCACCCCGGGAAGTGAATTAAATACAATTTGGAGGCATTTAATGTTCAAGCAAAAACAGGTGATTTTTGACAAAAGAGATAACACCCCCCATTACGTCATGCTTCAGAAAGGTGAAAAATGGTCAGTTTTCAAATGTATTATTTTTGAACGTCAGTTCACATTTGTAGGTAGATCATCAGTTTAAGAGCTAAAATTAGCATGTTTAAAGTGATTTTCATGCTTCCAGGGGCCCAGGAAGTCAATTAAATACCATTTGGAGGCATTTAATGTTCAAGCAAAAACAGGTGATTTTTGACAAAAGAGATAACACCCCCCCATTACGTCATGCTTCAGAAAGGTGAAAAATGGTCCGTTTTCAAATGTTTTATTTTTGAACGTCAGTTCACATTTGTAGGTAGATCATCAGTTTAAGAGCTAAAATTAGCATGTTTAAAGTGATTATAATGCTTCCAGGGGCCTAGGAAGTGAATTAAGTACCATTTGGAGGCATTTAATGTTCAAGCAAAAACCGGTGATTTTTGACAAAAGAGATAACACCCCCCCCATTACGTCATGCTTCAGAAAGGTGAAAAATGGTCCGTTTTCAAATGTTTTATTTTTGAACGTCAGTTCACATTTGTAGGTAGATCATCAATTTAAGAGCTAAAATTAGCATGTTTAAAGTGATTTTCATGCTTCCAGGGCCCCTAAACACAAGATTTGTGGAACAGTTAAAAGTGCATGAAAATGGCCAATTTACTCACTCTGAGGTCTGAAAAAGGGTTTCTTCACCCCGGGAAGTGAATTAAATACAATTTGGAGGCATTTAATGTTCAAGCAAAAACAGGTGATTTTTGACAAAAGAGATAACACCCCCCATTACGTCATGCTTCAGAAAGGTGAAAAATGGTCCGTTTTCAAATGTATTATTTTTGAACGTCAGTTCACATTTGTAGGTAGATCATCAGTTTAAGAGCTAAAATTAGCATGTTTAAAGTGATTTTCATGCTTCCAGGGGCCCAGGAAGTCAATTAAATACCATTTGGAGGCATTTAATGTTCAAGCAAAAACAGGTGATGTTTGACAAAAGAGATAACACCCCCCCATTACGTCATGCTTCAGAAAGGTGAAAAATGGTCCGTTTTCAAATGTATTATTTTTGAACGTCAGTTCACATTTGTAGGTAGATCATCAGTTTAAGAGCTAAAATTAGCATGTTTAAAGTGATTTTCATGCTTCCAGGGGCCTAAACACAAGATTTGTGGAACAGTTAAAAGTGCATGAAAATGGCCAATTTACTCACTCTGAGGTCTCAAAAAGGGTTTCTTCACCCCGGGAAGTGAATTAAATACCAATTGGAGGCATTTAATGTTCAAGCAAAAACAGGTGATTTTTGACAAAGAGATAACACCCCCCCCATTACGCCATGCTTCAGAAAGGTGAAAAATGGTCCGTTTTCAAATGTTTTATTTTTGAACGTCAGTTCACATTTGTAGGTAGATCATCAGTTTAAGAGCTAAAATTAGCATGTTTAAAGTGATTATCATGCTTCCAGGGGCCTGGGAAGTGAATTAAATACCATTTGGAGGCATTTAATGTTCAAGCAAAAACACGTGATTTTTGACAAAAGAGATAACACCCCCCCCATCACGTCATGCTTCAGAAAGGTGAAAAATGGTCCGTTTTCAAATGTATTATTTTTCAACGTCAGTTCACATTTGTGGGTAGATCATCAGTTTAAGAGCTAAAATTAGCATGTTTAAAGTGATTTTCATGCTTCCAGGGGCCCAGGAAGTCAATTAAATACCATTTGGAGGCATTTAATGTTCAAGCAAAAACAGGTGATTTTTGACAAAAGAGATAACACCCCCCCATTACGTCATGCTTCAGAAAGGTGAAAAATTGTCCGTTTTCAAATGTTTTATTTTTGAACGTCAGTTCACATTTGTAGGTAGATCATCAGTTTAAGGGCTAAAATTAGCATGTTTAAAGTGATTATCATGCTTCCAGGGGCCTAGGAAGTGAATTAAGTACCATTTGGAGGCATTTAATGTTCAAGCAAAAACCGGTGATTTTTGACAAAAGAGATAACACCCCCCCATTACGTCATGCTTCAGAAAGGTGAAAAATGGTCCGTTTTCAAATGTTTTATTTCTGAACGTCAGTTCACATTTGTAGGTAGATCATCAGTTTAAGAGCTAAAATTAGCATGTTTAAAATTATTTTCATGCTTCCAGGGCCCCTAAACACAAGATTTGTGGAACAGTTAAAAGTGCATGAAAATGGCCAATTTACTCACTCTGAGGTCTCAAAAAGGGTTTCTTCACCCCGGGAAGTGAATTAAATACAATTTGGAGGCATTTAATGTTCAAGCAAAAACAGGTGATTTTTGACAAAAGAGATAACACCCCCCCATTACGTCATGCTTCAGAAAGGTGAAAAATGGTCCGTTTTCAAATGTATTATTTTTGAACGTCAGTTCACATTTGTAGGTAGATCATCAGTTTAAGAGCTAAAATTAGCATGTTTAAAGTGATTTTCATGCTTCCAGGGGCCTAAACACAAGATTTGTGGAACAGTTAAAAGTGCATGAAAATGGCCAATTTACTCACTCTGAGGTCTCAAAAAGGGTTTCTTCACCCCGGGAAGTGAATTAAATACCAATTGGAGGCATTTAATGTTCAAGCAAAAACAGGTGATTTTTGACAAAAGAGATAACACCCCCCCCTTTACGCCATGCTTCAGAAAGGTGAAAAATGGTCCGTTTTCAAATGTTTTATTTTTGAACGTCAGTTCACATTTGTAGGTAGATCATCAGTTTAAGAGCTAAAATTAGCATGTTTAAAGTGATTATCATGCTTCCAGGGGCCTGGGAAGTGAATTAAATACCATTTGGAGGCATTTAATGTTCAACGCAAAAACACGTGATTTTTGACAAAAGAGATAACACCCCCCCATTAAGTCATGCTTCAGAAAGGTGAAAAATGGTCCGTTTTCAAATGTTTTATTTTTGAACGTCAGTTCACATTTGTAGGTAGATCATCAATTTAAGAGCTAAAATTAGCATGTTTAAAGTGATTTTCATGCTTCCAGGGCCCCTAAACACAAGATTTGTGGAACAGTTAAAAGTGCATGAAAATGGCCAATTTACTCACTCTGCGGTCTCAAAAAGGGTTTCTTCACCCCGGGAAGTGAATTAAATACAATTTGGAGGCATTTAATGTTCAAGCAAAAACAGGTGATTTTTGACAAAAGAGATAACACCCCCCCATTACGTCATGCTTCAGAAAGGTGAAAAATGGTCAGTTTTCAAATGTATTATTTTTGAACGTCAGTTCACATTTGTAGGTAGATCATCAGTTTAAGAGCTAAAATTAGCATGTTTAAAGTGATTTTCATGCTTCCAGGGGCCCAGGAAGTCAATTAAATACCATTTGGAGGCATTTAATGTTCAAGCAAAAACAGGTGATTTTTGACAAAAGAGATAACACCCCCCCATTACGTCATGCTTCAGAAAGGTGAAAAATGGTCCGTTTTCAAATGTTTTATTTTTGAACGTCAGTTCACATTTGTAGGTAGATCATCAGTTTAAGAGCTAAAATTAGCATGTTTAAAGTGATTATCATGCTTCCAGGGGCCTAAACACAAGATTTGTGGAACAGTTAAAAGTGCATGAAAATGGCCAATTTACTCACTCTGAGGTCTCAAAAAGGGTTTCTTCACCCCGGGAAGTGAATTAAATACCAATTGGAGGCATTTAATGTTCAAGCAAAAACAGGTGATTTTTGACAAAAGAGATAACACCCCCCCCCATTACGCCATGCTTCAGAAAGGTGAAAAATGGTCCGTTTTCAAATGTTTTATTTTTGAACGTCAGTTCACATTTGTAGGTAGATCATCAGTTTAAGAGCTAAAATTAGCATGTTTAAAGTGATTATCATGCTTCCAGGGGCCTGGGAAGTGAATTAAATACCATTTGGAGGCATTTAATGTTCAACGCAAAAACACGTGATTTTTGACAAAAGAGATAACACCCCCCCATTAAGTCATGCTTCAGAAAGGTGAAAAATGGTCCGTTTTCAAATGTTTTATTTTTGAACGTCAGTTCACATTTGTAGGTAGATCATCAATTTAAGAGCTAAAATTAGCATGTTTAAAGTGATTTTCATGCTTCCAGGGCCCCTAAACACAAGATTTGTGGAACAGTTAAAAGTGCATGAAAATGGCCAATTTACTCACTCTGAGGTCTCAAAAAGGGTTTCTTCACCCCGGGAAGTGAATTAAATACAATTTGGAGGCATTTAATGTTCAAGCAAAAACAGGTGATTTTTGACAAAAGAGATAACACCCCCCCATTACGTCATGCTTCAGAAAGGTGAAAAATGGTCAGTTTTCAAATGTATTATTTTTGAACGTCAGTTCACATTTGTAGGTAGATCATCAGTTTAAGAGCTAAAATTAGCATGTTTAAAGTGATTTTCATGCTTCCAGGGGCCCAGGAAGTCAATTAAATACCATTTGGAGGCATTTAATGTTCAAGCAAAAACAGGTGATTTTTGACAAAAGAGATAACACCCCCCCATTACGTCATGCTTCAGAAAGGTGAAAAATGGTCCGTTTTCAAATGTTTTATTTTTGAACGTCAGTTCACATTTGTAGGTAGATCATCAGTTTAAGAGCTAAAATTAGCATGTTTAAAGTGATTATCATGCTTCCAGGGGCCTAGGAAGTGAATTAAGTACCATTTGGAGGCATTTAATGTTCAAGCAAAAACCGGTGATTTTTGACAAAAGAGATAACACCCCCCCATTACGTCATGCTTCAGAAAGGTGAAAAATGGTCCGTTTTCAAATGTTTTATTTTTGAACGTCAGTTCACATTTGTAGGTAGATCATCAATTTAAGAGCTAAAATTAGCATGTTTAAAGTGATTTTCATGCTTCCAGGGCCCCTAAACACAAGATTTGTGGAACAGTTAAAAGTGCATGAAAATGGCCAATTTACTCACTCTGAGGTCTGAAAAAGGGTTTCTTCACCCCGGGAAGTGAATTAAATACAATTTGGAGGCATTTAATGTTCAAGCAAAAACAGGTGATTTTTGACAAAAGAGATAACACCCCCCATTACGTCATGCTTCAGAAAGGTGAAAAATGGTCCGTTTTCAAATGTATTATTTTTGAACGTCAGTTCACATTTGTAGGTAGATCATCAGTTTAAGAGCTAAAATTAGCATGTTTAAAGTGATTTTCATGCTTCCAGGGGCCCAGGAAGTCAATTAAATACCATTTGGAGGCATTTAATGTTCAAGCAAAAACAGGTGATGTTTGACAAAAGAGATAACACCCCCCCATTACGTCATGCTTCAGAAAGGTGAAAAATGGTCCGTTTTCAAATGTATTATTTTTGAACGTCAGTTCACATTTGTAGGTAGATCATCAGTTTAAGAGCTAAAATTAGCATGTTTAAAGTGATTTTCATGCTTCCAGGGGCCTAAACACAAGATTTGTGGAACAGTTAAAAGTGCATGAAAATGGCCAATTTACTCACTCTGAGGTCTCAAAAAGGGTTTCTTCACCCCGGGAAGTGAATTAAATACCAATTGGAGGCATTTAATGTTCAAGCAAAAACAGGTGATTTTTGACAAAAGAGATAACACCCCCCCCATTACGCCATGCTTCAGAAAGGTGAAAAATGGTCCGTTTTCAAATGTTTTATTTTTGAACGTCAGTTCACATTTGTAGGTAGATCATCAGTTTAAGAGCTAAAATTAGCATGTTTAAAGTGATTATCATGCTTCCAGGGGCCTGGGAAGTGAATTAAATACCATTTGGAGGCATTTAATGTTCAAGCAAAAACACGTGATTTTTGACAAAAGAGATAACACCCCCCCATCACGTCATGCTTCAGAAAGGTGAAAAATGGTCCGTTTTCAAATGTATTATTTTTCAACGTCAGTTCACATTTGTGGGTAGATCATCAGTTTAAGAGCTAAAATTAGCATGTTTAAAGTGATTTTCATGCTTCCAGGGGCCCAGGAAGTCAATTAAATACCATTTGGAGGCATTTAATGTTCAAGCAAAAACAGGTGATTTTTGACAAAAGAGATAACACCCCCCCATTACGTCATGCTTCAGAAAGGTGAAAAATTGTCCGTTTTCAAATGTTTTATTTTTGAACGTCAGTTCACATTTGTAGGTAGATCATCAGTTTAAGGGCTAAAATTAGCATGTTTAAAGTGATTATCATGCTTCCAGGGGCCTAGGAAGTGAATTAAGTACCATTTGGAGGCATTTAATGTTCAAGCAAAAACCGGTGATTTTTGACAAAAGAGATAACACCCCCCCATTACGTCATGCTTCAGAAAGGTGAAAAATGGTCCGTTTTCAAATGTTTTATTTTTGAACGTCAGTTCACATTTGTAGGTAGATCATCAGTTTAAGAGCTAAAATTAGCATGTTTAAAATTATTTTCATGCTTCCAGGGCCCCTAAACACAAGATTTGTGGAACAGTTAAAAGTGCATGAAAATGGCCAATTTACTCACTCTGAGGTCTCAAAAAGGGTTTCTTCACCCCGGGAAGTGAATTAAATACAATTTGGAGGCATTTAATGTTCAAGCAAAAACAGGTGATTTTTGACAAAAGAGATAACACCCCCCCATTACGTCATGCTTCAGAAAGGTGAAAAATGGTCCGTTTTCAAATGTATTATTTTTGAACGTCAGTTCACATTTGTAGGTAGATCATCAGTTTAAGAGCTAAAATTAGCATGTTTAAAGTGATTTTCATGCTTCCAGGGGCCTAAACACAAGATTTGTGGAACAGTTAAAAGTGCATGAAAATGGCCAATTTACTCACTCTGAGGTCTCAAAAAGGGTTTCTTCACCCCGGGAAGTGAATTAAATACCAATTGGAGGCATTTAATGTTCAAGCAAAAACAGGTGATTTTTGACAAAAGAGATAACACCCCCCCCTTTACGCCATGCTTCAGAAAGGTGAAAAATGGTCCGTTTTCAAATGTTTTATTTTTGAACGTCAGTTCACATTTGTAGGTAGATCATCAGTTTAAGAGCTAAAATTAGCATGTTTAAAGTGATTATCATGCTTCCAGGGGCCTGGGAAGTGAATTAAATACCATTTGGAGGCATTTAATGTTCAAGCAAAAACACATGATTTTTGACAAAAGAGATAACACCCCCCCATTACGTCATGCTTCAGAAAGGTGAAAAATGGTCAATTTTCAAATGTTTTATTTTTGAACGTCAGTTCACATTTGTAGGTAGATCATCAATTTAAGAGCTAAAATTAGCATGTTTAAAGTGATTTTCATGCTTCCAGGGCCCCTAAACACAAGATTTGTGGAACAGTTAAAAGTGCATGAAAATGGCCAATTTACTCACTCTGAGGTCTCAAAAAGGGTTTCTTCACCCCGGGAAGTGAATTAAATACAATTTGGAGGCATTTAATGTTCAAGCAAAAACAGGTGATTTTTGACAAAAGAGATAACACCCCCCCATTACGTCATGCTTCAGAAAGGTGAAAAATGGTCCGTTTTCAAATGTATTATTTTTGAACGTCAGTTCACATTTGTAGGTAGATCATCAGTTTAAGAGCTAAAATTAGCATGTTTAAAGTGATTATCATGCTTCCAGGGGCCTGGGAAGTGAATTAAATACCATTTGGAGGCATTTAATGTTCAAGCAAAAACAGGTGATTTTTGACAAAAGAGATAACACCCCCCCATTACGTCATGCTTCAGAAAGGTGAAAAATGGTCCGTTTTCAAATGTTTTATTTTTGAACGTCAGTTCACATTTGTAGGTAGATCATCAGTTTAAGAGCTAAAATTAGCATGTTTAAAGTGATTTTCATGCTTCCAGGGCCCCTAAACACAAGATTTGTGGAACAGTTAAAAGTGCATGAAAATGGCCAATTTACTCACTCTGAGGTCTCAAAAAGGGTTTCTTCACCCCGGGAAGTGAATTAAATACAATTTGGAGGCATTTAATGTTCAAGCAAAAACAGGTGATTTTTGACAAAAGAGATAACACCCCCCATTACGTCATGCTTCAGAAAGGTGAAAAATGGTCCGTTTTCAAAAGTTTTATTTTTGAACGTCAGTTCACATTTGTAGGTAGATCATCAGTTTAAGAGCTAAAATTAGCATGTTTAAAGTGATTTTCATGCTTCCAGGGGCCCAGGAAGTCAATTAAATACCATTTGGAGGCATTTAATGTTCAAGCAAAAACAGGTGATGTTTGACAAAAGAGATAACACCCCCCATTACGTCATGCTTCAGAAAGGTGAAAAATGGTCCGTTTTCAAATGTTTTATTTTTGAACGTCAGTTCACATTTGTAGGTAGATCATCAGTTTAAGAGCTAAAATTAGCATGTTTAAAGTGATTATCATGCTTCCAGGGGCCTAGGAAGTGAATTAAGTACCATTTGGAGGCATTTAATGTTCAAGCAAAAACCGGTGATTTTTGACTAAAGAGATAACACCCCCCCATTACGTCATGCTTCAGAAAGGTGAAAAATGGTCCGTTTTCAAATGTTTTATTTTTGAACGTCAGTTCACATTTGTAGGTAGATCATCAGTTTAAGAGCTAAAATTAGCATGTTTAAAATTATTTTCATGCTTCCAGGGTCCCTAAACACAAGATTTGTGGAACAGTTAAAAGTGCATGAAAATGGCCAATTTACTCACTCTGAGGTCTCAAAAAGGGTTTCTTCACCCCGGGAAGTGAATTAAATACAATTTGGAGGCATTTAATGTTCAAGCAAAAACAGGTGATTTTTGACAAAAGAGATAACACCCCCCATTACGTCATGCTTCAGAAAGGTGAAAAATGGTCCATTTTCAAATGTATTATTTTTGAACGTCAGTTCACATTTGTAGGTAGATCATCAGTTTAAGAGCTAAAATTAGCATGTTTAAAGTGATTTTCATGCTTCCAGGGGCCTAAACACAAGATTTGTGGAACAGTTAAAAGTGCATGAAAATGGCCAATTTACTCACTCTGAGGTCTCAAAAAGGGTTTCTTCACCCCGGGAAGTGAATTAAATACCAATTGGAGGCATTTAATGTTCAAGCAAAAACAGGTGATTTTTGACAAAAGAGATAACACCCCCCCCATTACGCCATGCTTCAGAAAGGTGAAAAATGGTCCGTTTTCAAATGTTTTATTTTTGAACGTCAGTTCACATTTGTAGGTAGATCATCAGTTTAAGAGCTAAAATTAGCATGTTTAAAGTGATTATCATGCTTCCAGGGGCCTGGGAAGTGAATTAAATACCATTTGGAGGCATTTAATGTTCAAGCAAAAACACGTGATTTTTCACAAAAGAGATAACACCCCCCCATTACGTCATGCTTCAGAAAGGTGAAAAATGGTCCGTTTTCATATGTTTTATTTTTGAACGTCAGTTCACATTTGTAGGTAGATCATCAATTTAAGAGCTAAAATTAGCATGTTTAAAGTGATTTTCATGCTTCCAGGGCCCCTAAACACAAATTTTGTGGAACAGTTAAAAGTGCATGAAAATGGCCAATTTACTCACTCTGAGGTCTCAAAAAGGGTTTCTTCACCCCGGGAAGTGAATTAAATACAATTTGGAGGCATTTAATGTTCAAGCAAAAACAGGTGATTTTTGACAAAAGAGATAACACCCCCCCATTACGTCATGCTTCAGAAAGGTGAAAAATGGTCCGTTTTCAAATGTATTATTTTTGAACGTCAGTTCACATTTGTAGGTAGATCATCAGTTTAAGAGCTAAAATTAGCATGTTTAAAGTGATTTTCATGCTTCCAGGGGCCCAGGAAGTCAATTAAATACCATTTGGAGGCATTTAATGTTCAAGCAAAAACAGGTGATGTTTGACAAAAGAGATAACACCCCCCCATTACGTCAAGCTTCAGAAAGGTGAAAAATGGTCCGTTTTCAAATGTATTATTTTTGAACGTCAGTTCACATTTGTAGGTAGATCATCAGTTTAAGAGCTAAAATTAGCATGTTTAAAGTGATTTTCATGCTTCCAGGGGCCTAAACACAAGATTTGTGGAACAGTTAAAAGTGCATGAAAATGGCCAATTTACTCACTCTGAGGTCTCAAAAAGGGTTTCTTCACCCCGGGAAGTGAATTAAATACCAATTGGAGGCATTTAATGTTCAAGCAAAAACAGGTGATTTTTGACAAAAGAGATAACACCCCCCCCCATTACGCCATGCTTCAGAAAGGTGAAAAATGGTCCATTTTCAAATGTTTTATTTTTGAACGTTAGTTCACATTTGTAGGTAGATCATCAGTTTAAGAGCTAAAATTAGCATGTTTAAAGTGATTATCATGCTTCCAGGGGCCTGGGAAGTGAATTAAATACCATTTGGAGGCATTTAATGTTCAACGCAAAAACACGTGATTTTTGACAAAAGAGATAACACCCCCCCATTAAGTCATGCTTCAGAAAGGTGAAAAATGGTCCGTTTTCAAATGTTTTATTTTTGAACGTCAGTTCACATTTGTAGGTAGATCATCAATTTAAGAGCTAAAATTAGCATGTTTAAAGTGATTTTCATGCTTCCAGGGCCCCTAAACACAAGATTTGTGGAACAGTTAAAAGTGCATGAAAATGGCCAATTTACTCACTCTGAGGTCTCAAAAAGGGTTTCTTCACCCCGGGAAGTGAATTAAATACAATTTGGAGGCATTTAATGTTCAAGCAAAAACAGGTGATTTTTGACAAAAGAGATAACACCCCCCCATTACGTCATGCTTCAGAAAGGTGAAAAATGGTCAGTTTTCAAATGTATTATTTTTGAACGTCAGTTCACATTTGTAGGTAGATCATCAGTTTAAGAGCTAAAATTAGCATGTTTAAAGTGATTTTCATGCTTCCAGGGGCCCAGGAAGTCAATTAAATACCATTTGGAGGCATTTAATGTTCAAGCAAAAACAGGTGATTTTTGACAAAAGAGATAACACCCCCCCATTACGTCATGCTTCAGAAAGGTGAAAAATGGTCCGTTTTCAAATGTTTTATTTTTGAACGTCAGTTCACATTTGTAGGTAGATCATCAGTTTAAGAGCTAAAATTAGCATGTTTAAAGTGATTATCATGCTTCCAGGGGCCTAGGAAGTGAATTAAGTACCATTTGGAGGCATTTAATGTTCAAGCAAAAACCGGTGATTTTTGACAAAAGAGATAACACCCCCCCCATTACGTCATGCTTCAGAAAGGTGAAAAATGGTCCGTTTTCAAATGTTTTATTTTTGAACGTCAGTTCACATTTGTAGGTAGATCATCAATTTAAGAGCTAAAATTAGCATGTTTAAAGTGATTTTCATGCTTCCAGGGCCCCTAAACACAAGATTTGTGGAACAGTTAAAAGTGCATGAAAATGGCCAATTTACTCACTCTGAGGTCTGAAAAAGGGTTTCTTCACCCCGGGAAGTGAATTAAATACAATTTGGAGGCATTTAATGTTCAAGCAAAAACAGGTGATTTTTGACAAAAGAGATAACACCCCCCATTACGTCATGCTTCAGAAAGGTGAAAAATGGTCCGTTTTCAAATGTATTATTTTTGAACGTCAGTTCACATTTGTAGGTAGATCATCAGTTTAAGAGCTAAAATTAGCATGTTTAAAGTGATTTTCATGCTTCCAGGGGCCCAGGAAGTCAATTAAATACCATTTGGAGGCATTTAATGTTCAAGCAAAAACAGGTGATGTTTGACAAAAGAGATAACACCCCCCCATTACGTCATGCTTCAGAAAGGTGAAAAATGGTCCGTTTTCAAATGTATTATTTTTGAACGTCAGTTCACATTTGTAGGTAGATCATCAGTTTAAGAGCTAAAATTAGCATGTTTAAAGTGATTTTCATGCTTCCAGGGGCCTAAACACAAGATTTGTGGAACAGTTAAAAGTGCATGAAAATGGCCAATTTACTCACTCTGAGGTCTCAAAAAGGGTTTCTTCACCCCGGGAAGTGAATTAAATACCAATTGGAGGCATTTAATGTTCAAGCAAAAACAGGTGATTTTTGACAAAAGAGATAACACCCCCCCCATTACGCCATGCTTCAGAAAGGTGAAAAATGGTCCGTTTTCAAATGTTTTATTTTTGAACGTCAGTTCACATTTGTAGGTAGATCATCAGTTTAAGAGCTAAAATTAGCATGTTTAAAGTGATTATCATGCTTCCAGGGGCCTGGGAAGTGAATTAAATACCATTTGGAGGCATTTAATGTTCAAGCAAAAACACGTGATTTTTGACAAAAGAGATAACACCCCCCCATCACGTCATGCTTCAGAAAGGTGAAAAATGGTCCGTTTTCAAATGTATTATTTTTGAACGTCAGTTCACATTTGTAGGTAGATCATCAGTTTAAGAGCTAAAATTAGCATGTTTAAAGTGATTTTCATGCTTCCAGGGGCCCAGGAAGTCAATTAAATACCATTTGGAGGCATTTAATGTTCAAGCAAAAACAGGTGATTTTTGACAAAAGAGATAACACCCCCCCATTACGTCATGCTTCAGAAAGGTGAAAAATGGTCCGTTTTCAAATGTTTTATTTTTGAACGTCAGTTCACATTTGTAGGTAGATCATCAGTTTAAGGGCTAAAATTAGCATGTTTAAAGTGATTATCATGCTTCCAGGGGCCTAGGAAGTGAATTAAGTACCATTTGGAGGCATTTAATGTTCAAGCAAAAACCGGTGATTTTTGACAAAAGAGATAACACCCCCCCATTACGTCATGCTTCAGAAAGGTGAAAAATGGTCCGTTTTCAAATGTTTTATTTTTGAACGTCAGTTCACATTTGTAGGTAGATCATCAGTTTAAGAGCTAAAATTAGCATGTTTAAAATTATTTTCATGCTTCCAGGGCCCCTAAACACAAGATTTGTGGAACAGTTAAAAGTGCATGAAAATGGCCAATTTACTCACTCTGAGGTCTCAAAAAGGGTTTCTTCACCCCGGGAAGTGAATTAAATACAATTTGGAGGCATTTAATGTTCAAGCAAAAACAGGTGATTTTTGACAAAAGAGATAACACCCCCCCATTACGTCATGCTTCAGAAAGGTGAAAAATGGTCCGTTTTCAAATGTATTATTTTTGAACGTCAGTTCACATTTGTAGGTAGATCATCAGTTTAAGAGCTAAAATTAGCATGTTTAAAGTGATTTTCATGCTTCCAGGGGCCTAAACACAAGATTTGTGGAACAGTTAAAAGTGCATGAAAATGGCCAATTTACTCACTCTGAGGTCTCAAAAAGGGTTTCTTCACCCCGGGAAGTGAATTAAATACCAATTGGAGGCATTTAATGTTCAAGCAAAAACAGGTGATTTTTGACAAAAGAGATAACACCCCCCCCATTACGCCATGCTTCAGAAAGGTGAAAAATGGTCCGTTTTCAAATGTTTTATTTTTGAACGTCAGTTCACATTTGTAGGTAGATCATCAGTTTAAGAGCTAAAATTAGCATGTTTAAAGTGATTATCATGCTTCCAGGGGCCTGGGAAGTGAATTAAATACCATTTGGAGGCATTTAATGTTCAAGCAAAAACACATGATTTTTGACAAAAGAGATAACACCCCCCCATTACGTCATGCTTCAGAAAGGTGAAAAATGGTCCGTTTTCAAATGTTTTATTTTTGAACGTCAGTTCACATTTGTAGGTAGATCATCAATTTAAGAGCTAAAATTAGCATGTTTAAAGTGATTTTCATGCTTCCAGGGCCCCTAAACACAAGATTTGTGGAACAGTTAAAAGTGCATGAAAATGGCCAATTTACTCACTCTGAGGTCTCAAAAAGGGTTTCTTCACCCCGGGAAGTGAATTAAATACAATTTGGAGGCATTTAATGTTCAAGCAAAAACAGGTGATTTTTGACAAAAGAGATAACACCCCCCCATTACGTCATGCTTCAGAAAGGTGAAAAATGGTCCGTTTTCAAATGTATTATTTTTGAACGTCAGTTCACATTTGTAGGTAGATCATCAGTTTAAGAGCTAAAATTAGCATGTTTAAAGTGATTATCATGCTTCCAGGGGCCTGGGAAGTGAATTAAATACCATTTGGAGGCATTTAATGTTCAAGCAAAAACAGGTGATTTTTGACCAAAGAGATAACACCCCCCCATTACGTCATGCTTCAGAAAGGTGAAAAATGGTCCGTTTTCAAATGTTTTATTTTTGAACGTCAGTTCACATTTGTAGGTAGATCATCAGTTTAAGAGCTAAAATGAGCATGTTTAAAGTGATTTTCATGCTTCCAGGGCCCCTAAACACAAGATTTGTGGAACAGTTAAAAGTGCATGAAAATGGCCAATTTACTCACTCTGAGGTCTCAAAAAGGGTTTCTTCACCCCGGGAAGTGAATTAAATACAATTTGGAGGCATTTAATGTTCAAGCAAAAACAGGTGATTTTTGACAAAAGAGATAACACCCCCCATTACGTCATGCTTCAGAAAGGTGAAAAATGGTCCGTTTTCAAAAGTTTTATTTTTGAACGTCAGTTCACATTTGTAGGTAGATCATCAGTTTAAGAGCTAAAATTAGCATGTTTAAAGTGATTTTCATGCTTCCAGGGCCCCTAAACACAAGATTCGTGGAACAGTTAAAAGTGCCTCAAAATGGCCAATTTACTCACTCTGAGGTCTCAAAAAGGGTTTCTTCACCCCGGGAAGTGAATTAAATACAATTTGGAGGCATTTAATGTTCAAGCAAAAACAGGTGATTTTTGACAAAAGAGATAACACCCCCCATTACGTCATGCTTCAGAAAGGTGAAAAATGGTCCGTTTTCAAATGTATTATTTTTGAACGTCAGTTCACATTTGTAGGTAGATCATCAGTTTAAGAGCTAAAATTTGCATGTTTAAAGTGATTTTCATGCTTCCAGGGGCAAGGGAAGTGAATTAAATACCATTTGGAGGCATTTAATGTTCAAGCAAAAACAGGTGATTTTTGACAAAAGAGATAACACCCCCCATTACGTCATGCTTCAGAAAGGTGAAAAATGGTCAGTTTTCAAATGTATTATTTTTGAACGTCAGTTCACATTTGTAGGTAGATCATCAGTTTAAGAGCTAAAATTAGCATGTTTAAAGTGATTTTCATGCTACCAGGGGCCCGGGAAGTGAATTAAATACCATTTGGAGGCATTTAATGTTCAAGCAAAAAAAGGTGATTTTTGACAAAAGAGATAACACCCCCCATTACGTCATGCTTCAGAAAGGTGAAAAATGGTCCGTTTTCAAATGTTTTATTTTTGAACGTCAGTTCACATTTGTAGGTAGATCATCAGTTTAAGAGCTAAAATGTGCATGTTTAAAGTGATTTTCATGCTTCCAGGGGCACGGGAAGTGAATTAAATACCATTTGGAGGCATTTAATGTTCAAGCAAAAACAGGTGATTTTTGACAAAAGAGATAACACCCCCCATTACGTCATGCTTCAGAAAGGTGAAAAATGGTCCGTTTTCAAATGTTTTATTTTTGAACGTCAGTTCACATTTGTAGGTAGATCATCAGTTTAAGAGCTAAAATTAGCATGTTTAAAGTGATTATCATGCTTCCAGGGGCCTGGGAAGTGAATTAAATACCATTTGGAGGCATTTAATGTTCAAGCAAAAACACGTGATTTTTGACAAAAGAGATAACACCCCCCCATCACGTCATGCTTCAGAAAGGTGAAAAATGGTCCGTTTTCAAATGTATTATTTTTGAACGTCAGTTCACATTTGTAGGTAGATCATCAGTTTAAGAGCTAAAATTAGAATGTTTAAAGTGATTTTCATGCTTCCAGGGGCCCAGGAAGTCAATTAAATACCATTTGGAGGCATTTAATGTTCAAGCAAAAACAGGTGATTTTTGACAAAAGAGATAACACCCCCCCATTACGTCATGCTTCAGAAAGGTGAAAAATGGTCCGTTTTCAAATGTTTTATTTTTGAACGTCAGTTCACATTTGTAGGTAGATCATCAGTTTAAGGGCTAAAATTAGCATGTTTAAAGTGATTATCATGCTTCCAGGGGCCTAGGAAGTGAATTAAGTACCATTTGGAGGCATTTAATGTTCAAGCAAAAACCGGTGATTTTTGACAAAAGAGATAACACCCCCCCATTACGTCATGCTTCAGAAAGGTGAAAAATGGTCCGTTTTCAAATGTTTTATTTTTGAACGTCAGTTCACATTTGTAGGTAGATCATCAGTTTAAGAGCTAAAATTAGCATGTTTAAAATTATTTTCATGCTTCCAGGGCCCCTAAACACAAGATTTGTGGAACAGTTAAAAGTGCATGAAAATGGCCAATTTACTCACTCTGAGGTCTCAAAAAGGGTTTCTTCACCCCGGGAAGTGAATTAAATACAATTTGGAGGCATTTAATGTTCAAGCAAAAACAGGTGATTTTTGACAAAAGAGATAACACCCCCCCATTACGTCATGCTTCAGAAAGGTGAAAAATGGTCCGTTTTCAAATGTTTTATTTTTGAACGTCAGTTCACATTTGTAGGTAGATCATCAGTTTAAGGGCTAAAATTAGCATGTTTAAAGTGATTTTCATGCTTCCAGGGGCCCAGGAAGTCAATTAAATACCATTTGGAGGCATTTAATGTTCAAGCAAAAACAGGTGATTTTTGACAAAAGAGATAACACCCCCCCATTACGTCATGCTTCAGAAAGGTGAAAAATGGTCCGTTTTCAAATGTTTTATTTTTGAACGTCAGTTCACATTTGTAGGTAGATCATCAGTTTAAGGGCTAAAATTAGCATGTTTAAAGTGATTATCATGCTTCCAGGGGCCTAGGAAGTGAATTAAGTACCATTTGGAGGCATTTAATGTTCAAGCAAAAACCGGTGATTTTTGACAAAAGAGATAACACCCCCCCATTACGTCATGCTTCAGAAAGGTGAAAAATGGTCCGTTTTCAAATGTTTTATTTTTGAACGTCAGTTCACATTTGTAGGTAGATCATCAGTTTAAGAGCTAAAATTAGCATGTTTAAAATTATTTTCATGCTTCCAGGGCCCCTAAACACAAGATTTGTGGAACAGTTAAAAGTGCATGAAAATGGCCAATTTACTCACTCTGAGGTCTCAAAAAGGGTTTCTTCACCCCGGGAAGTGAATTAAATACAATTTGGAGGCATTTAATGTTCAAGCAAAAACAGGTGATTTTTGACAAAAGAGATAACACCCCCCCATTACGTCATGCTTCAGAAAGGTGAAAAATGGTCCGTTTTCAAATGTATTATTTTTGAACGTCAGTTCACATTTGTAGGTAGATCATCAGTTTAAGAGCTAAAATTAGCATGTTTAAAGTGATTTTCATGCTTCCAGGGGCCTAAACACAAGATTTGTGGAACAGTTAAAAGTGCATGAAAATGGCCAATTTACTCACTCTGAGGTCTCAAAAAGGGTTTCTTCACCCCGGGAAGTGAATTAAATACCAATTGGAGGCATTTAATGTTCAAGCAAAAACAGGTGATTTTTGACAAAAGAGATAACACCCCCCCCATTACGCCATGCTTCAGAAAGGTGAAAAATGGTCCGTTTTCAAATGTTTTATTTTTGAACGTCAGTTCACATTTGTAGGTAGATCATCAGTTTAAGAGCTAAAATTAGCATGTTTAAAGTGATTATCATGCTTCCAGGGGCCTGGGAAGTGAATTAAATACCATTTGGAGGCATTTAATGTTCAAGCAAAAACACATGATTTTTGACAAAAGAGATAACACCCCCCCATTACGTCATGCTTCAGAAAGGTGAAAAATGGTCCGTTTTCAAATGTTTTATTTTTGAACGTCAGTTCACATTTGTAGGTAGATCATCAATTTAAGAGCTAAAATTAGCATGTTTAAAGTGATTTTCATGCTTCCAGGGCCCCTAAACACAAGATTTGTGGAACAGTTAAAAGTGCATGAAAATGGCCAATTTACTCACTCTGAGGTCTCAAAAAGGGTTTCTTCACCCCGGGAAGTGAATTAAATACAATTTGGAGGCATTTAATGTTCAAGCAAAAACAGGTGATTTTTGACAAAAGAGATAACACCCCCCCATTACGTCATGCTTCAGAAAGGTGAAAAATGGTCCGTTTTCAAATGTATTATTTTTGAACGTCAGTTCACATTTGTAGGTAGATCATCAGTTTAAGAGCTAAAATTAGCATGTTTAAAGTGATTATCATGCTTCCAGGGGCCTGGGAAGTGAATTAAATACCATTTGGAGGCATTTAATGTTCAAGCAAAAACAGGTGATTTTTGACAAAAGAGATAACACCCCCCCATTACGTCATGCTTCAGAAAGGTGAAAAATGGTCCGTTTTCAAATGTTTTATTTTTGAACGTCAGTTCACATTTGTAGGTAGATCATCAGTTTAAGAGCTAAAATTAGCATGTTTAAAGTGATTTTCATGCTTCCAGGGCCCCTAAACACAAGATTTGTGGAACAGTTAAAAGTGCATGAAAATGGCCAATTTACTCACTCTGAGGTCTCAAAAAGGGTTTCTTCACCCCGGGAAGTGAATTAAATACAATTTGGAGGCATTTAATGTTCAAGCAAAAACAGGTGATTTTTGACAAAAGAGATAACACCCCCCCATTACGTCATGCTTCAGAAAGCTGAAAAATGGTCCGTTTTCAAAAGTTTTATTTTTGAACGTCAGTTCACATTTGTAGGTAGATCATCAGTTTAAGAGCTAAAATTTGCATGTTTAAAGTGATTTTCATGCTTCCAGGGGCAAGGGAAGTGAATTAAATACCATTTGGAGGCATTTAATGTTCAAGCAAAAACAGGTGATTTTTGACAAAAGAGATAACACCCCCCATTACGTCATGCTTCAGAAAGGTGAAAAATGGTCAGTTTTCAAATGTATTATTTTTGAACGTCAGTTCACATTTGTAGGTAGATCATCAGTTTAAGAGCTAAAATTAGCATGTTTAAAGTGATTTTCATGCTTCCAGGGGCCCGGGAAGTGAATTAAATACCATTTGGAGGCATTTAATGTTCAAGCAAAAAAAGGTGATTTTTGACAAAAGAGATAACACCCCCCATTACGTCATGCTTCAGAAAGGTGAAAAATGGTCCGTTTTCAAATGTTTTATTTTTGAACGTCAGTTCACATTTGTAGGTAGATCATCAGTTTAAGAGCTAAAATGTGCATGTTTAAAGTGATTTTCATGCTTCCAGGGGCACGGGAAGTGAATTAAATACCATTTGGAGGCATTTAATGTTCAAGCAAAAACAGGTGATTTTTGACAAAAGAGATAACACCCCCCATTACGTCATGCTTCAGAAAGGTGAAAAATGGTCAGTTTTCAAATGTTTTATTTTTGAAGGTCAGTTCACAATTGTAGGTAGATCATCAGTTTAAGAGCTAAAATTAGCATGTTTAAAGTGATTTTCATGCTTCCAGGGGCCCTAAACACAAGATTTGTGGAACAGTTAAAAGTGCATGAAAATTGCTAATTTTCTCACTCTGAGGTCTAAAAAAGGGTTTCTTCACCCCGGGAAGTGAATTAAATACCATTTGGAGGCATTTAATGTTCAAGCAAAAACAGGTGATTTTTGACAAAAGAGATAACACCCCCCCATTACGTCATGCTTCAGAAAGGTGAAAAATGGTCCGTTTTCAAATGTTTTATTTTTGAACGTCAGTTCACATTTGTAGGTAGATCATCAGTTTAAGAGCTAATATTAGCATGTTTAAAGTGATTATCATGCTTCCAGGGGCCTGGGAAGTGAATTAAATACCATTTGGAGGCATTTAATGTTCAAGCAAAAACAGGTGATTTTTGACAAAAGAGATAACACCCCCCCATTACGTCATGCTTCAGAAAGGTGAAAAATGGTCCGTTTTCAAATGTTTTATTTTTGAACGTCAGTTCACATTTGTAGGTAGATCATCAGTTTAAGAGCTAAAATTAGCATGTTTAAAGTGATTTTCATGCTTCCAGGGCCCCTAAACACAAGATTTGTGGAACAGTTAAAAGTGCATGAAAATGGCCAATTTACTCACTCTGAGGTCTCAAAAAGGGTTTCTTCACCCCGGGAAGTGAATTAAATACAATTTGGAGGCATTTAATGTTCAAGCAAAAACAGGTGATTTTTGACAAAAGAGATAACACCCCCCCATTACGTCATGCTTCAGAAAGGTGAAAAATGGTCCGTTTTCAAATGTATTATTTTTGAACGTCAGTTCACATTTGTAGGTAGATCATCAGTTTAAGAGCTAAAATTAGCATGTTTAAAGTGATTTTCATGCTTCCAGGGGCCTAAACACAAGATTTGTGGAACAGTTAAAAGTGCATGAAAATGGCCAATTTACTCACTCTGAGGTCTCAAAAAGGGTTTCTTCACCCCGGGAAGTGAATTAAATACCAATTGGAGGCATTTAATGTTCAAGCCAAAACAGGTGATTTTTGACAAAAGAAATAACACCCCCCCCCATTACGCCATGCTTCAGAAAGGTGAAAAATGGTCCGTTTTCAAATGTTTTATTTTTGAACGTCAGTTCACATTTGTAGGTAGATCATCAGTTTAAGAGCTAAAATTAGCATGTTTAAAGTGATTATCATGCTTCCAGGGGCCTGGGAAGTGAATTAAATACCATTTGGAGGCATTTAATGTTCAAGCAAAAACACGTGATTTTTGACAAAAGAGATAACACCCCCCCCATTACGTCATGCTTCAGAAAGGTGAAAAATGGTCCGTTTTCAAATGTTTTATTTTTGAACGTCAGTTCACATTTGTAGGTAGATCATCAGTTTAAGAGCTAAAATTAGCATGTTTAAAGTGATTTTCATGCTTCCAGGGCCCATAAACACAAGATTTGTGGAACAGTTAAAAGTGCATGAAAATTGCTAATTTTCTCACTCTGAGGTCTAAAAAAGGGTTTCTTCACCCCGGGAAGTGAATTAAATACCATTTGGAGGCATTTAATGTTCAAGCAAAAACAGGTGATTTTTGACAAAAGAGATAACACCCCCCCATTACGTCATGCTTCAGAAAGGTGAAAAATGGTCCGTTTTCAAATGTTTTATTTTTGAACGTCAGTTCACATTTGTAGGTAGATCATCAGTTTAAGAGCTAATATTAGCATGTTTAAAGTGATTATCATGCTTCCAGGGGCCTGGGAAGTGAATTAAATACCATTTGGAGGCATTTAATGTTCAAGCAAAAACAGGTGATTTTTGACAAAAGAGATAACACCCCCCCATTACGTCATGCTTCAGAAAGGTGAAAAATGGTCCGTTTTCAAATGTTTTATTTTTGAACGTCAGTTCACATTTGTAGGTAGATCATCAGTTTAAGAGCTAAAATTAGCATGTTTAAAGTGATTTTCATGCTTCCAGGGCCCCTAAACACAAGATTTGTGGAACAGTTAAAAGTGCATGAAAATGGCCAATTTACTCACTCTGAGGTCTCAAAAAGGGTTTCTTCACCCCGGGAAGTGAATTAAATACAATTTAGAGGCATTTAATGTTCAAGCAAAAACAGGTGATTTTTGACAAAAGAGATAACACCCCCCCATTACGTCATGCTTCAGAAAGGTGAAAAATGGTCCGTTTTCAAATGTATTATTTTTGAACGTCAGTTCACATTTGTAGGTAGATCATCAGTTTAAGAGCTAAAATTAGCATGTTTAAAGTGATTTTCATGCTTCCAGGGGCCTAAACACAAGATTTGTGGAACAGTTAAAAGTGCATGAAAATGGCCAATTTACTCACTCTGAGGTCTCAAAAAGGGTTTCTTCACCCCGGGAAGTGAATTAAATACCAATTGGAGGCATTTAATGTTCAAGCCAAAACAGGTGATTTTTGACAAAAGAAATAACACCCCCCCCATTACGCCATGCTTCAGAAAGGTGAAAAATGGTCCGTTTTCAAATGTTTTATTTTTGAACGTCAGTTCACATTTGTAGGTAGATCATCAGTTTAAGAGCTAAAATTAGCATGTTTAAAGTGATTATCATGCTTCCAGGGGCCTGGGAAGTGAATTAAATACCATTTGGAGGCATTTAATGTTCAAGCAAAAACACGTGATTTTTGACAAAAGAGATAACACCCCCCCCATTACGTCATGCTTCAGAAAGGTGAAAAATGGTCCGTTTTCAAATGTTTTATTTTTGAACGTCAGTTCACATTTGTAGGTAGATCATCAGTTTAAGAGCTAAAATTAGCATGTTTAAAGTGATTTTCATGCTTCCAGGGCCCATAAACACAAGATTTGTGGAACAGTTAAAAGTGCATGAAAATGGCCAATTTACTCACTCTGAGGTCTCAAAAAGGGTTTCTTCACCCCGGGAAGTGAATTAAATACAATTTGGAGGCATTTAATGTTCAAGCAAAAACAGGTGATTTTTGACAAAAGAGATAACACCCCCCCATTACGTCATGCTTCAGAAAGATGAAAAATGGTCCATTTTCAAATGTATTATTTTTGAACGTCAGTTCACATTTGTAGGTAGATCATCAGTTTAAGAGCTAAAATTAGCATGTTTAAAGTGATTTTCATGCTTCCAGGGGCCCAGGAAGTCAATTAAATACCATTTGGAGGCATTTAATGTTCAAGCAAAAACAGGTGATTTTTGACAAAAGAGATAACACCCCCCCATTACGTCATGCTTCAGAAAGGTGAAAAATGGTCCGTTTTCAATTGTTTTATTTTTGAACGTCAGTTCACATTTGTAGGTAGATCATCAGTTTAAGAGCTAAAATTAGCATGTTTAAAGTGATTATCATGCTTCCAGGGGCCCAGGAAGTGAATTAAATACCATTTGGAGGCATTTAATGTTCAAGCAAAAACAGGTGATTTTTGACAAAAGAGATAACACCCCCCCATTACGTCATGCTTCAGAAAGGTGAAAAATGGTCCGTTTTCAAATGTTTTATTTTTGAACGTCAGTTCACATTTGTAGGTAGATCATCAGTTTAAGAGCTACAATTAGCATGTTTAAAGTGATTATCATGCTTCCAGGGGCCTAGGAAGTGAATTAAGTACCATTTGGAGGCATTTAATGTTCAAGCAAAAAACGGTGATTTTTGACAAAAGAGATAACACCCCCCCATTACGTCATGCTTCAGAAAGGTGAAAAATGGTCCGTTTTCAAATGTTTTATTTTTGAACGTCAGTTCACATTTGTAGGTAGATCATCAGTTTAAGAGCTAAAATTAGCATGTTTAAAGTGATTTTCATGCTTCCAGGGCCCCTAAACACAAGATTTGTGGAACAGTTAAAAGTGTATGAAAATGGCCAATTTTCTCACTCTGAGGTCTAAAAAAGGGTTTCTTCACCCCGGGAAGTGAATTAAATACCATTTGGAGGCATTTAATGTTCAAGCAAAAACAGGTGATTTTTGACAAAAGAGATAACACCCCCCCATTACGTCATGCTTCAGAAAGGTGAAAAATGGTCCGTTTTGAAATGTTTTATTTTTGAACGTCAGTTCACATTTGTAGGTAGATCATCAGTTTAAGAGCTAAAATTAGCATGTTTAAAGTGATTATCATGCTTCCAGGGGCCTGGGAAGTGAATTAAATACCATTTGGAGGCATTTAATGTTCAAGCAAAAACAGGTGATTTTTGACAAAAGAGATAACACCCCCCCATTACGTCATGCTTCAGAAAGGTGAAAAATGGTCCGTTTTCAAATGTTTTATTTTTGAACGTCAGTTCACATTTGTAGGTAGATCATCAGTTTAAGAGCTAAAATTAGCATGTTTAAAGTGATTTTAATGCTTCCAGGGCCCCTAAACACAAGATTTGTGGAACTGTTAAAAGTGCATGAAAATGGCCAATTTACTCACTCTGAGGTCTCAAAAAGGGTTTCTTCACCCCGGGAAGTGAATTAAATACAATTTGGAGGCATTTAATGTTCAAGCAAAAACAGGTGATGTTTGACAAAAGAGATAACACCCCCCCATTACGCCATGCTTCAGAAAGGTGAAAAATGGTCCGTTTTCAAATGTTTTATTTTTGAACGTCAGTTCACATTTGTAGGTAGATCATCAGTTTAAGAGCTAAAATTAGCATGTTTAAAGTGATTATCATGCTTCCAGGGGCCTGGGAAGTGAATTAAATACCATTTGGAGGCATTTAATGTTCAAGCAAAAACACGTGATTTTTGACAAAAGAGATAACACCCCCCCATTACGTCATGCTTCAGAAAGGTGAAAAATGGTCCGTTTTCAAATGTTTTATTTTTGAACGTCAGTTCACATTTGTAGGTAGATCATCAATTTAAGAGCTAAAATTAGCATGTTTAAAGTGATTTTCATGCTTCCAGGGCCCCTAAACACAAGATTTGTGGAACAGTTAAAAGTGCATGAAAATGGCCAATTTACTCACTCTGAGGTCTCAAAAAGGGTTTCTTCACCCCGGGAAGTGAATTAAATACAATTTGGAGGCATTTAATGTTCAAGCAAAAACAGGTGATTTTTGACAAAAGAGATAACACCCCCCCATTACGTCATGCTTCAGAAAGGTGAAAAATGGTCCGTTTTCAAATGTATTATTTTTGAATGTCAGTTCACATTTGTAGGTAGATCATCAGTTTAAGAGCTAAAATTAGCATGTTTAAAGTGATTTTCATGCTTCCAGGGGCCCAGGAAGTCAATTAAATACCATTTGGAGGC
This sequence comes from Lissotriton helveticus, assembly GCF_964261635.1. Classification (NCBI taxonomy): domain Eukaryota; kingdom Metazoa; phylum Chordata; class Amphibia; order Caudata; family Salamandridae; genus Lissotriton; species Lissotriton helveticus. Next base: position 516,317,735 of record NC_136071.1, read on the forward strand.
ATTTAATGTTCAAGCAAAAACAGGTGATTTTTGACAAAAGAGATAACACCCCCCCATTACGTCATGCTTCAGAAAGGTGAAAAATGGTCCGTTTTCAAATGTTTTATTTTTGAACGTCAGTTCACATTTGTAGGTAGATCATCAGTTTAAGAGCTAAAATTAGCATGTTTAAAGTGATTATCATGCTTCCAGGGGCCTAGGAAGTGAATTAAGTACCATTTGGAGGCATTTAATGTTCAAGCAAAAACCGGTGATTTTTGACAAAAGAGATAACACCCCCCCATTACGTCATGCTTCAGAAAGGTGAAAAATGGTCCGTTTTCAAATGTTTTATTTTTGAACGTCAGTTCACATTTGTAGGTAGATCATCAGTTTAAGAGCTAAAATTAGCATGTTTAAAATTATTTTCATGCTTCCAGGGTCCCTAAACACAAGATTTGTGGAACAGTTAAAAGTGCATGAAAATGGCCAATTTACTCACTCTGAGGTCTCAAAAAGGGTTTCTTCACCCCGGGAAGTGAATTAAATAAAATTTGGAGGCATTTAATGTTCAAGCAAAAACAGGTGATTTTTGACAAAAGAGATAACACCCCCCCATTACGTCATGCTTCAGAAAGGTGAAAAATGGTCCATTTTCAAATGTATTATTTTTGAACGTCAGTTCACATTTGTAGGTAGATCATCAGTTTAAGAGCTAAAATTAGCATGTTTAAAGTGATTTTCATGCTTCCAGGGGCCTAAACACAAGATTTGTGGAACAGTTAAAAGTGCATGAAAATGGCCAATTTACTCACTCTGAGGTCTCAAAAAGGGTTTCTTCACCCCGGGAAGTGAATTAAATACCAATTGGAGGCATTTAATGTTCAAGCAAAAACAGGTGATTTTTGACAAAAGAGATAACACCCCCCCATTACGCCATGCTTCAGAAAGGTGAAAAATGGTCCGTTTTCAAATGTTTTATTTTTGAACGTCAGTTCACATTTGTAGGTAGATCATCAGTTTAAGAGCTAAAATTAGCATGTTTAAAGTGATTATCATGCTTCCAGGGGCCTGGGAAGTGAATTAAATACCATTTGGAGGCATTTAATGTTCAAGCAAAAACACGTGATTTTTGACAAAAGAGATAACACCCCCCCATTACGTCATGCTTCAGAAAGGTGAAAAATGGTCCGTTTTCAAATGTTTTATTTTTGAACGTCAGTTCACATTTGTAGGTAGATCATCAATTTAAGAGCTAAAATTAGCATGTTTAAAGTGATTTTCATGCTTCCAGGGCCCCTAAACACAAGATTTGTGGAACAGTTAAAAGTGCATGAAAATGGCCAATTTACTCACTCTGAGGTCTCAAAAAGGGTTTCTTCACCCCGGGAAGTGAATTAAATACAATTTGGAGGCATTTAATGTTCAAGCAAAAACAGGTGATTTTTGACAAAAGAGATAACACCCCCCCATTACGTCATGCTTCAGAAAGGTGAAAAATGGTCCGTTTTCAAATGTATTATTTTTGAACGTCAGTTCACATTTGTAGGTAGATCATCAGTTTAAGAGCTAAAATTAGCATGTTTAAAGTGATTTTCATGCTTCCAGGGGCCCAGGAAGTCAATTAAATACCATTTGGAGGCATTTAATGTTCAAGCAAAAACAGGTGATGTTTGACAAAAGAGATAACACCCCCCCATTACGTCAAGCTTCAGAAAGGTGAAAAATGGTCCGTTTTCAAATGTATTATTTTTGAACGTCAGTTCACATTTGTAGGTAGATCATCAGTTTAAGAGCTAAAATTAGCATGTTTAAAGTGATTTTCATGCTTCCAGGGGCCTAAACACAAGATTTGTGGAACAGTTAAAAGTGCATGAAAATGGCCAATTTACTCACTCTGAGGTCTCAAAAAGGGTTTCTTCACCCCGGGAAGTGAATTAAATACCAATTGGAGGCCTTTAATGTTCAAGCAAAAACAGGTGATTTTTGACAAAAGAGATAACACACCCCCCATTACGCCATGCTTCAGAAAGGTGAAAAATGGTCCGTTTTCAAATGTTTTATTTTAGAACGTCAGTTCACATTTGTAGGTAGATCATCAGTTTAAGAGCTAAAATTAGCATGTTTAAAGTGATTATCATGCTTCCAGGGGCCTGGGAAGTGAATTAAATACCATTTGGAGGCATTTAATGTTCAACGCAAAAACACGTGATTTTTGACAAAAGAGATAACACCCCCCCATTAAGTCATGCTTCAGAAAGGTGAAAAATGGTCCGTTTTCAAATGTTTTATTTTTGAACGTCAGTTCACATTTGTAGGTAGATCATCAATTTAAGAGCTAAAATTAGCATGTTTAAAGAGATTTTCATGCTTCCAGGGCCCCTAAACACAAGATTTGTGGAACAGTTAAAAGTGCATGAAAATGGCCAATTTACTCACTCTGAGGTCTCAAAAAGGGTTTCTTCACCCCGGGAAGTGAATTAAATACAATTTGGAGGCATTTAATGTTCAAGCAAAAACAGGTGATTTTTGACAAAAGAGATAACACCCCCCCATTACGTCATGCTTCAGAAAGGTGAAAAATGGTCCGTTTTCAAATGTATTATTTTTGAACGTCAGTTCACATTTGTAGGTAGATCATCAGTTTAAGAGCTAAAATTAGCATGTTTAAAGTGATTTTCATGCTTCCAGGGGCCCAGGAAGTCAATTAAATACCATTTGGAGGCATTTAATGTTCAAGCAAAAACAGGTGATTTTTGACAAAAGAGATAACACCCCCCCATTACGTCATGCTTCAGAAAGGTGAAAAATGGTCCGTTTTCAAATGTTTTATTTTTGAACGTCAGTTCACATTTGTAGGTAGATCATCAGTTTAAGAGCTAAAATTAGCATGTTTAAAGTGATTATCATGCTTCCAGGGGCCTAGGAAGTGAATTAAGTACCATTTGTTATGTTATGTTATGTTATGTTATGTTACTTTATTTCTTTTATAGCGCACGGCTACTCCGAGGAGCATCCCGGCGCTTTGGCAAAGAAAGACAGCATAGAAAGCAACCACACAACAGAAGAACAGAAAGAAAAACTATTTCCTAAAAAGCCATGTCTTCAGATCCTTTCTAAAAGTCAGAAGACAGGGAGCCGATCTCAAGGACACTGGTAATTCGTTCCATGCCTTGGGTGTCAGATAACGAAAAGAACGACCTCCCAATCGTGCACGACGAATTACAGGAACTTTAAGCAAAGACAGACCCGATGACCTAAGATTCCTGCTTGGCACATACCGGAAAACGCGTTTCCCAATATATTTGGGGCCAATACCATTAAGGGCCTTAAAGGCCACAGTCAGGCATTTAAAAAGGACCCGCTTGGAGATAGGTAGCCAATGAAGAGTGTTCAGTAAGGCAGTGGCGCCAGCTCTCCTTGGGAGTCCAAAAATGGCACGGGCTGCCGAATTCTGGACTACTTGCAGACGGGTCATGAGATATTTTGGTAGACCCAGAAAGAGAGCGTTTGCGTAGTCCAGACGCGACCCGATTAATGCCTGTACGACTGTTTTCCTGTGATTGAGTGACAGTAGAGGGAGAAATTTCCTCAACATCCGTAAGATGCCGAAGCACTTCCCAACAATGGACAAGATGTGGGGTCCAAAGGATAACTCACAGTCCACTATCACTCCCAAATTCTTCGCCTTCGCAGCAACCTTGTCAGGAGGAAACATATCCTGAGGCCACCAGGATTTCCAGTCATGTTCCGGTGCGCAACCGAAAAAAAGCAACTCTGACTTGTCAGAGTTGCATTTTAAGCCATGACCTCTGAACCACTCAAACACCGCACCAAGGCAATCCCTGATCTTTATGCCGTCAAATGACCCCTCCCTGTCACATGTGAACAGGAGTTGGGTGTCATCAGCGTAAGACACGATCCGGGCGCCAAAAGATTCCGCGACTTCCGCCAGAGGGGCCATAAAGATGTTAAACAGCATAGGGCTGAGAATGGAGCCCTGCGGGACTCCCACCTCTAGCGGAGCCATATCAGCGGAAAAAGGAGGCGCCCAGATCGTTTGCCGGCGGTCGGCCAGAAATGATTTTAGCCAATTCCACACCGTTCCTCGAAGGCCACACTCCCAGAGTCTTAAAAGGAGGGCATCATGAGGAACGGTGTCGAAAGCCGCCGACAAGTCAAGCATAACTAACACGGCCTTTCCCCCCGAGTCGAGTACTTCCCTGATAGCATCAGTGACCTCCAGCAGAGCCAACTCCGTGCTAAAGTTAGCTCGGAAGCCGGACTGCGAGGAGTGCAATAGGTCGTTTCCTTCGATGAAACTGGAAATTGTCCTATGCACATACCGCTCGGCCACTTTTGCCAGAGCAGGGAGAAGGGAGATTGGCCTGTAGTTGGCATGTATCAAGGGGTCCAAGGTGGGTTTTTTGAGCAGTGGTAAAATCATGGCTCGCTTCCAGGCCAGAGGCACCTCCCCTGTCGACAGAGATGTATTCAGCAGGGGATTCACCAAGATGTTAATGGCGGGAGCCACTTTTCCCAAGCATTTAGCCGGACATGGGTCTAAAGGAGAGCCGGATTTCAGGCCGGACAGCAACTCCAAAGATGTACTAAGATCCATAGGGGGAAATGCAAAGAGGAAAGGGCCGTGGTCTTCCACAGAACGAGGTGGCGGTGGGTAGCTCACAACCGGTTGCGCACTAGAGAGGGAAACCTGGATGGCTGTAATCTTACTGACAAAGAAGGTGGCAAGTTGTTGTATCCACGCGTCCGTATGAGTGTGGCTAGGGGTGCAGACAGCAGGAGAGATAAAATCCTGGACCACCTTGAAAATTTCTTTGCAGACATTATCAGCCTCATCAATACGATGCTCAAAATAGACCTTTTTAGCATCCCAAATAGAATGATGATAGGCTTTAATGGCTGCCCGAAATTTCAATTTCTCCGTTGGGTCGTAGGTCCGCCTCCAGGCCCTCTCCACCCTCTTGCACTCCTGACGTTGGGTCCTCAACTGAGGAGAGAACCATGGGGCAGACGCCCTACGCTCTCCTAGTTTAGATCTTTTAATGGGGATTAAAGTCTCAAATCTTGCCAAAAGCCATTTATGCAAGAGAGTGAGATTTTCCTCCAAATTACCAACAAGGGGGCAAGGTGAGGAGATAAGAGCCTCAGACAGCATGTCCCCAGAGAGCAGATGAAACGGGCGTGAAGTTCTCGTGGCCGCAATTTCTCTCTCCCGAACAGAGGCAGTAACCAGCAGAGAAAAAGAGATTAAAAAGTGATCCGACCAGAGTACTGGCTGTGTGGCACAGACCGAAACGGGTCTTGTTGAAAATACCTGATCTAAGGTATGGCCTTTATTGTGTGTAGGGCCTTTCACAAAGGGGAATAACCCTAACGAAGCCGTAATATCATTGAGTTTTATAGTGTCCGGGTCGCAACTATTGTCCATATGGACATTGAAGTCTCCCAAGAGAATACAGTGGTCTGACCTGAGACAAGAGACTGCTAATGCTTCTTGCAATTCATCAAAGAAAGGCCCTATTGATCCAGGGGACCTATATATAAGTATCCCAGTACAAGCCTGGAGGGAGGAAAGGTGTAAGGTGAAACCAAGTGCTTCACATCCCTGTATATTCTCCACCAGAAAGGTAGAGCAGGGAGTACTCTTTTCCACAATAAGAGCAACTCCCCCACCTCTGCCCGATGTTCTATCCCTCCTGAAGATGGTATAATTCGGAGGGATGGCATTTGCCAGGTCTGGCGCGGAGAAATCGCCCAACCAGGTCTCGGTCAGAAACAAACACTTAATGCTTGAATTATACAGCAAATTCCAAATGTCACTAGAATGACAGTTCACGGACCTAGTATTGAGGAGGAGACATTGAAAGGGTACCGAAGTACTGACGGGCCCGTTAACGGCTGGTGCCGGGAAACACCATGCACATGACGGGCAACCTTTCCTTAGTTTCCTACCACCGGGAAAGAGATAGGAGCATTTCCCTCGAGGGAGACGTAGAGCGAGAAGCTCAGCTGAAGAATAAGTCGGCATAATACAAAAGTTAAAAGCAACAATGGCCAATAAAATACTAACCAGAGGAACAGCCCCGTCCGCCTCCGGGACGCTGACGGGCGCAGACGGGCTGGACTCAGGCGTAACTCCGGCGCTGCGTAGGCGCACCCGCTGCGCGATCCCGCTGCGCTCACAAGGGAGCCTTATGTAGGCGAACATCCACCCCCACCGAGCGCTGGTCCGCTCGTGGTCACCGCCCCCCTCCCGGCAAAACACCACTCCAAGATGGCGGGCGCTGTTTTTTCCACCCCGGGACCCGGACCCGCTACAGCAGCGGTGATAGCACGATTACAGTGCAAGTATGAGGAAAGAAACGCCCCAGAATAAAAACAGGGAAGAAAACCAAACAGAATGTCAAAATTAATAGCAGGTATGATTTAAAAAGTATAGCGCGATGTTGCAGCGCGAAATGCGGCGCGCTATGCAGGGCAGCCTTTACCTGGCAAGGGAGAGCCTGGAAACCGGTCGCCTTATGTAGGCGAACATCCACCCCCACCGAGCGCTGGTCCGCTCGTGGTCACCGCCCCCCTCCCGGCAAAACACCACTCCAAGATGGCGGGCGCTGTTTTTTCCACCCCGGGACCCGGACCCGCTACAGCAGCGGTGATAGCACGATTACAGTGCAAGTATGAGGAAAGAAACGCCCCAGAATAAAAACAGGGAAGAAAACCAAACAGAATGTCAAAATTAATAGCAGGTATGATTTAAAAAGTATAGCGCGATGTTGCAGCGCGAAATGCGGCGCGCTATGCAGGGCAGCCTTTACCTGGCAAGGGAGAGCCTGGAAACCGGTCGCCTTATGTAGGCGAACATCCACCCCCACCGAGCGCTGGTCCGCTCGTGGTCACCGCCCCAATCCCGGCAAAACACCACTCCAAGATGGCGGGCGCTGTTTTTTCCACCCCGGGACCCGGACCCGCTACAGCAGCGGTGATAGCACGATTACAGTGCAAGTATGAGGAAAGAAACGCCCCAGAATAAAAACAGGGAAGAAAACCATACAGAATGTCAAAATTAATAGCAGGTATGATTTAAAAAGTATAGCGCGATGTTGCAGCGCGAAATGCGGCGCGCTATGCAGGGCAGCCTTTACCTGGCATTTGGAGGCATTTAATGTTCAAGCAAAAACAGGTGATTTTTGACAAAAGAGATAACACCCCCCCATTACGTCATGCTTCAGAAAGGTGAAAAATGGTCCGTTTTCAAATGTTTTATTTTTGAACGTCAGTTCACATTTGTAGGTAGATCATCAATTTAAGAGCTAAAATTAGCATGTTTAAAGTGATTTTCATGCTTCCAGGGCCCCTAAACACAAGATTTGTGGAACAGTTAAAAGTGCATGAAAATGGCCAATTTACTCACTCTGAGGTCTGAAAAAGGGTTTCTTCACCCCGGGAAGTGAATTAAATACAATTTGGAGGCATTTAATGTTCAAGCAAAAACAGGTGATTTTTGACAAAAGAGATAACACCCCCCCATTACGTCATGCTTCAGAAAGGTGAAAAATGGTCCATTTTCAAATGTATTATTTTTGAACGTCAGTTCACATTTGTAGGTAGATCATCAGTTTAAGAGCTAAAATTAGCATGTTTAAAGTGATTTTCATGCTTCCAGGGGCCCAGGAAGTCAATTAAATACCATTTGGAGGCATTTAATGTTCAAGCAAAAACAGGTGATGTTTGACAAAAGAGATAACACCCCCCCATTACGTCATGCTTCAGAAAGGTGAAAAATGGTCCGTTTTCAAATGTATTATTTTTGAACGTCAGTTCACATTTGTAGGTAGATCATCAGTTTAAGAGCTAAAATTAGCATGTTTAAAGTGATTTTCATGCTTCCAGGGGCCTAAACACAAGATTTGTGGAACAGTTAAAAGTGCATGAAAATGGCCAATTTACTCACTCTGAGGTCTCAAAAAGGGTTTCTTCACCCCGGGAAGTGAATTAAATACCAATTGGAGGCATTTAATGTTCAAGCAAAAACAGGTGATTTTTGACAAAAGAGATAACACCCCCCCCATTACGCCATGCTTCAGAAAGGTGAAAAATGGTCCGTTTTCAAATGTTTTATTTTTGAACGTCAGTTCACATTTGTAGGTAGATCATCAATTTAAGAGCTAAAATTAGCATGTTTAAAGTGATTATCATGCTTCCAGGGGCCTGGGAAGTGAATTAAATACCATTTGGAGGCATTTAATGGTCAAGCAAAAACACGTGATTTTTGACATAAGAGATAACACCCCCCCATTACGTCATGCTTCAGAAAGGTGAAAAATGGTCCGTTTTCAAATGTATTATTTTTGAACGTCAGTTCACATTTGTAGGTAGATCATCAGTTTAAGAGCTAAAATTAGCATGTTTAAAGTGATTGTCATGCTTCCAGGGGCCCAGGAAGTCAATTAAATACCATTTGGAGGCATTTAATGTTCAAGCAAAAACAGGTGATTTTTGACAAAAGAGATAACACCCCCCCATTACGTCATGCCTCAGAAAGGTGAAAAATGGTCCGTTTTCAAATGTTTTATTTTTGAACGTCAGTTCACATTTGTAGGTAGATCATCAGTTTAAGAGCTAAAATTAGCATGTTTAAAGTGATTATCATGCTTCCAGGGGCCTAGGAAGTGAATTAAGTACCATTTGGAGGCATTTAATGTTCAAGCAAAAACTGGTGATTTTTGACAAAAGAGATAACACCCCCCCATTACGTCATGCTTCAGAAAGGTGAAAAATGGTCCGTTTTCAAATGTTTTATTTTTGAACGTCAGTTCACATTTGTAGGTAGATCATCAGTTTAAGAGCTAAAATTAGCATGTTTAAAATTATTTTCATGCTTCCAGGGCCCCTAAACACAAGATTTGTGGAACAGTTAAAAGTGCATGAAAATGGCCAATTTACTCACTCTGAGGTCTCAAAAAGGGTTTCTTCACCCCGGGAAGTGAATTAAATACAATTTGGAGGCATTTAATGTTCAAGCAAAAACAGGTGATTTTTGACAAAAGAGATAACACCCCCCCCATTACGCCATGCTTCAGAAAGGTGAAAAATGGTCCGTTTTCAAATGTTTTATTTTTGAACGTCAGTTCACATTTGTAGGTAGATCATCAGTTTAAGAGCTAAAATTAGCATGTTTAAAGTGATTATCATGCTTCCAGGGGCCTGGGAAGTGAATTAAATACCATTTGGAGGCATTTAATGGTCAAGCAAAAACACGTGATTTTTGACATAAGAGATAACACCCCCCCATTACGTCATGCTTCAGAAAGGTGAAAAATGGTCCGTTTTCAAATGTATTATTTTTGAACGTCAGTTCACATTTGTAGGTAGATCATCAGTTTAAGAGCTACAATTAGCATGTTTAAAGTGATTGTCATGCTTCCAGGGGCCCAGGAAGTCAATTAAATACCATTTGGAGGCATTTAATGTTCAAGCAAAAACAGGTGATTTTTGACAAAAGAGATAACACCCCCCCATTACGTCATGCCTCAGAAAGGTGAAAAATGGTCCGTTTTCAAATGTTTTATTTTTGAACGTCAGTTCACATTTGTAGGTAGATCATCAGTTTAAGAGCTAAAATTAGCATGTTTAAAGTGATTATCATGCTTCCAGGGGCCTAGGAAGTGAATTAAGTACCATTTGGAGGCATTTAATGTTCAAGCAAAAACAGGTGATTTTTGACAAAAGAGATAACACCCCCCCATTACGTCATGCCTCAGAAAGGTGAAAAATGGTCCGTTTTCAAATGTTTTATTTTTGAACGTCAGTTCACATTTGTAGGTAGATCATCAGTTTAAGAGCTAAAATTAGCATGTTTAAAATTATTTTCATGCTTCCAGGGCCCCTAAACACAAGATTTGTGGAACAGTTAAAAGTGCATGAAAATGGCCAATTTACTCACTCTGAGGTCTCAAAAAGGGTTTCTTCACCCCGGGAAGTGAATTAAATACAATTTGGAGGCATTTAATGTTCAAGCAAAAACACGTGATTTTTGACAAAAGAGATAACACCCCCCCATTACGTCATGCTTCAGAAAGGTGAAAAATGGTCCGTTTTCAAATGTATTATTTTTGAACGTCAGTTCACATTTGTAGGTAGATCATCAGTTTAAGAGCTAAAATTAGCATGTTTAAAGTGATTTTCATGCTTCCAGGGGCGCAGGAAGTCAATTAAATACCATTTGGAGGCATTTAATGTTCAAGCAAAAACAGGTGATTTTTGACAAAAGAGATAACACCCCCCCCATTACGTCATGCTTCAGAAAGGTGAAAAATGGTCCGTTTTCAAATGTTTTATTTTTGAACGTCAGTTCACATTTGTAGGTAGATCATCAGTTTAAGAGCTAAAATTAGCATGTTTAAAGTGATTATCATGCTTCCAGGGGCCTAGGAAGTGAATTAAGTACCATTTGGAGGCATTTAATGTTCAAGCAAAAACCGGTGATTTTTGACAAAAGAGATAACACCCCCCCATTACGTCATGCTTCAGAAAGGTGAAAAATGGTCAGTTTTCAAATGTTTTATTTTTGAACGTCAGTTCACATTTGTAGGTAGATCATCAGTTTAAGAGCTAAAATTAGCATGTTTAAAATTATTTTCATGCTTCCAGGGCCCCTAAACACAAGATTTGTGGAACAGTTAAAAGTGCATGAAAATGGCCAATTTACTCACTCTGAGGTCTCAAAAAGGGTTTCTTCACCCCGGGAAGTGAATTAAATACAATTTGGAGGCATTTAATGTTCAAGCAAAAACACGTGATTTTTGACAAAAGAGATAACACCCCCCCATTACGTCATGCTTCAGAAAGGTGAAAAATGGTCCGTTTTCAAATGTTTTATTTTTGAACGTCAGTTCACATTTGTAGGTAGATCATCAATTTAAGAGCTAAAATTAGCATGTTTAAAGTGATTTTCATGCTTCCAGGGCCCCTAAACACAAGATTTGTGGAACAGTTAAAAGTGCATGAAAATGGCCAATTTACTCACTCTGAGGTCTCAAAAAGGGTTTCTTCACCCCGGGAAGTGAATTAAATACAATTTGGAGGCATTTAATGTTCAAGCAAAAACAGGTGATTTTTGACAAAAGAGATAACACCCCCCCATTACGTCATGCTTCAGAAAGGTGAAAAATGGTCCGTTTTCAAATGTATTATTTTTGAACGTCAGTTCACATTTGTAGGTAGATCATCAGTTTAAGAGCTAAAATTAGCATGTTTAAAGTGATTTTCATGCTTCCAGGGGCCCAGGAAGTCAATTTAATACCATTTGGAGGCATTTAATGTTCAAGCAAACACAGGTGATGTTTGACAAAAGAGATAACACCCCCCATTACGTCATGCTTCAGAAAGGTGAAAAATGGTCCGTTTTCAAATGTATTATTTTTGAACGTCAGTTCACATTTGTAGGTAGATCATCAGTTTAAGAGCTAAAATTAGCATGTTTAAAGTGATTTTCATGCTTCCAGGGGCCTAAACACAAGATTTGTGGAACAGTTAAAAGTGCATGAAAATGGCCAATTTACTCACTCTGAGGTCTCAAAAAGGGTTTCTTCACCCCGGGAAGTGAATTAAATACCAATTGGAGGCATTTAATGTTCAAGCAAAAACAGGTGATTTTTGACAAAAGAGATAACACCCCCCCCATTACGCCATGCTTCAGAAAGGTGAAAAATGGTCCGTTTTCAAATGTTTTATTTTTGAACGTCAGTTCACATTTGTAGGTAGATCATCAGTTTAAGAGCTAAAATTAGCATGTTTAAAGTGATTATCATGCTTCCAGGGGCCTGGGAAGTGAATTAAATACCATTTGGAGGCATTTAATGTTCAACGCAAAAACACGTGATTTTTGACAAAAGAGATAACACCCCCCCATTAAGTCATGCTTCAGAAAGGTGAAAAATGGTCCGTTTTCAAATGTTTTATTTTTGAACGTCAGTTCACATTTGTAGGTAGATCATCAATTTAAGAGCTAAAATTAGCATGTTTAAAGTGATTTTCATGCTTCCAGGGCCCCTAAACACAAGATTTGTGGAACAGTTAAAAGTGCATGAAAATGGCCAATTTACTCACTCTGAGGTCTCAAAAAGGGTTTCTTCACCCCGGGAAGTGAATTAAATACAATTTGGAGGCATTTAATGTTCAAGCAAAAACAGGTGATTTTTGACAAAAGAGATAACACCCCCCCATTACGTCATGCTTCAGAAAGGTGAAAAATGGTCCGTTTTCAAATGTATTCTTTTTGAACGTCAGTTCACATTTGTAGGTAGATCATCAGTTTAAGAGCTAAAATTAGCATGTTTAAAGTGATTTTCATGCTTCCAGGGGCCCAGGAAGTCAATTAAATACCATTTGGAGGCATTTAATGTTCAAGCAAAAACAGGTGATTTTTGACAAAAGAGATAACACCCCCCCATTACGTCATGCTTCAGAAAGGTGAAAAATGGTCCGTTTTCAAATGTTTTATTTTTGAACGTCAGTTCACATTTGTAGGTAGATCATCAGTTTAAGAGCTAAAATTAGCATGTTTAAAGTGATTATCATGCTTCCAGGGGCCTAGGAAGTGAATTAAGTACCATTTCGAGGCATTTAATGTTCAAACAAAAACCGGTGATTTTTGACAAAAGAGATAACACCCCCCCATTACGTCATGCTTCAGAAAGGTGAAAAATGGTCCGTTTTCAAATGTTTTATTTTTGAACGTCAGTTCACATTTGTAGGTAGATCATCAATTTAAGAGCTAAAATTAGCATGTTTAAAGTGATTTTCATGCTTCCAGGGCCCCTAAACACAAGATTTGTGGAACAGTTAAAAGTGCATGAAAATGGCCAATTTACTCACTCTGAGGTCTCAAAAAGGGTTTCTTCACCCCGGGAAGTGAATTAAATACAATTTGGAGGCATTTAATGTTCAAGCAAAAACAGGTAATTTTTGACAAAAGAGATAACACCCCCCCATTACGTCATGCTTCAGAAAGGTGAAAAATGGTCCGTTTTCAAATGTATTATTTTTGAACGTCAGTTCACATTTGTAGGTAGATCATCAGTTTAAGAGCTAAAATTAGCATGTTTAAAGTGATTTTCATGCTTCCAGGGGCCCAGGAAGTCAATTAAATACCATTTGGAGGCATTAAATGTTCAAGCAAAAACAGGTGATGTTTGACAAAAGAGATAACACCCCCCCATTACGTCATGCTTCAGAAAGGTGAAAAATGGTCCGTTTTCAAATGTATCATTTTTGAACGTCAGTTCACATTTGTAGGTAGATCATCAGTTTAAGAGCTAAAATTAGCATGTTTAAAGTGATTTTCATGCTTCCAGGGGCCTAAACACAAGATTTGTGGAACAGTTAAAAGTGCATGAAAATGGCCAATTTACTCACTCTGAGGTCTCAAAAAGGGTTTCTTCACCCCGGGAAGTGAATTAAATACCAATTGGAGGCATTTAATGTTCAAGCAAAAACAGGTGATTTTTGACAAAAGAGATAACACCCCCGATTACGTCATGCTTCAGAAAGGTGAAAAATGGTCAGTTTTCAAATGTTTTATTTTTGAACGTCAGTTCACATTTGTAGGTAGATCATCAGTTTAAGAGCTAAAATTAGCATGTTTAAAGTGATTATCATGCTTCCAGGGGCCTGGGAAGTGAATTAAATACCATTTGGAGGCATTTAATGTTCAAGCAAAAACAGGTGATTTTTGACAAAAGAGATAACACCCCCCCATTACGTCATGCTTCAGAAAGGTGAAAAATGGTCCATTTTCAAATGTTTTATTTTTGAACGTCAGTTCACATTTGTAGGTAGATCATCAGTTTAAGAGCTAAAATTAGCATGTTTAAAGTGATTATCATGCTTCCAGGGGCCTAGGAAGTGAATTAAATACCATTTGGAGGCATTTAATGTTCAAGCAAAAACCGGTGATTTTTGACAAAAGAGATAACACCCCCCCATTACGTCATGCTTCAGAAAGGTGAAAAATGGTCCGTTTTCAAATGTATTATTTTTGAACGTCAGTTCACATTTGTAGGTAGATCATCAGTTTAAGAGCTAAAATTAGCATGTTTAAAGTGATTATCATGCTTCCAGGGGCCTGGGAAGTGAATTAAATACCATTTGGAGGCATTTAATGTTCAAGCAAAAACAGGTGATTTTTGGCAAAAGAGATAACACCCCCCCATTACGTCATGCTTCAGAAAGGTGAAAAATGGTCTGTTTTAAAATGTTTTATTTTTGAACGTCAGTTCACATTTGTAGGTAGATCATCAGTTTAAGAGCTAAAATTAGCATGTTTAAAGTGATTTTCATGCTTCCAGGGCCCCTAAACACAAGATTTGTGGAACAGTTAAAAGTGCATGAAAATGGCCAATTTATTCACTCTGAGGTCTCAAAAAGGGTTTCTTCACCCCGGGAAGTGAATTAAATACAATTTGGAGGCATTTATTGGTTCAAGCAAAAACAGGTGATTTTTGACAAAAGAGATAACACCCCCCCCCATTACGTCATGCTTCAGAAAGGTGAAAAATGGTCCGTTTTCAAATGTTTTATTTTTGAACGTCAGTTCACATTTGTAGGTAGATCATCAGTTTAAGAGCTAAAATTAGCATGTTTAAAGTGATTATCATGCTTCCAGGGGCCTAGGAAGTGAATTAAGTACCATTTCGAGGCATTTAATGTTCAAACAAAAACCGGTGATTTTTGACAAAAGAGATAACACCCCCCCATTACGTCATGCTTCAGAAAGGTGAAAAATGGTCCGTTTTCAAATGTTTTATTTTTGAACGTCAGTTCACATTTGTAGGTAGATCATCAATTTAAGAGCTAAAATTAGCATGTTTAAAGTGATTTTCATGCTTCCAGGGCCCCTAAACACAAGATTTGTGGAACAGTTAAAAGTGCATGAAAATGGCCAATTTACTCACTCTGAGGTCTCAAAAAGGGTTTCTTCACCCCGGGAAGTGAATTAAATACAATTTGGAGGCATTTAATGTTCAAGCAAAAACAGGTAATTTTTGACAAAAGAGATAACACCCCCCCATTACGTCATGCTTCAGAAAGGTGAAAAATGGTCCGTTTTCAAATGTATTATTTTTGAACGTCAGTTCACATTTGTAGGTAGATCATCAGTTTAAGAGCTAAAATTAGCATGTTTAAAGTGATTTTCATGCTTCCAGGGGCCCAGGAAGTCAATTAAATACCATTTGGAGGCATTAAATGTTCAAGCAAAAACAGGTGATGTTTGACAAAAGAGATATCACCCCCCCATTACGTCATGCTTCAGAAAGGTGAAAAATGGTCCGTTTTCAAATGTATCATTTTTGAACGTCAGTTCACATTTGTAGGTAGATCATCAGTTTAAGAGCTAAAATTAGCATGTTTAAAGTGATTTTCATGCTTCCAGGGGCCTAAACACAAGATTTGTGGAACAGTTAAAAGTGCATGAAAATGGCCAATTTACTCACTCTGAGGTCTCAAAAAGGGTTTCTTCACCCCGGGAAGTGAATTAAATACCAATTGGAGGCATTTAATGTTCAAGCAAAAACAGGTGATTTTTGACAAAAGAGATAACACCCCCGATTACGTCATGCTTCAGAAAGGTGAAAAATGGTCAGTTTTCAAATGTTTTATTTTTGAACGTCAGTTCACATTTGTAGGTAGATCATCAGTTTAAGAGCTAAAATTAGCATGTTTAAAGTGATTATCATGCTTCCAGGGGCCTGGGAAGTGAATTAAATACCATTTGGAGGCATTTAATGTTCAAGCAAAAACAGGTGATTTTTGACAAAAGAGATAACACCCCCCCATTACGTCATGCTTCAGAAAGGTGAAAAATGGTCCATTTTCAAATGTTTTATTTTTGAACGTCAGTTCACATTTGTAGGTAGATCATCAGTTTAAGAGCTAAAATTAGCATGTTTAAAGTGATTATCATGCTTCCAGGGGCCTAGGAAGTGAATTAAATACCATTTGGAGGCATTTAATGTTCAAGCAAAAACCGGTGATTTTTGACAAAAGAGATAACACCCCCCCATTACGTCATGCTTCAGAAAGGTGAAAAATGGTCCGTTTTCAAATGTATTATTTTTGAACGTCAGTTCACATTTGTAGGTAGATCATCAGTTTAAGAGCTAAAATTAGCATGTTTAAAGTGATTATCATGCTTCCAGGGGCCTGGGAAGTGAATTAAATACCATTTGGAGGCATTTAATGTTCAAGCAAAAACAGGTGATTTTTGGCAAAAGAGATAACACCCCCCCATTACGTCATGCTTCAGAAAGGTGAAAAATGGTCTGTTTTAAAATGTTTTATTTTTGAACGTCAGTTCACATTTGTAGGTAGATCATCAGTTTAAGAGCTAAAATTAGCATGTTTAAAGTGATTTTCATGCTTCCAGGGCCCCTAAACACAAGATTTGTGGAACAGTTAAAAGTGCATGAAAATGGCCAATTTATTCACTCTGAGGTCTCAAAAAGGGTTTCTTCACCCCGGGAAGTGAATTAAATACAATTTGGAGGCATTTATTGGTTCAAGCAAAAACAGGTGATTTTTGACAAAAGAGATAACACCCCCCCCATTACGTCATGCTTCAGAAAGGTGAAAAATGGTCCGTTTTCAAATGTATTATTTTTGAACGTCAGTTCACATTTGTAGGTAGATCATCAGTTTAAGAGCTAAAATGTGCATGTTTGAAGTGATTTTCATGCTTCCAGGGGCACGGGAAGTGAATTAAATACCATTTGGAGGCATTTAATGTTCAAGCAAAAACAGGTGATTTTTGACAAAAGAGATAACACCCCCCATTACGTCATGCTTCAGAAAGGTGAAAAATGGTCAGTTTTCAAATGTTTTATTTTTGAACGTTAGTTCACATTTGTAGGTAGATCATCAGTTTAAGAGCTAAAATTAGCATGTTTAAAGTGATTTTCATGCTTCCAGGGGCCCTAAACACAAGATTTGTGTAACAGTTAAAAGTGCATGAAAATGGCCAATTTTCTCACTCTGGGGTCTCAAAAAGGGTTTCTTCACCCCGGGAAGTGAATTAAATACCATTTGGAGGCATTTAATGTTCAAGCAAAAACAGGTGATTTTTGACAAAAGAGATAACACCCCCCCATTACGTCATGCTTCAGAAAGGTGAAAAATGGTCCTTTTTCAAATGTTTTATTTTTGAACGTCAGATCACATTTGTAGGTAGATCATCAGTTTAAGAGCTAAAATTAGCATGTTTAAAGTGATTATCATGCTTCCAGGGGCCTGGGAAGTGAATTAAATACCATTTGGAGGCATTTAATGTTCAAGCAAAAACAGGTGATTTTTGACAAAAGAGATAACACCCCCCTATTACGTCATGCTTCAGAGAGGTGAAAAATGGTCCATTTTCAAATGTTTTATTTTTGAACGTCAGTTCACATTTGTAGGTAGATCATCAGTTTAAGAGCTAAAATTAGCATGTTTAAAGTGATTTTCATGCTTCCAGGGCCCCTAAACACAAGATTTGTGGAACCGTTAAAAGTGCATGAAAATGGCCAATTTACTCACTCTGAGGTCTCAAAAAGGGTTTCTTCACCCCGGGAAGTGAATTAAATACAATTTGGAGGCATTTAATGTTCAAGCAAAAACAGGTGATTTTTGACAAAAGAGATAACACCCCCCCATTACGTCATGCTTCAGAAAGGTGAAAAATGGTCCGTTTTCAAATGTATTATTTTTGAACGTCAGTTCACATTTGTAGGTAGATCATCAGTTTAAGAGCTAAAATTAGCATGTTTAAAGTGATTTTCATGCTTCCAGGGGCCCGGGAAGTGAATTAAATACCATTTGGAGGCATTTAATGTTCAAGCAAAAAAAGGTGATTTTTGACAAAAGAGATAACACCCCCCCATTACGTCATGCTTCAGAAAGGTGAAAAATGGTCCGTTTTCAAATGTTTTATTTTTGAACGTCAGTTCACATTTGTAGGTAGATCATCAGTTTAAGAGCTAAAATTAGTATGTTTAAAGTGATTTTCATGCTTCCAGGGGCCTAAACACAAGATTTGTGGAACAGTTAAAAGTGCATGAAAATGGCCAATTTACTCACTCTGAGGTCTCAAAAAGGGTTTCTTCACCCCGGGAAGTGAATTAAATACAATTTGGAGGCATTTAATGTTCAAGCAAAAACAGGTGATTTTTGACAAAAGAGATAACACCCCCCCATTACGTCATGCTTCAGAAAGGTGAAAAATGGTCCGTTTTCAAATGTATTATTTTTGAACGTCAGTTCACATTTGTAGGTAGATCATCAGTTTAAGAGCTAAAATTAGCATGTTTAAAGTGATTTTCATGCTTCCAGGGGCGCAGGAAGTCAATTAAATACCATTTGGAGGCATTTAATGTTCAAGCAAAAACAGGTGATTTTTGACAAAAGAGATAACACCCCCCCCATTACGTCATGCTTCAGAAAGGTGAAAAATGGTCCGTTTTCAAATGTTTTATTTTTGAACGTCAGTTCACATTTGTAGGTAGATCATCAGTTTAAGAGCTAAAATTAGCATGTTTAAAGTGATTATCATGCTTCCAGGGGCCTAGGAAGTGAATTAAGTACCATTTAGAGGCATTTAATGTTCAAGCAAAAACCGGTGATTTTTGACAAAAGAGATAACACCCCCCCATTACGTCATGCTTCAGAAAGGTGAAAAATGGTCAGTTTTCAAATGTTTTATTTTTGAACGTCAGTTCACATTTGTAGGTAGATCATCAGTTTAAGAGCTAAAATTAGCATGTTTAAAATTATTTTCATGCTTCCAGGGCCCCTAAACACAAGATTTGTGGAACAGTTAAAAGTGCATGAAAATGGCCAATTTACTCACTCTGAGGTCTCAAAAAGGGTTTCTTCACCCCGGGAAGTGAATTAAATACAATTTGGAGGCATTTAATGTTCAAGCAAAAACAGGTGATTTTTGACAAAAGAGATAACACCCCCCCATTACGTCATGCTTCAGAAAGGTGAAAAATGGTCCGTTTTCAAATGTATTATTTTTGAACGTCAGTTCACATTTGTAGGTAGATCATCAGTTTAAGAGCTAAAATTAGCATGTTTAAAGTGATTATCATGCTTCCAGGGGCCTGGGAAGTGAATTAAATACCATTTGGAGGCATTTAATGTTCAAGCAAAAACACGTGATTTTTGACAAAAGAGATAACACCCCCCCATTACGTCATGCTTCAGAAAGGTGAAAAATGGTCCGTTTTCAAATGTTTTATTTTTGAACGTCAGTTCACATTTGTAGGTAGATCATCAATTTAAGAGCTAAAATTAGCATGTTTAAAGTGATTTTCATGCTTCCAGGGCCCCTAAACACAAGATTTGTGGAACAGTTAAAAGTGCATGAAAATGGCCAATTTACTCACTCTGAGGTCTCAAAAAGGGTTTCTTCACCCCGGGAAGTGAATTAAATACAATTTGGAGGCATTTAATGTTCAAGCAAAAACAGGTGATTTTTGACAAAAGAGATAACACCCCCCCATTACGTCATGCTTCAGAAAGGTGAAAAATGGTCCGTTTTCAAATGTATTATTTTTGAACGTCAGTTCACATTTGTAGGTAGATCATCAGTTTAAGAGCTAAAATTAGCATGTTTAAAGTGATTTTCATGCTTCCAGGGGCCCAGGAAGTCAATTAAATACCATTTGGAGGCATTAAATGTTCAAGCAAACACAGGTGATGTTTGACAAAAGAGATAACACCCCCCATTACGTCATGCTTCAGAAAGGTGAAAAATGGTCCGTTTTCAAATGTATTATTTTTGAACGTCAGTTCACATTTGTAGGTAGATCATCAGTTTAAGAGCTAAAATTAGCATGTTTAAAGTGATTTTCATGCTTCCAGGGGCCTAAACACAAGATTTGTGGAATAGTTAAAAGTGCATGAAAATGGCCAATTTACTCACTCTGAGGTCTCAAAAAGGGTTTCTTCACCCCGGGAAGTGAATTAAATACCAATTGGAGGCATTTAATGTTCAAGCAAAAACAGGTGATTTTTGACAAAAGAGATATCACCCCCCCCCATTACGCCATGCTTCAGAAAGGTGAAAAATGGTCCGTTTTCAAATGTTTTATTTTTGAACGTCAGTTCACATTTGTAGGTAGATCATCAGTTTAAGAGCTAAAATTAGCATGTTTAAAGTGATTATCATGCTTCCAGGGGCCTGGGAAGTGAATTAAATACCATTTGGAGGCATTTAATGTTCAACGCAAAAACACGTGATTTTTGACAAAAGAGATAACACCCCCCCATTAAGTCATGCTTCAGAAAGGTGAAAAATGGTCCGTTTTCAAATGTTTTATTTTTGAACGTCAGTTCACATTTGTAGGTAGATCATCAATTTAAGAGCTAAAATTAGCATGTTTAAAGTGATTTTCATGCTTCCAGGGCCCCTAAACACAAGATTTGTGGAACAGTTAAAAGTGCATGAAAATGGCCAATTTACTCACTCTGAGGTCTCAAAAAGGGTTTCTTCACCCCGGGAAGTGAATTAAATACAATTTGGAGGCATTTAATGTTCAAGCAAAAACAGGTGATTTTTGACAAAAGAGATAACACCCCCCCATTACGTCATGCTTCAGAAAGGTGAAAAATGGTCCGTTTTCAAATGTATTCTTTTTGAACGTCAGTTCACATTTGTAGGTAGATCATCAGTTTAAGAGCTAAAATTAGCATGTTTAAAGTGATTATCATGCTTCCAGGGGCCTAGGAAGTGAATTAAGTACCATTTCGAGGCATTTAATGTTCAAACAAAAACCGGTGATTTTTGACAAATGAGCTAACACCCCCCCATTACGTCATGCTTCAGAAAGGTGAAAAATGGTCCGTTTTCAAATGTTTTATTTTTGAACGTCAGTTCACATTTGTAGGTAGATCATCAATTTAAGAGCTAAAATTAGCATGTTTAAAGTGATTTTCATGCTTCCAGGGCCCCTAAACACAAGATTTGTGGAACAGTTAAAAGTGCATGAAAATGGCCAATTTACTCACTCTGAGGTCTCAAAAAGGGTTTCTTCACCCCGGGAAGTGAATTAAATACCAATTGGAGGCATTTAATGTTCAAGCAAAAACAGGTGATTTTTGACAAAAGAGATAACACCCCCGATTACGTCATGCTTCAGAAAGGTGAAAAATGGTCAGTTTTCAAATGTTTTATTTTTGAACGTCAGTTCACATTTGTAGGTAGATCATCAGTTTAAGAGCTAAAATTAGCATGTTTAAAGTGATTATCATGCTTCCAGGGGACTGGGAAGTGAATTAAATACCATTTGGAGGCATTTAATGTTCAAGCAAAAACAGGTGATTTTTGACAAAAGAGATAACACCCCCCCATTACGTCATGCTTCAGAAAGGTGAAAAATGGTCCATTTTCAAATGTTTTATTTTTGAACGTCAGTTCACATTTGTAGGTAGATCATCAGTTTAAGAGCTAAAATTAGCATGTTTAAAGTGATTATCATGCTTCCAGGGGCCTAGGAAGTGAATTAAATACCATTTGGAGGCATTTAATGTTCAAGCAAAAACCGGTGATTTTTGACAAAAGAGATAACACCCCCCCATTACGTCATGCTTCAGAAAGGTGAAAAATGGTCCGTTTTCAAATGTATTATTTTTGAACGTCAGTTCACATTTGTAGGTAGATCATCAGTTTAAGAGCTAAAATTAGCATGTTTAAAGTGATTATCATGCTTCCAGGGGCCTGGGAAGTCAATTAAATACCATTTGGAGGCATTTAATGTTCAAGCAAAAACAGGTGATTTTTGGCAAAAGAGATAACACCCCCCCATTACGTCATGCTTCAGAAAGGTGAAAAATGGTCTGTTTTAAAATGTTTTATTTTTGAACGTCAGTTCACATTTGTAGGTAGATCATCAGTTTAAGAGCTAAAATTAGCATGTTTAAAGTGATTTTCATGCTTCCAGGGCCCATAAACACAAGATTTGTGGAACAGTTAAAAGTGCATGAAAATGGCCAATTTATTCACTCTGAGGTCTCAAAAAGGGTTTCTTCACCCCGGGAAGTGAATTAAATACAATTTGGAGGCATTTATTGGTTCAAGCAAAAACAGGTGATTTTTGACAAAAGAGATAACACCCCCCCCCATTACGTCATGCTTTAGAAAGGTGAAAAATGGTCCGTTTTCAAATGTATTATTTTTGAACGTCAGTTCACATTTGTAGGTAGATCATCAGTTTAAGAGCTAAAATGTGCATGTTTGAAGTGATTTTCATGCTTCCAGGGGCACGGGAAGTGAATTAAATACCATTTGGAGGCATTTAATGTTCAAGCAAAAACAGGTGATTTTTGACAAAAGAGATAACACCCCCCATTACGTCATGCTTCAGAAAGGTGAAAAATGGTCAGTTTTCAAATGTTTTATTTTTGAACGTTAGTTCACATTTGTAGGTAGATCATCAGTTTAAGAGCTAAAATTAGCATGTTTAAAGTGATTTTCATGCTTCCAGGGGCCCTAAACACAAGATTTGTGGAACAGTTAAAAGTGCATGAAAATGGCCAATTTTCTCACTCTGAGGTCTCAAAAAGGGTTTCTTCACCCCGGGAAGTGAATTAAATACCATTTGGAGGCATTTAATGTTCAAGCAAAAACAGGTGATTTTTGACAAAAGAGATAACACCCCCCATTACGTCATGCTTCAGAAAGGTGAAAAATGGTCCTTTTTCAAATGTTTTATTTTTGAACGTAAGATCACATTTGTAGGTAGATCATCAGTTTAAGAGCTAAAATTAGCATGTTTAAAGTGATTATCATGCTTCCAGGGGCCTGGGAAGTGAATTAAATACCATTTGGAGGCATTTAATGTTCAAGCAAAAACAGGTGATTTTTGACAAAAGAGATAACACCCCCCTATTACGTCATGCTTCAAAGAGGTGAAAAATGGTCCATTTTCAAATGTTTTATTTTTGAACGTCAGTTCACATTTGTAGGTAGATCATCAGTTTAAGAGCTAAAATTAGCATGTTTAAAGTGATTTTCATGCTTCCAGGGCCCCTAAACACAAGATTTGTGGAACCGTTAAAAGTGCATGAAAATGGCCAATTTACTCACTCTGAGGTCTCAAAAAGGGTTTCTTCACCCCGGGAAGTGAATTAAATACAATTTGGAGGCATTTAATGTTCAAGCAAAAACAGGTGATTTTTGACAAAAGAGATAACACCCCCCCATTACGTCATGCTTCAGAAAGGTGAAAAATGGTCCGTTTTCAAATGTATTATTTTTGAACGTCAGTTCACATTTGTAGGTAGATCATCAGTTTAAGAGCTAAAATTAGCATGTTTAAAGTGATTTTCATGCTTCCAGGGGCCCGGGAAGTGAATTAAATACCATTTGGAGGCATTTAATGTTCAAGCAAAAAAAGGTGATTTTTGACAAAAGAGATAACACCCCCCCATTACGTCATGCTTCAGAAAGGTGAAAAATGGTCCGTTTTCAAATGTTTTATTTTTGAACGTCAGTTCACATTTGTAGGTAGATCATCAGTTTAAGAGCTAAAATTAGTATGTTTAAAGTGATTTTCATGCTTCCAGGGGCCTAAACACAAGATTTGTGGAACTGTTAAAAGTGCATGAAAATGGCCAATTTACTCACTCTGAGATCTCAAAAAGGGTTTCTTCACCCCGGGAAGTGAATTAAATACCATTTGGAGGCATTTAATGTTCAAGCAAAAACAGGTGGTTTTTGACAAAAGAGATAACACCCCCCCATTATGTCATGGTTCAGAAAGGTGAAAAATGGTCCGTTTTCAAATGTTTTATTTTTGAACGTCAGTTCACATTTGTAGGTAGATCATCAGTTTAAGAGCTAAAATTAGCATGTTTAAAGTGATTATCATGCTTCCAGGGGCCTGGGAAGTGAATTAAATACCATTTGGAGGCATTTAATGTTCAAGCAAAAACAGGTGATTTTTGACAAAAGAGATAACACCCCCCCATTACGTCATGCTTCAGAAAGGTGAAAAATGGTCCGTTTTCAAATGTTTTATTTTTGAACGTCAGTTCACATTTGTAGGTAGATCATCAGTTTAAGAGCTAAAATTAGCATGTTTAAAGTGATTTTCATGCTTCCAGGGCCCCTAAACACAAGATTTGTGGAACAGTTAAAAGTGCATGAAAATGGCCAATTTACTCACTCTGAGGTCTCAAAAAGGGTTTCTTCACCCCGGGAAGTGAATTAAATACAATTTGGAGGCATTTAATGTTCAAGCAAAAACAGGTGATTTTTGACAAAAGAGATAACACCCCCCCATTACGTCATGCTTCAGAAAGGTGAAAAATGGTCCGTTTTCAAATGTTTTATTTTTGAACGTCAGTTCACATTTGTAGGTAGATCATCAGTTTAAGAGCTAAAATTAGCATGTTTAAAGTGATTTTCATGCTTCCAGGGCCCCTAAACACAAGATTTGTGGAACAGTTAAAAGTGCATGAAAATGGCCAATTTACTCACTCTGAGGTCTCAAAAAGGGTTTCTTCACCCCGGGAAGTGAATTAAATACAATTTGGAGGCATTTAATGTTCAAGCAAAAACAGGTGATTTTTGACAAAAGAGATAACACCCCCCATTACGTCATGCTTCAGAAAGGTGAAAAATGGTCAGTTTTCAAATGTATTATTTTTGAACGTCAGTTCACATTTGTTGGTAGATCATCAGTTTAAGAGCTAAAATTAGCATGTTTAAAGTGATTTTCATGCTTCCAGGGGCCCAGGAAGTCAATTAAATACCATTTGGAGGCATTTAATGTTCAAGCAAAAACAGGTGATTTTTGACAAAAGAGATAACACCCCCCCATTACGTCATGCTTCAGAAAGGTGAAAAATGGTCAGTTTTCAAATGTTTTATTTTTGAACGTCAGTTCACATTTGTAGGTAGATCATCAGTTTAAGAGCTAAAATTAGCATGTTTAAAGTGATTATCATGCTTCCAGGGGCCTGGGAAGTGAATTAAATACCATTTGGAGGCATTTAATGTTCAAGCAAAAACAGGTGATTTTTTGACAAAAGAGATAACACCCCCCCATTACGTCATGCTTCAGAAAGGTGAAAAATGGTCCGTTTTCTAATGTTTTATTTTTGAACGTCAGTTCACATTTGTTGGTAGATCATCAGTTTAAGAGCTAAAATTAGCATGTTTAAAGTGATTTTCATGCTTCCAGGGGCCCAGGAAGTCAATTAAATACCATTTGGAGGCATTTAATGTTCAAGCAAAAACAGGTGATTTTTGACAAAAGAGATAACACCCCCCCCATTACGTCATGCTTCAGAAAGGTGAAAAATGGTCAGTTTTCAAATGTTTTATTTTTGAACGTCAGTTCACATTTGTAGGTAGATCATCAGTTTAAGAGCTACAATTAGCATGTTTAAAGTGATTATCATGCTTCCAGGGGCCTGGGAAGTGAATTAAATACCATTTGGAGGCATTTAATGTTCAAGCAAAAACAGGTGATTTTTGACAAAAGAGATAACACCCCCCCATTACGTCATGCTTCAGAAAGGTGAAAAATGGTCCGTTTTCTAATGTTTTATTTTTGAACGTCAGTTCACATTTGTAGGTAGATCATCAGTTTAAGAGCTAAAATTAGCATGTTTAAAGTGATTATCATGCTTCCAGGGGCCTAGGAAGTGAATTAAATACAATTTGGAGTCATTTAATGTTCAAGCAAAAACCGGTGATTTTTGACAAAAGAGATGACACCCCCCCATTACGTCATGCTTCAGAAAGGTGAAAAATGGTCCGTTTTCAAATGTTTCATTTTTGAACGTCAGTTCACATTTGTAGGTAGATCATCAGTTTAAGAGCTAAAATTAGCATGTTTAAAATGATTTTCATGCTTCCAGGGCCCCTAAACACAAGATTTGTGGAACAGTTAAAAGTGCATGAAAATGGCCAATTTACTCACTCTGAGGTCTCAAAAAGGGTTTCTTCACCCCGGGAAGTGAATTAAATACAATTTGGAGGCATTTAATGTTCAAGCAAAAACAGGTGATTTTTGACAAAAGAGATAACACCCCCCCATTACGTCATGCTTCAGAAAGGTGAAAAATGGTCCGTTTTCAAATGTTTTATTTTTGAACGTCAGTTCACATTTGTAGGTAGATCATCAGTTTAAGAGCTAAAATTAGCATGTTTAAAGTGATTTTCATGCTTCCAGGGGCCTAAACACAAGATTTGTGGAACAGTTAAAAGTGCATGAAAATGGCCAATTTACTCACTCTGAGGTCTCAAAAAGGGTTTCTTCACCCCGGGAAGGGAATTAAATACCATTTGGAGGCATTTAATGTTCAAGCAAAAACAGGTGGTTTTTGACAAAAGAGATAACACCCCCCCCATTACATCATGCTTCAGAAAGGTGAAAAATGGTCCGTTTTCAAATGTTTTATTTTTGAACGTCAGTTCACATTTGTAGGTAGATCATCAGTTTAAGAGGTAAAATTAGCATGTTTAAAGTGATTATCATGCTTCCAGGGGCCTGGGAAGTGAATTAAATACCATTTGGAGGCATTTAATGTTCAAGCAAAAACAGGTGATTTTTGACAAAAGAGATAACACCCCCCCATTACGTCATGCTTCAGAAAGGTGAAAAATGGTCCGTTTTCAAATGTTTTATTTTTGAACGTCAGTTCACATTTGTAGGTAGATCATCAGTTTAAGAGCTACAATTAGCATGTTTAAAGTGATTATCATGCTTCCAGGGGCCTGGGAAGTGAATTAAATACCATTTGGAGGCATTTAATGTTCAAGCAAAAACAGGTGATTTTTGACAAAAGAGATAACACCCCCCCATTACGTCATGCTTCAGAAAGGTGAAAAATGGTCCGTTTTCAAATGTTTTATTTTTGAACGTCAGTTCACATTTGTAGGTAGATCATCAGTTTAAGAGCTAAAATTAGCATGTTTAAAGTGATTTTCATGCTTCCAGGGGCCTAAACACAAGATTTGTGGAACAGTTAAAAGTGCATGAAAATGGCCAATTTACTCACTCTGAGGTCTCAAAAAGGGTTTCTTCACCCCGGGAAGGGAATTAAATACCATTTGGAGGCATTTAATGTTCAAGCAAAAACAGGTGGTTTTTGACAAAAGAGATAACACCCCCCCCATTACATCATGCTTCAGAAAGGTGAAAAATGGTCCGTTTTCAAATGTTTTATTTTTGAACGTCAGTTCACATTTGTAGGTAGATCATCAGTTTAAGAGGTAAAATTAGCATGTTTAAAGTGATTATCATGCTTCCAGGGGCCTGGGAAGTGAATTAAATACCATTTGGAGGCATTTAATGTTCAAGCAAAAACAGGTGATTTTTGACAAAAGAGATAACACCCCCCCATTACGTCATGCTTCAGAAAGGTGAAAAATGGTCCGTTTTCAAATGTTTTATTTTTGAACGTCAGTTCACATTTGTAGGTAGATCATCAGTTTAAGAGCTAAAATTAGCATGTTTAAAGTGATTTTCATGCTTCCAGGGCCCCTAAACACAAGATTTGTGGAACAGTTAAAAGTGCATGAAAATGGCCAATTTACTCACTCTGAGGTCTCAAAAAGGGTTTTTTCACCCCGGGAAGTGAATTAAATACAATTTGGAGGCATTTAATGTTCAAGCAAAAACAGGTGATTTTTGACAAAAGAGATAACACCCCCCATTACGTCATGCTTCAGAAAGGTGAAAAATGGTCCGTTTTCAAATGTATTATTTTTGAACGTCAGTTCACATTTGTAGGTAGATCATCAGTTTAAGAGCTAAAATTAGCATGTTTAAAGTGATTTTCATGCTTCCAGGGGCCCAGGAAGTCAATTAAATACCATTTGGAGGCATTTAATGTTCAAGCAAAAACAGGTGATTTTTGACAAAAGAGATAACACCCCCCCATTACGTCATGCTTCAGAAAGGTGAAAAGTGGTCCGTTTTCAAATGTTTTATTTTTGAACGTCAGTTCACATTTGTAGGTAGATCATCAGTTTAAGAGCTAAAATTAGCATGTTTAAAGTGATTATCATGCTTCCAGGGGCCAGGGAAGTGAATTAAATACCATTTGGAGGCATTTAATGTTCAAGCAAAAACAGGTGATTTTTGACAAAAGAGATAACACCCCCCCATTACGTCATGCTTCAGAAAGGTGAAAAATGGTCCGTTTTCAAATGTTTTATTTTTGAACGTCAGTTCACATTTGTAGGTAGATCATCAGTTTAAGAGCTAAAATTAGCATGTTTAAAGTGATTATCATGCTTCCAGGGGCCTAGGAAGTGAATTAAATACAATTTGGAGTCATTTAATGTTCAAGCAAAAACCGGTGATTTTTGACAAAAGAGATAACACCCCCCCATTACGTCATGCTTCAGAAAGGTGAAAAATGGTCCGTTTTCAAATGTTTTCTTTTTGAACGTCAGTTCACATTTGTAGGTAGATCATCAGTTTAAGAGCTAAAATTAGCATGTTTAAAATGATTTTCATGCTTCCAGGGCCCCTAAACACAAGATTTGTGGAACAGTTAAAAGTGCATGAAAATGGCCAATTTACTCACTCTGAGGTCTCAAAAAGGGTTTCTTCACCCCGGGAAGTGAATTAATTACAATCTGGAGGCATTTAATGTTCAAGCAAAAACAGGTGATTTTTGACAAAAGAGATAACACCCCCCCATTACGTCATGCTTCAGAAAGGTGAAAAATGGTCCGTTTTCAAATGTATTATCTTTGAACGTCAGTTCACATTTGTAGGTAGATCATCAGTTTAAGAGCTAAAATTAGCATGTTTAAAGTGATTTTCATGCTTCCAGGGGCCCAGGAAGTCAATTAAATACCATTTGGAGGCATTTAATGTTCAAGCAAAAAAAGGTGATTTTTGACAAAAGAGATAACACCCCCCATTACGTCATGCTTCAGAAAGGTGAAAAATGGTCCGTTTTCAAATGTTTTATTTTTGAACGTCAGTTCACATTTGTAGGTAGATCATCAGTTTAAGAGCTACAATTAGCATGTTTAAAGTGATTATCATGCTTCCAGGGGCCTGGGAAGTGAATTAAATACCATTTGGAGGCATTTAATGTTCAAGCAAAAACAGGTGATTTTTGACAAAAGAGATAACACCCCCCCATTACGTCATGCTTCAGAAAGGTGAAAAATGGTCCGTTTTCAAATGTTTTATTTTTGAACGTCAGTTCACATTTGTAGGTAGATCATCAGTTTAAGAGCTAAAATTAGCATGTTTAAAGTGATTATCATGCTTCCAGGGGCCTGGGAAGTGAATTAAATACCATTTGGAGGCATTTAATGTTCAAGCAAAAACAGGTGATTTTTGACAAAAGAGATAACACCCCCCCATTACGTCATGCTTCAGAAAGGTGAAAAATGGTCCGTTTTCAAATATTTTATTTTTGAACGTCAGTTCACATTTGTAGGTAGATCATCAGTTTTAGAGCTAAAATTAGCATGTTTAAAGTGATTATCATGCTTCCAGGGGCCTGGGAAGTGAATTAAATACCATTTGGAGGCATTTAATGTTCAAGCAAAAACAGGTGATTTTTGACAAAAGAGATAACACCCCCCCCATTACGTCATGCTTCAGAAAGGTGAAAAATGGTCCGTTTTCAAATGTTTTATTTTTGAACGTCAGTTCACATTTGTAGGTAGATCATCAGTTTAAGAGCTAAAATTAGCATGTTTAAAGTGATTATCATGCTTCCAGGGGCCTGGGAAGTGAATTAAATACCATTTGGAGGCATTTAATGGTCAAGCAAAAACAGGTGATTTTTGACAAAAGAGATAACACCCCCGATTACGTCATGCTTCAGAAAGGTGAAAAATGGTCAGTTTTCAAATGTTTTATTTTTGAACGTCAGTTCACATTTGTAGGTAGATCATCAGTTTAAGAGCTAAAATTAGCATGTTTAAAGTGATTATCATGCTTCCAGGTGCCTGGGAAGTGAATTAAATACCATTTGGAGGCATTTAATGTTCAAGCAAAAACAGGTGATTTTTGACAAAAGAGATAACACCCCCCCATTACGTCATGCTTCAGAAAGGTGAAAAATGGTCCGTTTTCAAATGTTTTATTTTTGAACGTCAGTTCACATTTGTAGGTAGATCATCAGTTTAAGAGCTAAAATTAGCATGTTTAAAGTGATTATCATGCTTCCAGGGGCCCGGGAAGTGAATTAAATACCATTTGGAGGCATTTAATGTTCAAGCAAAAAAAGGTGATTTTTGACAAAAGAGATAACACCCCCCCATTACGTCATGCTTCAGAAAGGTGAAAAATGGTCCGTTTTCAAATGTTTTATTTTTGAACGTCAGTTCACATTTGTAGGTAGATCATCAGTTTAAGAGCTAAAATTTGCATGTTTAAAGTGATTTTCATGCTTCCAGGGGCACGGGAAGTGAATTAAATATCATTTGGAGGCATTTAATGTTCAAGCAAAAACAGGTGATTTTTGTCAAAAGAGATAACACCCCCCATTACGTCATGCTTCAGAAAGGTGAAAAATGGTCAGTTTTCAAATGTTTTATTTTTGAACGTCAGTTCACATTTGTAGGTAGATCATCAGTTTAAGAGCTAAAATTAGCATGTTTAAAGTGATTTTCATGCTTCCAGGGCCCCTAAACACAAGATTTGTGGAACAGTTAAAAGTGCATGAAAATGGCCAATTTACTCACTCTGAGGTCTCAAAAAGGGTTTCTTCACCCCGGGAAGTGAATTAAATACAATTTGGAGGCATTTAATGTTCAAGCAAAAACAGGTGATTTTTGACAAAAGAGATAACACCCCCCATTACGTCATGCTTCAGAAAAGTGAAAAATGGTCCGTTTTCAAATGTATTATTTTTGAACGTCAGTTCACATTTGTAGGTAGATCATCAGTTTAAGAGCTAAAATTAGCATGTTTAAAGTGATTTTCATGCTACCAGGGGCCCGGGAAGTGAATTAAATACCATTTGGAGGCATTTAATGTTCAAGCAAAAAAAGGTGATTTTTGACAAAAGAGATAACACCCCCCATTACGTCATGCTTCAGAAAGGTGAAAAATGGTCTGTTTTCAAATGTTTTATTCTTGAACGTCAGTTCACATTTGTAGGTAGATCATCAGTTTAAGAGCTAAAATGTGCATGTTTAAAGTGATTTTCATGCTTCCAGGGGCACGGGAAGTGAATTAAATACCATTTGGAGGCATTTAATGTTCAAGAAAAAACAGGTGATTTTTGACAAAAGAGATAACACCCCCCCTTACGTCATGCTTCAGAAAGGTGAAAAATGGTCAGTTTTCAAATGTTTTATTTTTGAAGGTCAGTTCACATTTGTAGGTAGATCATCAGTTTAAGAGCTAAAATTAGCATGTTTAAAGTGATTTTCATGCTTCCAGGGGCCCTAAACACAAGATTTGTGGAACAGTTAAAAATGCATGAAAATGGCCAATTTTCTCACTCTGAGGTCTAAAAAAGGGTTTCTTCACCCCAGGAAGTGAATTAAATACCATTTGGAGGCATTTAATGTTCAAGCAAAAACAGGTGATTTTTGACAAAAGAGATAACACCCCCCCCATTACGTCATGCTTCAGAAAGGTGAAAAATGGTCCGTTTTCAAATGTTTTATTTTTGAACGTCAGTTCACATTTGTAGGTAGATCATCAGTTTAAGAGCTAAAATTAGCATGTTTAAAGTGATTATCATGCTTCCAGGGGCCTGGGAAGTGAATTAAATACCATTTGGAGGCATTTAATGGTCAAGCAAAAACAGGTGATTTTTGACAAAAGAGATAACACCCCCGATTACGTCATGCTTCAGAAAGGTGAAAAATGGTCAGTTTTCAAATGTTTTATTTTTGAACGTCAGTTCACATTTGTAGGTAGATCATCAGTTTAAGAACTAAAATTAGCATGTTTAAAGTGATTATCATGCTTCCAGGTGCCTGGGAAGTGAATTAAATACCATTTGGAGGCATTTAATGTTCAAGCAAAAACAGGTGATTTTTGACAAAAGAGATAACACCCCCCCATTACGTCATGCTTCAGAAAGGTGAAAAATGGTCCGTTTTCAAATGTTTTATTTTTGAACGTCAGTTCACATTTGTAGGTAGATCATCAGTTTAAGAGCTAAAATTAGCATGTTTAAAGTGATTATCATGCTTCCAGGGGCCCGGGAAGTGAATTAAATACCATTTGGAGGCATTTAATGTTCAAGCAAAAAAAGGTGATTTTTGACAAAAGAGATAACACCCCCCCATTACGTCATGCTTCAGAAAGGTGAAAAATGGTCCGTTTTCAAATGTTTTATTTTTGAACGTCAGTTCACATTTGTAGGTAGATCATCAGTTTAAGAGCTAAAATTTGCATGTTTAAAGTGATTTTCATGCTTCCAGGGGCACGGGAAGTGAATTAAATATCATTTGGAGGCATTTAATTTTCAAGCAAAAACAGGTGATTTTTGTCAAAAGAGATAACACCCCCCATTACGTCATGCTTCAGAAAGGTGAAAAATGGTCAGTTTTCAAATGTTTTATTTTTGAACGTCAGTTCACATTTGTAGGTAGATCATCAGTTTAAGAGCTAAAATTAGCATGTTTAAAGTGATTTTCATGCTTCCAGGGCCCCTAAACACAAGATTTGTGGAACAGTTAAAAGTGCATGAAAATGGCCAATTTACTCACTCTGAGGTCTCAAAAAGGGTTTCTTCACCCCGGGAAGTGAATTAAATACAATTTGGAGGCATTTAATGTTCAAGCAAAAACAGGTGATTTTTGACAAAAGAGATAACACCCCCCATTACGTCATGCTTCAGAAAGGTGAAAAATGGTCCGTTTTCAAATGTATTATTTTTGAACGTCAGTTCACATTTGTAGGTAGATCATCAGTTTAAGAGCTAAAATTAGCATGTTTAAAGTGATTTTCATGCTACCAGGGGCCCGGGAAGTGAATTAAATACCATTTGGAGGCATTTAATGTTCAAGCAAAAAAAGGTGATTTTTGACAAAAGAGATAACACCCCCCATTACGTCATGCTTCAGAAAGGTGAAAAATGGTCTGTTTTCAAATGTTTTATTCTTGAACGTCAGTTCACATTTGTAGGTAGATCATCAGTTTAAGAGCTAAAATGTGCATGTTTAAAGTGATTTTCATGCTTCCAGGGGCACGGGAAGTGAATTAAATACCATTTGGAGGCATTTAATGTTCAAGAAAAAACAGGTGATTTTTGACAAAAGAGATAACACCCCCCCTTACGTCATGCTTCAGAAAGGTGAAAAATGGTCAGTTTTCAAATGTTTTATTTTTGAAGGTCAGTTCACATTTGTAGGTAGATCATCAGTTTAAGAGCTAAAATTAGCATGTTTAAAGTGATTTTCATGCTTCCAGGGGCCCTAAACACAAGATTTGTGGAACAGTTAAAAATGCATGAAAATGGCCAATTTTCTCACTCTGAGGTCTAAAAAAGGGTTTCTTCACCCCGGGAAGTGAATTAAATACCATTTGGAGGCATTTAATGTTCAAGCAAAAACAGGTGATTTTTGACAAAAGAGATAACACCCCCCCCATTACGTCATGCTTCAGAAAGGTGAAAAATGGTCCGTTTTCAAATGTTTTATTTTTGAACGTCAGTTTACATTTGTAGGTAGATCATCAGTTTAAGAGCTAAAATTAGCATGTTTAAAGTGATTATCATGCTTCCAGGGGCCTGGGAAGTGAATTAAATACCATTTGGAGGCATTTAATGTTCAAGCAAAAACAGGTGATTTTTGACAAAAGAGATAACACCCCCCCATTACGTCATGCTTCAGAAAGGTGAAAAATGGTCCGTTTTCAAATGTTTTATTTTTGAACGTCAGTTCACATTTGTAGGTAGATCATCAGTTTAAGAGCTAAAATTAGCATGTTTAAAGTGATTTTCATGCTTCCAGGGCCCCTAAACACAATATTTGTGGAACAGTTAAACGTGCATGAAAATGGCCAATTTACTCACTCTGAGGTCTCAAAAAGGGTTTCTTCACCCCGGGAAGTGAATTAAATACAATTTGGAGGCATTTAATGTTCAAGCAAAAACAGGTGATTTTTGACAAAAGAGATAACACCCCCCCATTACGTCATGCTTCAGAAAGGTGAAAAATGGTCAGTTTTCAAATGTTTTATTTTTGAACATCAGTTCACATTTGTAGGTAGATCATCAGTTTAAGAGCTAAAATTAGCATGTTTTAAGTGATTATCATGCTTCCAGGGGCCTGGGAAGTGAATTAAATACCATTTGGAGGCATTTAATGTTCAAGCAAAAACAGGTGATTTTTGACAAAAGAGATAACACCCCCCATTACGTCATGCTTCAGAAAGGTGAAAAATGGTCCGTTTTCAAATGTTTTATTTTTGAACGTCAGTTCACATTTGTAGGTAGATCATCAGTTTAAGAGCTAAAATTAGCATGTTTAAAGTGATTATCATGCTTCCAGGGGCCCGGGAAGTGAATTAAATACCATTTGGAGGCATTTAATGTTCAAGCAAAAAAAGGTGATTTTTGACAAAAGAGATAACACCCCCCCATTACGTCATGCTTCAGAAAGGTGAAAAATGGTCCGTTTTCAAATGTTTTATTTTTGAACGTCAGTTCACATTTGTAGGTAGATCATCAGTTTAAGAGCTAAAATTAGCATGTTTAAAATGATTTTCATGCTTCCAGGGCCCCTAAACACAAGATTTGTGGAACAGTTAAAAGTGCATGAAAATGGCCAATTTACTCACTCTGAGGTCTCAAAAAGGGTTTCTTCACCCCGGGAAGTGAATTAATTACAATTTGGAGGCATTTAATGTTCAAGCAAAAACAGGTGATTTTTGACAAAAGAGATAACACCCCCCCATTACGTCATGCTTCAGAAAGGTGAAAAATGGTCCGTTTTCAAATGTATTATCTTTGAACGTCAGTTCACATTTGTAGGTAGATCATCAGTTTAAGAGCTAAAATTAGCATGTTTAAAGTGATTTTCATGCTTCCAGGGGCCCAGGAAGTCAATTAAATACCATTTGGAGGCATTTAATGTTCAAGCAAAAAAAGGTGATTTTTGACAAAAGAGATAACACCCCCCATTACGTCATGCTTCAGAAAGGTGAAAAATGGTCCGTTTTCAAATGTTTTATTTTTGAACGTCAGTTCACATTTGTAGGTAGATCATCAGTTTAAGAGCTACAATTAGCATGTTTAAAGTGATTATCATGCTTCCAGGGGCCTGGGAAGTGAATTAAATACCATTTGGAGGCATTTAATGTTCAAGCAAAAACAGGTGATTTTTGACAAAAGAGATAACACCCCCCCATTACGTCATGCTTCAGAAAGGTGAAAAATGGTCCGTTTTCAAATGTTTTATTTTTGAACGTCAGTTCACATTTGTAGGTAGATCATCAGTTTAAGAGCTAAAATTAGCATGTTTAAAGTGATTTTCATGCTTCCAGGGGCCTAAACACAAGATTTGTGGAACAGTTAAAAGTGCATGAAAATGGCCAATTTACTCACTCTGAGGTCTCAAAAAGGGTTTCTTCACCCCGGGAAGGGAATTAAATACCATTTGGAGGCATTTAATGTTCAAGCAAAAACAGGTGGTTTTTGACAAAAGAGATAACACCCCCCCCATTACATCATGCTTCAGAAAGGTGAAAAATGGTCCGTTTTCAAATGTTTTATTTTTGAACGTCAGTTCACATTTGTAGGTAGATCATCAGTTTAAGAGGTAAAATTAGCATGTTTAAAGTGATTATCATGCTTCCAGGGGCCTGGGAAGTGAATTAAATACCATTTGGAGGCATTTAATGTTCAAGCAAAAACAGGTGATTTTTGACAAAAGAGATAACACCCCCCCATTACGTCATGCTTCAGAAAGGTGAAAAATGGTCCGTTTTCAAATGTTTTATTTTTGAACGTCAGTTCACATTTGTAGGTAGATCATCAGTTTAAGAGCTAAAATTAGCATGTTTAAAGTGATTTTCATGCTTCCAGGGCCCCTAAACACAAGATTTGTGGAACAGTTAAAAGTGCATGAAAAAGGCCAATTTACTCACTCTGAGGTCTCAAAAAGGGTTTTTTCACCCCGGGAAGTGAATTAAATACAATTTGGAGGCATTTAATGTTCAAGCAAAAACAGGTGATTTTTGACAAAAGAGATAACACCCCCCATTACGTCATGCTTCAGAAAGGTGAAAAATGGTCCGTTTTCAAATGTATTATTTTTGAACGTCAGTTCACATTTGTAGGTAGATCATCAGTTTAAGAGCTAAAATTAGCATGTTTAAAGTGATTTTCATGCTTCCAGGGGCCCAGGAAGTCAATTAAATACCATTTGGAGGCATTTAATGTTCAAGCAAAAACAGGTGATTTTTGACAAAAGAGATAACACCCCCCCATTACGTCATGCTTCAGAAAGGTGAAAAGTGGTCCGTTTTCAAATGTTTTATTTTTGAACGTCAGTTCACATTTGTAGGTAGATCATCAGTTTAAGAGCTAAAATTAGCATGTTTAAAGTGATTATCATGCTTCCAGGGGCCAGGGAAGTGAATT
Organism: Lissotriton helveticus; assembly: GCF_964261635.1. NCBI lineage: Eukaryota > Metazoa > Chordata > Amphibia > Caudata > Salamandridae > Lissotriton > Lissotriton helveticus. The sequence goes on from NC_136071.1 coordinate 516,354,314, forward strand.
AAATACCATTTGGAGGCATTTAATGTTCAAGCAAAAACAGGTGATTTTTGACAAAAGAGATAACACCCCCCCATTACGTCATGCTTCAGAAAGGTGAAAAATGGTCCGTTTTCAAATGTTTTATTTTTGAACGTCAGTTCACATTTGTAGGTAGATCATCAGTTTAAGAGCTAAAATTAGCATGTTTAAAGTGATTATCATGCTTCCAGGGGCCTAGGAAGTGAATTAAATACAATTTGGAGTCATTTAATGTTCAAGCAAAAACCGGTGATTTTTGACAAAAGAGATAACACCCCCCCATTACGTCATGCTTCAGAAAGGTGAAAAATGGTCCGTTTTCAAATGTTTTCTTTTTGAACGTCAGTTCACATTTGTAGGTAGATCATCAGTTTAAGAGCTAAAATTAGCATGTTTAAAATGATTTTCATGCTTCCAGGGCCCCTAAACACAAGATTTGTGGAACAGTTAAAAGTGCATGAAAATGGCCAATTTACTCACTCTGAGGTCTCAAAAAGGGTTTCTTCACCCCGGGAAGTGAATTAATTACAATCTGGAGGCCTTTAATGTTCAAGCAAAAACAGGTGATTTTTGACAAAAGAGATAACACCCCCCCATTACGTCATGCTTCAGAAAGGTGAAAAATGGTCCGTTTTCAAATGTATTATCTTTGAACGTCAGTTCACATTTGTAGGTAGATCATCAAGTTTAAGAGCTAAAATTAGCATGTTTAAAGTGATTTTCATGCTTCCAGGGGCCCAGGAAGTCAATTAAATACCATTTGGAGGCATTTAATGTTCAAGCAAAAAAAGGTGATTTTTGACAAAAGAGATAACACCCCCCATTACGTCATGCTTCAGAAAGGTGAAAAATGGTCCGTTTTCAAATGTTTTATTTTTGAACGTCAGTTCACATTTGTAGGTAGATCATCAGTTTAAGAGCTACAATTAGCATGTTTAAAGTGATTATCATGCTTCCAGGGGCCTGGGAAGTGAATTAAATACCATTTGGAGGCATTTAATGTTCAAGCAAAAACAGGTGATTTTTGACAAAAGAGATAACACCCCCCCATTACGTCATGCTTCAGAAAGGTGAAAAATGGTCCGTTTTCAAATGTTTTATTTTTGAACGTCAGTTCACATTTGTAGGTAGATCATCAGTTTAAGAGCTAAAATTAGCATGTTTAAAGTGATTATCATGCTTCCAGGGGCCTGGGAAGTGAATTAAATACCATTTGGAGGCATTTAATGTTCAAGCAAAAACAGGTGATTTTTGACAAAAGAGATAACACCCCCCCATTACGTCATGCTTCAGAAAGGTGAAAAATGGTCCGTTTTCAAATATTTTATTTTTGAACGTCAGTTCACATTTGTAGGTAGATCATCAGTTTTAGAGCTAAAATTAGCATGTTTAAAGTGATTATCATGCTTCCAGGGGCCTGGGAAGTGAATTAAATACCATTTGGAGGCATTTAATGTTCAAGCAAAAACAGGTGATTTTTGACAAAAGAGATAACACCCCCCCCATTACGTCATGCTTCAGAAAGGTGAAAAATGGTCCGTTTTCAAATGTTTTATTTTTGAACGTCAGTTCACATTTGTAGGTAGATCATCAGTTTAAGAGCTAAAATTAGCATGTTTAAAGTGATTATCATGCTTCCAGGGGCCTGGGAAGTGAATTAAATACCATTTGGAGGCATTTAATGGTCAAGCAAAAACAGGTGATTTTTGACAAAAGAGATAACACCCCCGATTACGTCATGCTTCAGAAAGGTGAAAAATGGTCAGTTTTCAAATGTTTTATTTTTGAACGTCAGTTCACATTTGTAGGTAGATCATCAGTTTAAGAGCTAAAATTAGCATGTTTAAAGTGATTATCATGCTTCCAGGTGCCTGGGAAGTGAATTAAATACCATTTGGAGGCATTTAATGTTCAAGCAAAAACAGGTGATTTTTGACAAAAGAGATAACACCCCCCCATTACGTCATGCTTCAGAAAGGTGAAAAATGGTCCGTTTTCAAATGTTTTATTTTTGAACGTCAGTTCACATTTGTAGGTAGATCATCAGTTTAAGAGCTAAAATTAGCATGTTTAAAGTGATTATCATGCTTCCAGGGGCCCGGGAAGTGAATTAAATACCATTTGGAGGCATTTAATGTTCAAGCAAAAAAAGGTGATTTTTGACAAAAGAGATAACACCCCCCCATTACGTCATGCTTCAGAAAGGTGAAAAATGGTCCGTTTTCAAATGTTTTATTTTTGAACGTCAGTTCACATTTGTAGGTAGATCATCAGTTTAAGAGCTAAAATTTGCATGTTTAAAGTGATTTTCATGCTTCCAGGGGCACGGGAAGTGAATTAAATATCATTTGGAGGCATTTAATGTTCAAGCAAAAACAGGTGATTTTTGTCAAAAGAGATAACACCCCCCATTACGTCATGCTTCAGAAAGGTGAAAAATGGTCAGTTTTCAAATGTTTTATTTTTGAACGTCAGTTCACATTTGTAGGTAGATCATCAGTTTAAGAGCTAAAATTAGCATGTTTAAAGTGATTTTCATGCTTCCAGGGCCCCTAAACACAAGATTTGTGGAACAGTTAAAAGTGCATGAAAATGGCCAATTTACTCACTCTGAGGTCTCAAAAAGGGTTTCTTCACCCCGGGAAGTGAATTAAATACAATTTGGAGGCATTTAATGTTCAAGCAAAAACAGGTGATTTTTGACAAAAGAGATAACACTCCCCATTACGTCATGCTTCAGAAAAGTGAAAAATGGTCCGTTTTCAAATGTATTATTTTTGAACGTCAGTTCACATTTGTAGGTAGATCATCAGTTTAAGAGCTAAAATTAGCATGTTTAAAGTGATTTTCATGCTACCAGGGGCCCGGGAAGTGAATTAAATACCATTTGGAGGCATTTAATGTTCAAGCAAAAAAAGGTGATTTTTGACAAAAGAGATAACACCCCCCATTACGTCATGCTTCAGAAAGGTGAAAAATGGTCTGTTTTCAAATGTTTTATTCTTGAACGTCAGTTCACATTTGTAGGTAGATCATCAGTTTAAGAGCTAAAATGTGCATGTTTAAAGTGATTTTCATGCTTCCAGGGGCACGGGAAGTGAATTAAATACCATTTGGAGGCATTTAATGTTCAAGAAAAAACAGGTGATTTTTGACAAAAGAGATAACACCCCCCTTACGTCATGCTTCAGAAAGGTGAAAAATGGTCAGTTTTCAAATGTTTTATTTTTGAAGGTCAGTTCACATTTGTAGGTAGATCATCAGTTTAAGAGCTAAAATTAGCATGTTTAAAGTGATTTTCATGCTTCCAGGGGCCCTAAACACAAGATTTGTGGAACAGTTAAAAATGCATGAAAATGGCCAATTTTCTCACTCTGAGGTCTAAAAAAGGGTTTCTTCACCCCAGGAAGTGAATTAAATACCATTTGGAGGCATTTAATGTTCAAGCAAAAACAGGTGATTTTTGACAAAAGAGATAACACCCCCCCCATTACGTCATGCTTCAGAAAGGTGAAAAATGGTCCGTTTTCAAATGTTTTATTTTTGAACGTCAGTTCACATTTGTAGGTAGATCATCAGTTTAAGAGCTAAAATTAGCATGTTTAAAGTGATTATCATGCTTCCAGGGGCCTGGGAAGTGAATTAAATACCATTTGGAGGCATTTAATGGTCAAGCAAAAACAGGTGATTTTTGACAAAAGAGATAACACCCCCGATTACGTCATGCTTCAGAAAGGTGAAAAATGGTCAGTTTTCAAATGTTTTATTTTTGAACGTCAGTTCACATTTGTAGGTAGATCATCAGTTTAAGAACTAAAATTAGCATGTTTAAAGTGATTATCATGCTTCCAGGTGCCTGGGAAGTGAATTAAATACCATTTGGAGGCATTTAATGTTCAAGCAAAAACAGGTGATTTTTGACAAAAGAGATAACACCCCCCCATTACGTCATGCTTCAGAAAGGTGAAAAATGGTCCGTTTTCAAATGTTTTATTTTTGAACGTCAGTTCACATTTGTAGGTAGATCATCAGTTTAAGAGCTAAAATTAGCATGTTTAAAGTGATTATCATGCTTCCAGGGGCCCGGGAAGTGAATTAAATACCATTTGGAGGCATTTAATGTTCAAGCAAAAAAAGGTGATTTTTGACAAAAGAGATAACACCCCCCCATTACGTCATGCTTCAGAAAGGTGAAAAATGGTCCGTTTTCAAATGTTTTATTTTTGAACGTCAGTTCACATTTGTAGGTAGATCATCAGTTTAAGAGCTAAAATTTGCATGTTTAAAGTGATTTTCATGCTTCCAGGGGCACGGGAAGTGAATTAAATATCATTTGGAGGCATTTAATGTTCAAGCAAAAACAGGTGATTTTTGTCAAAAGAGATAACACCCCCCATTACGTCATGCTTCAGAAAGGTGAAAAATGGTCAGTTTTCAAATGTTTTATTTTTGAACGTCAGTTCACATTTGTAGGTAGATCATCAGTTTAAGAGCTAAAATTAGCATGTTTAAAGTGATTTTCATGCTTCCAGGGCCCCTAAACACAAGATTTGTGGAACAGTTAAAAGTGCATGAAAATGGCCAATTTACTCACTCTGAGGTCTCAAAAAGGGTTTCTTCACCCCGGGAAGTGAATTAAATACAATTTGGAGGCATTTAATGTTCAAGCAAAAACAGGTGATTTTTGACAAAAGAGATAACACCCCCCATTACGTCATGCTTCAGAAAGGTGAAAAATGGTCCGTTTTCAAATGTATTATTTTTGAACGTCAGTTCACATTTGTAGGTAGATCATCAGTTTAAGAGCTAAAATTAGCATGTTTAAAGTGATTTTCATGCTACCAGGGGCCCGGGAAGTGAATTAAATACCATTTGGAGGCATTTAATGTTCAAGCAAAAAAAGGTGATTTTTGACAAAAGAGATAACACCCCCCATTACGTCATGCTTCAGAAAGGTGAAAAATGGTCTGTTTTCAAATGTTTTATTCTTGAACGTCAGTTCACATTTGTAGGTAGATCATCAGTTTAAGAGCTAAAATGTGCATGTTTAAAGTGATTTTCATGCTTCCAGGGGCACGGGAAGTGAATTAAATACCATTTGGAGGCATTTAATGTTCAAGAAAAAACAGGTGATTTTTGACAAAAGAGATAACACCCCCCCTTACGTCATGCTTCAGAAAGGTGAAAAATGGTCAGTTTTCAAATGTTTTATTTTTGAAGGTCAGTTCACATTTGTAGGTAGATCATCAGTTTAAGAGCTAAAATTAGCATGTTTAAAGTGATTTTCATGCTTCCAGGGGCCCTAAACACAAGATTTGTGGAACAGTTAAAAATGCATGAAAATGGCCAATTTTCTCACTCTGAGGTCTAAAAAAGGGTTTCTTCACCCCGGGAAGTGAATTAAATACCATTTGGAGGCATTTAATGTTCAAGCAAAAACAGGTGATTTTTGACAAAAGAGATAACACCCCCCCATTACGTCATGCTTCAGAAAGGTGAAAAATGGTCCGTTTTCAAATGTTTTATTTTTGAACGTCAGTTTACATTTGTAGGTAGATCATCAGTTTAAGAGCTAAAATTAGCATGTTTAAAGTGATTATCATGCTTCCAGGGGCCTGGGAAGTGAATTAAATACCATTTGGAGGCATTTAATGTTCAAGCAAAAACAGGTGATTTTTGACAAAAGAGATAACACCCCCCCATTACGTCATGCTTCAGAAAGGTGAAAAATGGTCCGTTTTCAAATGTTTTATTTTTGAACGTCAGTTCACATTTGTAGGTAGATCATCAGTTTAAGAGCTAAAATTAGCATGTTTAAAGTGATTTTCATGCTTCCAGGGCCCCTAAACACAATATTTGTGGAACAGTTAAACGTGCATGAAAATGGCCAATTTACTCACTCTGAGGTCTCAAAAAGGGTTTCTTCACCCCGGGAAGTGAATTAAATACAATTTGGAGGCATTTAATGTTCAAGCAAAAACAGGTGATTTTTGACAAAAGAGATAACACCCCCCCATTACGTCATGCTTCAGAAAGGTGAAAAATGGTCAGTTTTCAAATGTTTTATTTTTGAACATCAGTTCACATTTGTAGGTAGATCATCAGTTTAAGAGCTAAAATTAGCATGTTTTAAGTGATTATCATGCTTCCAGGGGCCTGGGAAGTGAATTAAATACCATTTGGAGGCATTTAATGTTCAAGCAAAAACAGGTGATTTTTGACAAAAGAGATAACACCCCCCATTACGTCATGCTTCAGAAAGGTGAAAAATGGTCCGTTTTCAAATGTTTTATTTTTGAACGTCAGTTCACATTTGTAGGTAGATCATCAGTTTAAGAGCTAAAATTAGCATGTTTAAAGTGATTATCATGCTTCCAGGGGCCCGGGAAGTGAATTAAATACCATTTGGAGGCATTTAATGTTCAAGCAAAAAAAGGTGATTTTTGACAAAAGAGATAACACCCCCCCATTACGTCATGCTTCAGAAAGGTGAAAAATGGTCCGTTTTCAAATGTTTTATTTTTGAACGTCAGTTCACATTTGTAGGTAGATCATCAGTTTAAGAGCTAAAATTAGCATGTTTAAAATGATTTTCATGCTTCCAGGGCCCCTAAACACAAGATTTGTGGAACAGTTAAAAGTGCATGAAAATGGCCAATTTACTCACTCTGAGGTCTCAAAAAGGGTTTCTTCACCCCGGGAAGTGAATTAATTACAATTTGGAGGCATTTAATGTTCAAGCAAAAACAGGTGATTTTTGACAAAAGAGATAACACCCCCCCATTACGTCATGCTTCAGAAAGGTGAAAAATGGTCCGTTTTCAAATGTATTATCTTTGAACGTCAGTTCACATTTGTAGGTAGATCATCAGTTTAAGAGCTAAAATTAGCATGTTTAAAGTGATTTTCATGCTTCCAGGGGCCCAGGAAGTCAATTAAATACCATTTGGAGGCATTTAATGTTCAAGCAAAAAAAGGTGATTTTTGACAAAAGAGATAACACCCCCCATTACGTCATGCTTCAGAAAGGTGAAAAATGGTCCGTTTTCAAATGTTTTATTTTTGAACGTCAGTTCACATTTGTAGGTAGATCATCAGTTTAAGAGCTACAATTAGCATGTTTAAAGTGATTATCATGCTTCCAGGGGCCTGGGAAGTGAATTAAATACCATTTGGAGGCATTTAATGTTCAAGCAAAAACAGGTGATTTTTGACAAAAGAGATAACACCCCCCCATTACGTCATGCTTCAGAAAGGTGAAAAATGGTCCGTTTTCAAATGTTTTATTTTTGAACGTCAGTTCACATTTGTAGGTAGATCATCAGTTTAAGAGCTAAAATTAGCATGTTTAAAGTGATTATCATGCTTCCAGGGGCCTGGGAAGTGAATTAAATACCATTTGGAGGCATTTAATGTTCAAGCAAAAACAGGTGATTTTTGACAAAAGAGATAACACCCCCCCATTACGTCATGCTTCAGAAAGGTGAAAAATGGTCCGTTTTCAAATATTTTATTTTTGAACGTCAGTTCACATTTGTAGGTAGATCATCAGTTTTAGAGCTAAAATTAGCATGTTTAAAGTGATTATCATGCTTCCAGGGGCCTGGGAAGTGAATTAAATACCATTTGGAGGCATTTAATGTTCAAGCAAAAACAGGTGATTTTTGACAAAAGAGATAACACCCCCCCCATTACGTCATGCTTCAGAAAGGTGAAAAATGGTCCGTTTTCAAATGTTTTATTTTTGAACGTCAGTTCACATTTGTAGGTAGATCATCAGTTTAAGAGCTAAAATTAGCATGTTTAAAGTGATTATCATGCTTCCAGGGGCCTGGGAAGTGAATTAAATACCATTTGGAGGCATTTAATGGTCAAGCAAAAACAGGTGATTTTTGACAAAAGAGATAACACCCCCGATTACGTCATGCTTCAGAAAGGTGAAAAATGGTCAGTTTTCAAATGTTTTATTTTTGAACGTCAGTTCACATTTGTAGGTAGATCATCAGTTTAAGAGCTAAAATTAGCATGTTTAAAGTGATTATCATGCTTCCAGGGGCCTGGGAAGTGAATTAAATACCATTTGGAGGCATTTAATGTTCAAGCAAAAACAGGTGATTTTTGACAAAAGAGATAACACCCCCCCATTACGTCATGCTTCAGAAAGGTGAAAAATGGTCCGTTTTCAAATGTTTTATTTTTGAACGTCAGTTCACATTTGTAGGTAGATCATCAGTTTAAGAGCTAAAATTAGCATGTTTAAAGTGATTATCATGCTTCCAGGGGCCCGGGAAGTGAATTAAATACCATTTGGAGGCATTTAATGTTCAAGCAAAAAAAGGTGATTTTTGACAAAAGAGATAACACCCCCCCATTACGTCATGCTTCAGAAAGGTGAAAAATGGTCCGTTTTCAAATGTTTTATTTTTGAACGTCAGTTCACATTTGTAGGTAGATCATCAGTTTAAGAGCTAAAATTTGCATGTTTAAAGTGATTTTCATGCTTCCAGGGGCACGGGAAGTGAATTAAATATCATTTGGAGGCATTTAATGTTCAAGCAAAAACAGGTGATTTTTGTCAAAAGAGATAACACCCCCCATTACGTCATGCTTCAGAAAGGTGAAAAATGGTCAGTTTTCAAATGTTTTATTTTTGAACGTCAGTTCACATTTGTAGGTAGATCATCAGTTTAAGAGCTAAAATTAGCATGTTTAAAGTGATTTTCATGCTTCCAGGGCCCCTAAACACAAGATTTGTGGAACAGTTAAAAGTGCATGAAAATGGCCAATTTACTCACTCTGAGGTCTCAAAAAGGGTTTCTTCACCCCGGGAAGTGAATTAAATACAATTTGGAGGCATTTAATGTTCAAGCAAAAACAGGTGATTTTTGACAAAAGAGATAACACCCCCCATTACGTCATGCTTCAGAAAGGTGAAAAATGGTCCGTTTTCAAATGTATTATTTTTGAACGTCAGTTCACATTTGTAGGTAGATCATCAGTTTAAGAGCTAAAATTAGCATGTTTAAAGTGATTTTCATGCTACCAGGGGCCCGGGAAGTGAATTAAATACCATTTGGAGGCATTTAATGTTCAAGCAAAAAAAGGTGATTTTTGACAAAAGAGATAACACCCCCCATTACGTCATGCTTCAGAAAGGTGAAAAATGGTCTGTTTTCAAATGTTTTATTCTTGAACGTCAGTTCACATTTGTAGGTAGATCATCAGTTTAAGAGCTAAAATGTGCATGTTTAAAGTGATTTTCATGCTTCCAGGGGCACGGGAAGTGAATTAAATACCATTTGGAGGCATTTAATGTTCAAGAAAAAACAGGTGATTTTTGACAAAAGAGATAACACCCCCCCTTACGTCATGCTTCAGAAAGGTGAAAAATGGTCAGTTTTCAAATGTTTTATTTTTGAAGGTCAGTTCACATTTGTAGGTAGATCATCAGTTTAAGAGCTAAAATTAGCATGTTTAAAGTGATTTTCATGCTTCCAGGGGCCCTAAACACAAGATTTGTGGAACAGTTAAAAATGCATGAAAATGGCCAATTTTCTCACTCTGAGGTCTAAAAAAGGGTTTCTTCACCCCGGGAAGTGAATTAAATACCATTTGGAGGCATTTAATGTTCAAGCAAAAACAGGTGATTTTTGACAAAAGAGATAACACCCCCCCCATTACGTCATGCTTCAGAAAGGTGAAAAATGGTCCGTTTTCAAATGTTTTATTTTTGAACGTCAGTTCACATTTGTAGGTAGATCATCAGTTTAAGAGCTAAAATTAGCATGTTTAAAGTGATTATCATGCTTCCAGGTGCCTGGGAAGTGAATTAAATACCATTTGGAGGCATTTAATGTTCAAGCAAAAACAGGTGATTTTTGACAAAAGAGATAACACCCCCCCATTACGTCATGCTTCAGAAAGGTGAAAAATGGTCCGTTTTCAAATGTTTTATTTTTGAACGTCAGTTCACATTTGTAGGTAGATCATCAGTTTAAGAGCTAAAATTTGCATGTTTAAAGTGATTTTCATCCTTCCAGGGCCCCTTAACACAATATTTGTGGAACAGTTAAACGTGCATGAAAATGGCCAATTTACTCACTCTGAGGTCTCAAAAAGGGTTTCTTCACCCCGGGAAGTGAATTAAATACAATTTGGAGGCATTTAATGTTCAAGCAAAAACAGGTGATTTTTGACAAAAGAGATAACACCCCCCCATTACGTCATGCTTCAGAAAGGTGAAAAATGGTCAGTTTTCAAATGTTTTATTTTTGAACGTCAGTTCACATTTGTAGGTAGATCATCAGTTTAAGAGCTAAAATTAGCATGTTTTAAGTGATTATCATGCTTCCAGGGGCCTGGGAAGTGAATTAAATACCATTTGGAGGCATTTAATGTTCAAGCAAAAACAGGTGATTTTTGACAAAAGAGATAACACCCCCCCATTACGTCATGCTTCAGAAAGGTGAAAAATGGTCCGTTTTCAAATGTTTTATTTTTGAACGTCAGTTCACATTTGTAGGTAGATCATCAGTTTAAGAGCTAAAATTAGCATGTTTAAAGTGATTATCATGCTTCCAGGGGCCCGGGAAGTGAATTAAATACCATTTGGAGGCATTTAATGTTCAAGCAAAAACAGGTGATTTTTGACAAAAGAGATAACACCCCCCCATTACGTCATGCTTCAGAAAGGTGAAAAATGGTCCGTTTTCAAATGTTTTATTTTTGAACGTCAGTTCACATTTGTAGGTAGATCATCAGTTTAAGAGCTAAAATTAGCATGTTTAAAGTGATTATCATGCTTCCAGGGGCCCGGGAAGTGAATTAAATACCATTTGGAGGCATTTAATGTTCAAGCAAAAACAGGTGATTTTTGACAAAAGAGATAACACCCCCCATTACGTCATGCTTCAGAAAGGTGAAAAATGGTCAGTTTTCAAATGTTTTATTTTTGAACGTCAGTTCACATTTGTAGGTAGATCATCAGTTTAAGAGCTAAAATTAGCATGTTTAAAGTGATTTTCATGCTTCCAGGGCCCCTAAACACAAGATTTGTGGAACAGTTAAAAGTGCATGAAAATGGCCAATTTACTCACTCTGAGGTCTCAAAAAGGGTTTCTTCACCCCGGGAAGTGAATTAAATACAATTTGGAGGCATTTAATGTTCAAGCAAAAACAGGTGATTTTTGACAAAAGAGATAACACCCCCCATTACGTCATGCTTCAGAAAGGTGAAAAATGGTCCGTTTTCAAATGTATTATTTTTGAACGTCAGTTCACATTTGTAGGTAGATCATCAGTTTAAGAGCTAAAATTAGCATGTTTAAAGTGATTTTCATGCTACCAGGGGCCCGGGAAGTGAATTAAATACCATTTGGAGGCATTTAATGTTCAAGCAAAAAAAGGTGATTTTTGACAAAAGAGATAACACCCCCCATTACGTCATGCTTCAGAAAGGTGAAAAATGGTCCGTTTTCAAATGTTTTATTCTTGAACGTCAGTTCACATTTGTAGGTAGATCATCAGTTTAAGAGCTAAAATGTGCATGTTTAAAGTGATTTTCATGCTTCCAGGGGCACGGGAAGTGAATTAAATACCATTTGGAGGCATTTAATGTTCAAGAAAAAACAGGTGATTTTTGACAAAAGAGATAACACCCCCCATTACGTCATGCTTCAGAAAGGTGAAAAATGGTCAGTTTTCAAATGTTTTATTTTTGAAGGTCAGTTCACATTTGTAGGTAGATCATCAGTTTAAGAGCTAAAATTAGCATGTTTAAAGTGATTTTCATGCTTCCAGGGGCCCTAAACACAAGATTTGTGGAACAGTTAAAAGTGCATGAAAATGGCCAATTTTCTCACTCTGAGGTCTAAAAAAGGGTTTCTTCACCCCGGGAAGTGAATTAAATACCATTTGGAGGCATTTAATGTTCAAGCAAAAACAGGTGATTTTTGACAAAAGAGATAACACCCCCCCCATTACGTCATGCTTCAGAAAGGTGAAAAATGGTCCGTTTTCAAATGTTTTATTTTTGAACGTCAGTTCACATTTGTAGGTAGATCATCAGTTTAAGAGCTAAAATTAGCATGTTTAAAGTGATTATCATGCTTCCAGGGGCCTGGGAAGTGAATTAAATACCATTTGGAGGCATTTAATGTTCAAGCAAAAACAGGTGATTTTTGACAAAAGAGATAACACCCCCCCATTACGTCATGCTTCAGAAAGGTGAAAAATGGTCCGTTTTCAAATGTTTTATTTTTGAACGTCAGTTCACATTTGTAGGTAGATCATCAGTTTAAGAGCTAAAATTAGCATGTTTAAAGTGATTTTCATGCTTCCAGGGCCCCTAAACACAATATTTGTGGAACAGTTAAACGTGCATGAAAATGGCCAATTTACTCACTCTGAGGTCTCAAAAAGGGTTTCTTCACCCCGGGAAGTGAATTAAATACAATTTGGAGGCATTTAATGTTCAAGCAAAAACAGGTGATTTTTGACAAAAGAGATAACACCCCCCCATTACGTCATGCTTCAGAAAGGTGAAAAATGGTCCGTTTTCAAATGTATTATTTTTGAACGTCAGTTCACATTTGTAGGTAGATCATCAGTTTAAGAGCTAAAATTAGCATGTTTAAAGTGATTTTCATGCTTCCAGGGGCCTAAACACAAGATTTGTGGAACAGCTAAAAGTGCATGAAAATGGCCAATTTACTCACTCTGAGGTCTCAAAAAGGGTTTCTTCACCCCGGGAAGTGAATTAAATACCAATTGGAGGCATTTAATGTTCAAGCAAAAAAAGGTGATTTTTGACAAAAGAGATAACACCCCCCCATTACGTCATGCTTCAGAAAGGTGAAAAATGGTCCGTTTTCAAATGTTTTATTTTTGAACGTCAGTTCACATTTGTAGGTAGATCATCAGTTTAAGAGCTAAAATTAGCATGTTTAAAGTGATTTTCATGCTTCCAGGGGCCCGGGAAGTGAATTAAATACCATTTGGAGGCATTTAATGTTCAAGCAAAAAAAGGTGATTTTTGACAAAAGAGATAACACCCCCCCATTACGTCATGCTTCAGAAAGGTGAAAAATGGTCCGTTTTCAAATGTTTTATTTTTGAACGTCAGTTCACATTTGTAGGTAGATCATCAGTTTAAGAGCTAAAATTAGCATGTTTAAAGTGATTATCATGCTTCCAGGGGCCTGGGAAGTGAATTAAATACCATTTGGAGGCATTTAATGTTCAAGCAAAAACAGGTGATTTTTGACAAAAGAGATAACACCCCCCCATTACGTCATGCTTCAGAAAGGTGAAAAATGGTCAGTTTTCAAATGTTTTATTTTTGAAGGTCAGTTCACATTTGTAGGTAGATCATCAGTTTAAGAGCTAAAATTAGCATGTTTAAAGTGATTTTCATGCTTCCAGGGGCCCTAAACACAAGATTTGTGGAACAGTTAAAAGTGCATGAAAATGGCCAATTTTCTCACTCTGAGGTCTAAAAAAGGGTTTCTTCACCCCGGGAAGTGAATTAAATACCATTTGGAGGCATTTAATGTTCAAGCAAAAACAGGTGATTTTTGACAAAAGAGATAACACCCCCCCATTACGTCATGCTTCAGAAAGGTGAAAAATGGTCCGTTTTCAAATGTTTTATTTTTGAACGTCAGTTCACATTTGTAGGTAGATCATCAGTTTAAGAGCTAAAATTAGCATGTTTAAAGTGATTATCATGCTTCCAGGGGCCTGGGAAGTGAATTAAATACCATTTGGAGGCATTTAATGGTTAAGCAAAAACAGGTGATTTTTGACAAAAGAGATAACACCCCCGATTACGTCATGCTTCAGAAAGGTGAAAAATGGTCAGTTTTCAAATGTTTTATTTTTGAACGTCAGTTCACATTTGTAGGTAGATCATCAGTTTAAGAGCTAAAATTAGCATGTTTAAAGTGATTATCATGCTTCCAGGGGCCTGGGAAGTGAATTAAATACCATTTGGAGGCATTTAATGTTCAAGCAAAAACAGGTGATTTTTGACAAAAGAGATAACACCCCCCCATTACGTCATGCTTCAGAAAGGTGAAAAATGGTCCGTTTTCAAATGTTTTATTTTTGAACGTCAGTTCACATTTGTAGGTAGATCATCAGTTTAAGAGCTAAAATTAGCATGTTTAAAGTGATTATCATGCTTCCAGGGGCCCGGGAAGTGAATTAAATACCATTTGGAGGCATTTAATGTTCAAGCAAAAAAAGGTGATTTTTGACAAAAGAGATAACACCCCCCCATTACGTCATGCTTCAGAAAGGTGAAAAATGGTCCGTTTTCAAATGTTTTATTTTTGAACGTCAGTTCACATTTATAGGTAGATCATCAGTTTAAGAGCTAAAATTTGCATGTTTAAAGTGATTTTCATGCTTCCAGGGGCACGGGAAGTGAATTAAATACCATTTGGAGGCATTTAATGTTCAAGCAAAAACAGGTGATTTTTGACAAAAGAGATAACACCCCCCCATTACGTCATGCTTCAGAAAGGTGAAAAATGGTCCGTTTTCAAATGTTTTATTTTTGAACGTCAGTTCACATTTGTAGGTAGATCATCAGTTTAAGAGCTAAAATTAGCATGTTTAAAGTGATTTTCATGCTTCCAGGGCCCCTAAACACAATATTTGTGGAACAGTTAAACGTGCATGAAAATGGCCAATTTACTCACTCTGAGGTCTCAAAAAGGGTTTCTTCACCCCGGGAAGTGAATTAAATACAATTTGGAGGCATTTAATGTTCAAGCAAAAACAGGTGATTTTTGACAAAAGAGATAACACCCCCCCATTACGTCATGCTTCAGAAAAAAATGAAAAATGGTCCGTTTTCAAATGTATTATTTTTGAACGTCAGTTCACATTTGTAGGTAGATCATCAGTTTAAGAGCTAAAATTAGCATGTTTAAAGTGATTTTCATGCTTCCAGGGGCCTAAACACAAGATTTGTGGAACAGCTAAAAGTGCATGAAAATGGCCAATTTACTCACTCTGAGGTCTCAAAAAGGGTTTCTTCACCCCGGGAAGTGAATTAAATACCAATTGGAGGCATTTAATGTTCAAGCAAAAACAGGTGATTTTTGACAAAAGAGATAACACCCCCCCATTACGTCATGCTTCAGAAAGGTGAAAAATGGTCCGTTTTCAAATGTTTTATTTTTGAACGTCAGTTCACATTTGTAGGTAGATCATCAGTTTAAGAGCTAAAATTAGCATGTTTAAAGTGATTTTCATGCTTCCAGGGGCCCGGGAAGTGAATTAAATACCATTTGGAGGCATTTAATGTTCAAGCAAAAAAAGGTGATTTTTGACAAAAGAGATAACACCCCCCCATTACGTCATGCTTCAGAAAGGTGAAAAATGGTCCGTTTTCAAATGTTTTATTTTTGAACGTCAGTTCACATTTGTAGGTAGATCATCAGTTTAAGAGCTAAAATTAGCATGTTTAAAGTGATTATCATGCTTCCAGGGGCCTGGGAAGTGAATTAAATACCATTTGGATGCATTTAATGTTCAAGAAAAAACAGGTGATTTTTGACAAAAGAGATAACACCCCCCCATTACGTCATGCTTCAGAAAGGTGAAAAATGGTCAGTTTTCAAATGTTTTATTTTTGAAGGTCAGTTCACATTTGTAGGTAGATCATCAGTTTAAGAGCTAAAATTAGCATGTTTAAAGTGATTTTCATGCTTCCAGGGGCCCTAAACACAAGATTTGTGGAACAGTTAAAAGTGCATGAAAATGGCCAATTTTCTCACTCTGAGGTCTAAAAAAGGGTTTCTTCACCCCGGGAAGTGAATTAAATACCATTTGGAGGCATTTAATGTTCAAGCAAAAACAGGTGATTTTTGACAAAAGAGATAACACCCCCCCCATTACGTCATGCTTCAGAAAGGTGAAAAATGGTCCGTTTTCAAATGTTTTATTTTTGAACGTCAGTTCACATTTGTAGGTAGATCATCAGTTTAAGAGCTAAAATTAGCATGTTTAAAGTGATTATCATGCTTCCAGGGGCCTGGGAAGTGAATTAAATACCATTTGGAGGCATTTAATGTTCAAGCAAAAACAGGTGATTTTTGACAAAAGAGATAACACCCCCCCATTACGTCATGCTTCAGAAAGGTGAAAAATGGTCCGTTTTCAAATGTTTTATTTTTGAACGTCAGTTCACATTTGTAGGTAGATCATCAGTTTAAGAGCTAAAATTAGCATGTTTAAAGTGATTTTCATGCTTCCAGGGCCCCTAAACACAATATTTGTGGAACAGTTAAACGTGCATGAAAATGGCCAATTTACTCACTCTGAGGTCTCAAAAAGGGTTTCTTCACCCCGGGAAGTGAATTAAATACAATTTGGAGGCATTTAATGTTCAAGCAAAAACAGGTGATTTTTGACAAAAGAGATAACACCCCCCCATTACGTCATGCTTCAGAAAGGTGAAAAATGGTCCGTTTTCAAATGTATTATTTTTGAACGTCAGTTCACATTTGTAGGTAGATCATCAGTTTAAGAGCTAAAATTAGCATGTTTAAAGTGATTTTCATGCTTCCAGGGGCCTAAACACAAGATTTGTGGAACAGCTAAAAGTGCATGAAAATGGCCAATTTACTCACTCTGAGGTCTCAAAAAGGGTTTCTTCACCCCGGGAAGTGAATTAAATACCAATTGGAGGCATTTAATGTTCAAGCAAAAAAAGGTGATTTTTGACAAAAGAGATAACACCCCCCCATTACGTCATGCTTCAGAAAGGTGAAAAATGGTCCGTTTTCAAATGTTTTATTTTTGAACGTCAGTTCACATTTGTAGGTAGATCATCAGTTTAAGAGCTAAAATTAGCATGTTTAAAGTGATTTTCATGCTTCCAGGGGCCCGGGAAGTGAATTAAATACCATTTGGAGGCATTTAATGTTCAAGCAAAAAAAGGTGATTTTTGACAAAAGAGATAACACCCCCCCATTACGTCATGCTTCAGAAAGGTGAAAAATGGTCCGTTTTCAAATGTTTTATTTTTGAACGTCAGTTCACATTTGTAGGTAGATCATCAGTTTAAGAGCTAAAATTAGCATGTTTAAAGTGATTATCATGCTTCCAGGGGCCTGGGAAGTGAATTAAATACCATTTGGAGGCATTTAATGGTCAAGCAAAAACAGGTGATTTTTGACAAAAGAGATAACACCCCCGATTACGTCATGCTTCAGAAAGGTGAAAAATGGTCAGTTTTCAAATGTTTTATTTTTGAACGTCAGTTCACATTTGTAGGTAGATCATCAGTTTAAGAGCTAAAATTAGCATGTTTAAAGTGATTATCATGCTTCCAGGTGCCTGGGAAGTGAATTAAATACCATTTGGAGGCATTTAATGTTCAAGCAAAAACAGGTGATTTTTGACAAAAGAGATAACACCCCCCCATTACGTCATGCTTCAGAAAGGTGAAAAATGGTCCGTTTTCAAATGTTTTATTTTTGAACGTCAGTTCACATTTGTAGGTAGATCATCAGTTTAAGAGCTAAAATTAGCATGTTTAAAGTGATTATCATGCTTCCAGGGGCCCGGGAAGTGAATTAAATACCATTTGGAGGCATTTAATGTTCAAGCAAAAAAAGGTGATTTTTGACAAAAGAGATAACACCCCCCCATTACGTCATGCTTCAGAAAGGTGAAAAATGGTCCGTTTTCAAATGTTTTATTTTTGAACGTCAGTTCACATTTGTAGGTAGATCATCAGTTTAAGAGCTAAAATTTGCATGTTTAAAGTGATTTTCATGCTTCCAGGGGCACGGGAAGTGAATTAAATATTATTTGGAGGCATTTAATGTTCAAGCAAAAACAGGTGATTTTTGTCAAAAGAGATAACACCCCCCATTACGTCATGCTTCAGAAAGGTGAAAAATGGTCAGTTTTCAAATGTTTTATTTTTGAACGTCAGTTCACATTTGTAGGTAGATCATCAGTTTAAGAGCTAAAATTAGCATGTTTAAAGTGATTTTCATGCTTCCAGGGCCCCTAAACACAAGATTTGTGGAACAGTTAAAAGTGCATGAAAATGGCCAATTTACTCACTCTGAGGTCTCAAAAAGGGTTTCTTCACCCCGGGAAGTGAATTAAATACAATTTGGAGGCATTTAATGTTCAAGCAAAAACAGGTGATTTTTGACAAAAGAGATAACACCCCCCATTACGTCATGCTTCAGAAAGGTGAAAAATGGTCCGTTTTCAAATGTATTATTTTTGAACGTCAGTTCACATTTGTAGGTAGATCATCAGTTTAAGAGCTAAAATTAGCATGTTTAAAGTGATTTTCATGCTACCAGGGGCCCGGGAAGTGAATTAAATACCATTTGGAGGCATTTAATGTTCAAGCAAAAAAAGGTGATTTTTGACAAAAGAGATAACACCCCCCATTACGTCATGCTTCAGAAAGGTGAAAAATGGTCTGTTTTCAAATGTTTTATTCTTGAACGTCAGTTCACATTTGTAGGTAGATCATCAGTTTAAGAGCTAAAATGTGCATGTTTAAAGTGATTTTCATGCTTCCAGGGGCACGGGAAGTGAATTAAATACCATTTGGAGGCATTTAATGTTCAAGAAAAAACAGGTGATTTTTGACAAAAGAGATAACACCCCCCCTTACATCATGCTTCAGAAAGGTGAAAAATGGTCAGTTTTCAAATGTTTTATTTTTGAAGGTCAGTTCACATTTGTAGGTAGATCATCAGTTTAAGAGCTAAAATTAGCATGTTTAAAGTGATTTTCATGCTTCCAGGGGCCCTAAACACAAGATTTGTGGAACAGTTAAAAATGCATGAAAATGGCCAATTTTCTCACTCTGAGGTCTAAAAAAGGGTTTCTTCACCCCGGGAAGTGAATTAAATACCATTTGGAGGCATTTAATGTTCAAGCAAAAACAGGTGATTTTTGACAAAAGAGATAACACCCCCCCATTACGTCATGCTTCAGAAAGGTGAAAAATGGTCCGTTTTCAAATGTTTTATTTTTGAACGTCAGTTTACATTTGTAGGTAGATCATCAGTTTAAGAGCTAAAATTAGCATGTTTAAAGTGATTATCATGCTTCCAGGGGCCTGGGAAGTGAATTAAATACCATTTGGAGGCATTTAATGTTCAAGCAAAAACAGGTGATTTTTGACAAAAGAGATAACACCCCCCCATTACGTCATGCTTCAGAAAGGTGAAAAATGGTCCGTTTTCAAATGTTTTATTTTTGAACGTCAGTTCACATTTGTAGGTAGATCATCAGTTTAAGAGCTAAAATTAGCATGTTTAAAGTGATTTTCATGCTTCCAGGGCCCCTAAACACAATATTTGTGGAACAGTTAAACGTGCATGAAAATGGCCAATTTACTCACTCTGAGGTCTCAAAAAGGGTTTCTTCACCCCGGGAAGTGAATTAAATACAATTTGGAGGCATTTAATGTTCAAGCAAAAACAGGTGATTTTTGACAAAAGAGATAACACCCCCCCATTACGTCATGCTTCAGAAAGGTGAAAAATGGTCAGTTTTCAAATGTTTTATTTTTGAACATCAGTTCACATTTGTAGGTAGATCATCAGTTTAAGAGCTAAAATTAGCATGTTTTAAGTGATTATCATGCTTCCAGGGGCCTGGGAAGTGAATTAAATACCATTTGGAGGCATTTAATGTTCAAGCAAAAACAGGTGATTTTTGACAAAAGAGATAACACCCCCCATTACGTCATGCTTCAGAAAGGTGAAAAATGGTCCGTTTTCAAATGTTTTATTTTTGAACGTCAGTTCACATTTGTAGGTAGATCATCAGTTTAAGAGCTAAAATTAGCATGTTTAAAGTGATTATCATGCTCCCAGGGGCCCGGGAAGTGAATTAAATACCATTTGGAGGCATTTAATGTTCAAGCAAAAAAAGGTGATTTTTGACAAAAGAGATAACACCCCCCCATTACGTCATGCTTCAGAAAGGTGAAAAATGGTCCGTTTTCAAATGTTTTATTTTTGAACGTCAGTTCACATTTGTAGGTAGATCATCAGTTTAAGAGCTAAAATTAGCATGTTTAAAATGATTTTCATGCTTCCAGGGCCCCTAAACACAAGATTTGTGGAACAGTTAAAAGTGCATGAAAATGGCCAATTTACTCACTCTGAGGTCTCAAAAAGGGTTTCTTCACCCCGGGAAGTGAATTAATTACAATTTGGAGGCATTTAATGTTCAAGCAAAAACAGGTGATTTTTGACAAAAGAGATAACACCCCCCCATTACGTCATGCTTCAGAAAGGTGAAAAATGGTCCGTTTTCAAATGTATTATCTTTGAACGTCAGTTCACATTTGTAGGTAGATCATCAGTTTAAGAGCTAAAATTAGCATGTTTAAAGTGATTTTCATGCTTCCAGGGGCCCAGGAAGTCAATTAAATACCATTTGGAGGCATTTAATGTTCAAGCAAAAAAAGGTGATTTTTGACAAAAGAGATAACACCCCCCATTACGTCATGCTTCAGAAAGGTGAAAAATGGTCCGTTTTCAAATGTTTTATTTTTGAACGTCAGTTCACATTTGTAGGTAGATCATCAGTTTAAGAGCTACAATTAGCATGTTTAAAGTGATTATCATGCTTCCAGGGGCCTGGGAAGTGAATTAAATACCATTTGGAGGCATTTAATGTTCAAGCAAAAACAGGTGATTTTTGACAAAAGAGATAACACCCCCCCATTACGTCATGCTTCAGAAAGGTGAAAAATGGTCCGTTTTCAAATGTTTTATTTTTGAACGTCAGTTCACATTTGTAGGTAGATCATCAGTTTAAGAGCTAAAATTAGCATGTTTAAAGTGATTATCATGCTTCCAGGGGCCTGGGAAGTGAATTAAATACCATTTGGAGGCATTTAATGTTCAAGCAAAAACAGGTGATTTTTGACAAAAGAGATAACACCCCCCCATTACGTCATGCTTCAGAAAGGTGAAAAATGGTCCGTTTTCAAATATTTTATTTTTGAACGTCAGTTCACATTTGTAGGTAGATCATCAGTTTTAGAGCTAAAATTAGCATGTTTAAAGTGATTATCATGCTTCCAGGGGCCTGGGAAGTGAATTAAATACCATTTGGAGGCATTTAATGTTCAAGCAAAAACAGGTGATTTTTGACAAAAGAGATAACACCCCCCCCATTACGTCATGCTTCAGAAAGGTGAAAAATGGTCCGTTTTCAAATGTTTTATTTTTGAACGTCAGTTCACATTTGTAGGTAGATCATCAGTTTAAGAGCTAAAATTAGCATGTTTAAAGTGATTATCATGCTTCCAGGGGCCTGGGAAGTGAATTAAATACCATTTGGAGGCATTTAATGGTCAAGCAAAAACAGGTGATTTTTGACAAAAGAGATAACACCCCCGATTACGTCATGCTTCAGAAAGGTGAAAAATGGTCAGTTTTCAAATGTTTTATTTTTGAACGTCAGTTCACATTTGTAGGTAGATCATCAGTTTAAGAGCTAAAATTAGCATGTTTAAAGTGATTATCATGCTTCCAGGGGCCTGGGAAGTGAATTAAATACCATTTGGAGGCATTTAATGTTCAAGCAAAAACAGGTGATTTTTGACAAAAGAGATAACACCCCCCCATTACGTCATGCTTCAGAAAGGTGAAAAATGGTCCGTTTTCAAATGTTTTATTTTTGAACGTCAGTTCACATTTGTAGGTAGATCATCAGTTTAAGAGCTAAAATTAGCATGTTTAAAGTGATTATCATGCTTCCAGGGGCCCGGGAAGTGAATTAAATACCATTTGGAGGCATTTAATGTTCAAGCAAAAAAAGGTGATTTTTGACAAAAGAGATAACACCCCCCCATTACGTCATGCTTCAGAAAGGTGAAAAATGGTCCGTTTTCAAATGTTTTATTTTTGAACGTCAGTTCACATTTGTAGGTAGATCATCAGTTTAAGAGCTAAAATTTGCATGTTTAAAGTGATTTTCATGCTTCCAGGGGCACGGGAAGTGAATTAAATATCATTTGGAGGCATTTAATGTTCAAGCAAAAACAGGTGATTTTTGTCAAAAGAGATAACACCCCCCATTACGTCATGCTTCAGAAAGGTGAAAAATGGTCAGTTTTCAAATGTTTTATTTTTGAACGTCAGTTCACATTTGTAGGTAGATCATCAGTTTAAGAGCTAAAATTAGCATGTTTAAAGTGATTTTCATGCTTCCAGGGCCCCTAAACACAAGATTTGTGGAACAGTTAAAAGTGCATGAAAATGGCCAATTTACTCACTCTGAGGTCTCAAAAAGGGTTTCTTCACCCCGGGAAGTGAATTAAATACAATTTGGAGGCATTTAATGTTCAAGCAAAAACAGGTGATTTTTGACAAAAGAGATAACACCCCCCATTACGTCATGCTTCAGAAAGGTGAAAAATGGTCCGTTTTCAAATGTATTATTTTTGAACGTCAGTTCACATTTGTAGGTAGATCATCAGTTTAAGAGCTAAAATTAGCATGTTTAAAGTGATTTTCATGCTACCAGGGGCCCGGGAAGTGAATTAAATACCATTTGGAGGCATTTAATGTTCAAGCAAAAAAAGGTGATTTTTGACAAAAGAGATAACACCCCCCATTACGTCATGCTTCAGAAAGGTGAAAAATGGTCTGTTTTCAAATGTTTTATTCTTGAACGTCAGTTCACATTTGTAGGTAGATCATCAGTTTAAGAGCTAAAATGTGCATGTTTAAAGTGATTTTCATGCTTCCAGGGGCACGGGAAGTGAATTAAATACCATTTGGAGGCATTTAATGTTCAAGAAAAAACAGGTGATTTTTGACAAAAGAGATAACACCCCCCCTTACGTCATGCTTCAGAAAGGTGAAAAATGGTCAGTTTTCAAATGTTTTATTTTTGAAGGTCAGTTCACATTTGTAGGTAGATCATCAGTTTAAGAGCTAAAATTAGCATGTTTAAAGTGATTTTCATGCTTCCAGGGGCCCTAAACACAAGATTTGTGGAACAGTTAAAAATGCATGAAAATGGCCAATTTTCTCACTCTGAGGTCTAAAAAAGGGTTTCTTCACCCCGGGAAGTGAATTAAATACCATTTGGAGGCATTTAATGTTCAAGCAAAAACAGGTGATTTTTGACAAAAGAGATAACACCCCCCCCCCATTACGTCATGCTTCAGAAAGGTGAAAAATGGTCCGTTTTCAAATGTTTTATTTTTGAACGTCAGTTCACATTTGTAGGTAGATCATCAGTTTAAGAGCTAAAATTAGCATGTTTAAAGTGATTATCATGCTTCCAGGTGCCTGGGAAGTGAATTAAATACCATTTGGAGGCATTTAATGTTCAAGCAAAAACAGGTGATTTTTGACAAAAGAGATAACACCCCCCCATTACGTCATGCTTCAGAAAGGTGAAAAATGGTCCGTTTTCAAATGTTTTATTTTTGAACGTCAGTTCACATTTGTAGGTAGATCATCAGTTTAAGAGCTAAAATTTGCATGTTTAAAGTGATTTTCATGCTTCCAGGGCCCCTTAACACAATATTTGTGGAACAGTTAAACGTGCATGAAAATGGCCAATTTACTCACTCTGAGGTCTCAAAAAGGGTTTCTTCACCCCGGGAAGTGAATTAAATACAATTAGGAGGCATATAATGTTCAAGCAAAAACAGGTGATTTTTGACAAAAGAGATAACACCCCCCCATTACGTCATGCTTCAGAAAGGTGAAAAATGGTCAGTTTTCAAATGTTTTATTTTTGAACGTCAGTTCACATTTGTAGGTAGATCATCAGTTTAAGAGCTAAAATTAGCATGTTTTAAGTGATTATCATGCTTCCAGGGGCCTGGGAAGTGAATTAAATACCATTTGGAGGCATTTAATGTTCAAGCAAAAACAGGTGATTTTTGACAAAAGAGATAACACCCCCCCATTACGTCATGCTTCAGAAAGGTGAAAAATGGTCCGTTTTCAAATGTTTTATTTTTGAACGTCAGTTCACATTTGTAGGTAGATCATCAGTTTAAGAGCTAACATTAGCATGTTTAAAGTGATTATCATGCTTCCAGGGGCCCGGGAAGTGAATTAAATACCATTTGGAGGCATTTAATGTTCAAGCAAAAAAAGATGATTTTTGACAAAAGAGATAACACCCCCCCATTACGTCATGCTTCAGAAAGGTGAAAAATGGTCCGTTTTCAAATGTTTTATTTTTGAACGTCAGTTCACATTTGTAGGTAGATCATCAGTTTAAGAGCTAAAATTAGCATGTTTAAAGTGATTATCATGCTTCCAGGGGCCTGGGAAGTGAATTAAATACCATTTGGAGGCATTTAATGTTCAAGCAAAAACAGGTGATTTTTGACAAAAGAGATAACACCCCCCCATTACGTCATGCTTCAGAAAGGTGAAAAATGGTCAGTTTTCAAATGTTTTATTTTTGAACGTCAGTTCACATTTGTAGGTAGATCATCAGTTTAAGAGCTAAAATTAGCATGTTTAAAGTGATTATCATGCTTCCAGGGGCCTGGGAAGTGAATTAAATACCATTTGGAGGCATTTAATGGTCAAGCAAAAACAGGTGATTTTTGACAAAAGAGATAACACCCCCGATTACGTCATGCTTCAGAAAGGTGAAAAATGGTCAGTTTTCAAATGTTTTATTTTTGAACGTCAGTTCACATTTGTAGGTAGATCATCAGTTTAAGAGCTAAAATTAGCATGTTTAAAGTGATTATCATGCTTCCAGGTGCCTGGGAAGTGAATTAAATACCATTTGGAGGCATTTAATGTTCAAGCAAAAACAGGTGATTTTTGACAAAAGAGATAACACCCCCCCATTACGTCATGCTTCAGAAAGGTGAAAAATGGTCCGTTTTCAAATGTTTTATTTTTGAACGTCAGTTCACATTTGTAGGTAGATCATCAGTTTAAGAGCTAAAATTAGCATGTTTAAAGTGATTATCATGCTTCCAGGGGCCCGGGAAGTGAATTAAATACCATTTGGAGGCATTTAATGTTCAAGCAAAAAAAGGTGATTTTTGACAAAAGAGATAACACCCCCCCATTACGTCATGCTTCAGAAAGGTGAAAAATGGTCCGTTTTCAAATGTTTTATTTTTGAACGTCAGTTCACATTTGTAGGTAGATCATCAGTTTAAGAGCTAAAATTTGCATGTTTAAAGTGATTTTCATGCTTCCAGGGGCACGGGAAGTGAATTAAATATCATTTGGAGGCATTTAATGTTCAAGCAAAAACAGGTGATTTTTGTCAAAAGAGATAACACCCCCCATTACGTCATGCTTCAGAAAGGTGAAAAATGGTCAGTTTTCAAATGTTTTATTTTTGAACGTCAGTTCACATTTGTAGGTAGATCATCAGTTTAAGAGCTAAAATTAGCATGTTTAAAGTGATTTTCATGCTTCCAGGGCCCCTAAACACAAGATTTGTGGAACAGTTAAAAGTGCATGAAAATGGCCAATTTACTCACTCTGAGGTCTCAAAAAGGGTTTCTTCACCCCGGGAAGTGAATTAAATACAATTTGGAGGCATTTAATGTTCAAGCAAAAACAGGTGATTTTTGACAAAAGAGATAACACCCCCCATTACGTCATGCTTCAGAAAGGTGAAAAATGGTCCGTTTTCAAATGTATTATTTTTGAACGTCAGTTCACATTTGTAGGTAGATCATCAGTTTAAGAGCTAAAATTAGCATGTTTAAAGTGATTTTCATGCTACCAGGGGCCCGGGAAGTGAATTAAATACCATTTGGAGGCATTTAATGTTCAAGCAAAAAAAGGTGATTTTTGACAAAAGAGATAACACCCCCATTACGTCATGCTTCAGAAAGGTGAAAAATGGTCTGTTTTCAAATGTTTTATTCTTGAACATCAGTTCACATTTGTAGGTAGATCATCAGTTTAAGAGCTAAAATGTGCATGTTTAAAGTGATTTTCATGCTTCCAGGGGCACGGGAAGTGAATTAAATACCATTTGGAGGCATTTAATGTTCAAGAAAAAACAGGTGATTTTTGACAAAAGAGATAACACCCCCCCTTACATCATGCTTCAGAAAGGTGAAAAATGGTCAGTTTTCAAATGTTTTATTTTTGAAGGTCAGTTCACATTTGTAGGTAGATCATCAGTTTAAGAGCTAAAATTAGCATGTTTAAAGTGATTTTCATGCTTCCAGGGGCCCTAAACACAAGATTTGTGGAACAGTTAAAAATGCATGAAAATGGCCAATTTTCTCACTCTGAGGTCTAAAAAAGGGTTTCTTCACCCCGGGAAGTGAATTAAATACCATTTGGAGGCATTTAATGTTCAAGCAAAAACAGGTGATTTTTGACAAAAGAGATAACACCCCCCCATTACGTCATGCTTCAGAAAGGTGAAAAATGGTCCGTTTTCAAATGTTTTATTTTTGAACGTCAGTTTACATTTGTAGGTAGATCATCAGTTTAAGAGCTAAAATTAGCATGTTTAAAGTGATTATCATGCTTCCAGGGGCCTGGGAAGTGAATTAAATACCATTTGGAGGCATTTAATGTTCAAGCAAAAACAGGTGATTTTTGACAAAAGAGATAACACCCCCCCATTACGTCATGCTTCAGAAAGGTGAAAAATGGTCCGTTTTCAAATGTTTTATTTTTGAACGTCAGTTCACATTTGTAGGTAGATCATCAGTTTAAGAGCTAAAATTAGCATGTTTAAAGTGATTTTCATGCTTCCAGGGCCCCTAAACACAAGATTTGTGGAACAGTTAAAAATGCATGAAAATGGCCAATTTTCTCACTCTGAGGTCTAAAAAAGGGTTTCTTCACCCCGGGAAGTGAATTAAATACCATTTGGAGGCATTTAATGTTCAAGCAAAAACAGGTGATTTTTGACAAAAGAGATAACACCCCCCCATTACGTCATGCTTCAGAAAGGTGAAAAATGGTCAGTTTTCAAATGTTTTATTTTTGAACATCAGTTCACATTTGTAGGTAGATCATCAGTTTAAGAGCTAAAATTAGCATGTTTTAAGTGATTATCATGCTTCCAGGGGCCTGGGAAGTGAATTAAATACCATTTGGAGGCATTTAATGTTCAAGCAAAAACAGGTGATTTTTGACAAAAGAGATAACACCCCCCATTACGTCATGCTTCAGAAAGGTGAAAAATGGTCCGTTTTCAAATGTTTTATTTTTGAACGTCAGTTCACATTTGTAGGTAGATCATCAGTTTAAGAGCTAAAATTAGCATGTTTAAAGTGATTATCATGCTCCCAGGGGCCCGGGAAGTGAATTAAATACCATTTGGAGGCATTTAATGTTCAAGCAAAAAAAGGTGATTTTTGACAAAAGAGATAACACCCCCCCATTACGTCATGCTTCAGAAAGGTGAAAAATGGTCCGTTTTCAAATGTTTTATTTTTGAACGTCAGTTCACATTTGTAGGTAGATCATCAGTTTAAGAGCTAAAATTAGCATGTTTAAAATGATTTTCATGCTTCCAGGGCCCCTAAACACAAGATTTGTGGAACAGTTAAAAGTGCATGAAAATGGCCAATTTACTCACTCTGAGGTCTCAAAAAGGGTTTCTTCACCCCGGGAAGTGAATTAATTACAATTTGGAGGCATTTAATGTTCAAGCAAAAACAGGTGATTTTTGACAAAAGAGATAACACCCCCCCATTACGTCATGCTTCAGAAAGGTGAAAAATGGTCCGTTTTCAAATGTATTATCTTTGAACGTCAGTTCACATTTGTAGGTAGATCATCAGTTTAAGAGCTAAAATTAGCATGTTTAAAGTGATTTTCATGCTTCCAGGGGCCCAGGAAGTCAATTAAATACCATTTGGAGGCATTTAATGTTCAAGCAAAAAAAGGTGATTTTTGACAAAAGAGATAACACCCCCCATTACGTCATGCTTCAGAAAGGTGAAAAATGGTCCGTTTTCAAATGTTTTATTTTTGAACGTCAGTTCACATTTGTAGGTAGATCATCAGTTTAAGAGCTACAATTAGCATGTTTAAAGTGATTATCATGCTTCCAGGGGCCTGGGAAGTGAATTAAATACCATTTGGAGGCATTTAATGTTCAAGCAAAAACAGGTGATTTTTGACAAAAGAGATAACACCCCCCCATTACGTCATGCTTCAGAAAGGTGAAAAATGGTCCGTTTTCAAATGTTTTATTTTTGAACGTCAGTTCACATTTGTAGGTAGATCATCAGTTTAAGAGCTAAAATTAGCATGTTTAAAGTGATTATCATGCTTCCAGGGGCCTGGGAAGTGAATTAAATACCATTTGGAGGCATTTAATGTTCAAGCAAAAACAGGTGATTTTTGACAAAAGAGATAACACCCCCCCATTACGTCATGCTTCAGAAAGGTGAAAAATGGTCCGTTTTCAAATATTTTATTTTTGAACGTCAGTTCACATTTGTAGGTAGATCATCAGTTTTAGAGCTAAAATTAGCATGTTTAAAGTGATTATCATGCTTCCAGGGGCCTGGGAAGTGAATTAAATACCATTTGGAGGCATTTAATGTTCAAGCAAAAACAGGTGATTTTTGACAAAAGAGATAACACCCCCCCCATTACGTCATGCTTCAGAAAGGTGAAAAATGGTCCGTTTTCAAATGTTTTATTTTTGAACGTCAGTTCACATTTGTAGGTAGATCATCAGTTTAAGAGCTAAAATTAGCATGTTTAAAGTGATTATCATGCTTCCAGGGGCCTGGGAAGTGAATTAAATACCATTTGGAGGCATTTAATGGTCAAGCAAAAACAGGTGATTTTTGACAAAAGAGATAACACCCCCGATTACGTCATGCTTCAGAAAGGTGAAAAATGGTCAGTTTTCAAATGTTTTATTTTTGAACGTCAGTTCACATTTGTAGGTAGATCATCAGTTTAAGAGCTAAAATTAGCATGTTTAAAGTGATTATCATGCTTCCAGGGGCCTGGGAAGTGAATTAAATACCATTTGGAGGCATTTAATGTTCAAGCAAAAACAGGTGATTTTTGACAAAAGAGATAACACCCCCCCATTACGTCATGCTTCAGAAAGGTGAAAAATGGTCCGTTTTCAAATGTTTTATTTTTGAACGTCAGTTCACATTTGTAGGTAGATCATCAGTTTAAGAGCTAAAATTAGCATGTTTAAAGTGATTATCATGCTTCCAGGGGCCCGGGAAGTGAATTAAATACCATTTGGAGGCATTTAATGTTCAAGCAAAAAAAGGTGATTTTTGACAAAAGAGATAACACCCCCCCATTACGTCATGCTTCAGAAAGGTGAAAAATGGTCCGTTTTCAAATGTTTTATTTTTGAACGTCAGTTCACATTTGTAGGTAGATCATCAGTTTAAGAGCTAAAATTTGCATGTTTAAAGTGATTTTCATGCTTCCAGGGGCACGGGAAGTGAATTAAATATCATTTGGAGGCATTTAATGTTCAAGCAAAAACAGGTGATTTTTGTCAAAAGAGATAACACCCCCCATTACGTCATGCTTCAGAAAGGTGAAAAATGGTCAGTTTTCAAATGTTTTATTTTTGAACGTCAGTTCTCATTTGTAGGTAGATCATCAGTTTAAGAGCTAAAATTAGCATGTTTAAAGTGATTTTCATGCTTCCAGGGCCCCTAAACACAAGATTTGTGGAACAGTTAAAAGTGCATGAAAATGGCCAATTTACTCACTCTGAGGTCTCAAAAAGGGTTTCTTCACCCCGGGAAGTGAATTAAATACAATTTGGAGGCATTTAATGTTCAAGCAAAAACAGGTGATTTTTGACAAAAGAGATAACACCCCCCATTACGTCATGCTTCAGAAAGGTGAAAAATGGTCCGTTTTCAAATGTATTATTTTTGAACGTCAGTTCACATTTGTAGGTAGATCATCAGTTTAAGAGCTAAAATTAGCATGTTTAAAGTGATTTTCATGCTACCAGGGGCCCGGGAAGTGAATTAAATACCATTTGGAGGCATTTAATGTTCAAGCAAAAAAAGGTGATTTTTGACAAAAGAGATAACACCCCCCATTACGTCATGCTTCAGAAAGGTGAAAAATGGTCTGTTTTCAAATGTTTTATTCTTGAACGTCAGTTCACATTTGTAGGTAGATCATCAGTTTAAGAGCTAAAATGTGCATGTTTAAAGTGATTTTCATGCTTCCAGGGGCACGGGAAGTGAATTAAATACCATTTGGAGGCATTTAATGTTCAAGAAAAAACAGGTGATTTTTGACAAAAGAGATAACACCCCCCCTTACGTCATGCTTCAGAAAGGTGAAAAATGGTCAGTTTTCAAATGTTTTATTTTTGAAGGTCAGTTCACATTTGTAGGTAGATCATCAGTTTAAGAGCTAAAATTAGCATGTTTAAAGTGATTTTCATGCTTCCAGGGGCCCTAAACACAAGATTTGTGGAACAGTTAAAAATGCATGAAAATGGCCAATTTTCTCACTCTGAGGTCTAAAAAAGGGTTTCTTCACCCCGGGAAGTGAATTAAATACCATTTGGAGGCATTTAATGTTCAAGCAAAAACAGGTGATTTTTGACAAAAGAGATAACACCCCCCCCCCATTACGTCATGCTTCAGAAAGGTGAAAAATGGTCCGTTTTCAAATGTTTTATTTTTGAACGTCAGTTCACATTTGTAGGTAGATCATCAGTTTAAGAGCTAAAATTAGCATGTTTAAAGTGATTATCATGCTTCCAGGTGCCTGGGAAGTGAATTAAATACCATTTGGAGGCATTTAATGTTCAAGCAAAAACAGGTGATTTTTGACAAAAGAGATAACACCCCCCCATTACGTCATGCTTCAGAAAGGTGAAAAATGGTCCGTTTTCAAATGTTTTATTTTTGAACGTCAGTTCACATTTGTAGGTAGATCATCAGTTTAAGAGCTAAAATTTGCATGTTTAAAGTGATTTTCATGCTTCCAGGGCCCCTTAACACAATATTTGTGGAACAGTTAAACGTGCATGAAAATGGCCAATTTACTCACTCTGAGGTCTCAAAAAGGGTTTCTTCACCCCGGGAAGTGAATTAAATACAATTAGGAGGCATATAATGTTCAAGCAAAAACAGGTGATTTTTGACAAAAGAGATAACACCCCCCCATTACGTCATGCTTCAGAAAGGTGAAAAATGGTCAGTTTTCAAATGTTTTATTTTTGAACGTCAGTTCACATTTGTAGGTAGATCATCAGTTTAAGAGCTAAAATTAGCATGTTTTAAGTGATTATCATGCTTCCAGGGGCCTGGGAAGTGAATTAAATACCATTTGGAGGCATTTAATGTTCAAGCAAAAACAGGTGATTTTTGACAAAAGAGATAACACCCCCCCATTACGTCATGCTTCAGAAAGGTGAAAAATGGTCCGTTTTCAAATGTTTTATTTTTGAACGTCAGTTCACATTTGTAGGTAGATCATCAGTTTAAGAGCTAACATTAGCATGTTTAAAGTGATTATCATGCTTCCAGGGGCCCGGGAAGTGAATTAAATACCATTTGGAGGCATTTAATGTTCAAGCAAAAACAGGTGATTTTTGACAAAAGAGATAACACCCCCCCATTACGTCATGCTTCAGAAAGGTGAAAAATGGTCCGTTTTCAAATGTTTTATTTTTGAACGTCAGTTCACATTTGTAGGTAGATCATCAGTTTAAGAGCTAAAATTAGCATGTTTAAAGTGATTATCATGCTTCCAGGGGCCCGGGAAGTGAATTAAATACCATTTGGAGGCATTTAATGTTCAAGCAAAAACAGGTGATTTTTGACAAAAGAGATAACACCCCCCATTACGTCATGCTTCAGAAAGGTGAAAAATGGTCAGTTTTCAAATGTTTTATTTTTGAACGTCAGTTCACATTTGTAGGTAGATCATCAGTTTAAGAGCTAAAATTAGCATGTTTAAAGTGATTTTCATGCTTCCAGGGCCCCTAAACACAAGATTTGTGGAACAGTTAAAAGTGCATGAAAATGGCCAATTTACTCACTCTGAGGTCTCAAAAAGGGTTTCTTCACCCCGGGAAGTGAATTAAATACAATTTGGAGGCATTTAATGTTCAAGCAAAAACAGGTGATTTTTGACAAAAGAGATAACACCCCCCATTACGTCATGCTTCAGAAAGGTGAAAAATGGTCCGTTTTCAAATGTATTATTTTTGAACGTCAGTTCACATTTGTAGGTAGATCATCAGTTTAAGAGCTAAAATTAGCATGTTTAAAGTGATTTTCATGCTACCAGGGGCCCGGGAAGTGAATTAAATACCATTTGGAGGCATTTAATGTTCAAGCAAAAAAAGGTGATTTTTGACAAAAGAGATAACACCCCCCATTACGTCATGCTTCAGAAAGGTGAAAAATGGTCCGTTTTCAAATGTTTTATTCTTGAACGTCAGTTCACATTTGTAGGTAGATCATCAGTTTAAGAGCTAAAATGTGCATGTTTAAAGTGATTTTCATGCTTCCAGGGGCACGGGAAGTGAATTAAATACCATTTGGAGGCATTTAATGTTCAAGAAAAAACAGGTGATTTTTGACAAAAGAGATAACACCCCCCATTACGTCATGCTTCAGAAAGGTGAAAAATGGTCAGTTTTCAAATGTTTTATTTTTGAAGGTCAGTTCACATTTGTAGGTAGATCATCAGTTTAAGAGCTAAAATTAGCATGTTTAAAGTGATTTTCATGCTTCCAGGGGCCCTAAACACAAGATTTGTGGAACAGTTAAAAGTGCATGAAAATGGCCAATTTTCTCACTCTGAGGTCTAAAAAAGGGTTTCTTCACCCCGGGAAGTGAATTAAATACCATTTGGAGGCATTTAATGTTCAAGCAAAAACAGGTGATTTTTGACAAAAGAGATAACACCCCCCCCATTACGTCATGCTTCAGAAAGGTGAAAAATGGTCCGTTTTCAAATGTTTTATTTTTGAACGTCCGTTCACATTTGTAGGTAGATCATCAGTTTAAGAGCTAAAATTAGCATGTTTAAAGTGATTATCATGCTTCCAGGGGCCTGGGAAGTGAATTAAATACCATTTGGAGGCATTTAATGTTCAAGCAAAAACAGGTGATTTTTGACAAAAGAGATAACACCCCCCCATTACGTCATGCTTCAGAAAGGTGAAAAATGGTCCGTTTTCAAATGTTTTATTTTTGAACGTCAGTTCACATTTGTAGGTAGATCATCAGTTTAAGAGCTAAAATTAGCATGTTTAAAGTGATTTTCATGCTTCCAGGGCCCCTAAACACAATATTTGTGGAACAGTTAAACGTGCATGAAAATGGCCAATTTACTCACTCTGAGGTCTCAAAAAGGGTTTCTTCACCCCGGGAAGTGAATTAAATACAATTTGGAGGCATTTAATGTTCAAGCAAAAACAGGTGATTTTTGACAAAAGAGATAACACCCCCCCATTACGTCATGCTTCAGAAAGGTGAAAAATGGTCCGTTTTCAAATGTATTATTTTTGAACGTCAGTTCACATTTGTAGGTAGATCATCAGTTTAAGAGCTAAAATTAGCATGTTTAAAGTGATTTTCATGCTTCCAGGGGCCTAAACACAAGATTTGTGGAACAGCTAAAAGTGCATGAAAATGGCCAATTTACTCACTCTGAGGTCTCAAAAAGGGTTTCTTCACCCCGGGAAGTGAATTAAATACCAATTGGAGGCATTTAATGTTCAAGCAAAAAAAGGTGATTTTTGACAAAAGAGATAACACCCCCCCATTACGTCATGCTTCAGAAAGGTGAAAAATGGTCCGTTTTCAAATGTTTTATTTTTGAACGTCAGTTCACATTTGTAGGTAGATCATCAGTTTAAGAGCTAAAATTAGCATGTTTAAAGTGATTATCATGCTTCCAGGGGCCCGGGAAGTGAATTAAATACCATTTGGAGGCATTTAATGTTCAAGCAAAAAAAGGTGATTTTTGACAAAAGAGATAACACCCCCCCATTACGTCATGCTTCAGAAAGGTGAAAAATGGTCCGTTTTCAAATGTTTTATTTTTGAACGTCAGTTCACATTTATAGGTAGATCATCAGTTTAAGAGCTAAAATTTGCATGTTTAAAGTGATTTTCATGCTTCCAGGGGCACGGGAAGTGAATTAAATACCATTTGGAGGCATTTAATGTTCAAGCAAAAACAGGTGATTTTTGACAAAAGAGATAACACCCCCCATTACGTCATGCTTCAGAAAGGTGAAAAATGGTCAGTTTTCAAATGTTTTATTTTTGAACGTCAGTTCACATTTGTAGGTAGATCATCAGTTTAAGAGCTAAAATTAGCATGTTTAAAGTGATTTTCATGCTTCCAGGGGCACGGGAAGTGAATTAAATACCATTTGGAGGCATTTAATGTTCAAGAAAAAACAGGTGATTTTTGACAAAAGAGATAACACCCCCCATTACGTCATGCTTCAGAAAGGTGAAAAATGGTCAGTTTTCAAATGTTTTATTTTTGAAGGTCAGTTCACATTTGTAGGTAGATCATCAGTTTAAGAGCTAAAATTAGCATGTTTAAAGTGATTTTCATGCTTCCAGGGGCCCTAAACACAA
Source organism: Lissotriton helveticus (assembly GCF_964261635.1). Taxonomy (NCBI): domain Eukaryota; kingdom Metazoa; phylum Chordata; class Amphibia; order Caudata; family Salamandridae; genus Lissotriton; species Lissotriton helveticus. The sequence continues at coordinate 516,388,902 of NC_136071.1, forward strand.
GATTTGTGGAACAGTTAAAAATGCATGAAAATGGCCAATTTTCTCACTCTGAGGTCTAAAAAAGGGTTTCTTCACCCCGGGAAGTGAATTAAATACCATTTGGAGGCATTTAATGTTCAAGCAAAAACAGGTGATTTTTGACAAAAGAGATAACACCCCCCCCATTACGTCATGCTTCAGAAAGGTGAAAAATGGTCCGTTTTCAAATGTTTTATTTTTGAACGTCAGTTCACATTTGTAGGTAGATCATCAGTTTAAGAGCTAAAATTAGCATGTTTAAAGTGATTATCATGCTTCCAGGGGCCTGGGAAGTGAATTAAATACCATTTGGAGGCATTTAATGTTCAAGCAAAAACAGGTGATTTTTGACAAAAGAGATAACACCCCCCCATTACGTCATGCTTCAGAAAGGTGAAAAATGGTCCGTTTTCAAATGTTTTATTTTTGAACGTCAGTTCACATTTGTAGGTAGATCATCAGTTTAAGAGCTAAAATTAGCATGTTTAAAGTGATTTTCATGCTTCCAGGGCCCCTAAACACAATATTTGTGGAACAGTTAAACGTGCATGAAAATGGCCAATTTACTCACTCTGAGGTCTCAAAAAGGGTTTCTTCACCCCGGGAAGTGAATTAAATACAATTTGGAGGCATTTAATGTTCAAGCAAAAACAGGTGATTTTTGACAAAAGAGATAACACCCCCCCATTACGTCATGCTTCAGAAAGGTGAAAAATGGTCAGTTTTCAAATGTTTTATTTTTGAACGTCAGTTCACATTTGTAGGTAGATCATCAGTTTAAGAGCTAAAATTAGCATGTTTTAAGTGATTATCATGCTTCCAGGGGCCTGGGAAGTGAATTAAATACCATTTGGAGGCATTTAATGTTCAAGCAAAAACAGGTGATTTTTGACAAAAGAGATAACACCCCCCCATTACGTCATGCTTCAGAAAGGTGAAAAATGGTCCGTTTTCAAATGTTTTATTTTTGAACGTCAGTTCACATTTGTAGGTAGATCATCAGTTTAAGAGCTAAAATTAGCATGTTTAAAGTGATTATCATGCTTCCAGGGGCCCGGGAAGTGAATTAAATACCATTTGGAGGCATTTAATGTTCAAGCAAAAAAAGGTGATTTTTGACAAAAGAGATAACACCCCCCCATTACGTCATGCTTCAGAAAGGTGAAAAATGGTCCGTTTTCAAATGTTTTATTTTTGAACGTCAGTTCACATTTGTAGGTAGATCATCAGTTTAAGAGCTAAAATTTGCATGTTTAAAGTGATTTTCATGCTTCCAGGGGCACGGGAAGTGAATTAAATATCATTTGGAGGCATTTAATGTTCAAGCAAAAACAGGTGATTTTTGACAAAAGAGATAACACCCCCCATTACGTCATGCTTCAGAAAGGTGAAAAATGGTCAGTTTTCAAATGTTTTATTTTTGAACGTCAGTTCACATTTGTAGGTAGATCATCAGTTTAAGAGCTAAAATTAGCATGTTTAAAGTGATTTTCATGCTTCCAGGGCCCCTAAACACAAGATTTGTGGAACAGTTAAAAGTGCATGAAAATGGCCAATTTACTCACTCTGAGGTCTCAAAAAGGGTTTCTTCACCCCGGGAAGTGAATTAAATACAATTTGGAGGCATTTAATGTTCAAGCAAAAAAAGGTGATTTTTGACAAAAGAGATAACACCCCCCATTACGTCATGCTTCAGAAAGGTGAAAAATGGTCCGTTTTCAAATGTTTTATTCTTGAACGTCAGTTCACATTTGTAGGTAGATCATCAGTTTAAGAGCTAAAATGTGCATGTTTAAAGTGATTTTCATGCTTCCAGGGGCACGGGAAGTGAATTAAATACCATTTGGAGGCATTTAATGTTCAAGAAAAAACAGGTGATTTTTGACAAAAGAGATAACACCCCCCATTACGTCATGCTTCAGAAAGGTGAAAAATGGTCAGTTTTCAAATGTTTTATTTTTGAAGGTCAGTTCACATTTGTAGGTAGATCATCAGTTTAAGAGCTAAAATTAGCATGTTTAAAGTGATTTTCATGCTTCCAGGGGCCCTAAACACAAGATTTGTGGAACAGTTAAAAATGCATGAAAATGGCCAATTTTCTCACTCTGAGGTCTAAAAAAGGGTTTCTTCACCCCGGGAAGTGAATTAAATACCATTTGGAGGCATTTAATGTTCAAGCAAAAACAGGTGATTTTTGACAAAAGAGATAACACCCCCCCATTACGTCATGCTTCAGAAAGGTGAAAAATGGTCCGTTTTCAAATGTTTTATTTTTGAACGTCAGTTCACATTTGTAGGTAGATCATCAGTTTAAGAGCTAAAATTAGCATGTTTAAAGTGATTATCATGCTTCCAGGGGCCTGGGAAGTGAATTAAATACCATTTGGAGGCATTTAATGTTCAAGCAAAAACAGGTGATTTTTGACAAAAGAGATAACACCCCCCATTACGTCATGCTTCAGAAAGGTGAAAAATGGTCCGTTTTCAAATGTTTTATTTTTGAACGTCAGTTCACATTTGTAGGTAGATCATCAGTTTAAGAGCTAAAATTAGCATGTTTAAAGTGATTTTCATGCTTCCAGGGCCCCTAAACACAATATTTGTGGAACAGTTAAACGTGCATGAAAATGGCCAATTTACTCACTCTGAGGTCTCAAAAAGGGTTTCTTCACCCCGGGAAGTGAATTAAATACAATTTGGAGGCATTTAATGTTCAAGCAAAAACAGGTGATTTTTGACAAAAGAGATAACACCCCCCCATTACGTCATGCTTCAGAAAGGTGAAAAATGGTCAGTTTTCAAATGTTTTATTTTTGAACGTCAGTTCACATTTGTAGGTAGATCATCAGTTTAAGAGCTAAAATTAGCATGTTTTAAGTGATTATCATGCTTCCAGGGGCCTGGGAAGTGAATTAAATACCATTTCGAGGCATTTAATGTTCAAGCAAAAACAGGTGATTTTTGACAAAAGAGATAACACCCCCCCATTACGTCATGCTTCAGAAAGGTGAAAAATGGTCCGTTTTCAAATGTTTTATTTTTGAACGTCAGTTCACATTTGTAGGTAGATCATCAGTTTAAGAGCTAAAATTAGCATGTTTAAAGTGATTTTCATGCTTCCAGGGCCCCTAAACACAATATTTGTGGAACAGTTAAACGTGCATGAAAATGGCCAATTTACTCACTCTGAGGTCTCAAAAAGGGTTTCTTCACCCCGGGAAGTGAATTAAATACAATTTGGAGGCATTTAATGTTCAAGCAAAAACAGGTGATTTTTGACAAAAGAGATAACACCCCCCCATTACGTCATGCTTCAGAAAGGTGAAAAATGGTCCGTTTTCAAATGTATTATTTTTGAACGTCAGTTCACATTTGTAGGTAGATCATCAGTTTAAGAGCTAAAATTAGCATGTTTAAAGTGATTTTCATGCTTCCAGGGGCCTAAACACAAGATTTGTGGAACAGTTAAAAGTGCATGAAAATGGCCAATTTACTCACTCTGAGGTCTCAAAAAGGGTTTCTTCAGCCCGGGAAGTGAATTAAATACCAATTGGAGGCATTTAATGTTCAAGCAAAAAAAGGTGATTTTTGACAAAAGAGATAACACCCCCCCATTACGTCATGCTTCAGAAAGGTGAAAAATGGTCCGTTTTCAAATGTTTTATTTTTGAACGTCAGTTCACATTTGTAGGTAGATCATCAGTTTAAGAGCTAAAATTAGCATGTTTAAAGTGATTTTCATGCTTCCAGGGGCCCGGGAAGTGAATTAAATACCATTTGGAGGCATTTAATGTTCAAGCAAAAAAAGGTGATTTTTGACAAAAGAGATAACACCCCCCCATTACGTCATGCTTCAGAAAGGTGAAAAATGGTCCGTTTTCAAATGTTTTATTTTTGAACGTCAGTTCACATTTGTAGGTAGATCATCAGTTTAAGAGCTAAAATTAGCATGTTTAAAGTGATTATCATGCTTCCAGGGGCCTGGGAAGTGAATTAAATACCATTTGGAGGCATTTAATGTTCAAGCAAAAACAGGTGATTTTTGACAAAAGAGATAACACCCCCCCATTACGTCATGCTTCAGAAAGGTGAAAAATGGTCCGTTTTCAAATGTTTTATTTTTGAACGTCAGTTCACATTTGTAGGTAGATCATCAGTTTAAGAGCTAAAATTAGCATGTTTAAAGTGATTTTCATGCTTCCAGGGCCCCTAAACACAATATTTGTGGAACAGTTAAACGTGCATGAAAATGGCCAATTTACTCACTCTGAGGTCTCAAAAAGGGTTTCTTCACCCCGGGAAGTGAATTAAATACAATTTGGAGGCATTTAATGTTCAAGCAAAAACAGGTGATTTTTGACAAAAGAGATAACACCCCCCCATTACGTCATGCTTCAGAAAGGTGAAAAATGGTCCGTTTTCAAATGTATTATTTTTGAACGTCAGTTCACATTTGTAGGTAGATCATCAGTTTAAGAGCTAAAATTAGCATGTTTAAAGTGATTTTCATGCTTCCAGGGGCCTAAACACAAGATTTGTGGAACAGTTAAAAGTGCATGAAAATGGCCAATTTACTCACTCTGAGGTCTCAAAAAGGGTTTCTTCAGCCCGGGAAGTGAATTAAATACCAATTGGAGGCATTTAATGTTCAAGCAAAAAAAGGTGATTTTTGACAAAAGAGATAACACCCCCCCATTACGTCATGCTTCAGAAAGGTGAAAAATGGTCCGTTTTCAAATGTTTTATTTTTGAACGTCAGTTCACATTTGTAGGTAGATCATCAGTTTAAGAGCTAAAATTAGCATGTTTAAAGTGATTTTCATGCTTCCAGGGGCCCGGGAAGTGAATTAAATACCATTTGGAGGCATTTAATGTTCAAGCAAAAAAAGGTGATTTTTGACAAAAGAGATAACACCCCCCCATTACGTCATGCTTCAGAAAGGTGAAAAATGGTCCGTTTTCAAATGTTTTATTTTTGAACGTCAGTTCACATTTGTAGGTAGATCATCAGTTTAAGAGCTAAAATTAGCATGTTTAAAGTGATTATCATGCTTCCAGGGGCCTGGGAAGTGAATTAAATACCATTTGGAGGCATTTAATGTTCAAGCAAAAACAGGTGATTTTTGACAAAAGAGATAACACCCCCCCATTACGTCATGCTTCAGAAAGGTGAAAAATAGTCCGTTTTCAAATGTTTTATTTTTGAACGTCAGTTCACATTTGTAGGTAGATCATCAG